>NC_136813.1:93694205-94294205 GCF_951394365.1 Tetrao urogallus | reverse complement strand
AAGCATCCTATTAGAAAAGATTCAAAACCCAGTTAACTGTTCTAGACACACAGAATACGGTGTTACATTCTGCCATGCCCTGACTGTGAATATTGAATTCCTTTATGCACAATAATACAACTTCCATAAGAAAAGTGGACTTTTCCTGCAACATCCTATATCTGGGTGGTAGGAAAGTTTCCTGGAATGCAGAAATGTCTGGGGGTTTGAATCCCTCAAGGTGACATTTGTATTCTGCCCAAATTTTAAATTTCGTGGAGCTATTTAGTTGTGTCCACATAAATAAAACTATGTTGTTTTTAGCCCAACAAACACCAAGCACTGGAAGTTTCATACCTATTTTTAGAAATGTTAATTGTAGGAATGCTAAGAGGTATGATTCAGACACTCAGCTCTGCAAGCGTTACAGAATTTTTCTGGGAAAAAATAAGTACCTGACTGTTAAAATGTTGGATAAATTCACCCCTATATAGTGTCTTTGCCAAGCATCCTTTTCATGAGAATTCATGGATGAATGTGTTCTAAGGCCCGTTCTTGAGTATTTTATAACAATTTCTGGCTCATTTTCATTTAGGTACCGGTATTGGCTGAATTTCAGATTGATTCTTTTTACTCCCAATTGCCTAACAGCCCCTGAATAAAGGCTGTATTTTATGTAAGTGGTTGAATACCCAGTGACTTAATGATGAGCTTTGACTTAAGCCCTTGCTTGTCTTTAGAACAAATTTTCCATACCAGAGATACAAAGAGAGTGCCACATCTGTAATTAGATATGCAAGTAATTGTGAAATGTATTAGAAGTGATTATGCAAGTGTTTCAAATTCTTGATACCATGTCTACAAAACTGAAATTCATCCTATCCCATTTTCAATACTTTTTTTTTTTTTTTTTTTTTTTTTGTAATTGTAATGCTTTAAAACCTAGAACAGTTCTGTAAGTTAGTTTTTTGTCTTCTGTGTAGTTAGTTTGGACATACATTAACAGTGAAATAATGCCTACATTTTTGAAGATGTACTGACCGTGAGGTTGATTTTTCACCTTTATTTCATATTTAGTGTTTCAAAGCTACAGATTACTACTATATTTCTCTAGGTTTTTTATTTTCTATTTTAAGAGCTATGCACTTACTTCAGACTTCAGAGAAAATGTGTTTCTTGCATGCTATTATGAAAATTGTTTCTTAAACTGAAAAGAGAAACCTTCCTCTAATATTCCTTGCTAGTAGCTTAGAATTCAATCTATCAAATATGAGAAAAAGAAAAACTTATGTTTTCAGCTGTACTTCAGTTTCAGAAAAATGGCCAAATGATTTCTGCAGTTTCTTGTCATAATCTCATTTTGAAAAATTCAGACTCTGAATGATCTGTTTAGCTGTAATTGTCCCGACTGTTAAATTCTTTGTTAAATTGTTTTTCTCCTTCACATAATCATTTATCAAACTCATCAATCAACATTTTCATTTGCCTACAACAAAGTTAACTATCAAAAAAATCATACTATAAAAGGTACCCAAAAATGGAAAATAATTTTGCATATCCCTACCATACAAGAAAATAAATGTATCTGTCTTACAGCTTGAATTGTTTATCTGAAGTGAACATCATTTCATCATATTCAGTAAGTTTTTTCTCCCTTCAAGATAAGCAAACATCTTGGGGTAGATTATCAACTGTTAGTTTAGATCTGTCTAGTTGCTGCTAATCATTAAATTGATGTTTGCGTTTTTCTAGATGTGCCATCAAATCCTTATGGAGTACGAGTTTTAGAGTTGTCACAAACCACTGCCAAGGTTTCATTTACTAAGCCAGATTCACATGGAGGTGTGCCCATTCATCACTACCAAGTGGATGTAAAAGAGGTAGCCTCAGAAACCTGGAAGATTGTTCGCTCCCATGGAGTTCAAAGTAAGTTTACGAAAAATAAATGGAAATATTTTAACTGATAGAATATCAAGGGAAGAGAATCAAATGTGTATTAATTGATTCTGTGCTTCTCCATTAGTCCTTGCTGTGTCTCCACTTAATGTGGGGTAGTCAGACCTTTTTGCACCAATTAGAAATCTTGCTCTTATCAATTGTTAAGTTTTAGTTTTACGTGAGTTACATGAACAAATTTATTTTTTCACTATTTTCAAGTAGAGACAAAGAATATTTGTGAAGCTGTAAATTTCAAAGACAGTAGAAATCACAGAGGAGTTAGTTAGAGAATGCATATTACATACATAATTAAATTAAAATGTTGAGTAAGCTATTATGTGATGTTTTATCTGATTTTATTTTATTTTAATTACTGATTTTGAGCCACTTTGTAACCTTTGTTCATACCTGTCAGTATTCATTATATCTGTTTCTAAAGCATATCTATAACGTATTGTTCAATTAGTGATGCAAAAATGTATTTGCTAGATACTATGTTTATTGACTGTTATACTGGTGCTAAAATGCTAAAAATCAGTCCAGTTCACTACTGGGTCTGTGCCTTCTTTACACACCTCTAAATGCAGAAAACAGTGTAAACATACAAGAGTTCTTTAAGTACATGCATTTGCAGGGTATTTTGACAGAGTAACATTAACAGGGTCTTAATAGAACAGAAATGCCTTCCATCCATAATATTTACACTTTGGCATTTTCAGCAGATAGTGCAAGTCGAAATAGTCCCAACAGTCTTCTGATCCATACAGCAGGAGGTAAATTGTTTTGGAGCTATCACCACGTTGAGGGGATCATAAATGTAGTAAATGATCTAATGTGTCATCACATCAGCCACGCACATCCAATCAAAAAAATAGAATTATTTCAAAGAAACATACATGTAATTAACAAATATTCAAAACAACAGGACTTTTTATCTTTTCTTAACGATATTTGGTAACTATAACAGTTGTACTGGCAGCATTCATTTTAGCTCATTATAATGTGCATTTTTTCAGTACTAGGAGACCAAATGGAGGACAGTAGGTTTCCTCTGATGGCAAGGCATACACATTAATTGATATTACTGTGCCTCTTTTAAGATTGTTTCAAAATGTTGAAAATTTGAAATGTTGAAATCAATCCAAGTCTTTTTTCTCTTAGCTGTTTTTTTCAATGAATTGACAGAAAGTTTCTCTGATGACAACTACAGTCTACCACATAATAAAACTACCTGTCTGTGTAGTAGGCTGCAGTGTTCTGAAATGAAGACTAGCCAGTGCTACCATGCTTAATTTAAATGCAAAATCAGAATGACAAAGTCTTTAGTGTTAATTTTTTGTACAACAGTATACTTACCTTAGTCCTCCTGCTTTCCTATTACTGATGTTAATGTGAGATTTGTAAAAAGATTGATTGATTATGTAGAAAAGATATATAACTTCACAAACTTCTGTTACCAGAGTTAGCTTGTGCTGCTTTCTTCAAAAGTTCACAGCTTTTTGAAATATTCTATCAGCATTACATGTTCCTACAGTTGTTGCCTACAGCTTATTTTGGAGTTTGCTGTATCACATAAGTTCATCTGCTTGGAATTACTTCAGCACAGGATCTGTACTAAAGTAATTGTACTGCATTGTACTGAAACTTACTTTACAAGTGGGAAGCAGTGTGAAGGATACAAATACCTTCAGTAGTTATGAACACAGTACCTATGTGAAGTAGATTTTTACAATCTCTGCCTCCATTCCCGCTGCAATTAAAGACAGCTTAATTGAGAAAAAGACTGTGTTAGTTCCTACATGCTGTCACATTTTCTCTCACATTGTCTTCCTTTTGTGCCATTTACCATACATCCATTTTTTCTCTTTCCTCACCAGTAAGTTTTCAGGGCTTTTATCTTACCTCAAATCAGTGCTTTCATTTTAATGCCATTGTCTTCTAACTAGCACTGAGAGTTTTTGTGGAAAAAAAAACCAACAAAATAAATCACACTGGTTTTGAACATTTTAAAGGTAACTCATTATAGCATATGTGATTAGAGACTCCTCTAAATGATGACAGAAAACTGGTAATCATAGAAGTGACCTGAAGAATCATCTTCGTCTACAAGGACTATTTGGTAACAGGAATAGATATTGAGAATGTGAACTTTACTGAGAGAATGGTGGACAATGTTAAAAATTCATAACAGATCCATAATTAATATAACCTGTTTTGAGAAATCTCTTTTTGTATTCTCCTGCACAGATAGATTGAGATTGTATTGTCTATATTTCTCTGTATTTATTTCTGAACTACTTTAGAGATCAAATGCTACTTCAGAATTTCAAACATTGGCTAAGCAGGAGACATCTTTTTTTATAAATACTGTTGATTCTACACCACAGAGTAGCATACAAATAGTACAAAGAAAACAAAAGAGATCAAAAAAGCATTTATCAAAAGTTGTTGAAGATACTTCATGAGTTAAAAATGCTTCTAATGTGTTATACGGACACAGCAGAAAAACAAGATATGTTGCCAAAATGTATGGTTAAGATTCAGATATGAATGCTTTTACACAGGGACAGTTAACTGCTCTCACAACTCAAGTCATGATGCAAACCTAATGCGTGAGTCATGACTGTTTTTCCCAGCAGCCAATGAGAAACCATGCTGCAGTTTCACAGGAAGACTTTTTATCAGTCTGATTTGAATCAGGAGTGATAAAACAGCACTGCAGTCCCTTCTTTCTACAGTGTAGTCAATGGGTGAGTTCCAAGGCTGCATTTTAACAGGGGTAGGTAGAAGATCCTATATTCTTTAGAAAGTAGCGCCCAAAAGACTGTTATTCTTCCAGTATGGAGATTGTCAAGACTAAACTGGGTCTTCTGGTCCCTTTGTACTGTGACCAGAAGCCGCAATGTAGTTGTCTTTGTACAGCCAGAAGGAACAACCATGAACTGCTAAAATGGATGATGGATGTATTTTAGATGAAACAGACATCTATCTTGACAATGTTGCTGCAGGAGTTAGTTTTTAATTAAAGTGTTACAAAATGATTCATAGATGTTTGAAAAAGTTGTTGAAAGGAATTGCTACTAACACTATCGAGTCATTAATTTTCTCACGATCATTACCTAAAAGCCGTGTATAAAGCCTTCTAGAAGTAGGATTAGAAATGTTTTTGTTTAGATGAAAAATACTAAACAAAGTTGTTAGACAGTCTTATAAGTTCAATCAAGAAAATCGTGTAATACAAAATAAATTCTGCCAATCTGTTCAAACAGCTTGCAGTTTTCTTCATCTGAGATTCATGCTGCCTGTTTCTTCAAAGATTCCCTCATAAGATAACTTTTTTTTTTTCAAACTGTACTAGTTTGAGATATTTTCAGATCAAGTTAAGGAGAGAATTTCAGGGTCCAGGAGCTGTATCTGCTTCCCTATTCCCTCTCCTTTGTCTTTTATAATGAAGAAGATTTCATTTGAAAAGCTGTGCTGATTACGGCTATTGAATGTGGGCGCAGAAAATGAAGCAATCATTCTGATACACCAACCTCAGGCTATTTAAGGATTTAAAAGTCATAATCAATACTAGCATAGTTCACCAAGAGATCAGTGGGCAAATGGTAGCCAGATTTTTCTACACTTCTGCAATATCTGTTGAATACGCAAACTTTTGTTACAAGTGACCTTCAACCTTATGGCCACATGGGTCTAACATGGCCTGAAACTAGGTCCCATCCCAAAGCTCCAGCCTGCAGCAGTACAGCCAGAGACACCTCTTGGAACTGGAAACCTCCCTGAGACCACAGTTCAGCTGAGGCTAGGCTGGGACGTGGGCATGCAGTTGGCCCAGGCTGGGAAGAGGCATGGCCAGGCAGGGCAGGGCTGTGGGGAGCTGGATTGTGGCCCTGCTACAGCTGATCTGGGGCTGAGGTCCCCCAGACTGTCTGGGGCTCTGGACCTGGGCAGGTGGGAGAACCCAATGGCAGGGGGTGGCAATTCCAGATCTGATGTTTTATTTTTTTAATTTTCTATATCAATAAGAAAGTGTACATGTAGGTAAATCTTACTTCAATCTTTATAATAAAAAAAGCATTCAGAACATTTAGAATAGGGTAATACCATCTTCTCTGTTTCTTTTTAGCTTTTATATGTTATTTCCAAGCATACGACTAATGAAAGTGTGATGTGTGTGTGCAGCTTGGGTTTCTGGGTTGAACTACTGAAATTTGTTTTCTGTCTTTAAGCAATGCTTTTTGGTAGTTATCAAACAGATATTGTTTCAGAAGATGTGAAGAGCTTACGATGTATGATTTTCTGCTGAGATTTCAGAAACACAAACACAAAAGAATTTTTTTTTCTTAATGTTAAAATACAGCAATTATGATGTCTTGTTATTGTCCTTGGGGAGGAAATGTAATATATAGGTTAATTATCATTCTCATGTACTACATCTTAGATTGTAGGTTTTGCACTACCTACTTCTTTTATAGTGAAGTATGAAAGTGCATCCAGTTTATTATTGGAACAGTTACTGATAGCATAGCAATGCTTCACCATTAAGCCTGGAAGGCTTTCAGATGGACTCTTGAGAGATATGAAGCCCATATAAATTAATAATTTTATTAATGCATTTAATGATTAAATAAAATATATATCAGCATAATTTGTAGATCAAAGAAATTGCAAATATTTTGGTAGTGTAAATCAGCACTCAAAATTATTTTAATACATGAGAATCTTCAAGACAGTAACATCTATTGCAAGCTGCTGGAGCAGAAGGAAAAAACAAGTTCATTAGCCAGTTGCAGTGGGAGAATGTATTTTTAGGAAGTATTTGTAAAAAAACTTAGAGGATCATTCTCTGTATCAGATAATATGATATAATTGCTGCCTCTAAGCACATAGGATTTCTTTTCAAAATAAACTGGATATTTGTCTTGATTGAAATTAATATAAACAATATAAACAAGCTTTGAAAATTATCAGAACTCGCGTGTGTGTGTGTGTGTGTATGTATACATATAAGCTAAAATGGAGCAGAATGAAACTACAAATTGCATGAATAAAATGACTTTAATTTTTATAAATGGAAATTTTTGGGATAAGATAGCTTGATGCAGTTTGCTACTGGAAAAAGTTAAAGAATAGATGCAATTTATGAGCACTATAGATTATATTTAAATGGAAGTGTTAAAAAACAAACCTTTTATCCAAATTAGTTTGTGTGCACATCTGCATATATGTAATTTTTTCATGCCTCTCATTCAATCTCCATACTATTCTTGGTCTCACTCCACTTTAACATCGGGTTTAAAAATCTCATGTGGGTAGAAAGGTTGATGAGAAATAAATTTCCTATAGAAAAATGCATGGACAGATTAGGAAAGCTGAAAAGTGAAAACTGCAAAGGGAAAACTATGTTTAAGTATTTCAGGTCTTTATTCAAGAGAATGAAATGTGCTTTTCACATTCAAAGCCGAATAAGTTGTCATAAAAAGTGAAGAAAACTCAGGCAATTCACTTCATATCACAAGTTTATAACTAAAAGCAACATGAAGATATATATACCACCAATATCTGAGGCTGCGCTTCAATAGTTTATAATTCTGTGCTTGCAATTTCATTTAGTCAAACAGTCAAAGCTCATTGTGAAGCATGATTTATGTTGAATGTTTTAAAAAAGGAACATCTGAAAATTTATAAAAACAAATGCAGTATGTTTTCACAGAATCACAGAATCACAGAAACACCAAGGTTGGAGGAGACCTACAAGATCATCCAGTCCAACCATCCACCTATCACCAATAGTTCTCACTAAACCATTTCCATCATCACAAAGTCCAACCGTTCATTGAACACCTCCAGGGTCGGTGACTCCACCACCCCCTGGGCAGCCCATTCCAGTGCCTGACCACTCTTTCAGAAAAACAGTATTTCCTAATATTCAGCCTGAATCTCCCCTGGCACAGCTTGAAGCCATTCCCTCTAGTTCTATCATCAGTTATACAAGAGAAGAGGCCAACCCCCAGCTCACTACAACCTCCCTTCAGGTAGTTATAGAGAGCAGTAATGTCTCTCCTGAGCCTCCTCTTCTTCAGATTGAACAATCCCGGCTCCTTCAGCCACTCCTCGTGAGGCCTGTGCTCCAGACCTCTCAGCTGCTTTCATTGGAAGATGTACATAGTGAATGTATTTTAAAAAGAGTTAAATGGAGAATCAGTTATTCCAAATATTTTTCACCTGATGTTCCTCTATTTTTTTCCTGCTTTGCTGGTAAATCTTGCCTAGTCTGTATTTAGACCTTTTCAAGCTTTCTGTGATGGTACATTCTCAAGTAGATTTGCAGTGAACATGCTGATCCACTGTACAGGTCTTGCTGATCTGGCTTCTAAGTGTAAAATCTCATTAAGAAAAGTGTTGTTCAGTGCAATATTGGAAATGAATAGCTGATAAGTGGGACACGTGGTGCAGCTGCAAATTTTGCCTTTCAAATCAGTATTGTATTCATTTGCATCCAGTTTACATTGCCAATGTGCTTACAAAAAGGTACAGTCAATTTTTGGAATATTTATGCATACAAATTTCATCTGCATTTTGTAATATAAGCTGGGTAAGTGTTATTGGAGAACAGAATATTCCTTAAGCATTGTCAAGGTCATCAAATGACAGAGTAACTTTGAATGGAGTTTTCCTTCTATTGCACACAAGAGCTGGCAACAAGCAAATAGCTTAGCCTGTATGTGTTACATTTTATGGTATCGTTAAATGAAACTGCTTTTTGTCACTTTTCTTCTCTGCTCTTTTTATTCTCTTTTGGCAAGTTGGAAAGCATAGCATGAAAGAGTAGGATGGAAACGAGGAGGAAAATCTATGAATGAAAATTACCTTCGCATGCGAGAAGCATGTTAGAATTGTTGAAATTGTATTCATGCCAGTTTTGAGGTTGCTTTCTCGCTGTGGTGAAAATCATTATAAAACACCTATTTGAAATCACATTTTTGTTCTTTTTCTTTTCACCCTAATCCGGAGTTGATTCTAGCTTTGATATAAAACACAGAATACATACAGACATTTGAAAGCTTAGAAAAAGTCTGACGACTTTAGAGTCCCATAATCAGTGGGATTCCCTTTTATCCTTAGAGGAACTTCTTTTATTTTAATTGCATGTTATCATCTATTTCTTCAATCTGTGGGCTTTAAAATCCTTGCATTAATAAGTGAAGAATAGTTTTATAGCAGAAGAGAAAACTGGACTCAAAGAACTAAGATGTTATTCTTCTTAAGTTTATATAATCTTACAATCTTGTCCAGCCTCTTGCCTGAAGCAGGAATAGTGGTAGTTTTGGATCAGGTCAGGCGTGGCTTTCTCTAACCTCCAAGAGGAAGATTCCCCACCCTCTTCTCTTGGTGAAATCTGCTTAGTGCTTCATTACTCTCCCATTGATTAAGCTTTTCAAATATCCAGTTTGAATATGCTTAAGCTACAGCTTCTGACTGTTGAGAAGAGTCTCACACTGCTGTTTGTGTGACACTCCTTGGCTTCTTCACCAGACCAAATAAGCCTCAACATCTACTTGTCACTCTTATGTCCTAGGCTGTTCTTGGTTGCTGTCTGCTGGATCCTCTCCTGTTTCTTATTGTTCCTGGACACCAAGTGTTCCCCCAAAGTTCTTTAGTTATCTTAACAGAGGTTTCTGTTGAGTATCATATTAGTGCCTGCGTGGGTGAACATCAAAATGATATCTGACATGGAAGTGCATATAAAGCAAAGGTATGGAAGTGGTTTCCTCTACTGAGGAACTGAACTGCACCCACTGACATTCATTTACATTTTCTGAATGTTTCTATAACCAAACAATAGATGTGAGTACTGTGAGGTAGTAGGTGGTGTGTTTCAACAGTGGCAACAGTGACAGTGGATCACCTCCACTGGTGCAGATTTCAAGCAGCACACAAAGGCATGCAGGCTCTTGTTCATTGCTGTGCAAATGCATACCTAATGGTGGTGATTGTTGAAAAATAGTATTCTGTATCTGAGAATTTGCTTTCAAATATGGCTCTTGTGCTCTTTCTATCTTCTGTCATTTCCATGGAAATAAATACAAGGCATTACTTTCAAAAGAAGTAGATAACTAAATCCTAAACCCTCAACTTCCATATGATCTAACCAGGGGTATTGATTCCATACTAAAGCAACATTCTACAACATGTTTTAATGAAAATTTGAAAATGTTTTGTTTCATTCAAGTGTCAACCATGGAGTTAATAGCATAAGAAAACTATTCCAAACTTGGAGTGAAAGCACTTTTCTTCCAGCAAATTTAATCTAGAATAATGCAATTATTTTAATATAGATAGCATGCCTAGTTCTTGGAGATGAAGAATGGACAAATGAATGAAACTATGCATAGAGAACTGAATTTTGAAGTTGAGATTATTTATTCTGTCTGACCCCTGTACTCACAAAGTAGGAGAACGGGAGTTATCAGTTGCATCTTTATTATACAGAAGGCTGAAATTGCATAGGATAGAAAGCAAGAAAAGAACTCTCAGAATCCACAATGTACTAGAGTTCCCATAGGCCAAAAAAACTAGTTTTATGCATTCCTGTCCTTTGGGCTACGGTATGGCATGCTATTATCTGAGTCATCTGCAGCTTTGTTGGGTTAGAGAAAAGAGCAGCAAAGAAAACTTGAAGTAGTGAACAACTGAACTACAAATATGTCAAGGAACTGTATCCAATCTGCAAGAGATATTTTGATAGTAATCCAGAAGAATTTTGCCATACCTTGAAAGCAATGCAGAGTACAAAGTATTTTAGACAGATTTTATCCTAATGAAAGTAAACTTGGCATAGTTTTGTTGAAGTTAGAATGTGCTTAGATTTAAAAATCTAAAGAACCTAAATTCTATTTTACTGGTGAGAAGAGCCAAAATCTGCCAGAGATAGATCCTAGTTGCACAGGACTGTTGATGGAACAGAAGGCTGTGAGCAGTGGTGATGCAAGTGGCAGAATTTGTTCATAAAACATTCTCTATTGTCAGATAGATATAACACAATAATTTAAGAATATATATATAAAATAAGGGATATTTTAAAAATGGGAGTACTAGTGTCTTTCGTAGGTTTATAGCTTAACATTTTTCATTCAGTTAGTAGCTTCCCTTTTTTTATTTAACATTAGTTTTTGTAAATGCATCATTTGAGAAGCAATTCATGGAAGTACGTTACTATTTTCAAACAGGTTATGTGAGCAGTTTATTGCTATAATGATCTCTGTAATTGGTTTTGTTGCGGGAATGCTTCTCTTAATTTTTTTTTTTTTCTAAACTGTGTGCTAAAATGCAATTTAGATTAAATATGGAAGTGATTTAGATTAGGTACAGAAAGAAAGTTGCTTTTAAAATAAATAAACTAGAAAGTGAATGAAGTCTTCTAAACATAACCTGTTCACCGCTACCTTGTAAGTGATGTAAAACAACAAAATCCTTCTTCTGAATTAATTTTGATCCAATGTATTCAAAACTATGTTGTCAGATCACTAATATGCCTTTTACTAGGGGCATTGTAATTGCTTACTTCATTTTCATTAATATTTCATTAATATTATTTTCATTGTATACAACTGTACATTTTGTAACTATAATTCCCCCACTAGATTGTTTTGACTTCTTAGTTTTACTTCAATGAAAATAATTATCAAAGTAATTTCTTGGGTAACTGTTTGTAGCTGTTGTTACTCCTGGCTTAATTTGTACACCTGACACCTCAGAATCCTGCCCAGTAAAAATAAGTAAGACATGAGAACAGGAGCTTAACAGAGTCATTGTGCTTTTGGGACTGATAATAAGTTGCTTTTTAAAATGAAGTTTTTATATCAACTGCTGTGAACTATTTTCTAATGAAATTAATAATGATATTGAACACTATTAATTATATTAAATATGTATGACCTACAATACTACTTATTTTTATTCACAGTTGATTACTTATATTCAAAATGAACTAAGTGGCTACAACCTTTATTGAAAAAGAATACAATAATTATATGTTACAGTGCAAGAGGGATGGAAATTTTGACAAAGCCATTATCTCTGATTTTTCAAATGATTATGTTCTTTTCTGAGTATGCATATGAGGATATAGCTTAGAGCTTGATCCTGTCTCCATATATACTTACGGAAATTATGTCAATAATTTCTGTAGCAGTAGGATTGGCTACTACTGTTATTTTCATATGATGTCCAACTTGAAATATTTTCATTATTGAAGTTCATTTCTTTATGTTAATTGCATTCTGACATTTATGGACAGATGTTGAATCAGTATTTATAAAACTGATTGTTCTTCAGGCAAGGCAGACAGATGGAGCTGAGGCAGTGTGACTGTTTTTGCTTATGAATAAACATGTTGCATGTTGTGTAGCAAAAACACTTCTATGTTACTTTTCCTGTATTTCTCCACCAGTGGCAAATTCTAACTTTATTTGGCCACCATTTCTGTTAACTAACTCTGTAAGCCTCAGATAGAAAAACAGCTTTTATTTTCCTCCTATTGTGCATATACTAGATGAAGCCATATTGTTCATCCCAGGCAGACAAAGGTTCTGGGAGAAGTTCTTCACAATGTGTGACATCTACACAAGAAGTCTCGTACATATGTACTGGAACTTAATGCTATTCTACCACAGGTTCCTCACTGCTCTGTTCACTTGTACTACAACCGTAGGTTCCTTTCTGCTCCCTTCCAGCATCCATTTCTTCTGTCCTTAAAAGAAAATGTGTCATCACTGCAAAGAGAAAACTGCTTTGAGCTCCATAAAAATGCTATTCATTTTTTTCTCTGAAAGAGATTCAGGTATTTGCAGGGAACGTAGTTTCTCCTTGAGAGTTGTCACAAATGCGTGAAAAGATCAACACAATTTTGCTGAATAAAAACACCACGCTTACTAACCTGCAAGATATTCAGTCTGTGTAGGTAATGGATATTGAGACTAAGAGGAAAGAAATAGGAAGAGCCCATCCTAGAATCTGTAATGCTTCCTTGGCAGAAATGTTGCACTGCTGCCGTTATCTGAAATATTTATGAGTGAATATGATATTTCAGCATTGATCTGTATCAGCTGCTTTGTTTCAAAACAAATTTATGTCCTACTTCAGTTAGGCTTGACATCCTCAAGGGATTAAAGTCAGGACTAGGAGTAGAACATTGTTCTATGCAACAAGCATCTCTCCAGTGAATACTGATGCAATATGTCTATTAATTAACCTCATATAAGATCTGCTTTGGGATTAGTGTAATGTAACTGTATTATTAGATCCTTAACCTTCTTTTTGTGATGGTTTATGTAATATGTGACAGACCTTTGAAGATTTCTGAGCTAGATTTCCTTTGGTGAAAAGACAGCTTAGTATGCAAACCATTTCCCATGTCATTGTTCACGATTAAGGTAATATAAACAAGCTACCTTTGGACTAGAAAAGCAGCTGGTGATTTTTACCATGTTTTTACTAACTTGGCTTTATGATACAACTTATTTCACAGCAAATCTTATGTCAGATGTTATTTTCCTACAGTGCATCTTGATAATAATTGAAATTTTAATATTCTTCAATAAAGCTTTCCTAGCTGAAATGTGTGCAGTCAGTATTTGAAATAGTTCGACTATTCAGTTCTGAATTTTTACCTGTCTACCTGTCTTTACCTGCTTTTTTTTTTTTTCTGTCAAAACTTTAGTTAATCTTAGATTACTCTTAAGACTTGTATTTTTGCAATGTAATATGGGAACGTTACTTAATCTTGCTTAATTATTCTAGATTTTCTTTCTTTTGTTGTTTATTTAAAGTATTCTGCTGAGTAGTGGCTCTTTGCTTTGCTTTCCTGGAAGATATGGTTATAAATTTCCTGCTATTACATTATGCCAACACTGATACTTAAGAGGTTCTAGCTTTTGAGAGCATATGATGCTATCAGATTTTGTTGTGTCAGTTTCATAAACATATTTGTAAGAGTCATTGTATCCAGATACATAGTGTTGTTCAGGGGATTATAAACTAGATACTGATTCTTTAAATACTACATACATAAGAAATTTTATTCATTTATATAGGCCCCAGGAGTCTCTCAAGTGTTTCTAGAATTGGATTCTTTGGTTTTATGTAGTTAACACATCCGTGTTTTATTAAGCGTAGACTCATAGCCATGTTTTGATGTTGTTTAAATTTTAAAAACATTTACAGTAACACTAATTTTTAATATGCCCAAAGATTTATTTTCAGTGAAATTATTCAGCCTTGGAAAGTAATCAGGGCTGAAAGACAAATCAAATGTTGCTACTGCTCTGTTTAGATTTTAAATTTCATCTTACCATAGCTGAAAGTTATATATCATAATCTTTCTCTGAATTAATTCTTATTCTCCTGATAGTACTTTATTATTTCCAAAATGGTTCTACCATACTTTTAAATCTCTTGAAAATTATTGTTTGCTGGAAGAGGTACTGCTCTGTTTATAATAAAATGATTACTGTTTCTCAGTAGGGAGTTTGTGTGAAGTGCTCAAAAATGAAATTTGGAAGTTACTGTTTTCCCAAAATTCATTAGATTCCTTTGGCTCCACTTGTAAAGGGACCTCTGTCTGTCTGCTGTACAAACAAAAATAATAGAAGTTCTAATAAATCTGGAGTAAAAAGAAAAAGTGCTGATAAAAAATAATTCTACTTTCATTAGGTATAAAACTTGAAAAGCAAACTTAAAGCAACTATTGAAATACTCCTCTCTAATGAAAAAAAAAAAAACCAACAAACAAGCAGTGTAGACTTCTTAGAGACTGGGAAAGATACTACTGGTTCTTTCTTAAGACACTGGAGTTCTGTAGCTTATTGTTAGATGATACAGGCCCCATTTTTCTGTGCAAAGCAACTATTGATATTCTTCAACATAGTTATCCTGGAGAAGCTGGCAGCCCATGGCTTGAACAGGTGTGCTCTTCACTGGACAAAAAACTGGCTGGATGGCCAGGCCCAGAAAGTGGTGGTGAATGGAATTAAATCCAGCTGGCAACCGGTCATGAGTAGTGTTTCCCAGGAGTCAGTACTGGGGCCTGTCCTGTTTGATATCTTTACTGATGATTTGGACAAGGAGATTGAGTGCACCATAAGTAAGTTTGCGGAGAACACTAAATAGGGACGAAATGTTTCTCTACCTGAGGGTAGGAATTTCTGCAGAGAGATCTGGATAGGCTCAGTTGTTGATCTATCATTTCAGCAAGTGCTGGTGAGGCTGTAGCTTGAGTACTGTGTTCAGTTTTGGGCCCTTCATTACAAGAAAGACATCGAGGCCCTAAGGCATGTCCAGAGAAGGTCAACGAAGCCAGAGAGGGATCTGGAACACAAGTCTTATGGAGAGCAACTGAGAGAATTGAGGTTGTTCAGTCTGCAGAAGAGGAGGCTTGAGGTAGACATCCTTGCTCTCTACAACTTCCTGAGAGGAGATTATAATAAGGTGGAGGTCAACCTCTTTTCTCAGGTAATTGGTGATAGGACTAGAGGGAATGGCCTGAAATTGCACCAGGGGAAGTTCAGGTTGGACATTGGGAAAAAAAATGTGTGATAGAGTGATTAGACACTGAAACAGGCTGCCCAGGGAGGTGATGGAGTCACTATCCATGAAGGTGTTTAAGAACCCTGTGGATGTGGCACTGAGGGACATGAGTGGGCATGATGGTGATAGATTGATGGTTGGGCTAAGTGATCTTAGAAGGTCTTTCCCACCCTTAATGATTTTATGATTCAACTAAAGTCCATCCCGTGTATGTCCGTTCCTTAGAATGAATCTCACATTGTGAGAGCTCACTACAGAGCTGGTAAACAAGAGACGGTCAGTTTATGTAGAGACAACAAAAGGTAGCTTTCTTGCAATGACACGGTAATGGTCCAAGAACTCTTTGTGGATCTAAGTTTCTAGGTGCAATATTGGTATCAGTATACCAATCAGTGTACCCTACTATGGTAATGTACAATACTGAATTCATGTAGAGGGTCCAGGAATCCAACATTCTTTTTCTGGATTTTGTTTCTGGATTTTGTGCTGTACATCATCAACTGCAGTATTTTTAGAGCTGTACAGTATTTTTTGAGCAAGATTCTGTGCCCTTTTTTCTGCTGCTGATGGCATTTCCAGGTAGATGTCTTCAGGCTATGTGAAAATCTGCTGGCAAGGTTTCAGTCTTGATTTCTGAAAGTATGGTACTTAATTGATGTACATAATACAAAATTTGGTCTTGATCTTAAAGGATTTTTTCCAACATAAATGGTTCAGTCATTCTTTGAAATTAGTTGGGTAGTGAGAAGGGGATTGTTTTGTCTTTAACGTTACAGGAAAACTCTCTTTAAGTCTGAAATTCAAACATGTTTGCTTCCCAAATCACTTTTTTTTTGTTACAATTTAATACACATTTCCATTCACCACCTGTTGAGTATCTACAGATATGCCTAATTCACTTTCAGGTCCTTAGTTGATAGCTTGGAACTCTTCCTTTGATCATCGTAAAACACCTGTCATTTTAGCTTGAACTGTCATCTGTAATTCAGCATTGATGTGCACATAGCTGCATTCAGTAGATGGAGCTGCCCAGCTTCTAAGTTGTCAAATTGGTTCTGCTGTCCAGCAAACAATGTAAAAAAGTAATGACTTGACAGACATATCAAGTCATGAACTGTATGAAAATGGCTTCAATGTGTGTCAGAAGACCATTGCCATACAGGATACAGATTCGTTCCTCCTGTGTTCACAGTCTGAACACAAAACAGCAAACCTTTATTAAGTTCCTTAATTATTGCATATGGTTTCTGTATCACTGGCATTAAATTCCTCCAGAAGCATAAATTACTCAGTCACAATGTTTGCACACAAAAATGGGACTGTGTAAGCAAGACAGCTAATTTTGGAACCACTGTAATTGAAATTAAACTGTCTGAAAATTAGACACTTAGTTGCAGGTAAAGCAAGTGAATTATGAAATCACCTGGCTTTTTCTTTCTTTTAAACACATTACTTCACTGAATTTTCTTTCTGTATTTTTTCTTTCCTTTAGCAATGGTTGTTCTCAGCAATTTGGAACCAAATACAACGTATGAAATCAAAGTAGCTGCTGTAAATGGAAAAGGGCAAGGAGAATATAGCAAAATCGAGATATTTCAGACTTTACCTGTCCGTGAGTAATACCTGTGTGATTAAATGGAAATATAAATACTTACATTCTCTAGAATATGTTGCCTTCAGATCTGCTAATAATTTGCAGTATGATTTTCCATTGATAATATGATTTATTGACTGTTTCCTAGTGTACAACACCAGTTTTCTCTACATTGTTTCTCAGAAATTGTGTTATGTTCTTCTTATCCTCTCCACTGACTAATATGAATTAACTGAAATTGGAGTATTTCTCCAGTTGTGTCCAGACAAGTCTTCGTGTTACATGCTAGAGCACAAAGCATGCAAGATACTAGGTTAAGAATTTTTTCTCATTTACACACAGAATATTACAGACATCTGTGAGAAAAGAATGGGCCCTTCCCAGAGACATTCCTCCAGCAAAAAACACTGCCACAAGAGTTGCAGCTATAATACCTAAAACAAAAACTATAGACAAAAAACAAGAATACGTTGTTTTAACTGTGATTACATAGAAATGACATATGATGCAAAGACATTTCTATGTTAGTGGTAAAATTTACTAGCAAGAAATCCTGATGTTAAGACGAACAGTTAATGAAAAATATTTTCCCCAAATTAGTTTTAAAAAGGCAAAATTATATGTAAAGAACAGTAAAAATGCGGCAGCTATGAAAACCACAAAAATATCTGTGTTATTATATTCCCATTGACAAGGGCTTTCTGTCCAAAACATGTCACTTGTCAGCTTTCAAACTTCTTTTTGTTTAAAGCACATGCATATTTCAGATATATTGCATGATAAAACAGTTTGCTGTTATTCATACGGCACATTACACCTGATAGAAAAGTGATAGGATTTGACAGAAGCAACACATACATTGCCTGATAGAAAACTAGGAAAATCGCCATTGAGATTTAGATTATTCTTTTCATTAACAAAAGATAAATGCAAATATAACTAATATTATAAATATTTTGAACTTAAAATATACCTCTACGTGAATGGAAATTTACATATTTTTATGTTTTGAGTTGGAGACAATTATGACATGTTCATTTAGGATACAAAACTTTACAATAGGCATTGCATAAAGAAATGTTAGTTGGTCTGTGAAATATTATTAGAAAAGTAATTAAAGCTAGCTTATAACTATTCAATTTTAAGTTTATTTTTGTCCTCCCGTTGCAGAGAAAACTTTTTGCTTTTTGGAATCTTATTCTTCATGCTCATTCTTAATATAGTCTACTTTAGAAGTATTTAACTTTGTCTTGGCACAGTTATTGAATTAATGGCTAAGTCATTTCTGATGTAAATTACATTTGAAAATATTAAAGTCAGAAAATCTCAAAGAAACTTAGACTTACTTGATATTATTTTGTTTCACTGTGTGAAATAATCTAGTTTAGAACATACTTCAAGCAAAACATTCAGCACACTTATAAAGGATGTTTTGCAATACTTGAAAGAATCATGCTGATTTTAAAGATTTTGATGAATAATCTTATTGGTGAACTCCCAGCTGTAATTTAAGGTTTTTGCCATTGCTTTTTTTTTTTTTTTTTTAATTTATTTACTTTATTTTCTTTATTTAGGCGAGCCAAGCCCACCGTCAATTCATGGACAGCCAGGAAGTGGAAAGAGTTTCAAACTTAGTATAACTAAACAAGATGATGGAGGTGCCCCCATTTTGGAATACATTGTCAAATACAGAAGTGTAAGTATTTCAGTGAATCAAAGTAGGTGGGATCTGCGTAGTAATATCTTTTGACATAGAGAAGATTGATTATGTTATTTGAAACATTAAAAAAATGGTTTGTGTAATAGAAAAAGGAAAGAAGAAAAATAGTCTAAGATATAGTATAGTATGTTTTCTTTTGTGACTAGGTTACTAATGCCAGATTATTAAAAAGAAAGAAAAACAGAGAATGAAAGAAAAACACGCTGCTCCTCCTAAAGGTATAACTGAAAGCTCTTTGTAATAGGAAAACTCTTTTCTCTGTCTTGTTACGTGGTAAATAAGGAACGTTCAGCTCTCAAAGGTGCAGTCAATCAGCGGACATTAAATTACATAATTAAAAGATGTTTGAAGAACAAGTTTCATGTTACAACTGTATCTGTACTGATAGATGGCATCCCAGAGATAGGATGCTGTATTCCAGTGTTCCACGTTCAGTTTAAAAGAAATTAGTTAATCTTTCTATACTCCAAGGCTCAATTCAAAATATCAGAACGAAATCATTTACAAATTGCTGTGACTCTTGGACTTCCAGTGTACGGATCAATTAGTTAAGACATATCATGGAGACTTCATTGGTCTACAGTCAACTAGAATCTCATTTGTTGGTCTCTTGTAA
The DNA here is from genome assembly GCF_951394365.1 of Tetrao urogallus. Taxonomy (NCBI): domain Eukaryota; kingdom Metazoa; phylum Chordata; class Aves; order Galliformes; family Phasianidae; genus Tetrao; species Tetrao urogallus. The sequence goes on along the minus strand of NC_136813.1, from coordinate 94,274,768 downwards.
AATATGGCAAGTTTAGAACGCAGACTTGCTTGTAGTGTACAATTTTTTTTTTAATGAAAAATATTCTATATTTTTTTCTATGAGAAATGAATATATTTTATATTTAAGTAGCTAAAATATAAATAAAATAGTTAAATAAATTAAATTTCTAAACGTAGCCTATTAGCCTATTAGGCTAAGTTTAGAAATGACTACATTGAAGAAGTACCTCTACAACTAGCAAAGGCAAGGAAATTAATTCAGAAGTGTTCATATTCTATTAAGTTCCTTCTATTCTTTTAGAAAGATTGTACCATACTTATCTGACCAGACCCAGTAAGAAAACATTTTAACAGAGTATAGTCACAGATTTATATGTCCACTTCAGGAGTCTGAAAGAGATTAGACATATAACACCAGCTATTTAAACATATTTAACAGAAAATAAAGAGGACCATATTTTGCAGAAATTAGAAAGCCTTGAGAGATCAAATGCAGAACCTGTTTTAGTATTCCCAGAAAGGATAAGTCAACACCTGATTTTGCAGTAATTTCTGTTATGTTTCCTGATGTTTTCTATAATATAACTTTTTTGATGGTTGCTCTAGGATTATCCATGTGCTAAGACTGGCATGTAAAGTGATTTCCTACATCATTTGCTAAAAAATTTACAATCTATGTGCAGATATTGTACATACATGTGATATGAGAAATTTAATCTATTTCTGTGATTTTGGTAATTTAAATGATTTTTGGATCTATTGTGAATAACTTTGGAAACACGATTAACCCAGTGTTTTGACTAAGGTACACCACTGTAGAATAAAAGTTCGCTTTTTGTGTTTGTTATTGAAAGATAAATGTACAGTTTAAGCACTAACTGAAAACATAATAGGTTACAGAAGGAGATAGCTTTTACTTGGAGCTGAAATCCATGTCTCCCTATGCTTTCAATTGAAAAAGCAGTTTGACTAAATTAAAGGTCTTCTTACAACAAAAAAAAAGCACAGTATTTTTTTGGTGTTCTAATCAGAATGAATGGATGCTATTTAAAGTTCTAAATCATTTGTTGACTGCTTCTGTTTTGTCTTGCCCATTGGTCATATTTAATTGGCTCTCCTATAATTCTTGTCAGCCTCATTACTAGTGCCTGGACCAGTGAATTTGCTTGCAAGTATAAAAAGCATGTTAGATAACAAGTTACATATCAGTGGATTTCTTTTTTGTGTTTCATAGCAGTTCATGTCTTATTAAGGGACAGTTCGTTCATACTTAAGTTTTGTAAAGATTTTCTTGAAACGAGGAGTAGAACAGCCATTAAGATATTGTAGAGTTATTATAGCCTGGGCTAAGAACTAAGAACTGGTAAGTTTTATTTTTCTCAAGAAATCATCTGTTTCATTCTGCCAACTCTTGCTTTCTTAAGATTAATTAATTCTTACGGGAAGATCTTGCTAACTGTGATGAGGACCCACTCAATTTCTTCTCTCATTCCCAGTTATGGTACTACTGTTTTTGGTTGGGGTACGCATGTCCAGGTGCTGGTGCTGGGCAATGGGCATTAAGCTTTATCCATGTCAATTACTGGGGAATTGTGTGTTGGATTCGTAAATGGCTGTTATCTGTTGTGCTGCCTGCCAAGTGGTAAACTAGGAGTTAGCCAGGAATGTGGAACAGATGGTAGTATGGAGTTACAGTCTAAAATGAAGGGTGAGGATAAAGTTCACATGGAAAAAGCATTTGGGATACTAGGAGTTACTGCCACAGCAGCTTACAACTGGTGGGTGAAAAGGCACATGTCTGCAAGAGAAAGGCTACAAAGCAGCAAATGGAAGGTATTAAGCAGGATGAGACACCGGAAACAGCATGCCAACAAATCCTGATCACCATACAGGAATAGTCATTTACGCTATTCACAGTCACAAGCAAAAGTGCATGCTTGTTGCTCAAGTGGATCCTGACAGTGGAGGATATTGTGAAGCTGGACATGTTGCAGTTGTGAATTTGTGGTTGGTGCTTAATGTTCCCTGCAAATAAATGTCAGCATATTATTTTGAAGGGATCTAATCCAAGTCTTCAGTTATAAATTTGGTACCATATCTTAAATTGAATTTCATTTGTGATTAAAAGAGAAGTTTTGAAACAGGCTTCTGAGTGATTGTAAAAGGGAATTCTGTTTCTGTAGTTCAAATTGCAGAATGCCAGCAGTCAGCTGAAGAAATTGTAGGAGGGGTTTCTCTTTCATTCCAGGTTTCAGTAGTAGCTTAGAATTACAATGAAGTAGTAAAAATATCCATATTTTATGGTGATATACTTTTAGGTAAAGGCAAGAAAAAAGTCATATTTTGAGAAATAGGGACTGCACAAAAATTCTTTTTTCCTTTAGCACACCTAATGATGTCTGGAGGATACACTACATGAGCAATTAGCTTTTGCAGGCATAAAAGCTTTTGGTAGTGTTGACCTGTTACAGTGTTACTATTAATGCTTTGAATTTTTGTACTGGCAGTTGTATGATTTCTGATTGTATCCTTCAGTCATGTTTGATTATGTTGATGGATAACCATGTTCATTTTGTGGCCTTGTGATATGTTTTGAAAAAAACTGATAGAAGATGAATACAAATAATTTTAGAATAGAGAATTTCTCATTCACTCCTGCTATAAAACAGTTACGTGTTTTTATGTCTCAGAGTTATGCATTACTTGCCAGGTCCTTGATCTTTCTGTGCATTTTAGCACTATGTTTTCAGCCACTTTGTGCTTTGTTCAGCATTCATCTTGTATTATTACCTCTTCTAAAACATCACCCAGACCTATAAAGTACCATCCTTAGGTATTGAATTCTTGTGAAGTCACTGCTTTGAACTGTCAGATTGTCTTCCCTGAGAATTTCTTGATCTTTTTCCTGTGTGCTTTCAAGATAGTATGGCATCTCCTGCCCTTTTTTTGTCACAGTGACCAGCATAATAAGTCTTTCTGAGCTGAATTTACAGTGCAAACAGTTTATAGTGGATGGAAAAAAAAGGAAGAAATGAAAGAGGTTAATTAGATTTTTTTCAAGTTTCCAGAGAAAGTAATCTTAGGTGCAGTGTAATATGACCATTAAATGGACAAACATTATTTTCTAGACTAGTGAATAGTTCAGTTCCCTGAAAAAGTGTTTGGCTTTCCTTCTACCATTGTCAGATCTGCCCTCAATTTTGAGAAGAAATCAAGTAGATTGAAGTTATGCTGTAATTTTTTCATGCTTTTTTTTGTCAAGTAATTTAGGTGCTTAAGCTACTCCCAGGTATCTTACAAATCTAGCTCTTAGACACTTAACAGAAAAATTTCATTCATTCTTATATTTAAATGCAGTATACAAGAAATAAGAATTAAGAAATAATTGTAATTTTTTAGTGACTTTAATCTGAGACATTGTAGCAGGTTTGTTTCAATCAAAGATCGGGGCAGAGACAAGAGCAGTGTGAATTTAAAATTTGTGAGTAATGGCAATGGGCAGTAAGATCTCCAGAAATTGCCAGACATTGGTCAGTCCCACAGTGACAGTGACCTTCCTTTAAAAAGTATTTTGGAATTATAAAAATAGAATAGAAATGAGGGAACAGTCAAACCTCTGAGATTGCAGATCTGATTCCAGTGTCTGAAATATCCAGTGTCTGGATTATCTAATGCGTGTTAATGATAAAATTGCAAATAGTAAATAATGATTGAAGGTATTTACATTAGAGCACTCCTCAACTTAGACTTAAGTTCACGATTTCAGAGTTCCTTGCATTTGTTGTAAAACACCCTGCATATTTGGAGCCTCCTGTGAATTTTAAGCAATATTAATGATAGAGTAACCTAATAAAGTATGAAGTGATACTTCATAGTTCTATTTTCTGCTCCTTGAGCTACCAATTAAAGGGTCTTAGCATAGACAGGGAGATTTGTAGGAATATTTTACTGGCAAAATTTGTGTTCTCATCCCTTTCCAATGCTACTCTAATAGTGAAATTAATCTGGACTCATTACTGATCTCCACTTTGTTAAACGTGCTTGAAAATGCATGTGAAATAGCAGCTAGAATGAAGGATATTGCCATTATTCTTAGTCTTTAAGATGCCAAAAGTAGATTATATTTTAGAAGACTTCCTCTTTCCACCATTGGATGACTACCTTCATTCTTTTTCTTTCTTTCAGCTTGTGTTTGTCACTCTTGGTAAAATGCTTTGATGTCTTTGAGCTCAGTGCTTGGACTCTGCCTGTTTCATTTATCTCAATCTATCTAGTAGGCATCACTTTCAACTAATCTTAAGGTGTCACTTTTTACTGGCATAGCACACAGATATTCTGTTATGTTTCAGCTCTTTCATTGTTCTTTGCCTTACTAAACTGTGAAACAATTGCTTTGTCACCTAATATTATGTTTGCAGAAGCAACCTCATATTTATATGAGCAGCTGGAATATTTTCCATTTTGATATCTATTTTTTTCTCCTGTGAATCTGATTTTCTTCTGAACTGCTTAGTGTGTTCACACAGCTCTGTGTGCATGCACTAAGATCACATGTGCACCCTCTAATTTGCTCGTGTTTATATTCTTTGGAAACCAGTTCTAATTTTTCCTAACTCTTCCCAAATTACACAGATTTAAACAGCCTCTGAAATACAGCACTATGCAACAGTGCTGCTAATATAATTACTACAGAGTATTTGTACATGTATGTTTGCAATCAATATTAATTCTTAATATTTTATCAATGCTATGCAAAAATACAGATTGAAAAATCAGTGTGATGTGAAAATATATATAGATTCAATCAGTGGAATGTAAATATAAAGGATTTGTGCAGTAGTATGTCAGTAACGGACAGAGAAGTCATCTGTGAGGACTAACACTTTATAAAAAATTTAAAAAAAAAAATTGATAGAAAATACCATTTTCGCTGTGTTGTGTAAACTATTTTTATTCCAGTGTATTTACTCTTTTTTCTTGATGTGTAATGTAACAACCATTCTGATGTTTTTTGTTGGTCTATGCTGCAGCCACTTACTTTCACCTTGCTGCAAATGTTCCTGAAACTTTTTTTTTTTTTTTAAATTTTAATTATCTCAGTACTATTTTGTGTTGATGAATTTGTAGAACAAAAGGTGAAGTCAGTATGGAGAATTCATCACACTCAGTGCTGATAGCAAATAAGTTATTTAAGCAGTACATATAAAGGAGTTCAGTATTTCACTCTATTTTCTGGAAGCTGAGGACAAAAAGAATAGACATAGACAACATGGTTGGGCTGTCAGCTTATCTAATTTAGATACTATTTTTTTGAACACTTCTATCATTCAAGAGCAAGATCCTTCAGTGAAGAGCCTAAATGTAAGCTACTGAAGGATGGTGGTCCATAGCAAAAAGCTGCACTTCTTTCTATTTGATTTTTTTTTTTTTTTTCCAGAAAGTTACATCCATTGACTGCACTGCTGTGTGGGGTGGATGGCCAGGATTTGGCTCTCAGCCATGGTTTTTGTCAGTGCATTGTACTTCTGTGTTTAATAGGACTGCGTGAATTCTTAATGTTACTGAAAATCCTTTGATCAAGATGGCTTACTGTTTGCCAATGCACATTATTTTATTGTTTTACCTATTAGTTATTTTCTAAATATCATTTGTATAAAGAGTAATTTGAATATATTATGCTTCAAAAATACTAAACGAAGAGATTGCAAAGGTAAGTACTCCAGATTTATAAAATGCCTTTTAAGGTTGCTGCCTGAGGCCTCATTTGTTCTCTCTGTATTGGTGTCTTATAACTGTGTCTTATAACTGTGAGAATTACTTGAACATTTTTTTCAGTATGATACCATCTGACTGATTTAAATGTATCCTCTCACCAGTGTAAACATGGTGCTGCATACTTTTTTAACAATGTTTATGTTTTTGCTTACAGCTTCTTTTGCAAAATGGTACTGTGGTACAATATACTGCTACAGTTCGTTTATGTATTCATTGTGTAACTAATATATAATATAAGCACAGCTTACATTCGTGAGCTATTTCTGAATATGGGTTATGGTTTTGATGGGAAAGTTCTCTTTAAGAACATTTGGCAAAATACAATTGCAACATCTTCATAAAATAAAATTTTAAAAAAATTATTCTTAACAGAATTTATACATAACTGTCCTTTTTCCTAAGTTGAAATGTGTGTTTGTGTAGAAATTCAACCCAAAAGGTTGAAAAAAAGTTGCTGACAAAATCCCTACATCCACATTGTGGAATGATGAGGTATAGTCATAATCACAAAAAGCCTGGTTACTCAGAACTCCAAAATTAGATGATTCAAAAGTTTATAACCTTTGGAAATTAATTTATGTAGTTTTTTTACTTCATGTAGTCAGGCAGTTTAGACAAATAGTACAAGAGATTTTGAGAATATTAACTAAAATAACCTTTGGAAATTAATTTATGTAGTTTTTTTACTTCATGTAGTCAGGCAGTTCAGACAAATAGTACAAGAGATTTTGAGAATATAAACTAATGTTTGCATTTTTACAGAAAGATAAGGAAGACCAGTGGCTAGAGAAAAAAGTGCAGGGTAGTAGAGACCACATCATCTTAGAGCATCTTCAGTGGACCATGGGTTATGAAGTACAAATTACAGCTGCAAACAGACTGGGTTTTTCTGAACCAACGTTGTACGAATTTAGCATGCCACCGAAGCCCAACATTATTACAGGTAAGTTGATTATGGAGTGTTTTCTCTCTCTGAACTGCTCAGACTTAGTATTAACATAGTATGTTAATGTGTGTAGTTGAATGGTCTGTTAGGGTAGCTGGAGTCTTTCTTAACTGACAAAGCTTGAGACTGCATACTTTGTTATCAGTAAAGAAAACTCAGTTAAAAATCCTTAAATGGGACTTTCCTTTTCTACTTTGCTCTTAGTAACGTTATTTCTAAGCACAGAACAAATGCTGAATCTTCAACTCAGATAATGACAGTTAAAAAGAAATATAATATTTAAGATGCATTTATTTTACAATTTCTAAGTTGTCTCTTACTCTATATGTGCCTGTTTTCAGTGAATTTATTTGTTAGAATTCTGTATTTCAGCCCAGCCTGCATGTGCTTTGAGGAATACATGTAACAAGGGTACTTATTTTAGTGACTGATGAGATTAAGACTTCAAGGAGAGTAATTTAGATATTGTCTTACCGATTAACAGGACTCAGTATTAGTACAGTGAGCATGCAGCCTTCTAACTGGCCTATTTTCAAGCTTTGACATAAGTAAATACATCATTCATATTTTTAAGTGTCTAAATAGAAAGATTTAAAACTTTTTAAAGGAAAAATGAATAGGAGGTAAGAGTGAGTGATTTTCAGTAACTAATTCATGAAGTTTTAGTGCTTCTGAAGTTATATTTTGGAATAACAATGTAAATTGTTTAATTCAGAATAAACACAAGTTGTGATAGTAATTTCTGATATTTTGTGAGTAATTTTAGTTTTTATAATGTAAACAATATGAAGCAAATGATACCTAACTTATCAATTAAATTGATGTAGAAAGTGTTGACTTGCTTCTTGTTGCACTGCAACTGTTCTATAACCTGTTACAGTTCTTTAAATTCTTCCCTGTTATTGTAGCAGCTACTGTAAATGAGAATAATGAGATTCCTGTTTAAATTGTAACATAAATAGTTTCTGGATGTTGAAGTAAAAAGTGCCTTTTTTAATTTATCCTGTGAATATAGAACATTTTTCTTTGTACATAGCATTATAGCTGTTATGGAGCTTTTTCCTTTCAGCACTCTCATAACCTCAAAATAGTTAGAAAGAAAAATCCGTTACACTATTGAACGTCAAGTCTTTATATGAATCGTTATTGCAGTTATGATTGTGGAACTAATTAGTTTCCTTGACAACTGTTTTTGCAAAGTGTGAAAAGAGTGTGAAATTCTCATCATAAGAACATTCTGTAAGCAATTTAAAAACATACGTCAAAAGATTCTTAAAATCAGTGGATATTAATATTCACATTAATGAGTCAGTATGGTTATCTGGTTATGAAATTGCATGATATTATACTCTTAATGATATTATTACAAAAGTAAAAATTAACTGTGATAGAAAATGTATATAAAAAGCTCATTAAAGCAGATCAGTTCTTTCTCATACCAGTTAGTCAACTCAGATGATGCAACATTTGTTTGCTGTAAACCTCTTATATGTAAGCATCTACAGCTAGGTCTAAAGAAGGAATAATCTAATTAGGCACAATTTTGAATGAAATATGCATCCCCTCTCCTGTGCTCTCTTAGCTGCTTGTGATGACTGAGATTCATTATCTAATTCTTTGTGTGGTTATTTGAAAAGTTTGTAAGACTCATGAATGTTTTCATCCGTATGTGTCCAGATCTGGCTGAACTGTTTTTGTCTTGCTCTTAAAGTTATTCAAAAGCAAGGTATCTGTAGGTCCTATGTACCCAATCTCATGGGCATAGCAGGAGAATTTTGTGACTCCTGAATTATTATCATGGTCAGCTGTACCTAACATAATACATTGCAAATGTGTACAAGCTAATACAAACCATCAGTGCTATCCTCGCCATGGAAATGGGTGTTACCACAAGAAATAAGACTTTGATTCTGATTCCTGCAGAAAGATCCTGATTATGCTCAAAGTGCTGTTGGATATGTCAGAAGTCATCCCTGAGTCCAGGTACAGGAAGCTAAAAGTCTTTTTCAGTGAATATGTAATTCCTGTGGACACAGAACCCACAACTTTGATTGGTTAGAGAAATGTGAATGAGGACCAGCAGGTCCTGCCTGACAGTCAATTTTTATAATAAAACAATGTGATAATCTTCCACTATTAATCTTAGCTGCAAATTGGCATCAGTTAGATGTGTAAATGATACTAACATTCCTTTAAACTTTCACACGATTGACCTTGGCAGCCTCCAACTAGCTATACTTCATTTTGTAATTTCTTTGGCTGGACCTATAAAACTGTCTCCATTCACTGAATCACTCATGTTTGTGATTAGTTCCTCAGAATTTAATTCTTCTCATAAAATTTTCCAGGTTTTCCGAAAGGTTGGAATATTGTTCTGCTTTTGAGAAATACTCAGTGGATGGACTTGTTAAAACATTGTTCCTTAGATAAACATATGCATAAATACATTAATGTGTGTGTATGTATACATATATAATTACTCTAAATTTTAATCATATATATAATTTTACTTCCTACCTTTTTTTTGTTTTTGTATTCAGAAATTCCATCTATTTGACTGCTTAAGATTATGAGTATGTATTTAAGGATCACACTTTGAAGAAAGAGTAACATATTCTTCACTGTAATATTTTATATATTCCAATATTTCACTATTTCCAATATTTCACGTTAGTTGGCAGTCCTTGTAGGCAGGTGCAACTCTAATATTAGAGTGCTTGCCTATGAATGAAATCTTTACCAGATTTTGAGCCCTGATTTGTGGTATTTTAGAAAATCTCGTTTCAGCTTCTCTGTACTGTTATATCTTCTAATTTTGTGGGTAAATAAATAAATAAATAAATAAATAGAAGCATTTTCAAAGAAGCTGTGTGCCTTAGCTCACAGCTATTTATCAGTCTTTGGACGGAATAGCCTAGCGTCTGCAGCTACAACAAATTTTCTGAATAGGTGTCACTACAGGCAGATGAAGTCCATCAGCTTCTAGAGGTGACAGCACAGCCCATTTGTACGGCTCCATTTAATCTCTCTGAGCAGAGCAGAGATGCATACCCTCTCTTCTCGTACATCTGGTATAAAAATGTCCAAGTCATAGTTGTCTTTCTGAAACGTTACTATTGAAACCTAAAAATACATCTGCAGTTCTATATTAAACAAATCTTAAAAGATAAAATGAATGATGTTAGAAGAGGATAATTTGTGCAAATGTTAGATGTGTTTTCAGAAATTAGTGGCAAAGATTTATGCAGGTGCAGTCTTCCAAAAACTTTTATCCAGTCATTACTGTTTCTCTAGAAGTCCGGTATATATTAAAACTGGCTGCAAATTTTGTTTTATCATAACAGTTTTTCATTATCATTGTAGGTTAATAAATCGGTGCTATAGTAGGAAAATCAAAAAGCATATGAAAACAGTAAGAAGGCCTTAGAACTACTTCTTTCTCTTTACTGTTATTTTAAAAAACTTTTAATATTGCATAAACTGTTGGAATCTTCTTTTTATTAGAATACCTGAAGAAGTTTAAATCCCTTATGAACCCCAAGACTGTTATTGTACTGAACATATTGACTTTTTTGCATTGTATATCTGTCAATAATTCTTAAAATCATATAGTGATAGGTGAAGAGGGACAACCCAAAATATAATATTTTCTCTCACCATCACTAGCAGCTAATATTCTGCACCAAACATGGCTTCTGTCAGTAGTATTTAGAAAAATGGAATGGTAGGATTTTTCAGTGGTCTCTTGCTAAATGAAAATAGCTCATACAAATACTATACATATTATATATATATATATAATATATATATTATATATTTGAATGTGTTTATGTTTATCTTACTATTACACAGCTATAATTGGGCTGTCAGAGTCTACATCCAGTGGTTTATTAGAATATAAGCTAGAAAATGTACTTTTTACTCTGGAGACTGAAAATTTCTAAGTACAGAAAAATAGAAATAACTTTCTATGATGCCTACAGTTTTCTCTCAGAACGTGTCCTTTTCTTTAATGTTGCTCTCAGCCAAACAGTTCAATGACTTTTTGGAGTTGAAATAAATTCAAAATTATTCCATCTGTGTCACCAGGGAATGTTTTTGATCCTGTCATGTCCTTTTGCCAGAGAGCAGACTTTGTTGATCCAGGTGCTCTCTACGCCTCTAAGGAATGTGAGCTCCTTCAATCTTGCTACCTGGAAAGGAAGAAGCACCCTGGGGCATAATCTACCTTGTGCTGAAGGGAAGCATAGCCTAACTTTTCTCTAGAAGGTTTCCTGTGTCTCCTTTGGGTTAGCGATCACAGAATCACAGAGTGGTTGAGGTTGTAGGGGATTTCTGAAGGTCATTTTATCCAAACCCTCTGCTTAAGTAGGGACAAGCAAGTATCCCTTGATATCTGTGTCCAGATAATTTTTGGATGTCTCCAAGAATGAAAGTTACACAGCCTCTGAGGGCATCTTTGTCCAGTGCTCAGTTATCTTCAAATTAGAAAGGCTTCTCCTTATGTTCACAGAGTGCCTCCTGTATTTCAGTTTGTGCTCAATTTCATACTGTCATTCACTGAGAAGAGCTTTGCTCCATCTTCTTGCATCATTCCTTTAGGTGACTATACACATTCAGATCCTCCTGAGTGTTCTCTGTGCTGAACACATACAGCTCTCTCAGCCTTTCCTCAAAGAAAGATGTTCCAGTCCCTTGAATCCTCTTACAAGCCCTGTGCTGGACTCTTTCCAACAGCTTCTTTTCCTTCATGTGCCTAGAAATGGTTCCTAGGATTAACTGCCCAATCATCTTCCCAGGGATCAAGATGAGGCATGAATAGCATACACATCCTTTCAGCCCTTTCTGAAGATAGGAGTGATATTTCCTTTCCTTCAGTCACGTCATAGAATCATAGAACGGCTTAGGTTGGAAGAGATCTCAAAGATCACCTTGTTCCAACCCGCTTTGCCATGGACAAGGTTGCCAAATGCTAGATCAAATACTAGATCAGGTTGCTCCCATTCATCCTGGCCTTGAACACCTCCATGAACGGGGAATCCACAAGCTCACCAGGCAACATATTCCAGCACCTCACTACCCTGTCGGTGAATTCCCTCCCATCATCACTATCAGACCATGTAAAGATTTGATTTCCCTTCTCTTTATAATCTCCCTTTAAATATTGGAAGGCCACAATGAGGTCTCCCCAGAGCCAGAGTCTTCTCCAGACTGACCCTCAGCCGTTCTTTGAAATATGGTTGCTCCAGCCCTCTGATCATCCTCATGGCCCTCCTCTGGACACTCTTCAAAAGCTCCGCATCTTTCCTGAGCTAGGATCATCCAGACCTGGATGCAGTACTCCAGATAGGGCTTCTCAAGAGCAGAGTAGAGAGGGACAGTCACCTCCCTTACCCTGCTGGCATCAGGTATTTTTCCATGATTGTTCAAATTTTATTGTGAACATCTTTACAGTGATACCTGCGAGCTCCCTCAGTGCTTTTGTATGTATACCATAAAGGCCCATGGACTTAAGAATGTCTGATTTGCTTAAGTATTCTCTACTTCGATCTTTGCTCCAGACTTCCCTGTGTCTCTCTGTCCTTAGATTTCTGAAGTCAAAGATTTCCCTTCTATGTCTATTTTCCAGTCTTCTATTTTCCAGTCTTCTACTCATAACACGAAGCCAGATTTCTTCCTTCCTCACTTTCAGTTGAGTAGAAACAACAGAATTCTGCAGACCAGATTGAATTCTTAGTTATATTTGTGGCATTTTATTGCGTCTGTACACAGTCACTAACCTATGTGTTTCTGCAAATGAAAGTTGTCTTGTTTTTGAACTCTACTCAGCAATTCTGTAGGTAACGAAAAAGGAAACAGCTGTAGATATCACCTTTTGAGAATTTTGAAAAATTAGTCAGTAGTCATCATATTTGAAGCAAATCCCCGACTATGTGTTATTTTATAGGCAGAGTTAGCTCAGAGGTAATGTCAACAGTTGGCCTCTTTTAATTTTTCTTAATTCTAGGAAAAGATAAGTTGCATCAGTAAGAGTTAAATTAGATGGCGTGGGGGAATGTGTAGTTCTTTTTCTTCTGTAGACTCTTTCAATTTAACTAAGCTAGAAAGGCTGCCAGTAGGTACTTAAGCCAGGACAGCAAGTCACTGCTCAAGGCTTGTTAAGTTGCTGTTTACATTTAAGGAAAATGCTATAGAATTATAGCATTTAAGAAAAAACATTTTGGCCTGATTTTCAGCTAATGACTTGTGACTGCACTGCCTGTGTATGTGTGTGTGCATGCGTATCTCCACAAAAATCCATCTGTTTTTCTGTGTGTCTTCTGATAACTATTGAATGCATTTCAAAAACAACGCATTCCTGCAAGCATTTTTAAAACTTGGCAGATAAGAATATAAGCGAAATGTTCTGTACCCTGGCAAGGAATAAGACTGAATTAAAAATTCACTCACTTAAAAATCAGTCAGAAACATTTGGGAATGAATGGTTGTATCTTTCTGGCTCTTGAAACTTTGCAGCAGCTTGGAAAGCACCAATAAATTTAAACCAAAAAGAAAAAGGAAAAGCACATGAGTTTGAAGACCTTTCCAAAGGCAAAATTTTCATTATGGGCATCAGAAATTTTAAGACCAACAGAGTATCTGTTTTGTACTGTTTTAATTTTATGATTTTATTATGAAGACAGTTAAAGGTTATATACCTACATTTGGTTCCATTTTTAAGTGACAAGCTTCTCCTTCAAGACAAGAGAACACCTGTACATGTTGGAGGATTGTAGATAGACCTGGTAGTTCCTCTAGATGAGCTACCAAGTGCTCACTTACAACTCTGCAAATCTCTTTGTTCAAATCTCTTATTAGACCTCAAGAATCCGTGCAATATTTTAATGGAGATGCACATCTATCGTCTAGGTGATTTTTTCTTTTAGAATTTTCTTAATTATTTCAAAGGAAGAGTAGAACTTTTTTCATAACCTAACTGGTATTGACTAATTTACATACTAATCTCTAAATTAGTTGGGAGAACCTTCTCTTTAGAACGAACGAACTAGAGAAAAAGGTCTTTGGATTTTTCGTCATGTTAATATGCACTAAAACCCTTTGTCCGTATTTTAGTTCATATGTATTTTTAACAAATACCAAAATGTATAAGTCCAAAACCGTTACTTTCAAGAGTATATACAGTGCATGCATAGATTTTTTATCATGTTCTAAGGAGTTTGTGCAATAGCCAGAACTCAAGCATTATTTGGTTTTGTAAAGCCTTTATAGCTTTGACTTGTTAGCTTTTTATTTAAATCTAAAAGGAGGAGGAAAATAACTGCAGGCAAAAAAGGAAAGCCTTGTGGATATTACTCCCTTTACAGCTCTGATCATACTGCCAAGATAAAGAAGAGCTGCAGTGTTAACCTACTAACTCCATCATTTTCTTGTAGGTTGAAGAACATTTATTCCAAAATCAAAAATGAATACTTCTCTGACAGTTATTTAGATCATAATGCTGAGTTAAAAATGTAAAGCAAAGTCATCAGCTTGTATTGCTTTACTGAAAGAATAATTTTTCTTTACTATTAAATAAGAGATTAAATGTCTTTGTGATCTCACATTTTGAGAATAATAGTTGGTGGTGGGAATCACAACCAGAGAAATCTATATTCAAATCCACAGCAAGACGATACCTCCCACAAAACCTATTTGCCATTTTTTTTGCAAGCCAATAACATAAATTGCTGAGTAAGAGCTTTTTCTCTTCAAATCCAGGAGATTACCATTGTTTTAAATGACAAGAAATAGTCTTACTTTAGGTGAAAAAGAAGCTCAGTTTGCTCCATTTTCTGCAAAAACTGTAGTGGTTTTTACATGAAAAGGTCTAGAGATTACTCCTGAAATTATTAGAACTTACCTGATGTAATCAGGCAAAGGAAGTCTTATACTGTCACTACAATCATGTATGTTTGTAGGCAGAAATAAATTCAAGAAAAAAAATTATTTTTGACAAAACAGATCTTACAGTATGACTGTCACAGGAAATTACTACTAACAAATACTAGAAAAACAGTAGAATGCTAGAAAGTACTAGTAATAATTGAAGAGTTACTCTATATTCATAGAACTTCTGATTCAACAGCAACTGAATTCATTTTAAGTTTGCTTATGTATTGAATATTGAGAAAAAAAAAGAAGTTGAAGGTTGAAGTTCTGAGTCACACTTTACAAGTATTGTACTCTTATTCACAATGTAATATTTGCCATAAATAGTTCCTAGTTGCTTTGTAATACTAATGATTTCTAAAAGTATGTATTAAACAATAAAATCATTAGGTTCATTTTCTAGTAATATAAAGAGGTACGCTATGAAAACAGCTTTTGGAAACTGTTTTCATAGTGGAAATTTTTACTGTCAAAAATTTTCTTAATACACAGATAAGGAACAAACTGTTCTTAATAAAAATAACTGATTTTGAATTCTGAACAGCTTGAACATCGTTATTTCTTAAATAAACTTGTATCATTAAAAACACCACGGTAAGGATACGTATTAGGATTGGGTAAAGTACTGTCTTTTCTACTTGTTTTGTAACACCAAGGTGTGTATTTGTGGAATAAGAGCAGACATGTTATAAGTGCATAATTCAGCCAGTTTCCCATCAGAGCATATTCATAAAGCAACAGATCTGTGTTTTAAGATAAATTTGAATGGCATTGCAGCAACTTTATATGATTCAAATCCCCAAACCTTTGATTTTGGGCAGTGTTTACATTCTGCATTTCTTAGTGTGTATTTTTTGAGAGAGATGATGATTTGTCTAGCAATTGCCTTTCTCTTTATGCTGTGAACTCAGTAGATTGGAAGAGATACTATAATATATTTGTTCTAAAATCTAATTCATTGTCCTCTACTATGATTTTAACTTTAAATAAATTGTTTTCAAGCTTAAATAATTCTATTAAGGAACAGAAACATCACAGTTCAAATGAAATTGGGGAGACTTAAGACTCTTTATCTATTTTCATTACAGTTTCTTAAAATGCACTTTTTAAAAATATGTTTGAATGTAAGCAAGGTTATTGTTCACACTACACAAAATTTTCCACGTTTCAATTTCTTTTGAAATCTGTCTTGAAACATTAGCCTTACACTAATTCTGTTCACTATCCATATAATTACTGTGTCACTGTACCTAAAAGTTAAAAAAAAAAAAAATATATCCAGTCAAGGAGATAGAAATGCTTAAACATACACTGCATGGTATAAACTTGACTACATCATCTGACAGAAAATGAGCTTTCAATATAATTGTTAGTAGAAAATATATGCTATATATATAGATACAAACTTCATATATTACACTGGATTGCATCCAGACGTACTGTAAAGACTTGAATATCCAAGAAGTTGAATATTTTGAAAAGCCTCTTTGTTCTGATCACACCCTAGTATTAAAGTCAAAATCTAAGTAATTATACAGCTGCTCTTGGTAATTGCGTTGGTGTTCCCTATTTTGGGTGGACTTATGTCTGTGTTATTAAGATGATCTTTTGACAATGATCTGTTCTAGATTTCTCCAGTAATTCAGAAACAGGATAAACTTTTTTTGGCAAGAAGAAACAGCTCACTATGTTTGTGTTTTCTCTATGTTCAGGCATGATGGAAACCTTTTTCTGTATGTAATAATTTGTTTTTTCTACAGTTTCTTCTGTCATCCTAGTCTACTATTTGTTAATGCTTCAAATATCCAGTATTTCCAATTGGTGTTGCATTGTAGTTTCCTGACTTCCATGTACCTCCAATGCGAAAAACACATGAAAGCTACTATTTAGTTGTTTGTTGAGCATGGTTGAATAATTTTCTATCTTTTGAGGGAAAACTCAAGAGAATTGATCACATGCTTTAGGTTGAATGCTTAAATGAGTTGCTTTAAAGTTAGACCAAAGAGCTTACCACTTTATCAACTGTGAAGAGCCACATGTTGCTCCTGCTAAGGAACATCTTTTTTTTTTGTGGTTTGAGAACTGAGAAATGTATCCAGATTTGTCCATTCTACAGCTCCAAAGCACCTTAGTAGTTACAATTTCATACACATTTTAATCATATTTTAATGCTTTTAGTATAGTGATGTTTTTCAAGTGATTGTATTTGGCAGTGTTACTGGTGAATTAATTCTTCTTTCTTCTTTTCTTTCCCACTGTCACTGTTTTCTTTCCTTTTGATCCCTTATTTTTAATGTTTTATCTAATTTTTCACTTTTTATTTTCAATATATTTCTCTTTCGCACCCCTTGTTTTCTCTAACACTTCCTATCCACACAGATAGATGCTGTGAAGCTACTAGACGTGAAAATGGAGGCCAGTCCCTGCAGCTGAATGCTGCTGGTTTCTCTTTCATTGTAGTCATAAGTTTCTGGTGCATGTTGTGAAGCTGTTGATGAGGCAAGCAATACGTATTTTTCCTCTCCCTCTTAATATTTAGAGGAAATTAACACAAACCTGTAAAGACATAAATAAATGTACTTTTCTATAGCTCTTCTAAAATTTCTAATCCAAGATAAGACCCCGAATAGTGTAATTTCTTCAGTCTATGCATGTAAAATTCTTCATCCAGTTTTTTGTAAACTTGTAAATGTTGAAACAAATTCAACAGATTATGCGTGGATGTTCTGTCTGACAGAAGTTGGAGAATGTGATCTGTTCAGTTTCATTTGATTGATTTGAGTCAATGCTGTTTTCTAAACTGTGTTTTGGTTATAAGAAATCTTTGCCTAGACTTTTATCTCAGTAATACAGTTTTCTAGATATGACATGAACTGAACTTCTTTGAGAGCATTTTGATTCTCTGTTAATCGCTTTTAGTGTTGTGCTTATACTTACTAGTTCCTTCCATCATGTACTTAAAACTTTGTGCTTAATATAGACATTTTTTGTACTTTCCACTGGATTTTAAAAATCATTTATTCACTGATTTGTAGTCTACAAGTTGCTTTAGTTCACAGAATTTAATTTCCTATAATTTCAGTGTACCTCTCTGCAGCCTTGCTTCAGCACATAAAATACGTTGCTGTCTTCCATACTCAGTTCTGAAACTGGAACAGTGCCACATTCAAATTCATGGCATTTGTTGGTCTTGAAATTCCAGTGAACTTAATCTTGACCTTCAGTACAGAATAGGTAGAAGCCTTTTCCCTGTTTCATATGTAAAACATATGTTCTGTGTAACATAGAACATAGGAGCATGGAACAAAGAATACAAAGCCTCAGATTTTTTTCTAAATTGATTTAGTAAGTATGTATGTAAAAGTTGACCTGCATATATCTGATATTAGAATCTACGTAGTTGACTTTTTTAGGGTACTTGACTTCAAATCATTACTGAGTGTAGCAAAAACTATACATTTACAGTATATGGTGTTTTTTCTTTTGTTTCTTCAGGGGGTTATAACCATTAGCTTATAACTTTGAAAGTATTTGGTCAAATTTAAGTTCACATATCTTCACCAGTGTAAAGGATATTCTTATTTCTTAGAAACAGTGATTATTGTCAGTTTTGCTAGTTCTTGGTTGTTCTCTGAAGTCATTAATACAACATTAATAGACCCTCTTTCCGTCATAAAAATAAACAAACAAAAAGTCATTTTAGAAAGCCAATTTATGTCATAAATTGACACAAGATGTCCTCATAAGTGAGATGTCCTCAGCATGCATACATGTAAATCTGAAGACTACTTTATTTTATTCACAAAAAGACTTGTATATAAATCTGCATATTTAATGTAATGAAATTATAGCTGGAATTCAAGCAAATGAAATTTTTGGCCTTCTTACAATCTTCGGAAGAACTTTCACCCCATTAAGTAGGGCCGGTGTTTCATTCACAAACATTGCCTATGTACTTTATCACTTTAACCCACTGCCTTTTCACTAATTTGAACTGAATTGCATTGACATGTGCTTGGCATAACATGGCAGGGAATAAGATATCTGTTCAAATTTTGTAAGATTGCAAGCTGTTGGTTCCCAGTCAAAATTAGTTGAGTGAAAGTCTGTTTTGACATCAATAATATGAATGTATACGTTGACTTTTTTACTTAGTTTTATTTTTATAAAACTTTTTTTTATTATTCTTATAAAACTTATTTATTTCATGCTTATTGTCCCTAGAGAGAATGCTGATTGAAGAACAGGAATCTTAACACCAACTTTTTTTATTTTATTTTATGAAAACTTCTTTGTTTAACTATGGTTTGAGCCATTAGCTGCACTTAACAGTTACAAAAAACTTCCAAATGCAAAAATATATTTTCAGTTGATTATAACTGCGATAAGTGCTATTGCTTATGCTGAATAGTTTTAGAGAGGAATTGTCTCAGGAACTTTTGCAAGAAGCTTTGTTTTTTTCTAACCATTTATAAAATCTGTAGTTTAGAAAATTTCTGTCATCATGTTATTATCAGAGAAAAAAAAAACAAAAAAAACAGGCAAAACTGGCAACAGAAAAACATCCTGCAAGTACATCTGTACTTAAAATCAGAGAGCTGACATTTAGCAGATATGTAGAAATTAGATGCTGCTTACATTCCAAAGGAAAAAAAAAAAAAATCCCCGCTGAAGTCTGGCCTCATTATAAGTCTCTGAAAATCTCAGTCCAAACTGATCAAGAGAGAACTGTTTGATCTCCACTGGGTGTGCCTCAGCACAAGCTCATCATAATCTGCTGCAAGGAGCTCTTTCTCAGTTTGCAGAAGCACAGTGGTACAGACACTGTGGCTCCTTGTAAAACCAGGGCAGCAGCAAATCCTTTCAAGAGGCTGTTCTTTTCATTGTAAGGTAGGCAACAGATGATTTAAGGAAAATAACTTTCCTTTGCAGACACAATAGAGCACTCGCTAATGCAGTGCTGAATAACAAAGAAAACCAAAATACGGATACCATCAAAACTAGTCAGTACCTGTCACTGGGTAGCTAGAATGTCTAGAATAAATCTTAGATGATCTCTTAAAAGGAAAAGTAAAACATTCTCATTAAGGTTGCACAGTCAACACTCAACCCAATTATAATTTTGCCTTATTTTGCAATATTTTCCCAATCTAAAACCTTTATGCTCTGCTACTGACTTTTATTATGTATGCCAAAGATGTTATAAACCTTTCTGTGTTCTTGGTAAACATTTGAAATGTTCTTCACTGGTTAAAAATTTACCATTCTGCCATTTCACGCAGGAATACAAAATGGCAAGATAGGAATTAGGGCACAGAGAATGATGAGCTCTGCACTCTCCAAGCATAATTATGAAAGGGCTAATTAAATGCTGTGAAAAATTTTAGAAGCTGCATGTACACTGTGACTGAAAAGTTTTCTGTTATATTCAGCGTACCAGTGCCAGTGGGATAAAGAGACAGTTTTCATTTTTCTAACTGATAGTAGATTTATCTTAATAATACATAATTTTTTGTAAAATGATAGAAAATTTTGGTCTACTGCAATTTATGCTCTTCTGCTTTATGCATTTTGAAATTATCAGGCATTGTGAATATTTAATTTTCTTTGGCTCTACCCTTCCCAACCGACTATGAATTAAGTCAATTATTATAGGGACTTTGTTACAGGAGAGCCAGGCCAGTCTAAGCAATGTCTCTAAACTGCTGTTAAGAGAAGGAAGAAGAAGAGGATAATATCCTTGGGTTGTTCATCTGTCTCCTGACATTAATAATTAACACTGTTTTGTTTGAATTTCATTTCAAAAAATCGTAATTCATTTTTTGAAAACAATGAGAACAAGATTATTTTGCAGTATTTTATACATTCTGTAGGAAGACACTGGAGATTTTAAAATCTTGTCTTCCTACAGACAAGAATAAGGAAAAGTGGAAAGAGACATTTGCAAATTAAAATATGATTGGTAGATAAAGACTGAATAGCTTTTAAATTGTAGTTTAGACTGTACTAAAATGATAAATATGTCTTCACAAATTGAATGTGATATTCTGCTGTCATTAGTACTTTAATGTTAGATTAGTAAATTTGTTCCTTTAAATATAGTAATTGTGAAGGAGATTTTAGATCTCATGATTGACAATGTAAAGTATTCCCATTTTTCAACATTGTCACATATTTTGAAATGCTAATATTCAACTGTCTGCAGGACTGAAGCGCTGAAATGCTCTGCACTGAACTTACAGCCTTAAATTTAAATTGATGGTGCAGAAAAGTAAAGAAGGATAATGATTATTCTTTAATATCTCTAAAGAACAGTATTTTTTAAATCTTTTTGTTTACAACTTTTTGAGTCTAAGGCTGTTTTCTTTCCTAATCAGATTTTAGTTGTCTTCTTGCTTCCTGAGTTTGACAAGTTACAAAATAGTTTGATTTACCTAGCAGAACTTCAGATATGATCCTTTATTTTTTACAGTAGGGTTATTAGAAGATAAATTACTGTGTCTAGATAAATAGGAAAACACTGCCCATAAAAACACATACTTCCCACATAATCCATACATTTATCAGGAATAAAGTATGTCTGTCCATATGATTTCACAGGATATACAAAGCATACCATCACTAAAGAACAAACTAACATTCCATTTAATGTTGTGATGGAAGTGCAGAGCCAAACAGTAATGTGAAAAGTATGTTCATGGAAAAATAGTTAGAATGAAAACAAATACACTAGTTTAATTAAAGATGTAAAAGTATGATTAATATTCAGTTAGATACATGGGCCTTACTTAATTAGTTATAACATGGAAGCTTCTGGCACTAAATTCTATAGCTCCACTCAAATCTATATATAAATGTAAGATGAATGGATTAAGATTTCAAAAGAATTTTTATTAAAAAGATAACAGTGATGCATTTACAATTTGTGACTGGACTAATAGTCTCCAGTCTTCTATCTGTTGTTCATTATGTTGATGATTACCATTGCTCATTTCTTCAGGATTTTTAGGGAAAAGGGGAAAAACAAAGTTGTTGAACAGACAAATGTAGCTTCTAAAGTCTGTAATAGCATCACTGAAATCTGTGCTACATCCAGGGCTCTGTTGAGCTTCTCACGTTTTACTTCATCCATCGCATTTCTCCAGGCATATAAGGAGTCTTCGGTTTTCCTTTGCTACGCACATAGTGGACGTAAAGTGTAAGTGATGGAACTTACAGGGAAAAGTCTGTTTGTTCTAATGCCAGTGGAAATCTAATATAGTCAATGATGTCAAATAGCAAACATAGAAAATCTGACAACTTTCCAGTTGAGAAACAGTACCTGTACGGAAGATGTATGTATGAAAGATATGTTAATTATAAATGGTTAACAGGCACTAGGTCAAGCAGCTGAGGCAGGAATATCCATTTTGTTCATTTTCTATATAAACTGACTGAAGTTCTCAGAAAAAGTTGTAATCACTCTTGTCTTTGTAATTACATTACTAAGTATGATACTGTTATTAAAGGTTCTGAATATCTATTATTTCATACCCAACATTTTTGTGGAGGCAACTCCTAGTAAAAATGTCATTTTCATATAATTTTAATAATGATACATTTTAAGGCAGCTGTAATACAAGCAAAATAAATCTACTGAATGAATGTTTCCAAAAGAATTGCAATTAAAAATGAATACAGCATACCCCAAACTACTTCTCTGAAACACATTGCAAGCAGCGCTGTTTCTCTAAGTTTGTTGTTTCAAAACCAACATAAAAGGCAATTAGAAAAATCTAGATTTAAAATAGTTTAATTTGTACAGTGATTACATGGTTTCAGTTCATCACATTTGTGTTTCACTGCCACTTTGTTCACTGGTTTCTTTCATGCATGCAATGCCTGCTGTCATCTCTCTGCTTTGTCCCTGAAGAATGTCTGAATAGTGTCAATGTAATGTCCTTCAGCATATTTCCAGCACAGTATCAAGAAATGTATGTAACTTTCTGTGTCTTTCATCTGTTATTCAAAGTTCACATTTTGTGCAGTTCTGTCTTCATTTTTTTTTTTTTTTGTAATAAACAAAACTGACTTAAACCATTTCTATCTGTATTTTCTTTATTACTTAAAAATACTATTTTCCTTGAATTATCTATCTTTTAACTGGAGAGATTTTTTCGTATTGTGTCAATATTTACATTTTCACAGTAAACCTCAGTGTTTTATCTAATAGCAAATCTTTTGAAAAAAATAAAAATCATTAAATCAAAATTCCCTGATTTTTGGTTTGGCTCACGCTAGATTGCTGCCATGATAGTCAACTAACAGAGCAAATTTGTGAAATATATGTATAAGTATACTGTCAGAGCATTTGAAGCACAGCAATTTAATCTGTCTTCTTGAAACAACTGTATCTCAAAAGGCAAGTGTTTTATGCTCGGAGAAATTGCAGTGGTGCACAGCACTTCCATGCTGTGTCAAACTGCTGACATTTGCAGTTGTATCAGTGTAACTATTTCAAATGAAAACATGCATCATATACTGCCAACTCGCATAATACTAAACTTATATTTTTATAGCTAATGCTATACAATAATTATGCACTTAAAATATTATTCCAAGTAATACTTCCAAGCTCAAAACTGCTGTGTTTGCATATATGTCTGTAATGAACTAAAAGAAAGTGCTGCCAGGCCTGAAATATTTTATCATTTCAAATACAGACCCAACACAGTTTGTCTCTTAGAGACCTCCTGACTATATTTCTCTGGTTACAGCTGTCATCCACCAAGAAGATGCAAAAATCTCTCAGGTCTCTGTGGTATATGCACATAATTTTGAATCTTTCCAATTCCAATTAGCACAATAAAAATAATTTCATCTTTTATGCACTGACAGTACTCAGAACACCCATAATTGTATGTTTTCTATACACACGCCAATCTTAATTAATCTTTACAGATTTTTAGAAATTCCTTTAAGAGATGTTCAGTAAATCTGTTGTCAGTTTGGATTGAGGAAACTGGGGCACAGTCATTTCTTCAAGGCCCTTTAATATCCTGAGCATGGAGCTGATGCCACAATCTCCACAAACTCAATGTCTTTGCACAGCTATTCACCACTCAATGTACCGGAAGGAAGACCAGGCTGTTTGTCCTCATTTTTAGGTGTTTTTGTTTGAAAGCAAAAAGTGATGCTTTCTCATACATGTGAAGTGCTGGGGCTTTCCTTTCCTTCCTTGTCTTTTTTTGCCTTGAAAAAACTGGGGAAAATGTATTGATTGGCTGGCTGAAGTGTGAAACAGATTGCCCTGGAAATGTATTTCTTCTCTCGGCCTTGTCTGGCTGCTGCTATAGGAAGAGAGGGGATTTCTTCCCTGTTTCCTCAAGGGTTGCCCAAGGAAGTAAACAATAGCAAAAAAAAAAAAAAAAAAAAAGCTGTGATTTAGTATAGTTGCAGAGCAAATATGCAACAAAAAGAGCTGTAGCTACCTTATAACTCTTTAGGTGTGCTAGAGATGCTTCTGAAGCTGCTTGAAGATCGATTGATGATACTAGGAGTAATTTTTAAAACTCTGCTTAAAAAATGTAATTGACAGCTCCAAAGAATAACTTCAGTTCCAAACCTAGAACTTTTTCTACTTAACATGGCTTTATTTCCCTTCCCTTCTTATCCCTAATCAGACACAGACAAGACATCCTCGACAGGAACATTCAAGCTGTAATTTATACTACAATACTTGTTTTATTTAGCTTTTTCAATTGCATCTCGTTTAAGACATTTTGTATGAAAAAAATGAAAAAAAAAAGGCCATTAGAGTAATTGAGAATTTGAGTACTATTAAGTACCCAGAAAGAGCCATAAAAGAAATTTTCATCTGAAGTGAAAAAAGTAATTTCAGAAAACTTCTTGGCTAGAAGATATCTGCGTAGTAAAGAAAAACTCCTTCACTTGAAGGAGTATCAGGAAAGGATAACATTTCTGATAAATAGAATTTTAGAAATGCTTCTTTGAGTAGCTCACATCTCTCAAGTCAGTAATGTTTCTGGCACAGCAGACTGCCTTGACTGTGTATGCATCTTGTGCAGTCAGTTTAAAGCTCTGTAACTCCACTGTGGGCAGGCTTGGTGATGAGCCAACTGGTTGGTATCTTCAGTGAAGATACATAATTTATGGCCACGAGAGTTGGAGTGATCCTTCACTCTTGCTAGTCAGTTACATCAGGATCAATAATAATGTCCCCGTATTTTCCACAGCTGTGTGTGTGTCAGGCGTGTCTGTCAGTGCTTGTTAGTGCTGTACAGAGCACATATCCTTGTGCGCTTGTACACTGCCCTGCAGCAGTATCTGTCGTAGGAGAAGTTGAAGGAAAAATCACTACAGAAAAAAATACATTGAGACTTGCTGTTTGATACTCCATAATTGTTGATTATGGATTTATCATCTTTTTGTATTAAAGGATGAGATAGAAAAGAATCCTAATGACTGGAGTGGTCTCTTTTGCATCACACATTATCCCAGTAAATGTTCGCACAGCATCATAACAATTGTTTAAAAGTTGATACTGCAACTGTGTTGTATTTTTTATTTCTTCTGGAGGTAGATATGTAGCTGCTGGACACTTACTGACTCAACAGACGAGTTTTATTGCTTTAAATCACTGAGATCAGCACATGCAGCTTCAGCTCTGTCAGACAAATTATTGGAGCTTGTTTGGGCAGGAGAGCGGATTACTGGTTGGTTTCTCCTTTTTGTTTCAGTAAGGCATAGGACTGCTCAGTAGTGGTTAGCTCTTGTACAAAGCTTAAGCGTTGTCTTTAGTCATCAAACTATTTTCTTGAGGGCTTTGCTACCAAAGCTCAGTACATACTGCTCTCATGTACTACCTAGGATACAATTCACTCTGTGAGTGAATGTGGTTACGTGTTACTTGGGAGATTCACTGGGTGTCACAGAGTCTTTGCATCCTGATCATCCTCACCAAAGGAATCACAGCACACATCACTCCCTTCACATATATCCAGGAGAACACTTTGACAGACAGCAAGCAAAGTGCTACTCTTGAAGTGTATCAATTTCCAGTACAAAAAAATGCGAGGAAGCGTTATATATTATTATATCATTTATAAAAGAGTAATGAGTCCTTTTTAGATGCTATAAATTGTTTTTTTTTGTTGTTTTTTTTTTTTTTTTTTGTACAAATTCCAATGTACATATATATCCCCAGAGGAAAGAAGGAAGCATTTCAAAATATTCGAAAACAAATTAATAATTTCATTGATTAAAAGGAAGAACTGGCTTTTGTGTATTTTGTCATACACCGTCTTCAAGACACATTGTAGGGTATTTGCATACATTTTTATATCTGGACTGGGCCTGTATTTCAGATCCATGTTGTCTGTCTGGAATTTTGTAACATTTCCCATAAATTCTTTCATTGCTGCTGTTATTTTTGTCATGATGTACATGCTGTTTAGCTGTAGAAAAGAAAACTTGTACAGCTGTTAGACTTTTTGGTACAATGTTTGTTTGAGTGCCAATCAACAGATACTGACTTCTGAAATACGTTATTTTTTTAGAGGTTTTGAATAAGTGTCTGAATTTTAGAAGCTTTTGATTCCAATAAATGTTCCAGATCTGATAAAAATTAAAGACAACATTCATAGTGCAGAAATAGCTATTGTGGATGGACAACCTATGTCTTGGCAAGCTTAGGGCAGTTCAAGAGGACGACAAGCCGGATCAAGGTTTTTTCCTCCCACTACCCAGTGCAGCACTTCAGGTTCCTCCTCTAGCTTATGATTTTTGACTGCTGCAGCTGAAAAGAAGTTCCAACTTTAGCTTCAAACCTGTCTGAAAGAAAGGATGATGGTTCAAGTATAATACCCCATAATGCACACACATGGACACCCATTCAAATGTATCTGTCAGATACTACCCTGTGAGCTTACTGAAGTATTTTATGTAATTGCTTTTTCTTTTCCTTAAAAAATGTAAATGGCCATAAAAGTTAAGGACTAAGTGGAATCATCTCTTTTCTTTAATTATGTGTCCACCGATAATGAGGAGAAGGGAATAAAGGAACATAAAGACACTCCATTAAATGTTTTTCAACAAAACTTAGAATCACTGAATGACTGAAAATGTGAGGGACCTCTGGAGAGGTCCTCCTCTTGTCTAACTCCCCTGTTCAAACAGGATATTTCATACTTCACTGGCAATTATTTTATTTATTATTTATTATTTATTGTTATTTATTTATTATTGCACAAGCAGTTCAACATATACGTTGTGATTCCGTACAAGTACAGAAAACTTCTGTCATGTCAAAGGATCTATGTAACATGAGGGTGAGTATATGAATGTTGTGTATGAAGTTCCAGTCTTTTTGTGCAGAAGCAATAACTTTAGTTTTCTGTGTATGAAGTGTACCATGCTCGTATAGTCTGTAGATATTTTGGTGATTATTCTCACTTCAGACCTGCTTCCACTTAATGTATCTGATCTAAACCCCCAAAAAGAATTCACTCTGAATTTGAATCTGTATGCCCATAAAATTTGCCTTTCCAGTTATTTCTCTTCACTGGGAAATTCTGCTCCACTTGCCAAAGTTCTTCATTGGTATTTCCTGTTATTTAGATGACTATTTAAAAAAAAGTTCAGTTATGGTTTTGAAAATTAAAAGTACATTTTATAGAATAAAGGAGACCTTGAAAATTGCCAGTAGTTTCCATGGCATTTATAGAAACTTCCTTCATTTTTTTTGTACATTTCTAAAAAGTTTTATTTCTGTAAGTATTCATTGATAAATTTGAGGGAGCAGAGAGTGAAGTGGCTCTGCTTAAAGTTGGCATTTTTCTTCATTATCATGACAAGGTATATTGTATTATTTATGCCACATTTTATATAATAAAAATCACATTGTCTTGAATCTAGCATAATTTTAATGAAGGTTAATGAAATCTCCTCCAGAACTTTGAACTTAAAATTGTTTTTTTTCAATCATTATTTATAGTCTTGTTAGACTACTCGGACAAGTAGACAATAAACCTTTCAAAACAAACAAACAAAAAGATCATCTTCACTCACATAGCATTGAATTTGTATGGTTTAAAATAAGTGTATTTTCAACTAGAAGAAGAATGTACCTAATATACAAATACATTTTTGTGCTGTGGCACAAAGTGGAGCTGGTATTTTGACTCCATTTGGACCTCAAAGCCCACCCAGCCCAACCCCTGCCAAGGGCAGGGCTGCCCCCACCAGCTCAGCTACCCAGGGCCCCATCCACCCTGGCCTTGAGTGCCTCCAGGGATGGGGCACCACAGCTTCTCCGGGCAGCTGTGCCAGCGCCTCACTGCTCTCTGAGTCAAAAATCTCTCCTCTTTCAGTTTATAACTAAGTCCTTTTCTTATCACTGTCAGTAAAGAAAAAAAAAAAAAAACAAAACAAAAAAACAGTCTAAAAAGCCCCTCTCTACCTTTCCTGTAAACCTCCCTGAGTTATTTGGAAGGTTGCTATAAGGTCTTCTCAGAGCTTTCTCATCTGCAGTCTGAACAAAGTCTTTCTTCCTAGGAGAAGTGTCCAGCCCTTTGGTCATCTTCATGGCCTTCCTCTGGACTCGTTCCAACAACTCCACATCTTTTGTGTGCTAGGAGCTCCGGGCCTGGAGGCAGTACTCCAGGTCTTTCATCAGCCAACACCCCCTAGTCTTTCTCCTCAGGGCTGTTCTCAGTTCACTCCCCACCTTGCTTGTACTTGTGTGTGGGATTGCCCTGACCCAGTGGCAGGAGCTTGCACTTGGGCTTGTTGAGCTTCATGAAGTTCACACAGACCCACTTCTCAAGCCTGTCTAAGTCCCTCTGTGTAGTATCCCTTCCTTCTGTTGCATCAGCTGCACTACTCAGCTTTGTGTTGTCTGCACACTTGCTGAGGGTGCATTCAATCCCACTCTCTGTGTCACCGTCAAACATATTAAATAACATCAGTATCAGTATCCTCAAGGAACACCCCCTTTATTCATCTCCTCATGGACACTGAGCCGTTGACAGCAACTCAGAGTGCAACCAGTTAAATGGGTGGATATATGAAAATACAGTAAGTTTTAGAAGATGTATAACAAATTAGACTTGTAATATTTAACTAGGATTATTGATGTTAAAAAAAGAGAAAGAATATGTGTGAAATGTCAACTTTCAATGCATAAATGGAACAACCTTTCATTGCTACACCATCATTTTGCTTATTTGAAACTGTTCCTTTGCATTTTTAAAAAGGGAGAATAAATTTGAATATCTGTCTACCTGGTGATCCAGTCACCCAATTAAATGTATATATTCAGTGTTGGCTTATTACATGATACCACGATACCATTCTGAAGAGCAGTTCTGTAATAAAACAGCTGATAAGTAGACAATGAAACAGATTGCATAAAAAATAAAATTCTCTCCTCCAATTGGAAAAAAGTTTTTAATTTTCCATTTAAGTATCAAATAGATCAAAAAAGCATATATTTCTATTAGTATGAACTGATGTAGAAGTTATTAAGAAAATTATTTTTAAATTGTGTTTGAAAAGGTAAATACACATTTTCTTAAAAATTAGCTGAGTAAAAATTATGAAAGCTTAAAATATTTTCTTAATTTTCATATTTGCAGTATATTGTAAAAGTGGGAGAAAGATGATAGCAGTTACCTTGTTAAAACATTTATATTAATAAATCACATTGTTTATGTTTTTATGTCTGTCAGCTGAAACAGTACTTATGTACTCTGCTGTGAAAAAATCTTGCTCTTATTTTTGGAACAGGCATAGACAGCTGCAAATGGAAATGTACCACTGCACTGCTGACTCATACTCCCAAGACGTGGCAAAACTAAGCAAGGAATGCTGATGCACTACACCAGCGTGCAAAGTAAAAGTTTCCCTCACCAGTGGTATCGGCTCAGGACATACCACCACACCTGCAATGGTCACTAGCCAACTCCTGAGCTAGAGTGATACCTTCTTGAACTAGGCTGGCCCATGAACCATTACTGAGTTCTGTTTTTTTCCCTTGAGTTACTGATCAGATGCAATTCCTCGCCTTCATAGCAGTCATCTGAATTCATAAGGCAGTATTTGTTCCTTCAGAGTCACGGTATTGAAAACTATAGCATTATTGTCTACTACAGAAGTATCATTTGAGACAAAATTAGATAAGCAGCTTTAAAAGTACAACTACAGAAAGCAGCATCAGATGTGGAATATATTTATTCTGAAACGTATGACAGTATTTCAAGGTTCAAAACTATACAAGATGAGGTCCTGACCAGACAGTCATTTAATAATACAACTAGTTTACTTCATGTTAATTTATTTGGCAGTTTGTCTCTGTTTGCAGACTATTACCTTGAAAAAAAATGTTCTCTGACTTCTTCATTCTGCTGTAATTTAAAAAAGTGACCTTTACAAGAATATTGTTTTACCACTCTTTAGTAATTCTCCTTAGCACCAATGTTAATTAATTACATTTGAAATGTGGAAGGTGACAACTTACATCAACTGTTATTATTTAAAATGTACAGTATTTTTCTTAGGATCCATTCTGATATATTTAGTTTTGAAATGTTAAAAGTATCATATTGTTTATTATTGAATAATGTGATTTATGCTCTGTGACCATACTGGATTTTCAGCAGTGGGAGAGTGTTATGTAGAAAAGATGGCTCTTGGATTTTTTAACTGTGTTGTATATGCACTTACTTTCCAGTATTGCTTCTTTCCTTTAGTTTCTGAATGGTATATTTGTAAACATCCTTTAGCCTCCTGATCTGTGACTTAAAAACTTCAGAAAATTTTATTTCTTCAGGATTAATTTTGTTAATGAATTCAAATTTTCTTTCTTTCAAGACACTCTTTTTAATGGTCTTGGACTTCGTGCTGTTATTGGCCTGGGAGTGGCGGCCCTTTTGTTAATCCTTGTTGTGACTGATGTCAGCTGTTTCTTTGTACGACAATGCGGATTGCTAATGTGCATCACCAGGAGGATTTGTGGGAAAAAGAGTGGTTCAAGTGGAAAAAGTAAAGAACTGGAAGAAGGAAAGGCTGCCTACTTGTGAGTATTATTTATATATTATAGAAACATAATTAAAAGAAAAACCTTGCTGTTCAACTTGAACATTTTGAGATTGATAAAGGGACTGTTACAAAAGATTACAATTACTTGGAAAACTGTTCTCGTGGAGCTCTTAGAGCAGGTCCAGAGGAGGGTCACTAAGATGACCAGAGGGCTGGAGCACCTCTCCTATAAGGAAAGGTTGAGGAAACTAGGACTGTTCAGCTTGGAGAAGAGAAGGCCCCGAGGAGACCTTTTTATGGCCTTCCAATACTTGAGGGGAGAATATAAACAGGAGGGGGAATGTCTGTTTGTGAGGGTGGACAGTTTTAGGACAAGGGGGAATGGTCTTAAACTGAGACAGGGGAGGTTTAGGTTAGATATTAGGAGGAAGTTTTTCATACAGAGGGTGGTGACGCACTGGAACAGGTTGCCCAAGGAGGCTGTGGATGCCCCATCCCTGGAGGCATTCAAGTCCAGGCTGGATGTGGCTCTGGGCAGCCTGGTCTGGTGGCTGGTGACCCTGCACATAGCAGGGGGGTTGAAACTACATGATCTTTGAGGTCCTTTTCAATCCAGGACATTCTGTGATTCTATGATTTGTGGACAACTGTTTTCTTAAAGGAGAAACAAAGACAAAAAAGAGGAGCGTGGACCATGCTTCACTTTAAGACAGCCATCTTATGCCACTTGTGCTACTCTATTAGAAGAAAAATTCAATCATAGATCAGTGTAGGCACATTTCTGCACTGTTACAAATTCATCTTGGAGCTGCTAATACCCAAAAACTTAGCCTGTGGTTGTGGCAGAGCCAGTAGATTTGGAAATAAAAGCACATAGCTTTGTGGAAAATACGTGAAAAAGTTTCTCAAATATAGCTATTACTAGAAAATCTTGGGTTTTGCCCATAGAGTTTTGGAATTACAAGTATTGTTTACTTTTAAAAATAGAAGTTCTGAGATGGATGTGGTTGAATTGTTTGTAAGATTGTTCTTCATGGCAATAGTTAATGCTTGCTAAAAATAAAGGAGAAAGAGCAATCCTATTTCTCAAATATACCTCATGTAGAGGCTAGATAAATGGGAATGAAATGGTCATTTATGTTCAAGTTTCCTTAAATGATAAAAGCAGATGGTGAAATCTCTGGAAAAACAAGTTCAGTTATTGATTGCATAAAATAAGTTCTTTAAAGAACCAGTGTTCACAGGGTTTCCAAAAGATGAGACGGAGAAAGGATTACTTATCATCCCTTGTTTTAGGTGGTTCCATTTATTTATTTAATGTGGCAGCTTCATTTTCTTGTCATATGCTTCATATGCTCATCTAAAAGATCTTTTTTTTTTAAATGTACGATGTAATATCGGTGACAAGCTGTATTTTGTGGCGTAAATAGCATTTACAAGTACAGCTCCTATGCGGTGCAGCTCTCCCAGGATTCAGAACATGCACTTCATTCCTCTGCACCTTCCCAGAACCCATCTTTCCCAGATGCAGATCGGAGAGCAGATACGTTGACCCTTATTATTCATAGCTACACTGGAGTTCTCTGTTGCCAGTGCTGGAAGTGTAAAAGTCTCTTTTATCGTTTTATTTCTGGCTATTGGAATTCAGACACTGTGCCTTTGTGAGGTAACCTGATTGATTTCTTGGTGGGGTTCTCAACCCTTTTTGAAACAGCTGCACAGAACCAGAACAATCATAAGCAGGCACACAGTATTTACATCAAGTAATGTTTCTGAATAAAAGAAGTTATGCCTTAAACCAGGTATTTCCTAATTCTTGACAGGTTACAGTCATAGAAAGTATAACACAGTTTTTCTATTGCGTGAAGCCAGCGTGTCCTGTTCAATAGAGTCAGCATTTACAGCTTCTGGCTGAGATTCAGCTGTCCTTTCCTATTGAGCACAGCACTTCAGTTTGTGTTTTAATTTCATTTTCAAGAAGTAACCACGTATGAATTGGTGTACAGACCCCTTCTGAATGGGAAGACCTCAGGGAGCTGCAGCTCTAAATGTCATTTGACAGCAGTTTATGCATTGCTATCAACATCTGATACACAAATGCAACTCCATGTTGTCTAGAGCTGGTCGTGTAACAGTAATTCCTCCATGAGACTTTTTTTTTTTTTGCAAGAACAACTATACTATTTAATTATATTTCTTTCCTTGTTGTGGTTATCTTCAGTGAGTCTGATTATAAATAAGTTGAAACTGTTTTTATTTACCTTATTCTTTGATTTGAATGTTAAGTGTTAAGGGTCAAAATTTGAATTTCTTTCATGCCAAATGCCATTCCCTAAAAGATGCTGACATTTGAATATGTCAGATCACATTCTGGATCTTTGAGTGGCTTTTTGATATTTTTTGGTTGTATTTTGATTGGTGGGAAATGTATAGTCATTACTTATGTTCCATATGTAACTCATGTAGATAATACAGTGCATGCAACATACACACAGCCATCTGGAACAGAAAAGCTGAAATATGTTTCCCATAAGGAGTATTCCCCTCCATATAATTTCTAATTATTACACAGTTTGTACTTTTTGTATGGATCGATTCCTCAACTATGAAATATGCACAATAACATACATTTATCCATAAGATTGTGCATATACAGACAAAACAAGTAGAACTTATGTTCCCTCTGCCAGCCCTGTTATGAACCATTATATTTTCAGAGATATCAGACAGCCATGACTCCACTTGTAACTATATGGCAGTGTTATCGAACAGCCGACTCCTATGTAGCACATAAATTAAATGCCTCTGTTACATGCATTGTCTACAGAAATGAGCATGGCATCCATTTATGTATGTTAAAATCAAATTTCAATTGAATAGATAAATAAGCACAAACTATGCATCTAAAATTAAAAATATGTTTTAGGATTCTACCTGTGCATTCTTCCTTAGTCAACTTTGCAATTGCACATTTTTATGTGCTAGACTCCTGTTAGCCTGTAGATTTCCTCGAGTATAATTACCAGAAGATGCTCAAGTTTCCAGGTACTTTCTGAATAGATTGTTGTGCAGCTTTTTTAAAGGTGATCTTTTCAGAAATGATACAAGTATAAGAGATGAATTAGACAAGGATTTAATGAGACTTGTTCTATGGTGCACAGCAATCTGACTGCTCTCTGTGACACCTGTATTTGGTTACCCTGTGTTTTTAGACTGCAGCTGATATGTATACATGGAAAGAGATTTTATTTTGAAAATATCAGATGTATCTTGGATATCCTTGGATATCCTTTGATCTGTCTTTCGAGATTCAAAGTATTTGCTGGTCCTATTAATAAATACTGCTTTAAATGCAAACAGTGCTTTGCATATCAAGACCATATTACCAACAAAAGTGTAATGACAATACTCACTGTTCTGTCCTCTTAACAATCCATTGTCCAACTGACACAAAAGTTATTAATTGCCTTGTGTGTGAAAAATTAGCCCCTGTTCCTAAAATGGGGGAATTGCCACATAGAAACAGAGAATTTCTTCCACCAATCTGAAAAGAGTGGGCTTGGTTCTTATCACAAACTGAAACTGTCAGAATCTTAGAAGACTGAAAACACACTTAGGCTATGTATATGCTGCAAGAGTGGCTCTTTATACTTCGAAAAATTTCAAGCATAATTGGGCGTCAAGTTCTATACTTACTATACTATGTTAGCCAAATTTATGTCTATTCCCATGAGAAGGTCATCCATTGTTTTATTATTTATTTGTAAACAAAATGCTCTTTTAAGATACTAATCTATGATTTTTGTGGGATAGGTAAGTAGCCATGCATACAGGATACTTTGAAGACTTCAAGGAATTGAGGACACACTGCTAAGTGTGTCTCAGTGGTGTTAATTGTTGATAATTAGTTCCACTTTTTCTCTGCCAGCTTCTGAAGGGAAGAGATCTTGGTAATTAGTTAAGTGCAATGTAGTTAATATGATGATAAAAACTCAGACTCTTTTAATAATTTTTAGGAAAGATGGATCAAAAGAGCCAATAGTGGAAATGAGAACAGAGGATGAAAGAATTACCAGCCATGAAGACGGGAGCCCAGTAAATGAGCCGAATGAGACTACTCCTCTCACAGAGCCGGAGTAAGTAGCCCAATATTCCCCAGTGTCTTACTCACAGTGTTGACTGCAAGGCTGCCCTCACTCTGCCAGGTAAAGAGGTACATGACAGCCATGTGCTGTGGCAGTGCAGTTCGGCAGTGTGGTTTTTTTACAGTAGTTGATCTAAACCACAGTACCCCGAGGGCAATGGCCAAGGTTATCACCAGGCATTTTTCTCTTCTTTCTGTGACCCAGACTCTCACTCACATCAGCCATGGGATGGCAACATAACAATTGTGGGAGTTCTTCAACATACCTGGATGTTAGTGAACATCTTAAGGAACTTTTCTTGCCTTCTCTACCACTCTGACTCCCATAGAGCTCCTTCTATTATTCTCTTAATGAAGACAGCACCCCAGGGACATGAGCAGCTCTGCCCTATCCTCACTGTCCTTCCTACTATTCTTCTGCTGATGGCCCAGGAGGCCCCTCTCATCTCCGGCCATCCCAGCAGCCCATGCCCAGCTCTGGTGGGACGTGGGCCCACACCCCTCTGCCATCCTTGCTCTGCCTGCCATGTTGAGGGGTGGGAACATGAGGGCCTGGCCCTGCCTGCCTCCTTGGATCAGCAGTGTGCCAAATATTGAGAGAACTCTTATAGAATAGTCTTTTAATCTTCTGAAAAATACTTGGAATTTGTACTGAGGGGTACTGCAGTGAACCAAGTTATCTAAGGAGTCAGTGGAATGTAACTGTAAACATTATACAAACTACATTATATATATATATATATATATATATATATACATTATACATTAGGTCATGGCTGCATTAGCAGCTAAGCCACTGGTGCCAAATTATTTAATGTCTTTAAAGACATAGAAATGTGGTGGAACATGATAGCAGCAAAGATTAAGCTCAGATCTTTCTGCTTGTCCAAGTCAGTAGAACAGCTGGCAGACTGAAACATGAAACAGTTAAGATCAAAAATGTTTTATAATCTTACTGAGGGACTGGTCACTGGTTGCAGGGAAAATAGTTAAATCATTGGTATAGGTATAATGGATAAGGTATCTGATGGGTATTCGTCCCTGAGAGAATAGGGTTGCTGAAAGATACTAGTAATGATGACAATTTCTTTCTTGGTCATTTTTTTTCTGACAACAAATGGCAAAAGGCAGCAGTGCAAGCCACAGCTGGATGAAGGTCAGATGGGTTAGCTAAAGTTTCAGGGCAGTGTCACTGAAGAAACCATAGATGAGTCAAAAGCATCAGGCAGTCAGGACATCTGAAGGGACACTGGCTCTAGGGGAACACTGCAAGACCTTCTGCTCATTCACAAGTCATAACAGATAAAGCAGAGAAGCAATATAAAAAATGGGTGAGATGCCACTGAAGAAAAGGAGGATGCGATAGGGTAAGTCTTTCTGGAGGAATAACACACACACATACTGAACAACAGGTGCAACGGCAATCTTGTAGGGAAGAGCTAAGCTTGCAGGAGGGAAGAGCTTCAGGGATGAATCAATCAGGTAGTGTCCATACAAGGCAGGATTCATTATGGCTAATTTAGGCTGCCTTAAAGACAGTAGAGTTAAATCTTCAGTTTAAATTAGGTAAAATTTGTACTCAACAGAGGGAGACAGGAAATGTCTATGTATTTGAAAGGGATTATTTCAGTACAAGATGTCTACCTTTGTGATGCCTGTCTCTTTCTTGAATGTGAATTCAGTCTAAGCTTATGCCTAACTTTCAGGGAGCCTTTCTTGCATTTTCTTTTTGAAGCTGAGCTACATGTACCCAGGCACTATATTGCTTTGAATGTAAAAATTTGTGTAAAATAACTAAGAAGGAGATTTTTTTCCACAATAATGTAGTATTTTCATCGTATTTACTCATCATATTACTCAGTAACCTTCATTTAAACTTAACTCACTGTTAAAGCAATATTTGGGATCCATTTGTGACAGATTAGCACAAAGCACTTTTTCCTGAAAGTAAAGAAGTTTTAATAATACTGGCAGGAAACCGATATAAGTTGTGTATTTCTTACTGTATTTCTAAAATGTGATTAAAATTCCACGTGCAACATGATACTATAATTAGATTCCTAGTCTGATATTGTTATGTTCCTAGTATTTGTTGACTTTTTTCTCCATACTAAGGAAGCTGGGTGAATTTCAGTATCAAAATGGCTAGGAGCCGTTTTCCTATGAAATAGACATCTATTAGAGAAGTGATTATTCTAAATTTTGTGTGGGTAATATCAGCAAAATATTGTGATTAGGCCACATGCAGTGCTAGAGGAACTAAATAACATTACTGATTGGTAATAGACAGTGTCTGAAAAACAAAAAGAACCTTTTAAGGTTTCCCAGTCCTTTTTTTCTTTGAAAATACTTCAATTTTAAAACATTTTGATTTGAATAATTAATGCTCGCCCAGCTCAAAAATATAGAATGATTTCAAATAGGTACAGCTATATAGTGAGTAAGTGTAAGAAAACTAATGTAATTAAATCATTTAAACTTGATTTAGTTAGTTAAAAAAGGGAAACTACTGAATCTGATAATAGAGATTAAATATGAATTAATATTTGACACAAAAGGAGAGGAAAATTTCACAATAACAAAAATATTGTCCTCATCAGTAGGTGAACTGATCACACCATATCTAAAAAAAACACAGGTGTTGGTTTTTTTTTTTGAGACAGTAAGGTCACAGAATGCTGTACTGACTTTTTCAGTGAGGAAAATTTATAAACACTTTATATGTTTGTAGTTTGTTTTATTTCTCTTCTTGCTTGCATTGAAAGCAAGGCTAATTGTGTCATACTGTTTGTATTTACCTGGATTTTGGTTATATCTAGTAATTTTCAACAGAGTTTAGCAATATCTTTCTATTTAAAATACTTGTGCATTATTTGTGACATGTTCTTAATCCACTTCTCAAAAAGTATTTTATTTAAATTTACTTTTAATATATTGTCAATTGCTCAGTTATGACTTAGGCTATGTATTTCCTCCTTTTCAGCACCATCATTTCAGTAACTGCTCCGATCTTACATAAATCTTGGTTAAATATGGTTTATTTTTTTAATACCAGCTCATTTTGCTTCATTAGGCCTATAACACAGGTGTCTCATGAGTTGTGTTTCCTCTGCCTCCATAATTTTTTTTTCTTTTTCAAAAATAGAAAAAAATTCTGCTTTCTGTTTCCATTCTTTCAAGTCTTGTGTTGTGGGCTGTTTCGTTTGTGTGCCATGTGGAACAGACAGTTGCTTGACAACATCCTCTGTGTTCAAAGCCAGAGAGCTGATGATACACATCCCATATTTTACTGTAACAGAAGAAGTTAGTTTTCTCGTAGATTTTTCTTAGATAAGATTACGCTCATTGTTCAACATCTAGTTAATTTCAGACAGATGAAATATCATGTGACTGAGAATTTAAGTATTGTTTATTGTCATTAAATGCTGTTATTACAAGACATTCCTAAAGGATTCCTCATACAGAATAAAATATAGCACATTGGGACATCAAAGCAATCACAGTGGAAGATTACTGAAACATTTAATGGTTGTTATGAATGGAAAAAATGCATATGCATACTACTCCCTAGTTAAAAAAATACAGAAAACAAACCCAAATTGGAATCAGGATAAATAGCTACTATGCCCGAGAGATATTATTACAGGAACATCTACCTAAACCATACATATTTTTCACAGCTATATTTTTGACAGCTAACTAGCGGCAGTAGGGAATGATTTTTTAGAACTTTTCGAAAGAAATCAGTGTTTTATCTTTCCTGTAAATACGAGTGGGGATTCCCTTGATACTGGAGTTTAGGATTGTACGATTGTAAGACTCGAAGGAACGTTCCTGAAATTAAAATACCATCTGAATGTCTTCATGCATCCGCACAAGAACTGGAAGGGACTAATGTTAATTTATTTGAAAAAAAAAGAACCTCAGTACTCGTAATAAAATAATTATGTGTTATTTTCATTGACTAATGTTTCTATAAGCACTATGGACTGTATAAAGAATGCACTCCTTGTAGATTTAAATTCCACATCATTTGTTATTTTTTGTAATGTCCATGATTTCTCTTTTTTTCTGATAGGAAGCTGCCACTGAAGGAGGAAAATGGGAAAGAAGCTTTAAATCCAGAAACCATAGAAATCAAAGTTGCTAATGACATCATCCAGTCAAAAGAAGATGATAGCAAAGCATAAGATAAACTACAGCTTTCTGGATAATACATTTGGATAAAAGCAACCCCGTGACCAAAACTTTACAGCTGACCTTAATTTCCTGGGAAACTTAAGCTTGGAATAGTTAGTACATGTGTACATATGATAAAACAGTTTCTGTCTACAGTTCTTTTCTATTTTTTTGTTAATGGTTTTAGTATGTTGTTTTGCTGACACCAAGTTCCATGGTATAAATTGGAAAAATCTTCTGAATAAGAACTAAAACTTATTATACGAAAAAGTATGTCTTTTTAGAAGAATACTTGGCAAAGCACCCCTAACCACAAACCACACATCATGTCTCTCCAGATCTTACAGGGCAATTTACATAGATAAAGTGCCATTTGTTATTGTATTTATTTCCATTTATAATCAAGGAAAAGTTGAGGTTGCCTTTTAAAAAATGAGCACCAATCTCAGCATAACATTTAAGATCTTATCACTGGCAGACACTCAATAGTCGTTCCAACTGTGCATAGCACTTGAAATAAAAAAAGCAACAAACTGTCTT
Source organism: Tetrao urogallus (assembly GCF_951394365.1). Lineage (NCBI taxonomy): Eukaryota > Metazoa > Chordata > Aves > Galliformes > Phasianidae > Tetrao > Tetrao urogallus. Next base: position 94,235,236 of record NC_136813.1, on the reverse strand, counting down.
CAACAACACAAAGCCAGCTCTACCTGTAGTTTTACCTGGGTTCTCTTGTATCATAAAAATTTGATAACTATGATGTACATATTTAACTCAAAATGGCTGAATATTTTATCGGATATTGGCCTCATCCTAACTTTAGAGTGTGACTGAAAGGCCCAGGATTTTCAGAATGCCAGATTTTTTACATTAACCTTTGGAAGGTGGTGTGTAAACTGGAATGTAGGATATGTGTGGAAAGGGAACTCTTTTCTCAATAACTTTTGACTTCAAAGGAAACCTTCTAACACAGACTTACATTTGTTGCCCCAGTGTATTTATGCATATGAGTATACACTCTTCTAACCATTCAGTCAAGGGATAAACTGCATTTAGGTTTTCACCACAAATCAGTATGTGAAATATTTGAAGTTGGCCTTATTAAAGAAGTTCTCGCTATGTTATGAATTTTTATCTTATAACAAGATACATAGGAACAGATGGAAAGACTTTGGCTAAGTGGTTAGGAACATTTTTAAATTTTTAATTAATCAGACCATGTAATAGTCGAAATACTTGTTTCCTGTCAAGCATTTTTTAAGATGATCTATTTTATTATTACGGATAATATGCACTACTTAGAAATTTGGCTAATTTATTTGATGAAAAGGAATATATTTATTAATATTGATTTAATTATGTCACTAATTGGAGTAATACATCCTGCTTCCATTCCAGCGTAGTGTATCCACATCTATCAACCTATTCAAAATATTTCTTTGGAAGAAGTAGATAAAATAGTGGACTAGATTAGAAAATTCTACTTGTTAGGATCAAACTGTAGAGTACCTTGTGAATTTTTCACATCTAAGTCATACTCAAGGTTTTAGTGTAGCTTTATTCAGCAAATTATGTCCTCTCCATACTGTATCTGAATTTTGCTATTAGTTGCAAATTTCTACCTGATTTCACACAGAATGTCATCAACTCTTAGCTGATATTTTATTGTTATGTCAAAGTGGTTGACTTTTGTGCAGTAAAGCTAAAAGTGAAATGTAAAAGAATGTTATTGCATTTGAGGATAATGGCACATTTACCATCTTGATAACCCAGACATTATCGGATTTGAAAATGATGAGGAGATAATGAACTTTCAGATCTTCCTTATTTTTCAAAGGCACTAATTTTATCAAGAAAGAAAGAAAGAAAGAAAGAAAGAAAGAAAGAAAGAAAGAAAGAAAGAAAGAAAGAAAGAAAGAAAGAAAGAAAGAAAGAAAGAAAGAAAGAAAGAAAGAAAGAAAGAAAGAAAGAAAGAAAGAAAGAAAGAAAGAAAGAAAGAAAAAAAGAGAGAGAGAAAGAAAGAGAAAGAGAAAGAGAAAGAGAAAGAGAAAGAGAAAGAGAAAGAGAAAGAGAAAGAGAAAGAGAAAGAGAAAGAGAAAGAGAAAGAGAAAGAGAAAGAGAAAGAGAAAGAAAAACCAAGCACTTTTAGTTACTTTGGGAAAAACCTACAGTGAAGCCAGTAGTTGAGAGCAGAGGCATAACGCTGATATGGCTAGATGAGAAGCCAAATTCCCACAAAATCATAATCAAAATGAAAAGTATGAGTAAGAGCAATGATTGACAAAAGTAATGAAAAAGAATAATTTTAAACTGCTGCATAATAGTTTCTTTAAATGCTAAGGAATTACTTCTGGATAAAAGAAAGTTGAAGATATTCCTCTATAGCCTGTCACTGTTGCTCCCACATACGGCAGGCAGTATTATCAAGAATCTGCTTGCCTGTTAAATTTCTGTCCTGTTTCTTTCAGAGTAGTGTACACAGTGAGCAGAACTGCCTCCTACTTTATAATTAAGGTTGTCTTCTTTATGTATGTGAATATATATATTCTTTCTACAAAGTACATGTATGCAACTGGGCTTTCTCCCTCTATTGAAATGCAAGGAAGGGACCTGGAAAATTCAAGTAGTTGGATGTCATTGATGTGGCTTGAACATCTATACCCCGCATCATCTCAAGCAGTATTATTAATAAGATGAAGGTACAAGACCTCCTTTCCTCTTCTGCCTGCCATCACAAAGTTAGGTGGTGCTGTGCATTCTCAAATAAGACAAGGTTCACTAAGCAAATGGTGCTTTTTCTGAAGCCAGCACAATCATTTGCACAAGGTTCCTATACAATGGATGCAGGGCTAACACTGTCTAGGCTCAACTGTAGTTGCATTTCAACTTTTTAGTACTTCTTGCTAAAATTTATGCAAAAAACTTAACATGGCTTAACAACTAAAAGTTGGATGTTGTTTTTTTCTTGTTGTTTTTGTTTGTTTGTTTGTTTTAACATAGCCTCTAATCCCAGTGTGAAAAGATTAGAGGATTTAAAAGGTTTCTTCAGCAGATTTAGTATTAATACTCCTGTCTTACTATCTACTAGTAAAATATGCAGCAAAATTATTTCAATAATGGAAGCAAAAGCATTTCCTAGTATATTGGAATACAAATCAAAATCTGTTTCCAGAAGTGTTTCTGATTATAAGTCTCTTGCCAGTTGGGCTGAGAATTGAACAGTTCGTTATTACTGGTAGACTGCTCCAAGCATGCCCCTTGGTCTGTGAACTAATAGGTTATCTCTTGTGTTTTGCCTCTGTGCTTTGCAGGAGGAAGCCAAACTGTGATAAAATTCTCAAGACCACTTGTATTTGCAAATGTTTCCAAATGAGGGACAGCGCACTGTAATTTGTAAGATGTGTGTAGAACTGGAGTAACCTCATGTCTTTATTTTCTTTTCTGATTCTAGACTTAAAAGAAAAAGAACCAGGTATCTGTATAAATGTCACTTTTACTGTCTAAAAGTAATTTTAAGTGTTGGCATGAAATGTCAGAAGAGTTGACAGAATATAACTATTTGTAAAAATAACCTGAATTGTTACGCCGGTGTACTCCACGGAGGAGTGTGAGAGGGCTGAAATTATGGACAAAATGGAATGTGGCAGTGACAATCTCTCTTCAACAAAAAATAAGGAGTAAAATTAAGTAAAATGACTTAGTTTTTTTTGTTGATGTTGTTGTTTTTAGTAGCATTCTGATTTACCACAATAATAACAAAAGAAAGAAAAAATTAACCTTTTACAATTTAGTATATAAATGTACTACAGAGAGGTTTTCTGGTTTTGTTTGTTTGATTGCTTTTTGGTTTTGTTTTTTGTTTGTTTGTTTTTTTACTTCTAAAGTTGGTGGGGTTTTTTGTTTGTTTTTTTGTTTTTGGTGGTTGCAGAAATATTTACTATTCTGGTGATGCTAATGCCTAATGTGACAAAGTTTCATTTATTTAGGCTTCAGGCCTTGCAAGAAATTTTTGTGTGGCTAAACCCATTGTTCATATGGCATCCAACAGACACCAGTGGAGTCAGCATGAGCAGGAGGATGGATGTACTATCATAGAAAAGCTTGCAGGACTGAGCTGACTTTGATATATACAACGTAGTTACACAGTGACAGTCACATACAAAGGCTGTTTGACAACAGTCCATAGTAGAGTAAATTCCACCTCCTGTCTTCAGCCTCTACGTTGATGTTCATCCAAAAAGTGGCTTTCTTTTTATGATGGTATTTATTTATTTAAGTGCCAATCATCAAACTGTAGTATAATAATCATGCCATTTTTCTGTTTCCTAGACCAGATAATGGAAATGTATTTGTGCCTTTTGATAGCATGCCACTTTGCTTTATTAAAGAAAAAATCTTCAGTAATTTGTCTACAAAGCCTGTTTAAAGTATTTGAAAGCTTTACCATGACATACATTTCTGCTCAGATATGCTCAAATACTCATCTAAAGTAAACTGGAGACAATACTTTCAATTCAATTCAATATTTTAAACACAAAATTGGCAAAAAAGCTATTGAAATCACAATTCTAGTGAGGGTCATTGTGGGTGTGTTACTGCTGAAAAGATTCAAGTAGATGGAGCACATGGGGAGTATGAAAGGGTGTTTTGACCAATTTTTCAAGTTGAAGAGTCAGATAGAAAGTCTCTCTAGTTTTATTTAGGCACTTAGATATAAAACATTAGCATCTTTTCTCAAATCTAAAAGATGACGAGGAACATATTCCCACCATTTTACCTCTGGAGTAAAACTGCAGTGAATATTTGTTTTGCAGTCATTTGTGGTCTCATCATCCCTGTGTAATCTGTCATAGGAAGTCATACCTTTGTAAAGTGCTTGTGTCTGCTGGATGACATTCACTCCTGATTAAAGGAGAGGTCTACAGAGAGGTGTAGAAAACACTGTGAATAAGGTCTTGGGGGAATCCAAGTCTCACTGCGGTTTAGGACATGAACTCACTTCAGTGGGGCCTGAATTTCACCCATTTATCTCAGTGAGGCTCCACATGTCTTTGTCCAGTTGAGTCGTCCAGGTATAAGCAGAACTTAAATATCCTATCAAGCTCCTGCTAACATTTTGCACAGGGAAGGCTTGCCTGTGGAGTTTGTAGTGATCAGGAAACACGGATAAAGGACCATAACTTATGTGTCCAGAATTAAGAAGTAAAGCATCCTTACAAATAGTTTGTTATGATTGCAATGTTTTAAGTAAAGTCATTCTACAAAGTATTGTTTCTTGTTAAATCACATTGTTTAACTTCAGATGCTTGTGCTGATCAATGCAAAGCATGGTTGAATGGATAATTTAAAAAAATGTTCCACCCCTTTTTCAGATTGTTTCATATCATTCCCTGGAAAGCACTCACTAAATTTTAAGTGACCTTCAATATTTCCAATGTGTTCTTAGATCATTTCATTTGAACCTGAGCCAGAAAGAAACCTTTCTGTTACAAATTTGGCTTTGGATGTAGTTCGGAGAAAACACAGTTTACTTGTCTATTTCTCCTCTTAAAAGGCATTGTGAACCTCATGATGTTTGACTTTCAAACTTGAATATTGGCCATTTTTAGCCCAGAGAAATGAAATAAGTATTTATTGCCAAATTTGTATTGGCAGCTTTAAGTCACGGGTGAGATTGGAAGTGGGCAAGATGTCCGGCTTCGGTGCTGACAAAATTAAGAGAAGGATAACAAGTGCAAACGAATGAACTGAGAGAGGGCTCAGAAACTGGGAGGCCTTAAAGATACTGGTGGGCAAGTGGAGAGCTACTAAAATAAAAGACGCTACTGCAGACTGTAAAAAGTAGAGAAGGGTTAAAGTTAGCCCTGCTGCATCCTTTAAGTCTGCTGTGTGAGAAGGCTATGTTTTTAAATGCAGAGTACAGAGTTGGGGGAAGGGAAAGTCCCTACAGATTGGTGGTAGACAATATAAAGCAGTCAGATCCCCCAGGAAGGGGAACTTTGTTGCTTTTGATGTAGAGTTCTCACTACGAATTTTGAGCTACGTAAAAGATTTAAAAAAAAAAAAAAAAAAAAGAAAAAAAAAAAGCTTTCCTGCTACAATGAGCACTCAGTATGTATTTGTATGCTGTGTACAGTATGAGCTAAAGCATACCATATATTGTTTTTGTTATTCCACACGTTGTCAACAGCCCACTTGCGATATATACCACCTGAATTATATATTAATAAGTTAGCTACCACAGGAGCTAGTTTGTTTCTTGTTTCAAAATCTTATGTCCCTATGAAATGCTGTGTATATATATATATCTCTATACTGTAAAAAGAAGTAATATCGCAGATGCTGGTTTTGTATTTATGAAAGACATTGAAAGTATGGCTTAAAGTATATCAATTATTTGTCACTCTTCACCATTTGTATATTAATAGTAAAGATACTTTTACTTTAATGAAGTATTGTAGTTCACATTTATTTTTGCTAAGTGTCTTTCTCTCAACGATGTCTGATTCATTAGGAGACTTATTGCCAAAAAAGAAGCATATAAATTGCTTCTTTTCCTCCATTATAGAAGTACTGAATAATGCTCAAGCACTTATGCAATTTATTATTCTCTTTTCTGTCAAAATACATCATTGGTATTAAGAACTACTGTTGTTGCATCCCCAGTCTCTAGCAGAGCTCGAGGCTCATTACAATCAGCCCCTATATGTTAGCATTGAAAGATAATCCTTTTTCTGAAGAATGAGAGTGCAACATTTTAAAGGCATTTAGTGTATTCAAGCCAAAGAGCAGAAACTAGCTTGTTTTGCCAAACTTTGAGCCTTCCTAAAGGCTCCTTGGAAATACATTAGGAGCACCAGGAACTGGTCATAACAGGCTGGTCACTGTCTGCCATGAAATGGGCTTTTACTTCATTACTGGTCTGTCTTCCACTAAGGCAGAAGATGAGTGAAGCACACTCCAGACAGCACAGTTAAGCAACTTTTCTGAAAAGGCAGAGGTACAGACATGCCCTCTCTTGTTACCAGTAAAATGAAGAGGCTCACACAGACATTTGCTGGATTGTGTTTTAGTGCTCAAGCTTTCTCTAACAAATTGTATGAACCAAAGGATGGAGGGGGCTGTACATATGAGGAAAAAAAAGAAAAAGAAAAAAATGTTTCATACAACAGTGTATTCATAGTTGTATCTTCTTTTTTCCACAGTTCTCATTCAGCAGATGTCTTAGCCATGTGCTTTCTTAAATGTCAGTTACAACATCAACAATTAGCAAAATGGTTGAAAAAACTGAGCCAAAGAGAACTGATTTAGAAGGGCTGACATCAGTGTGAAACTTTTTCATACAGGTATATGTCTAGCTCAGAAGTCATTTTCATAGATTATGCATAAATTCAGATCAGCTATATTGATAGTTAATCATCTGAGTGCAGTGGTGGTAAGAAAGGTCCCCCTTTAATTTACAGGTGAATGGTAAATACAACTGTTGTGAATTACTGATCATGCAAAGATAATGTAGGATACCTTCAGAAACAGAATCAACTTCTTAAAATTCCGCCTTTATGCTCTGGTGTATTTCAGACCTACTACTCAAAATACAAGAAAATCTATTTAAATGGAGATTTGGATAACTTGATAAAGACAATTTATTTACCTGTGTTATTGCTAATAACCTAAACACAGATAATGCCCCAGCAAGGACATGAATAAAATGGAAGAAACGTGTCACACTGTGTATTCCTAGGTAAGCAAAAGATTACCTTTCTCATTTTGGCCCTGACAGACCATGATAAACAAACAATAGTTTTAAATTCATTCCTATGTAGAAAACGTATATGTTTGAGGATGTGGTTTGAACTTACTTGGTTTATGAATCATTATATATAACAGTGTAACACTTAAATTTCAGTAATTAAACCACTCCACAGTCATACCAATATAAAACATTGGCAACAGTACTGCTGGAAAAACAGAATTAAATGTCTGTCAGCATACGGATCAGGTCATGCAGTGAATTTATAGATTTCATTCCAACACTCTTTATCAATAAGATGAACAGAAAAAAATTTGAATTAAAAAGAAAAGTTTTCTTCTATTAAGTAAATGTCATGAACAAATGATATCTTTCAAACAGAAAAAGAAAAAACAGTTCCCTTGCCTTAGTCCAAGACACGATAAACAAATTTTACTTCAGTACAATTTTATCATGAGGAGGAAGAAAGTAATAATTTACTTGTATCTGAAGGGCTCAATCACCTTTAACCATTCAAAAGAGGAAGATAAGTAGCAGTTCTAGGATACTTTCCAGAACTACAACAAAAAAATGAACGCTATGACTTCTGAAACAATTGCTTTCAAATGGATTTGAGAATTTACAGATATATTTTGAAAGTGCAGATGATGCAAAATGTAATGACTCCTTGGACGCAGCATTCTCCAAGTATTATTAAAAGGTCATTTGCAATGCACTTCAAACTGTTATCTTCTAAGTATGGCGAAATGAAACTGGTGACATTTTTTAGTGGTTTCTTATGGCTTTTCACTGTTGAGGAGTGATCTAATGAAGCCATTCCATAGTAGGATGTTAGGGTTGAGAATTACACTGCAGCGGCGCCTCTGCCTTCATGTTGTTCACAACGTGCCCAGGGGTTGGAGTGTTTTGTTCTGACATGTATAGAAAATATACATTCGGTGGAAAGCAGTCTCTTGAAAAAGCTATTCAGTCTGTAAAGTAATAATTTTGTGTCTGTGAGCGAAGGAAAACAAATAAACAGCAGCTGTATAATCTGGTGATAAAAAATGCAATTGTAATACCACTGTTGCTTATATCGTCACTTCTGTTCTTCCCTGACGCAACATAAACGCCTTAAGCGGAAACACCTGAAGGATTCATGTCGTTGGCCTGGACTGAGGGTTGGGGACCTAGCAGTGCTGCAAACGTGACCAAATGTCAGGCTGTTATCTGTGGGCTTGTTCCCTGCATCACTTTGGGGCACAACTTTGCAGATCTCACTCAGTGTCTGCTGGCTGAGGGCATGGCAGCGAAGCAGTAACAAACAGACATAAGAATCGCTGAAACCAATCTATCATTTGCTGATGGATTTACAGCTAACCTCACTAATTAAAGCTAGTATTGATTGTATTTTTCTGATGATAGTGAAAGATGACCACTGTGAAGCTGGTGTGAGGGCTGGCAAATCTCTGAGTCTGGGGCACCGTGTGTAGCACTCAGGGCACAGCAGGGTTTGCTGCCCAATTCTTCTCAACACCCCATCAAGAGCAGCAGGGCAGCAGCCTCATGCTGAGTTGGCTGGGACACGGTTCTGGCTGGGGGCCCAGCTGGTGGGGCCATGATTGGGGGTGCAGGGCGTTGGCCTTGCTGGGGCTGGAGCTGATGCTGATGGGCTGGGGGGTCTGGGTAAGCTGGAGAGAGCCCCTGTGGTGTGCAGGGACTGTTAGGTCTGGGGGTGACCTCGGGGCCTGCAGAGCGAGAAAAAAATTCACAGAGCGGTAAGAAGGTAGCATACCTTTGCACCAGGGTTAAATGCTTAGAAGGAAAACAATATTTTGGAGATAAGAATTGGGTAAATGTCAATTGCCAACATTTTAAAGTACTATGATGTTGCTCATTCTGGCAATTTAGGTTGATCTTTTTTTCCGTGGCTGAGAAAAATACAGTGTTAAAAGTAGATAAATCCATCTTAGCAGATGGATCTTGTTATATTTCGTATTAGGTCCTTGAGAGATAAGCTCCTTGTCATTTGTAATTTGTTTTAAGTGGAAGAGCAGAAGGCTGTCATGGAGATGGGAAAAGCAGAGGGCTGAGGTGCAGGAGGCACAGTTTCCATGCCAGGCGCTGGCTGCTTGGGCTGAGCAAATCAATGGGCAGGAGCGAGCAATGTTTCTTCTCCTCACCTTGTCTATTTTGTGCTGAAGATTTATGGACCCATTTATCTTACTGATTTCAGTGAGACTACATGCAATAAATATAAGAACAAGTCTGAACCATTTGCAAGATTTAAGCCTTAGATTAAATGTGGGTTTTGTTTGGTCTTCTGGCAGAGAAGTCTTCTTGCTGCCACTTCACACCGTGTTTGCACGTTTGCATTGTGATGTATTACTGCATTCAGTTCTTGTGGTGCAAATCTTATTAGTCACTCGCTCAGTAATTCAGTTGTTGCTGCTACTTGGGGATGGGTAACCAATTCATGGGCATAGCATGTGTTCTTGCTGTGTGGCAGTGTTGGATTAGACAGAGCAGACCTGTTAATGTTGATCATGATACTGTTACCTCTACCCCAAAGAATTCTGAATTCTGGTTACAAAAAACTGAATGTTGATGCTCAGCTCTGAAACAGAAGTTATCTTGACTGATTATGCTGTGAGATGTGTGACACGTGCATGTCTGCGCTAAAGTGCAGCTGGTGACTTCTGGGAGAGAAGGCAATCGCATTGGCTGACTGCTCAGAACATAAAGACTATTTCCTCCCTACAGTGGACCACCTGATTTTCCCCAGAAATACTGAAGTAATATAACAAACTAATGAAACACTAATTTAGTAGCATTATTTACATCTGAGAACATCCATACTACCTGTAGCTGTAAAATTAACCTCTTCTAAGATTTTATTTTTGCTTGGTAGTCTCTTTTCAGGATAGCACTCAGGCATCAAAGGGGTTAAATTTTTATCTTTTGTTTCTAAGAAAAGGAGTTATTGTCAGAGTGACTGTGTTAGGCAAGCTTATTGTTTATTGATATTGCTGCAGTGCCTGAGGGCACCAAGCGTGCTGAAGTAGCAAGAAACCATAATTCTAGCCCCCCAAATCCATAGTCAACACAGAGAAAATGGCAGAGGAGGAAGGAGGGAAAGTTTATGTAATAAATCACAAGAAATATGTATTGAGGGCAAGAATTATATGTTTAATACTTTTTGATCATGTTTTATTCTGAAAAGGAGTAGGATGGGTGAAATGAGTAGAAAGAGTTCAGTATGATATAGACTTAGGCAAGGAATGCATTACAAGGTTACCGAGAGAGAGAAGATTGAAAATTTATTTTAAAAATTTATTAAAACCAAAATAACCAATTTGATGGTAGAAATGATTTTTGAACAATGAAAAGCAAGTGATAGACATCATAAATTTTAGATAGATACTGTAAGAAGTCCTAACTTCTGCTTTGAGGGGTGGGAAAGATATCTATGCAAAAGATACATGGGATGTCTGATCTGATGATTTTCTCTGATAACTAGAGATTGTGATTAGGGTAGAGTTATCCTAATTCTTTGTAACTTTCTGAATATATCTCATCACTCTACTGTGAATTTTGATTGGGAATGGGAGGTTTTCATACAGTGGCTGCCTTTCCTGCATTGCTGGCTCTGGTCTTCCTCAGTGTCATAGTGGCAGCAGCCATCTCAAGTTCTCAGTGAATATCTACCTGGTCATGCCTTATATCATCATACTGGTGAAAACTGACAGGCCTGTAGAGTCATTTATTATAAACACAGAAAAGAAGTGGAGGAGTGTAAGCCCCAAATTCATACCATTCATATATTTGGTTTATACTGATGTAATTGACTGTTTCTACTAAAGCAAGCTGCTCTTTGTGGAGCTCTTTGTTCTAGTGTTTGTTTGCTTGTTTGTTTTCCAAATATTCCCAGAGGTTTCTGACGTGCCTTGTGTTGGCCTGTTCCTTTAGTATTGAGTACATAACTGTGACTGAAGCATTTTCCTTGTTCTGTAAGCAATTCATCTCTTTCTTCTCCGGCTCTATTTCTCTAATTCCACTGACAAGCATGGAGCAGCTAGGTGTGCTGTAAAGCCCTGCCTGAGGTGGAACATTTGCGGGCTTCAGATTAATTATATTCCCTGTGTCTTTTCTTTTTTATGGATGTTTTTAGAGTAGCCTTGCAGAGAGATTAAGCTCAATTTGTGTAATTGGATAATTATTCTTCCATGAAAGCTTTCTGCTGTCAAACTTGAATCTTAAAAACAGCAGACAAGAGAAGCACACTGCTGCTTCTGTCTTCCTTTCTATCTGCTCGGGCCCTTTCTTGGACTGATGGACCATTCCCAGATTTAGTCATTCCCGGCTCCATTGTGTGACCTACAGATCTTACCAGACTTGTCCGTGTAACAGCACCATAGCTTAGACTTTGAAAGGTTGTCAGTTGGGCGAAAGGTTGTGTTTGAGCCTTAGTTTGTATGTTTTACTTCAGTAATTTACCTGAGCAAGTAGGCAGATCAGAGGAGTATGCTATACAATAGAGTATATGTACCATGGAAGGTTTTTGGTGGTACTTGTTCATATCTAAGCTAATGGTGCTTCTGACAGGAATGCCCAATTTTGAGTGAACTAGAGGAGAACTTGGTGGTGGGCTGCCAGGCTTTGAAAATATTTACTCTATATTTTTGTTTTGTTTATAAATCAAATTCCTAGCTCTTGGTCTGCTCACAGAATGACTGCATAATATGAGTCATTTAAACATCTCTTTGGTACAGTAAAATAACAGGTCTCCATTTCAAAATTGACTAATTCATGCATCTTAGATTCTTCATACACTTTCTTTTGTTAACCTTCATTCATATCAGTTCAAATGAGTTCATAGTAGGTTGTGATTTTCTAGAAGCAAAATAGACTGCAAGTATTTTCCAACAGCCTGAATGCATTGCAGAAGGTAATACTGTTAAGACAGTAATGGAAGTTGCTGCGTCCTCATAGCAGCATAGAAGGATTTTGGGGGGTGTTTTTTTTTGTTTTTTTTGTTTTTTGGGGGGGGGGAGAGGGGAGAGGGGAAGTTGTTTGTTTGTTTTAATGTATTTAGTAATAAGAAATACTCTCAAAGAATTATTTCAAATACACAATTTCTGTGCTGTGTCTTTTTTGTAGGCAAATTGATTGCTGCTGTTAACAAGAAGCTTGTCAGTCTCATAGGTGTGTGCTAGCATGTGATAATCAAGAATATGTTAGAATATATAGCAGAGACTTGCAATGTTAGTTACAGTCTCTCCTTTACTAACTTTCTGCAACAATACTTGTACTTAGGCTGCCATTGCATCATACTGCATTTAAAACTGCAAAGGATGCCTTGAGTTGGAAGGGACATTAAAGATCATCTATTTCCAACCCCTCTGTTATGTGCAGAGACACCTTCCACTGGACTAGGTTGCATGAAGTCCTATGTAGCCTGGCCCTGAACACCTGCAGAGATGGAGCATCCACAAGTTCTCTAGGCAACCTGTTCCAGTGCTTTACCACTATCATTATCAATAATTTCTTCCTTATATAAATCTATGCTCTTTCACTTTAAAACTACTACTGTTGTCCTATCATTACATGCCCCTCCCAATCTTTCACTTCAGGTATTATATGGCCAGCATAAGTTCTTCTCAGAGCCTTCACTTCTCCATACTGAACAAGCCTGTTTGCTTCAGCCTTTCTTCATAGGAAGGGTGCTCCAGCCCTTTGATATCTCCATGCCCTCTTTTGGACTCACTATAACAGCTCTGCATCTTTCTTGTGCTGGGGGCTCCGGGCCTGGATACAGTACTCCAGGTGGGGCATCATTAGGACAGAATACAATAAGACAGTTGCCTTCCTTGCTCTGTTGGCCATACATGTCTTGTTCTGGTTGAGCATAACATTGAGTAACAGTATAGTTTAAGTGTTGGGTTTTTTTAGATCCAAATCAGTTGGGTGCAGACAACATACACGTAACCTCTAGGCCTAGCTTCTTTTCTTTTTTTTTTTTTTTTTTTGTCCCATTAAAAGTTACTCTGTTATAGTAAGAAAAGACATTATTTTCACAAAGAAATGGTTTTCAGCTTGCTAGATACAGACATATAGATACAGCTTGTAAGCTTTGTTTGTTTTTATTTCTTAACAGTGTAATTTCTTCAATGCAAAACCTCTGTACTTGCACACAAATTAAGATAGCTTCATCACTTTCTACAGAGTATTTCAGAAATAAATATCATAATTGCTTCCTTTTCATCACAATATTGTACCAGCCGACTGCTTCAGCTAGCCAACCTCCTCAGACCATCCAGAACTGCCAAAACATCTGAGATAATACACATTCAATTACAGTATTGTGAAGATGAACCATCTGTGCTAGGATATCCAGTGTTGCATGAGAATGAAAATAGAAACATGCAAAATTCCAGCTAAAATTCCAGTTTATTGTGAGTCCCAGCGTGACATAAGTGAATTGGACTCAGTCAGTTCCTGCCATTGTTAAATAACCATCATTGATTTAACCACTTGCAATTAAGGCCAGAATTAGAAAAAGTATGTCGAGTATGCTGTGGAATCCACTGAGACCAAAGGGAAGTAAACTTCTTCAGCATGCTCAACAACTGGTAGTAATTTTATCAAAGCTTCTCTTTACTAATGGAACCAAACTCAGTCCATATTTAAGGAGTCTGGAAGTATGCTTTCTTTCTGTTAGCCCTTACTCCAAAGGGATGGAGCAGATAATGAAACAGTTTGCTATCAATGCTTTTTCACTGTCCACATTTCCTTATGCCTTTCCCTTGACTTCAGTATATATGTCTTTAAACAAGGATAACCTACACTTTATCCTGCAGTATCTCTGAGATTCCTATCACAGGGATAGGAGCAAACCTCTGTGCCAAAGATGACGTGCAGCCAGTGCTTTATATTCACTGATGGCTTATAAATAGGTCTAGTTCTCAGAGTAGCTCTTTCCTGGGATTTTTAAGTGACTATTTTGGATAAAGTGGACTATATTTGCTAAGCTAAAATAAACTTACTTGTATACAAGGATTAGCGTGTGGAAAATATTCTAATTTAAAGCCATTTCTTTTTTCAAAGATCACTAGATTTTTAGCTTTTGTTAAAGGTAATGAGCATCTTCTACTTCTGCAGCAGCACAGAAGGCTGAATAGAGGAAGAAAAAACATTTTACTGGTTAGCTGTTATCCTAACGACATTCCTAATGACTTAAATTGAAAGAGGGCATGGAGATATCAAAGGGCTGGAGCACCCTTCCTATGAAGAAAGGCTGAAGCAAACAGGCTTGTTCAGTATGGAGACGTGAAGGCTCTGAGAAGAACTTATGCTGGCCATGTAATACCTGAAGTGAAAGATTGGGAGGGGCATGTAATGACAGGACAACAGTAGTAGTTTTAAAGTGAAAGAGCATAGATTTATATAAGGAAGAAATTATTGATAATGATAGTGGTAAAGCACTGGAACAGGTTGCCTAGAGAATGACTGGGTTCCAATGACTGCCCAGGGAGGTGGTGGAGTCACCGACCCTGGGGGTGTTCAAGGAAAGGCTGGATGTTGTGTTGAGGGACATGGTTTAGTGGGAGCTACTGGGAATAGGTGAACGGTTGGACTGGATGATCTTTTAGGTCTTTTCCAACCTTGGTGATTTTGTGATTCTGTGATTCTGTGAAATGCAGTGTATTCCAAATTTTAGCCAGAGTTACAGAAGAATTTCTGTTATATGCATACTGTTTTACATGAGAAACGAAGCAGGAAAAAAAGTGGAGCAGGAAGGCAGAATAGTTGGCTGCAGGAAAGAGAGTAGTTCCATAAGAATGAATCCAATTTCCAAGTGAGAAGATAACTTCTTATTCTGTGATGTAGTATTAGCCCATGTTAGGATCTGTTCATTTTGTGCCTGATTTCCTCTGTTGATGGAGAGAGGATAACAAAGTTCCACTGCTATTATATCTTTCACTCTCTGTATGGACCAGACAACTCTGGATGCAGAGCATGGATGCCCTGGCCATTCTGGATGACCCCTAGGTTTATTTGGATGATAAGCTCTATCTTACTCATTGGATAAGAAGTAATTTATAGGCATCCCTACTCTTCTCACCCATCTCTACAGCACATCTGATTCAGGATCTCTGTAGAGTAGCAAGATAATGCCTTTGCACTCGTTCACACTATGGGAAAGGTGGTTTTCAATAGTTTCACACTTTTCTACAATACCACCTCTGAGCCAAAAAGATCCAGATTTTGAAGACTGTTCTGCTCAGAATATAAGACCTGAAACTGGAATAGCCTTCCTGAAGTGCTAGGCATTCCAAGATGCACCTTTCTTTTTCCACTGGGTGCATTTAAATCTGGAGCGTTGTGAACCCTGTGACCTGGGTGTTTGTTCTGAAGCCTGCCTCAGGCTGCCCTCCATCCTCATTTGCCATTTTAGCCTCTCTAAGGACACCTAAATGTGCACAGTTCATTGTGCTGATATGGCCATCTCCATCCAGCTGACTGCCTTGAAAAAGTCAGGCCTTTGCAAGTCTTCTATACCATGTGCAGGCAGAGCCTGTGAAAGCAAGGCTTCTACAACCATGGGGGGAATTATATTGGGCCAAGCTGTGAAAAAGAATAAACCTCCAGGGTTTATGAGGAGGGTACAATCGTTATTACTGCTGGTTTTAAATTGCATTGATTGACCCCACTCTTCCATTTACTAAAATATTTTTATAACAGGTCCACCTATAGCTTGCTGCTGTCATACAAAGCTTTCAAAATGAGACACTGAGCCTGAATATAAAGATATGTTGAAAAGTGATTGAATCAGCAGTATGACCCTAAGATTTTTCGGAGACGTGAATCAGCATGCAGTGGTTAATATAATTTTCTGAATCTGCATGTATACAAACCCTTCCTGATAGTTCACAATAATCATCTGCATTATGACAGTTAGATGTATATTCTTTGCTGAAGTGAGTTGAACTGTTGAATCAAAGTTTCCACGTTGTAAAATTCGTGTATTCTGATGTGATACTAAAAGCTGAGTTGATTATGAAGTTATTGTTTAATGGAGAGTTCATGGAAATGGAATGTGATACCCCATTGAATCACACCATTTCTTTTCCAAATAGTGCTAATATAATGGATTAAAATTAGTCGCCATTTTTTTTACAGACAATGTTTTGCTCAGCTTGGGTACTCCTATTTGTGTTTAAGATAAATTATTGTTAATTTTCCTTTCTGTTAGCACACAAAAATGATTTTAAATTCTCTTTGTTATTTTGCTGTTCAGTGACTAATGGTCTTTCTAAGATACTGGGACATTATTACCTACATATAAAATGCACAATATGCTACTAATATCAGCTGAAACAAACAGTTATAGGTGAGTGAGGTTTGGGGGAATTTTTGGGTTTTTGAGGTTTAGATATCCAACTATAGTTTGTATGTAAAAATTGCTGGAAGTGCTGAAGATACTGGACCTCTCAATTTTTTTCTATATTTATAGCTAACACTTTAGTTACATCAGGAGCTGGTGCAGAAGAAATAAATAGCAAGCCATTGCATATGACTTGGTTCCATTTATCAATCAGACAAATTGATTTCCAGTCTCTTTCCAATTGCAAAAAATGTCCCCTGTTAAACTCACTCTTGTTTATGCTTCTGTCTTCAGAACCAATTATCTCCTCAGAATCTAAGCCAGCCTGAACTAAAAATTTTGAGTATGATAAGGCATGCTTAAAAGTTTCTCTGTGCTTTTGGGTGTGCAACTCTGTGTGTTTCCAAGCATCTTTTCCATGTGTTAGGAAAACAATTCATTTTCTCTCTCTGAGCCAACCTTTTTATTTCTTTCACTCACAGGAAAATACAGCGAGTGAAGAGGCTGTTTCTGCATGGCCCTCACTGTGCCTTGGTACTGCAGCAGGGTACAGGGCAGAAGCGGGACCCAAACATTTGAGCATTGTCAGGGCCTTCACTTCGCAAAGAAGAGGCTTTCTAGGAGCTGGTTAAACTCCTCCTATTTAAATATTTCCAGAAACATTTGTGTTCTGAAGAAATCATTTGTGTATATATATTTATGCAAACAAAATGCATGCAAAGTTCCTGTATTCACTGACCATCCTGAATTTCTGGAGGAACTCCTAGTTAAGTAGATACAGATCAGATGGTTCACCAAGGTGGAGAAGTGAATGGCAAGAAATCTCAGAGGGATCTGATTTTACGATTTTACCTTTGTGGCATAAATACCCTATTTTCTAGGTGAAAATTACTTCATGTTCACATACTTCAAGAATGATAGCATTTCAAAGTCAATCACTTCTGAAATCTGATGCAAAGTCAACACTATTTTTAATTTATTTAGTATTATATTCCACTGTGAACTTGCTCAAGTGGGTGCTCAGTGCTTGCTATTAGGTCTACATTTTTCCTCAGCTCAGTCATAGACTCTCAAGAAAACTAAATTATAATGTGCATCTGTGTAGCCATGTAATTGTGAAGTTTTAAAATCATTCGAGATCATTTAAAATGCAGTCTAAAATTCAATGTGAATGCTATTTGCCGTCTAGATCTCCCATCTCATTTTTGAAATGAAGCATTCCAATATTACTCAATAGAATGCAATAGGAGAGGACCCTTTGTGTGTCTTGCTCTCCATGTCTTCAGGATTTTCCTTTGACTTGGTAGTTTACCCAAAAAAGAAAAATATTGGAATGAAGAGTATAAGGTAAACATATATGTTGGTAAATAACCCAAAGGTAAGTGCCTCTAGCTACTTTGCTTCAAGTTTCCATCAATTTGTAAAATAGAAAAAAGAAATCATAATTTTAAGGAGTTCTAAGAGACACTTTAAAAATTTCAACACATGTAAACTACACACAGCTATATACATATTTGTATATATACAAAAGCCCCCTACTCCTAGGACTTACTGATTAATTTCAAATGAATCATTTATTTGAAATGTTCTCTTTTGCCTTTTGAATTTATCAGGAATACAATGTAAATAGCTATCTGTTGTTCAGAAATGTCAATGTAATAGTTTGTGTCGTATATTTTGCCCTGAAATTAAGTCTTTGCCAACAATCAACAGATCTTTGATGACAATGACTGGAAAGTACAAATGGAACAGATGTTTAAAGGTGCTTAAATGCAATATATACAGGTGCTCAGACAAAAAAAAAAGCATAGATGACAGAAAGATTGCAGGGATAAAATACTCCACTGAAACCATCAAGTTCTCAACTCTCCATTCTGCCATGGTGCCCAAAGTAACTGAGAAATTATGGCTGTTTTACTGAGTCAATATCCTTACAACACCCTTGACTATTGCATAGTATTACAGAGACAGAGATGCTCTACTAATTTTGCCTGTGTACCTCTACATTAGAGTAGCTTATTTAAACTAGCAAGTTTCATTTTCTTCTTACATCTTAGTACAAATCTTTCTTGTGAACTAGCATTACCAGATTCCAGCTGGAGCCTCTGTTCTCATGCAATTAAATGTAATAAACTACCGACACTTCCAGTGATCTATCTTTCTCATGTCTTTGAATTAAAGTGTGGGAATGCTATTATTTTGCCCTTGGGACTCAATATCTCTTTTCCTATACTTTCAATTTTTGTTCGTTGCTTATTTTTGACAGCAGAGGACGAGATGTGCATTTTGAGGTCATGCATATGTGGCACAACATGGGTACTCATGTTAACTATGAATAAAGCACGATTTCTCTGGACCCTTAAATTTACATGGCCCATGTGTAGAAATAATATTTATGACAGGTAGTGTGATGTTTTGTTGTTTACATGATTTCAAATCACCGAGTTGTGAAAGCTGTGTGGCATCTGTCTTTAAAAGCAGACCAAGAAAGTATTCTGGAGGAGCACTTGTCTCTTCTGTGTCAATTTGCAATTCTACCCTAGCTGAAGAATGTTACTTGACACAGTAACCTTGAGTCACTTACAACATTTTATTGACAGCTGCAACCCTTTGCCAAATCTCTCTTTATTTTTACACAACTTTTGGCTGTCCTTGTTAGGACATGTTAGCATCAAGCTGAGAAATACTGATTGGGGAAGACAAGTCATGTACAGTACACAGGCTTTCTGTTGCAGTCTCATTTAAATGAAGGCATAATGTCTTTTGTCTCTTTGGAGCAGATATAATTTGAGATGTGTTCTCCCTCCCCCCTTCCTCTCCTCCTCTCTTTGATAAGCAGTAATTTGTGCAACCAAAGGTAACAGTGAAATGAAATCTCTACCAAGGTTAAGAATAAAGTAAGTCAGTGCAGCTAGGCTTGGACTGGAGGCAGGACAGCAGAGTGGAAAGACGTGCTGAATGTGTGCAGTAATCGAGGCAGGGTCAGCACGGAAGTATATTAATTGTTCTTAAAAGGAAGCAAACAAATCTGCTTTCTGAGTGAGGGCCAAAAGCTGAAGGTCTGGAAAGTTGCACTTGGAATGTTCTCTCCATGAAACTGCCTGCAACTTCTATGACTAGAGGTTTTAGCTGGGACATGGTGATTGCTCTCTATTTTAGCACAGCTTCAAAAAGCTCATCTACTGCAGTGTGTGAGTAGATGAACACACATACATACCTATATATATGTCTGGTTGCTCAGTGCCCCCAGTCCTAGGACAGCAATGTGTTAGGGCAGGGGGAAAAAAAAAGGCAAAACAACATCTGAGTTGTGGCAGCTTCAGCCAGTGAGAATGTAAATAATAGTAACTAACTGAATAATAAGTCCTAGAATTACTGAGAACAATTCAGTTCTTATGCTGTCACATCATGGTATTATAGTTTGCTGCTACATCACAAAAGCTATACTGCTGTTAATGTGCACACTCTTGTCTCTGTAATGTATCACATTTCAAGGTGAATGACCAGTAGTGAAAACGTTTAAAAATTCCTGTAGTTGAAGCTTTCTTTACCGGTGTACTGTACTCTGAAAATTGAAAGAAAGCACAGCTTGTCATACAAGGTGTTTCAGATGCAACCTAACTCTTCAGCATAATGGCTGCTGTTTTTTTTCCAATGTCACAGCTCGGTATTCATGAACAGATCATTAGCTTCCACACTGCAGGAGTACTATCTCTAGAAAATCTGTATGAGGGCAATTTCCTATATAATTTCTTATATTCTTTTCAACGGGGAACTAAAATAAACAAAAAAAAAACAAAATTATGTCCACTACACTTATCAAGGATGATGTGTGAAGCTAGTGATACTAAACTAAATAGACATTATAGGCAGAAAAGGTTGAGAAGCATCATATCATGATAATTTTATCATAATCCTGGACTGTACATAGGAATTCTAGGAGTGCTGATTCCTTCCCCTTTTTCGCTCCATGTATTCTTCATTGAGGGCTATAGGAATGCTGGCAGAAATGACCATAGGTAATCACAGCAGTGGAGATGGAGCAGTTATTGTAGCGTAAACAAAATGTCAGTGATTATCAAGAATCCCACGTTAATTTGAAGATATTTTGTGGAAGGAAACTGACAAAAGAATATTAGGAAAAAAAGTAAGAAAATTCACGTAAAAAGTATGAGGAAGAGACTGTAGTGGGAAAGATCTATAATTTTGTAATAAAAATACGCAAGTATTTAAAGAGCTTGGTAGAGTAGCAGAGCAATTCATATTTGTGAATGTCACCAAACTATTGCCTGTATATGCAGCTTCTCCCTCCTGCCCTGAGAAAACTTATGACAGTAAATTTTCTTAAGCTGTAAACCTCAAGAAGAAGATTTTGTGGTTCACCGTGTTTTGTGAAGGGATAATTCCTTTAAGTCATGTTATCTCTTTCCTTTTATAAATACACTTTCCAGAATGATTTATTGTCATGTCTTTGGCTGATATTAGTAATAAGTTGCATGCTATACATCAAGGCATCAGCTGCCTGCCACTGCTGATAGAATTCTGCAGTGTGGGGGTCCTCCAGCAGTTTATGGGTTTGTACTGATTTGCTGTATGAAACAGCTAAGCAGAAAATCTTCAGAACAACCCATGTTCCAATGTGGATTTTCAACTTTTTTTTTTTTTTTTTTTCAATACTAAGAGGCTATAGGTTGCAATTGAAATACAACACATCTGTAAGTGATTGGGCATTCTCTAGAAAATAGCTAAGAGCCTGTTCACATGCCTTCTTGGTAGCTGTGTATTCCACTTATTTCTTATTCTTTGACATATACTTGCAAAAAAGGTGCTGATTTTCTTACACCTGAAATTTAAACCTTTACTTAAACAGGTCAATATAAATATCAGAGAGGTTTTCTTCACTTTATTTGCCAATAATGAAAGACAAAATAAAACTAATTGCAGTAAAAAGAACCTAGTAAAATGTACAAATTCCAGGGAACTTTCATGTGAGCTCTAATAACAACAGCAACAACAAATTGAGGTGACATAACTACTTCTCAAAAATATGCTGAAGAATTGGTTCAGAAAAGCATCTCTATTTGTAGCTCTGCTCTTGAAAAATCAGAAATTTAATGTTAACTGAGCTATTTTAACATTTGCTAGATAAATTAAATGGAAGGACAGGAAAATTGCACTAACCTAATGGCACAGAGGATGGTAATCACCTTCCGAGTGTCAATGACTTCTCAGTGCTGAACTTCACAGAGTAATTTAAACGTACCTTTTCAGGAACGCTTAAACTGTAGATGCTTTTACTGCAAGAATGCTTTCACAGATAATATGGACAGTTGCAGAAAACTGTGCCTCAGGGATCATCGCTTTGGTGCTGCTACTGTCTGCTTGGCTTTTGGCAGAGTATAGGTGAGCTGCAAATGTGTTTGCTACTCAAGCAAATTATTAATAAAGTGTCAAATTTAAAAGCATCTGTACATTCTTAAAAATACATAAAGACATCCTTCTTTGCCGACAAAATGTTTTTAACTCTAAATTGGCAGTGGTCTACTGGTTGAGGTGTAAATTCTGGACTAAGAATTTTATCTGACATTACTCATTGGCATGAACAAACAAAAGTGAATTTGAGGTTTTCCTGGCAGGATTCACATTTTCTTATCAAAAAAATTAAATGTCTCTTAGTTTCAAAGAGTTCTTTTCTTCCTTCCTTTGCTTATGGTGGCAGTTTCAATCTAATTGTTACTTCTCCTATTCAGTATTTAGAGTCCAAGTCTTGGAGAAACACTTTGATGCCACATTTTAAAAATACCCTTTGGTTGTTTCTCTTCTGATCATTTTCATCCCACAAATCTCAGCTGTGTGAATTTCTGCTTATGTAACTTTAAAAAAAAATCTCATTTTCAAATGGCATCTTTAGACTGTTCTTTTTGTAAGATGAAAATGAAAGAGAAAATAAAATCAAAATAAAATATTTGTTTCTGTAGATCATATGCTGCTCAGCAGTCTTAGCAAAGTAGGTGGAAAAGGAGATTTTGCAGAACAAATAGCCACTCCCCACACAAAGTGCCCAGAGACCCTTCCAGACTTTTATCTTTTATATTTCAAACCAGCTAGCACATGTTCCTGGAACTTACATCTGGCAATGTCTTTGAAAACCAGGAAGGATCTCTAAGTTCACTGGATTTCAAATCATGATATTATTACCCCCAATGACAACTAACATATTTACTGAAGCAAGTCCTTGCAGCCTTACATGCAGATTGGGAAATTATCATCATGTTGGAAACTGCTCAAGCAGTATCCAGAAAGGACCTACGATATGACTTTTAGAAACTCTTGTGCCCTATTCTGTGTTGGAGTGTTTCTATGCTATCTATCAAAGAGGTAATTAATAGAATTTCATATACAAACCCATTGGAAACCAAAACTTAGATTTAGCAACATGAAGCATATATTTTGATCCGATCTCCTGAAGGAGTTGCACATCTGTAATAGAAAACGTAGTACAAGAAAGTTTGGATGTTCAGGAAGATGTTGATCAGTCTTCACCCTCATATCATGACCCTGAAATAAAGTCATATCAACTGAGCAAGAATTTCAAGGCTTTGATAGTCAAGTCTATGATAAATACTGAGAGAACTGTATTTTTGTCCTCCCCATACACCATTTTAATTAAAAGTAGATCTTATTTTTGTGTAGTGCTGCAATTCTTCATATTTTTGATAACTTTGAGCTGACTTTCATCTTTGCCTAAGTAAGTTCAGCATGGTAATAACGTTTTATAGTCTCTCCAAGTTTTCATTTTCACCTGTTTTATGAACACCTTCATAACAACCTAAA
This sequence comes from Tetrao urogallus, assembly GCF_951394365.1. Taxonomy (NCBI): domain Eukaryota; kingdom Metazoa; phylum Chordata; class Aves; order Galliformes; family Phasianidae; genus Tetrao; species Tetrao urogallus. The sequence continues at coordinate 94,211,972 of NC_136813.1, read as the reverse complement.
GGGCTCTTCTTCAATGCCAAAATGCTAATCAAATACCAACTCTAATAAAAAATGAAAGATTTTTTTCCCGTTTAACTGAAGATTCTGTGTATATATAACACATTTCCTGATGAGTCTATCAGGAAAAAAATGGATAAAAGATTTCACAAATCCTTCTACTAGCTTGTTAATTTAATATTCCAAAGAATATGAAATCCATCCAGCAAAGCACATACCATGTAAGTTTAAGCATGTACTTATGTTCCTTTCTATTCAGCACAGTACTAAAATCATGAATTTAAAATTAAATATACAGTTAAGAGTTTAAATAAGTGCTTAATCACTATTCCCATTAGGGGTACTATTTTGACAGGCAGGCTCTAATGATTAAACTCCTTGCTGAATTAGAGTCTTAAGCATCTGACTAATTTAAGCACTAAATCCTATTGAAGCCAGTGGGACTTATCCTGATTAAGTCTCTTACTAAACTATGGTGAAAGTGAGAGATGGATAATCCTGAGCAGCCTAAAAGTCTGGCAAGCAGGCACCAAAGTTGGCTCAGGCAAGGTATGAATTACATTTCCCCAGCTAGTCATGTCTGTAAGCACAAATTTCAAATAGTGCCAGTCTCTTCATTTAGCAGATGAATCACACTGCTAAATGTGTTTCTCTAGAGAAACACTATACAATGCTATTACTATATATTCTATAACTAGAATAATGCTATTGAAGCAGGTATCTGGTGCAATCTAAAAAAAAAAAAAAAAAGCAAAAATAAAAGTGTTTTCCATTCATTCAGTACCTCTGCTCTATGTTATCTTCACCAAAGCTCAGAATGTTGTCAGTATTTTGTTTTGTGCTGGGCTTACCCAGCAAAGCTTTGGTGCTGCAAGGGGGCTTTCAGTGAGCATAGCCCCACACTGCCTCACGTTCAGCGGTTCCAACCCTCTGCTGCCGGAGCTGAGCCGTGAGCCGGGTGCTCTGGGAGAGCAGAGTTACGGAAGGGAAAATGCCGTGCAGCTGCATCTGGGAGAGGGGTGCGAGATGTGGGAGGAACGGATGCAGTAGCTCCCTGCAGCAGCCCAGGACCCTGAAGTCCGCGGGCACCGCGCGGAGCAGAGCTCCCCGTGCGGCTACGGAACGGCCCGTGGTGCAGAAGGAGGATTGAGGGAGCTGCTGCCCGGAGGGACCACGTGGAGCAGTGCTTGAAGGGTGCCGAGCGGTGCTTGGGGCGGTACTGGGAAAGCTGCAGCTTGTGGGAATCCTGTGTAGGATCAGTTTGGGAAGGACTGATAGAATACCGAAACTGCAAGTATAGAGTCATAGAATATCCCAGGTTGGAAGGGACCTATAAAAATCAAGTCCTGGATCCACACAGGACCACCCAAAAATGAGGCCATAAGGTGTACTTACTTTTATCCACAATGTGATTTTTGAATGTTACATTGCCTACCAGCACAATTTGGAAATGCGTGTTTTTTCCCTGTCACATATTCATTAAAATCACCCTGTTTCCGTTTCATGGGGATGTGGGTGGAAAGCTTTTACACCTTTTCAGAAGTTGAAACCGAGGTTGTCACGTTGCATGGTTTTTGATCATTTTGGAGTTAAATCTCCTTTTTATTGAGTAAAGATAAATATGCTTCGGATGAAAGCTGTCTGGAGTCCAACTACCATCTGGAACAACACTTTCTGTAGATGTTTTGTTGTCTGTTTAGAGTTCCAAGGGAACTTAAGATGTAATTACAACATACGTGTTTTTGGCAGCTACTGCTCCTTTTCCTGTTCTTTTCTCAAAATGACATTGACTGCTGCAATGTAGTTTCTTGTGTGGGGTTTTTTTTTTTTTTTCTTTTAAATAACTTTTTTGATATAATGATGTTTGTATTTGGAAAGTATCTGTGCATACTGTCCTATCACTACACACCACTGAGAAGAGCCTGGCCTCATCCATTTGCCTCTCATCTCCATTTAGGTGTTTATAAATGTTAAACAAATCCCCCCTCAGTTTTCTCCCCAGGCTGAACAGACCCAGGTCGCTCAGCCCTTCCTCATATCAGAGATGCTCCAGGCCCTTTATCATCTTTGTGGCCCTCCATTGGATTCCTTCTCGGAGATTCCTGTCTTTTTTGAACAGGGGAGCCCAGAACTGGACAGAGTGTTCTAAATGTGGCCTCACCAGGACAGAGTAGCAGGGGAGGATTATCTTCCTTGGCCTCCTGGCCACACTCTTTTTTAATGTGTCCTGTGATACCACCGACCTTCTTAATCTCTAGGGCACACTGCTGGCTCACAGACAACTTGTCCACAAGAACACCCAGGTCCTTTGATCTGGATCAATCACATAATTGTTTGAGTTGGAAGGGACTCTTAAAGGTCATCTAGTCCAACTCCCGTGCAATGAACAGGGACACCTACAGCTAAACCAGGTTGCTCAGTGCCCAGTCCAGCCTGACCTTGAATATTCGTCTCCAAGGACAGGTCATCCACTACCTCTGTGGGCAATCTGTTCCAGTGCCTCACCACCCTTATTGGAAAAAACTTCCTTATATCCAGTCTGAATTTCCCCTCTTTGAGCTTCAAACCATTTCCCATTGTCCCATTGCAACATTTGGTTATTTTCTGTCATAACTGCGTAGTCTACTCTTCCTACCCATCACCAGCACCACTGTGAGAAGCAAATTCCTTAAAGGGCTTCCTGCTGATAATGAGGTGCTGGTGCATGTGCCGTTGTTTGATGTTGGTGATCTTCAGTACAGACCTAGAAGAGTTTTTCCCCATTTGAATGATGTGGCAGTGTGTCTCCTTCAGTAGCACAGTTTAAAATTAATGTATTGTGTTCTGTCACACAAACATCTTGTGTGTCAAGCAGCAGCAGAGGTCAGCTGCAGCACTGTGGCTTTGCCATGAGGTAGCACTGACTGCAAGCAGCTCACTGCCTATCTTCTTCCTTGCTTTTGGAGGCTGGGATAGACGGACTGTGAGACTTCACTACATAAAATGCTAAGTAAAGGTTTTTTGCAAATCTCCATTTGTTTATACATTATATCTGAATAAATAAATATCTTACTCCAGTTTATCACTTTTTAGAAGAATATAACAACCATTCCAGGAGTTGGTATTCCTTGAGTGGAATGATGTGTACTGCACATTTATTTAAAATATTAAATAGAATTTTAAATATTTTAAGTACTGTATAAAATACTGTATGCTCATTTGATGATAGCTTTTTTTTTTTTTGGATCATGCTGGCTTCTCTGTATTGTATGAACAGTATATTCCTTTTTCTGATAATTATGCTTTCGAAGTATCAGATTTCCCAGTTAGATGTTATTAGCTCCTGTGAAAGCTTTTGGTGACACATAGTTTTTGTCATGGTCGTAAACAACTGCCCCTCCTTGAGGTTTGTTGAGCCAAAATACTGACTGAGCCAAAATAGTCTCTGTTTATTGCTACTTCAAGCAACAAGGATAATGAAAAAATACTTTTTTTTTCTTCGTAGATAACTTCATTTCTTCCTTTCACGTTTTTTGATCCATGTTGACTTGTTAGTATCACCATAGATCACTTTAGAACAGAAATGGAAGGGAAAATAAGGGACAGATAAAAAGATACTAGCTATAAAAAGAAAATTGAATTACAGCTTCTTTAAATAAACGGTACTTTTTAGGGCTGTGATAAATGTGATTGTATGTAGGCCAATGAATAGGAATCAAGTAGGGCAATGGAAATATCTCTGTATTTGTTACCTAGACTCTCTTCTTACTCTTTATTCCTTTTTTCTTTTTCTTTTATTTTAGAGTTCTTATTTGACAAGTAAATCATACATGCTTAATGACGTCAGGAATGGAATCCTGAAATGTATCTTTTCTTAACATTTTTCATTTGTTTGTTTCATTTCATATTTTATTATTTCATTTGTTTGTACTTCATGCCATAATTCAGTGGTCATTCTGAAGTTTATTCCCACTAGAACACACTTAAAAGAAAGTCTCTTCTTTCTTGGTGTGATGTATCTCTTACGGGGAAATCGCTTATTTCTCACACAACATACATTTTTCAAGCTTTATTGAGGTGATAATGGCTGATGACACTGAATACGCACGTTGGCTGGAAAGGGTCTTGTACTGAATAAGGCTAGAAGACATTGGAAAAACTAGCTGTATGGTCTAGTATGCAAGCATAGTGTGCTTCTAAGTGGAGCTATATTTTCCCCTTCAAACCAGCAAGTGAATCTGCAGATGCATTAGTAGCTTTTTATAGAACTCTTTTTTCAAGTAAAAAGAGAGGTGTCTATAACATGCTGAAGTTTGAGGTGGCAGTATTTTTTCCACTGATGCTAGAGGGATGTTGAGGATTAGTGCTGAGCTAATTAAGACTTCAAGGCTTCCTGCCCTTTTGGAAAGGAGCAGATATTGCCAGTGTGTTAGGCACTGGATGTAGAGTGCAGCACATTGTCTAGAATGCCTCCTTTTTTCTTTTGAGTAAATTTTAGTCTGTTCAGATGTGGTACTGGCTGGACTTTGCTCATGCAGGAGTTACTACTATTTGGGAAATCATGAGGAATGTGGTTGGAAAACACTGTGCCACTGGTAGTGCAAAATGTGTTGTCGCTGCTGTCCTCTTTGGTCTGTACAGTGTTGAAAGTAGAAGGGAAATAGAATATGTTTGAGCAGCTCCCACAGAAAGGGATGACAGGTTGTAAATAGCAACTCATGGAATTGCTTAGGTGAAGGAAGACTGCAAGTGTATGCTTTGCCATGCTCATGAGCTGAGCATACAGGCAAATAATGTTGTGTCTCAAATGTGTTTGAAAAATTAATTAAATTTCAAAAGTGTTTGAAAAGTTTCCAGAAGTTTCCAGAAAAAAAAAAAAAAAATATATATATATATATATATATGTTCCCTCTAGAGTTGTCTCAACCATCTCCTCCATGGCTTTTCAGGTCATATCCTACATTTAATAAAAAAAAAGAAAGAAAGAAAAAAAAAAAAAAAAAAAAAGGACAGAAAGGAAAAAAAAAAAAAGAAGTGAATAATATAAAGTATTTGGGAAAGTGAATTATTTGGGCTTTTTTGTTGTTGTTTTTTGATTGTTTTTACGAATGGATAGTTACTATATTTTCAGATATTGCACTTACATGAGTTAATGCATGTGAACTTGGAGAATTTGACATCTGAATGGATGTGTAATGTTGAGGACAGAAGGATAAAATTCATTCATTTATCTAAGTCAGACTGTAACGAATTCCCTTTAGTCAGCTATTGTTTGCCCTACTTCCATATGCTGAGAGAGGGAACGACTGTGTGACTATGCTTTGATCAAGTTCATGAAACTTCAGTTTCAGTTTAACTTACTAGATTTGATTCAGTTTTGGAGTCCCAGATTTAAGAAATGCTTAGAATGTTTTATTTTTAAAGAATCTGCAGGTAAACACTGGAGTGAAACAAAGTTACAGACCTAACTGGTGGCAGGGCAATTTCCAATTGGTTCCTGCCTAAGAATGAAAGCCAGCTTGCTGACGTGAGCGTGTGTGTCTTTACTAACCAGCTGGTGTTTGCAGAGCTGTGCCAGCAGTCACCTGAGTGTGCAGGAGCTTTTAACTGAGTTGGCAATATTGTGAAGGACTGAGGGAAGTGCTAGTTGATATGAATCCATAACAACAGTCTCGATCAATTTAACACCATACAGACATCTTGATTTATTGACATTTACTAGTGCAGAGATAGCTGGTTCTGTTTTGTAGATAAAGATTTAAATATTTCTTACTCCTTTTTGGCTTATATGAGCACTCTGACTAAAACGTCAATGTGTGAAAGTCCAGAAGCATTTTCTTGCAATATTGGTCTTCATGCAAAAATGTTAAGCTTGCAATTCCAACACCATTGTCTCCTTTAGTTATGGGTAGAATGATAAGTTGATAAATGTATTGATTCCGTAAGTCTGTGGCATGTACTGAGAGAAGATTCTTGTGCTGTTTTACAAATGTAACAAAAAAATTGTTGGGAATGTACTTCAATGGGAGTAAATAATTTGGAGTGCATTGCAAAAGATGAAGGTATTTCTGATTTTCAAAAGCAGCATTGGATCATTGGGAAATTTGTAGGATAGTGAAAGTGTAGCACTCGTAAAAAGAGAAAATAAATTAGGCCTTATCTGACTGGCATTTTTGAAAAGGGCAAAATAAAAACTGAAGATAAAATACTAATGATGGTCATAAAAACAGCTGATCTCCTTCAGTATTCAAACTTTTTTTGCTTCTGAAATGACAAGTTAACATCACTTGTAATAAAATGCATTTTTGCTCAGAGTTCTTTTTCTTGAAAGCCAAAATAGGGTATTTTAGATATTTTCCCCTCTAATTGGGAGGAAAAATTGCATCCTTTTGAAAAGTCTTCACAACTGTGTGCTGGCAGATGAAATGTTAGTCTACATATATTCAGGAATACAATGAAAGCTTAACATAATTGTAATGGGTCTTGTTTTTCTTCAAACCTTTGGTTTCAGTATGGAATTATATTATGGAGAAAAAAAAAATCTGTTGAGAGGGAACTATGTGAGGAAAAGGAAAGAGGAAATGAAGTTCAAAGAGTAGAACGGTTTGTAACACTTTGAGAGGAAACTGTGTTTATGTATGTGTTCATAGCTCTGTCAAAAAGAATAAAAAATACAGTGAGAAAAGCAGGGGAGAAGAGCAGAGGTTGACAAGGGAAGAAAGCATTAAGTTTCATGACTCCCTCCAATAGTTTGTTAGAAGTACTTCAGGCAAAGGATGAATATCTTCAAAGGGAATTTTAGCTCCCATTGGTAGTGAATTTTTGTAAAGAGGTTTTATATTTTCCCTGTGGAAACATACCCGATTTTAATCACTCCAGTAAGCAATTGGTTTCTTTTATGGCCCTTAATTCAGAATGCTTTGAGTCCAAACCTTTCTTCCTCATGTGAGTTTTGGCTGAGTGAGATGAGTGGAATTAGGTTCTAAAATACCATGATACTTGGTTTAAGTATGCTTTAAATCATACAATAAAGCATTTAGAAGTTCATGCTCTCCATGGCATGCATATGTAATTCCTCTAGACATTAATGGAAATCCTTATCATTACTTTCAAGGTCAGGGTTGTATTAAACAGTGAATTGGAGCCCTTAGAGCATCTTAGCACTCCAGTGATATCTTTGTAACTCCTAAGTCAAAGGCATTTTCTTGAAGCTTTTCACATGTGAAGGACATGAGATGTAAATTACAAGGGTCAGCTTAAGTGCTGTTGAATCAGGTTGTGTGTAGAGTTTGCTATCAGACAGAGATCATTCAATCACTGCTGTCTATAGGGAAGTGAGAAGAGCTATGACATTTCCTGGGGCTATTCCTTCCTCCTAGGTTGTGGGAGCTTCTTGGCAGCCTGTTGTTATGTCAGGTAGGCTCTTCTTGCACGCCTTTCTGATATCAAAAATCAGCCTCTTAAGTTCTGACCATCTTTTCAGTGCTTAGCCAGATGGAGGGTAAAAACTTACTGTTCGCAAGCATTATGCTTGTGAAGAGGAAAAATCCAGCAACTGGTTCAGGGGAAGCATTTGTTGCTTATGTGTGTTCTAGAAGATAACTATGCAGTGTAGTCAAGACCAGTAATCTCAGTCAGAAACAGAAACAATCCAGGTTTTTGAGATAATGAGGTAGTGTGGGATATCTGCAGTTACTGAAGTTCAGGCTACCTAAATATGTTTTCATGTTTATGTTTATGTTTTCTTACTGTTGGCTGGCGTTCTCATTTATACCTGTATGGATGAAGATAGTTTTTTCTGTGTAACAAAGCTATTTTGAATTACATTGCTTCCCTTGGGCTTGTGAGGTTAATACTACAATTCATAACGTAATGCAAGATACCAACATTACATTAATACCTGCACAACCAAAGCTCTTTGCTTAGAGGCACAGAATGAGAAACAGTGCCATTTTGGTGACATTGCTGCAGTTTAACATTGTTCCTGGAAAGTCCCCTCTCCAGCAAAAATAAATGCTAATATAATCTTAATTGCATTTTTATAGTTTATTTCTGTTTTTCTTATTGCACTTTTGCAGTTGGAGTAATGGAGAAATAAGCTCAACACTGGAGTAAGTTGAATGTCTCACACTAGTTACTGGAAGCCTGGGCACAGCACTGTGGTTAGTTATGTATGTAATCCATTGTACTATGAGAGTGAAGCTGGAGGGGTAAACTTGTAGAATTAAAAACAATTTTTCAGTGCTTAGTATTTTTTAAGAAGGAAGTAACACACTTTATATGCCATTGGCAAAAAATGAGGAACTCTGTGTAATTATGGAAAAGACAACTTTTAAAAAATATGTAACCTCTATCCCATTTCCCTGCCCCTTTACGTCATAGCATCTTTAGGGTAACTGTAAAAAGGATTCTAAGGAACAGTTCAAGTTTGAAGTGGGCTGACATCATCAGATGTATCTAATTATACGTGCTGTTGGTAAAAATCTTAGTTTTGAAAGCTGTGCAGATAGTGTCATTTTTGAATCTGTTGGGAGATTTGTCTATGTAAGAACAGGAGAAATCTATATTTTGATTTTTAAGTCCTGTCTGTTAGAGTTAAGTTGCTGACATAGATGACAGAAATTTTTCTGTACCTTCAGGAAGATATTCCTAATCCAATCAATTTATGGAAGTTGATAAAATTTCACACTTCATATCTTTAATCAAATAAAGGAGCAGGAACTGTGCTTTCACTTGTATGCTGCTTACAGAGCTTGAACGTAAACACCGTTATAAGATTTTGTGCATAGCAAAGGGATTATTTTTCTGAAGTTTCAAATATCTGCAAGCAAGTTTAACCTCTCCATTTAACTTTGAAAATATGCTCAACTGTTTTTTAATTTCACATCTTCGTGCTTCACATTCAGTGTAGATGACACAGATGAGATTGCACACATTCACACAGAATATGTCATGTTTCGGTACTAACCAATAGTAACCAATATTTTTAGGTGCTTACTCTGTATGCCAAAGTCAGCTGTCTGGATCCTGTCTCCAGAAAATATTCTGAAGCAATGAGCAACCAAAGTGTTCTTCTGAGCAGGATAAATGCAGATTGAATGGAAGGAATTAAGTGATACAGTGCTTTACTGTTTGGTTTGTGATGTTACTGTGACAATGTGGGGAAAATATTTATGTCATATACTATATGAATTTGGTTTGATGTTAGGGATTCTGCACGTTACTGTTGGATTGCAAGCTCCATTTTGAAGGTGAGGATTATTTTCCTCAATTTCTGTCTTTAAGTTGAGCTAAATTCACAGGAGGTGGTAGAAGATCTTGGACTGGGCATGGAGCTAACAACAGGGAACAGTCTAATTTCTGTCTATTCAAATTAAATATGTTTTGGAGAGGAAAAAATGGCAATTACCCTTTGCTAGTTCATGCAGGCAGCTCATCACCTAGCAGGAAGCTGTGATCAGCATTTCATATCAGCACTGATAGGTCAACTGAAAAGTTTTCACAGCCATATTTTGATAATGGGGTAAAGATGGGTTAACTGGATCTTTGACATATGGAGGGCCGGTGTTTGGGAAAGAACCTGAAAATCAAAGGAAGCAGGAGGTTGCAGTCTGCTGAGATTTATGTAAGCTAATTTCGTGCACTTCCCGGATGGAATCATAATAATGTTGGTAATGCTCCCCGCAAATATGTTTGCAAGCATCCTGCCATGATTTTGGGAGGAGAAAAATCACTGTGCTTGGACAGATTTTTGTTTTTAAATAAGGGGCAAATAGTCTGAAAGTATTTATTCCCTCAGTGTGTGGAGAAGTGTAACAACAAGTTAGAGTGAAACCATACTTTAAAAATCAAGGCATACACTGAATTTTTTTGTTACACTAATCCTGGAAAGCGGTAGGTGAGAAAGAAGAGAGGTTGAGGAGGAGAAAGATGGACATTCATCAGATGGACAAAATTTTCCAGTTCTTGATAGACATGCAAGAAAAATAAATATTCTAATTGGTTTTAGTTTCCTGTCATTGTTCGCTTTTAAGGTATTGATTAGATGGAAATATTTGTGGTTATGAAAGAGAGGTGGGGAAGTTGACTCTCAGGGGATGTGCTGTTGAATAACAGAAGTGGCCTGTCGGACGGATACTTGAAATATGTACTTGTGACTGTTGTGTGATTACCTTTGGTTAGATGCCTGTCAAACACTAAATGACAAAATTAGATATAGTGTTATAAAAGTTTCCAGTTTTTATGTCATCTGGCTTGCCTGTGACTGTTGCAAAGTTTATTTTAAGATGTGTTCATACTGATAAGATTGTGGGCCAAGTGTCTATTTTATCCCTTTCATCTTTCATGCTGGTAGCTGGTCTGTAAGCAGGCTTAGTTGGAACTTTCTGCCTCTTCTAAATGAGGAAAACCAGATGGATTGGTCTCACCTGAACCAATAATAATAGTCCAAAGGATTTAGGCTTCAGTTCTATGCAGCTGAATTCTCAATGCTCCAAATACCAATGTTAGAATCCTGTGTAACTTTTTCATAGCAGGCTTTTCTATTTGGAAGATTTTTCTTCATCCAGACATTGAGTATACCTGAAAGTTAAAAATTCCTGAAGAAGTTCTTGTGGTTATAGAAGTCTTTAAATTCTTCATTGGTCTGAATATGTGTATACATAGGTCTTGACTTCAGTAGAATTCCATGCAGCCCTTTTCATTTTATGTATTAAAGTGTTCTTAAGCCATACCAAAAGCATAAGGAGCAAAGATAATTTGAAACCCAGAGGACTAGGACATGAATGTTTCCTTTACTCAGAGGGACCTTGGTAGACTTGAAGGGTGAGCCCTTGTGAACATAATGAGGATCAACAAAGCAAAGTACAAGATTTTGTACTTGGGTTGATGCAATCCCAGATATCTCTACAAACTGGGATAAGAATTCCTTGAGAGTAGCCTTGCTGCGAAGGACATTGGGATCCCAGTTGATGAAATACTAAACATGAGCCACTAGAGTGCAATTGCAGCCTGGAAGCCAATGGTACCCTGGGTTCCCTCAGAAGAGGGCTGGCCAGCAGGGTGGGGGAGATGATTGTCCCACTCTACTCTGCCCTCATGAAGCTCCAGCTGCAGTACTGACTCCAAGTCAGGGGAGCATAGGAAAGATGTGGAGTTTTTTGGAGAGGGTCCAGAGGAGGTCCACAAAGATGATCAAGGGGCTGGAGCACCTCTCCTATGAAGACAGGCTGAAGAAACTGGGCTTGTTCAACCTGGAAAAGAGAATGCTGTGGGGAGACCTCATTGCAACCTTCCAATATTTAAAGGGAGTTTATAAACATGAGGGAAATGAACATGACGGTAGATAGTCATGGGAGAAGAGGGAATAGTTTTAAACTAAAGGAGGGGAGATTTAGATTAGATGTCAGGGAGAAGTTTTTTACTGTGAGGATGGTAGAGTGCTGGAACAGGTTGCCCAGAATGGCTGTGAATGTGTTCCTGAAGGTGTTTAAGGCCAGATTGGGTAAGGCCCTGGGCAATTTGATCTAGTTCTTGATCTAGTGACTGGTAACCTTGCCAGCCACTACATTCTTGAGGTCTCTCCCAGGCCATTCTGTGATTCTCAGCTGCAGAGTTGTGCTGATTGCTTCCTTTTCCATTAATGTGTTCCATGTATAAAGGCAGTTACACACAATATTAGAACAAATCTTATAATCCAAATTAGTAATACACTGTGAACTAACAGCTCAGTTTCTGTCTTACGGGGTTAGAAAGCTGCAGAACTGCTATTAGGTGAATTAATCCATTTCTTTTTAATTGACTGTAGTCTTAGCTCACATTTTTGAATTGAGGCGTGACTTTATTATGTTTTGTGGTTGTACTCCCTTTTTTTAATAATCAGTGAGTGCTTTCCAGTAATAGTTCACAATAATTTACCTCTTTTTATTAGTAAAACTCTTCAGCTCTGGATTTATTGCTGTGTTTGTAGGAGTACTTGGTCTTGGTTGCCCCAGTGTTGTTTAAATATTTTTTTCAGATGCTTAGCCTTGCTTCTAAATTCTTGGGTTTTTTTCCTTATCTCTACTAAGGCAACAAGATCAGTTCATTTGTAGTGTGAGATTAATATGCTGCTAATATAGCATATTTGTCTGAAATAGTATGAATTTTATTAATAAATTTATTTAATTTTTTGTCCACTGATTTTAGTGGGAACTGTTTCAACATGGCTTATTTTCTTAACTAACAAGGCTCAGAGTGATTCAATCAATCTTAAAAAGAAATTAGAATTGAACTAATACTGAAAATAAGGGAAGACTTAAAGAAAATCATTAATCTGAAATATTTATGAAATATCAATGGAAATGACTAGACTTGAGCTGTAGAGGATTTTATCTGTTAATTTTCACTGGCTGCAAAATAAATACGTATTTGATCAGAAGAGATAGATTTTGCTTTGCATATGAAGTCCAAAAAACTCACTTGTGGGAAAACTATTACCCAGTTGCCATGAGTATTTAGAGGGATATAGGGATGCTACAGAGTATAGAAGTTTTATGCAATAACTTTGCCTTGCTTTAATGAAGCTTAATCAGTTTCAATTAATTAATTAATTAATTGCTAGTGATGCCCTAATGCTTGCTTACTGACATACCCTGCATTCTGTGATGCTGATTCTGTATTAGGTATATACTGATATGTGTGTTTAAGTATACATGTATACCTTTCTGAGCAGACACTACATAGAAAACATTATGCTGAGATTCGTGTGGTGCAGTTTCCCAACATCTCTGAAAAATTCTCTCAGGTTTCTGTGTCCCCATGCTTGGTTTCAGAGTGTTATTCTCTTGCACAGTGCTTCCTATTCTGAAGACAAAGCCATTTACCGATTACTTTGATGCTGTATATACTTTGAACAGTTGAATGTCTCTTGAATATAACAAAACTTGAGTGATACACTGGCAAGCAGAAAAAAGCTAATTCCTATATGTGAACCTTCCAGTTTTTGTTTTTCTTAATACCTTTTCTCTTTGTGTTGGTCAAACCAAATAACAATTTCTTGAACTTTGAGACACTAATAGTCATTTCAGGTATAAAAGAAAATCAAGCAATTTATTCTACATTTACATGTACTCCCCTAGAGTACAGAGGAATCCAGTTATCTAGCATATGATACATATGGGTTTACTGAAAAGGAAAGGAGAAATAGGAAGGATTATTTATGTTCAGGAAATCTTACTAAGCTGGATGACTCCAGAAGCTGTATGAAGCTCATCAAGAAAAGTAAGAAGAATCTAATTACATAAAATATTTCCAACTAAAATCAGTTTAAAAGTTCTGAACACAAACTGTCTGGTAGTTAAAAATTGAATTATCTTTATTGATGGAACTCTAGCTAAACCGTGGTGTTTGTCTTGTTATAATCTTCCTTCTGTCTTTTATTTATTAACTGTCATTCTTAAACTTTTTCCTTGGAATATAAACTTACAATACGTTATATGACTGTATTACATATTCTGTGATCTCATCATATTATTTTCCATCCTGTTTCTTAAATGATCTTACTTTGGTTGCTTTATTAACAGAGGTCTTCAGCAAGGTCTGCAATAAATCATATCTTTACACAGTTTGAGACAGTTAATTTGGATCCAGAAAGAAGTATGGGTACTTTTATTGTAGCTTCATCAAGATAACTGTTCAAACTTACACCAGTTTCAAAGTGAGGTATTGTTACACTTCTTCTAAACTGTTTATCCATCTTCTGGGAATTAATTGGCAGCCTTAGTCTAGCTTTTTAGAGGCAATATATCCGTAGTAATAAAGCCATTGCTAAACTTGGAAAATATATCTCAGACAAAAAGAGTGGTATTTCTGGAGACCTCAGCCCATGCAAGTTCTTTGAAATACTGATGGAATAATATATTGAAGCTTTTAGGTCTGTTCTTACTCTGACATCAAATACAAGGCTGATATTAATAACGATGATGTTAATGGGGTTGCTGTTTGCTATGCCTTGGGATCACCAAAGAAAACTGAATGTTTCCTTATAGTGCTCTGACAGAAATTTGACCGTGGTAAACCTTGATGATGAAAAGGATACTACGGTGCTGACAAATGTCAAATTACTGTCTAAATCTGGTATGGTTATTTTCAAAGCACTGGTAAGGACACTGAAGTATAAGATTTTAGAGGTAATGAATTAACTAAATCCTCTGAAAAGTCTCAGTTCTCCAGGTCCATGGCTTCTTGAAGTATTTGACTTACATTCAGTTTACATATTCAAGTTTTCAGTCTCTATTTCTCATCTTAAGTTAACGTATCTTGCATACCATCTATGACATATAGTAAGACATTGACTGAATGAATTGTGCATTTGTTTGTGGGTTTTTTTCTTTTGTGGTGATGGTTGATGTATAGCTTTTGATGTATAGGCTTTTGATTCATTCTTAATAAAAGTCGGGCTCAACATAATGCTACTGAAGTCCTTCAGAAAAGCCACTTACCCTAGGAGAACTTTACTCACATGATTTTGAGTGGGTTATTCAGAAAGGTATGGTCATCTTGTAGGAAATTATGTTTAGCTGTACTGAATAAGTACTTGTAATAGGTTTCTACTTTATTGTCTTTGCTCTAAGTAGAGAGTCAAAGTCAATATGAAAATATTAATTGCTCCTGTGCAAAGATTTGTGATGCATGCTAGTTGAAACAGAACTTATGCCTCACATATAAGCTCTTCTCTTTGCCAAATTTTCTTTCTTACGAGGTTTTTTTTTTTCCCCAGGTTTTTTATTCTCCTAAATCTGGAGTGACTCAAGAGTAACTACTCTGACAATCTTCAAATGCTGTTAATTGTGAGGTGTTGACCCTGTAGAACTCTTTATATTAAACCTGCTTATATTTTATAGAGGTGAATTAATGACTTGCATGGATGGCTGGAGTCATCTGTGTTAGGAGCATAGGTTTTGTTTTTATTTCTTTATTTGCTCATCAGTGCATCATATTGTCTGGTTCTTTTAGAATACCTCTTCATATAATACCCAGTATACATTAGTTCTATTTGGGAAGCCAACAATTATCAAAGCTTTTATTACTACTACAAAGTAAAATGTGAAGTAGGTCTAGTCAATACAAATTTCTTCCCTTACTGCTTGAGGAAAAATTATTCCCAGAATAGCTTTGCAAGCACAGGGAGAGGAGGGAAGTGCTTTTTCCTACTTTGTGGTTAGCCTGTTTCCTAGTGTACTTTATATCGGCATATGCCTCATCTCCCCAGGTGGGTGCAGAAAGATAAAAAGTTTTATGGTGTGCAGGTAGATGCTGGAGGAGATATATCCTTTGTACATGCTAGAATCTTTCACAAGAATTTCTGAAATATTTTCAGAAAATATTTTGGATACTGAAGAAATCAAGAACTGTACTTTTTAAAGTACAGCATCCTTTTTTCAGTACTATTCTATTAGACCTAGGATTTTTATTTTCCCATTATGAGGCGCTGTGACAATATTTGCTCCAGCCAGTCAGCACACATATCACATCTTGATGGGAGTGTTAAACTCAGTGAACTTATCCCTTATCTACTGTTAAGGGATACTGTTAAGGGAAGCTTAATGGATGGCTGAGACTCCTGTGCATGTACTCTCACTCCTTAGTGATCAGAACACTGTCCAGAGGGCCATAATAAAACATATGACGAGGGGGAGAAAATAGTAATGAAACCTTCCTTGTTTGTGTTTGCTCTGTTCTGATTAGATTGACTGTCCACTCATTCAGTAATGTGAATATGAAAGTCCATCATGTTTACACTCTGTCTCACAAATCTTGGGACCTCATGGCAGAAATATGTCCTACAAATGTTAAATTACAAAACTTGATATACTAACTTCTTCACATCTATCTGCAGCTTAAAATGTATTAGACTCAGACCTCTGAGATAAAAATGGGAGAGGTATGTGTACCTTATATCAGTATTCATTGCAGACTTCTGTCTGCAACACACAGCAATGAGTGCATGTTCATATGTGAGAAATTTAAGAGCAGATTAAATTTGCTGCTATGGTTGTCCTTAGGGGAAATGATGGCAAACTTGAAAAGGTGCTTCTGTTGACACTAATTGTAATATGATTTCTGTAATCTATAATGTCCTTCAGAGTGAGGTTAAAGTTCCAGTTGGAATTTACTCCAGATGTAGCTGCTCATAGATACTTGTTGCTCTATTGAGGCTTTAGTTTTTTTGAAAGTATTTGGGTTCTATGCAGTATTTGATTTATAATTCCAGCATGATTTACTACATTGACTTCTGTGTTTTTTCAAGGGTCAAAACATATTTCCCAGTTTGAGTTATTTTGCCCAAGTTGTGCATTCGTGAACTCTCTTAAAAAGGATTATTTACTCTGCAAGAGTGGAAAAGTTTCCATTGTCTGTTAAAATGGAGAAATAAGTATGAGTTCTTGTTAATCCTGAACTGATATGCAATATTGTTCTGTAAGGACAAGGAGCAACCATGCTGGAACAAAATGCTGATTATTCTATTTTGTGGATTTCTATTTATGTAATCTGAATTGTCATGACAATCTCACTGCTGAGGTTGATTATAATAAATTGCTTTCTTAGATGGCTTCTGATGTTCTGCAACACTAACACATGAGGCCAGGTAGTAGAGTCACCTGGAGCTCTGCTGACTATCAGCAGCTGAGGTTTCCTTGAAAGAAGAGAATTGCATCACTCTGAGTACGGATATTAAATGATTGTGGATGTTTCATTTTTGCTTTGTTGAATTGTTTTCAGATTCTAAGAAATATTTTACAAGATGCACAGTGAGCCTCTTAAGATGTAGCAGGTGGACAGTGATACTCAGAACTGACTGTGAAATGTATTGGTGTGTTTGACAGTAGCTTGGTTGTTGTCATTGCTTACAAGGAATATTCTTAAAACCCAAGTAAAATGATGTTTAGGTCTCTAGCTCAAAAGGCCTAAAAGATATGGTCAGAACTGCTACCCTCTAGCTCAGTGCCCACAGTCTGGTATTAGTCAGTGACAGACCTTCATCTCAAGGAATTTTTTGAGCTCTGCTCTGCTCAGTTAGCTGATTAACACTAGTATGCCTCCATCTACAGTCTTTTTCATCTCTGAACTGATTAGGATATCAATTACAGTAGATCCACATTAATTTTTTCCTTTTCCTTATCTTTAAAATTAAGCTTGTAAATGTGGAAGTGAAACTGCATGAAAGTACTGACTTATAATAATGAACCTGTGACAGGAAATGCAAATTTAGGGCAGTGAACTGCCATAACTCAGTGTTGCTCCTGTATGTGCTATGTTCATTCTTGTAATATTCATAGTTTTCTGTAGCTCCACTTAGCTCCACTTTTCTGTGAACCATGTACCCAGCTGCCACTGTGGCAGAGTTTTAGGCTTATTACAGACCACTGCCACATGTTTCACTGTCAAGAGTGTTTCTGACCATATGGATAACAGAAAATAATAACATTTAAAATGTAATAATCTCTTTTGTCTTAGCAGTAATATTGATTTTTTTTGTTGTTGTTGCACTGTTTTGTGGATAGCTTTGAATTCTTTTCCATAAAGGCAGACTGATTTCAAGGACTGACTTAGTTTTTTATGAGAGTGGTCTGCAAGAACTCTGTAATGGAAAAGAAGCACTGGCAGTGGTTTGTTTTTCAGCATTTTCAACATGACACATCCTCACACCTATTAAATGTAGTATGAGCAGTCAGTTCAGACAGTGAAGCTGTTTTCTCAAAATCTTGACCAGATTGCATTCTATTTCAGAACTTGTGGATTTTGAGATACTGTTGCTTTATTCCCATAAGATAAATGAAGCAAATGGCTCAGCATGTATTCGGTAGATCAATTTAAAATGTGTGCCAGACTTCAAATTTTATCATGTTCTGTGGCACTTGACAAACAATCAGTGTGAGAAGGTCATTGCTTTCAGACAGAGAGCAAACGCCTTTAGACAACAGTAATTTTTAGTGTGGTTCAGTTCTCATACCCATTTATTTGCAGGTATCCCACTACAAATAGGATATATCTTTCTTCATATAACATTTTGAAAATAAACATCTATTTTATTCTGTCTGAGCTTTGTGTGGCATCCATATTACCTTCTTTCAAAACCCCTGATGGATTTATGTTCTCAAGTATGATCAGAGATTCTAGTTCCTATTTAGTTTAGGTGCACTGTGTTGCTGTCAGTGCATGCTAATGTGCAGTGAGCATTCTTATATGTGAAGAACCCTTACATATTTAAGATCTTGTGTGTAACTGCATAGATGTAATCTTGGTGAGTCATATTAAATCTTTTAATTTAGTTTACAGTGATATTCTTGTATTGTATTTTCTTCACTAAGGGCATAGATCACTAATGGGAAATGGATTATGAAGAACTGAGTGTTATCTTCATTAAATAATGAGCTGTTTCATAATTAAGAATGCTGGAAATGTATGATTGACTCATAAAGCAATAGCTTTAGGCTGTCTTTTTTGTAATCGGAGGCCCTAGAATTGTTGAAGTTCCAGGTTGTCTTCTCAACTGACTGGCAGAGTTGAGATTTAGGAGTTCTGCTGTCAGTGAAGTGAAAGTGGAGGGACATATATAGTGACTGTATATTTAATATGCAAAATATATGTTTTATAAATAATTTGAATTTTGCTTCTTTTAAATCAGTATTACCTCGTAGTGCAGATGTTTAGCTCAATATCAGCCATAAGGAATGCACCTTTGTGGGATTCAAGAATGTGTTTTAGTGCTTATTTAAACAAAGACAAATTTGAGGAATTCAATAAACACTGATATTCAGTTATGAGGCTGAAACATAGTCTTTACAATGCATAAACACTTGAAATACAGATAAAAAGTTTTTTTGACTGTCAGCAGTGAGACTGCCATAGTAATCGCTAACCTGTCACAGACTGAAGGAGGGCTGCAGGAGTGACTTTGTGTTCTCAGGGCATTTGTCCTCATTCCCTGTTTGAAGCTCAAATTTTTCTATACAAAGATTGGATGGGGAACCTAAGAGAGAAACAGATCACTTTCAGCACATTTATTAGAAATGTTAGGTTTACAGTAGACTTAATTGATGACTAGTTTCTAGATTACTTATTTTTAAAAGTTCTCTGTAGTATTAATGCAGAGAGGACCTCCTGGATACCCTTACAAAGGCATTCATTGACTTAGATCCTACAAAACTCAAAATGCAGCTTCTTGTTAATGTAAGAGACTCCATGTTTCTTTCACATAATCAGGTTTTGCTGCCATGAGGGAGAGCTAGACATAAGACCATCTGTTCTGTGGCATTTATGTTACTGATGTAGTGACCTTCATTTCATTGTTAAACTATTAATTGGTAAACTATTTTGAAGCCCATATGTCTTGAAGTTTTCTGCAGGTAGCCCAGATACACACTGTGCTTCCACATATGCATTGTTACACAAACACATTTCTCCCTCCCTTCCAGATTTGAATGAATCACAGATCAAAGAAGTATGGAAAATAGCAGAGTATAAGCTTCTACTATGCTCTCGAGAGTTTGGAACAAATTATTAAGGTAAGTATGTGTTAAAATGCACAAAATTATGTGTCAGGCAAGGTTTAGAATGGTAAGGAAACAAAAGGACTATATATGTCAAATTTGCAATATCCTGAATATGAAGACAAACCATTTTGATTAAGCTAGCATTCCATCAGTATGTCAGAACAGTGCACAGCAGATTATATGTTGATTTAGCCCTAAATAAAATCTTAAGTGAACAAAGCAAAGTGAACAAAGCAAAGCAAAACTTAAATGAACAAAGCATTCCCTCTTTGAATGCACCACTGGCTATAGTAGCTGCCTGCTCCTATGAGTGTTGCTCCATTCAACTTGATTCAGTACAGCAGAACAAAATTATAGTAAGAATGAGCACCCAAATATTGTCCCTGACACAGAAGTTCAGCTGATATTCCCTCTGTGGAATGCAGCATGCACTCATTGGACTTGTGTGCTGATACAGCACCAAGAGAACTGCTTGTGTGTCACCTGTGGCCAAGGGAACATGCCACATTTGTAGCTCATCTGAGGTGCTGATGAAGGAGTGTTCTAAGACTGCCTCCTCCTTTTTCTTTTGTGCTTATGATAGACTATTCATGTGTCAGGCTAACGTATTTTGGCATTCTTAGCCTCTTCAGTTAAATTACTTATCAGTAGTAATTTCTACCTTCTTATTACATTTCTTATAGCAGCACATATTAAAAACAGCGCATAACCAAGCCACCACTGAATAGTGCTGTATGTGGCTCAAAGCTGAGGTGAAACTTAATGATCCTCCATTGGCTCATTATACTTCAGTTGCTTTGGATATCAAAGCATGGATATCACAACTAATAATCTGAATTTTGTCAATTATTTGATATTAAACATTATTTCAACCTCCTCCAGATGAGTGGTGGAAGCATTTTAAAAAACTGTTTTCTCTTTCAGTACTTACATGCTTAGAATTTTTAATGAAAAATAAATGATTCCTGTTAGCTACAAATGATGAACGATGAGAAATGTTGGTTTCTGAGATGCATTTCAAATGAATCTTTGAGTAATTTCTGTTAAATGACTATATATATTCAAATGTCTTATTTAACTCTACAAGTCAATGGAATCTAGCAGCATTCTTACTGGGGATGCTTTTATCACAGTAGTCAACATGTGAGCCTTTGATTAATAAAAGAATAGACCTACCCATTTCTGGAAAAAAAGGGAGGAGAGAGAAATTAAAGATGAAAGCAAAAATGTTCAGTAGAAAATGCATACCTTAACAAAATTTTCATTTGAAACCCAAAGCAACAACACATTAATTCAGCGATCTGTACAATAGTTATCTAACGGATAAAATCTATTTCTGTATTTAACTACTTAGGAAAGTCAGTCTTGCATGCAAAGGTCTTATTTTGGTTCTGTTTATCATCATGGGGGATCAATACAAATGAGAACAAAAGCGTTCACTGCTGTGTAATTGGGCATACTGTAGCTCTTCATGAAGATTTGCAGCCCAGTGAAACACTCTGCAGTAACCCAAATAGCATTTGGGTGGGATTGTAACAACTGTAAAGATTTTATCATCATAATTAGAGCAAGGTCTGGGTACGATAGAACTCTGTTCAAGCGTGCACAGAAACTGCTGTTGCTGTTGCTCGGGTAAAATGTGCAATTTGACTTGGGTAATTGTTTACATGAATCAGAATAAAGAAAGCAGAATGCTGCAGTGATACCTGCATTGATGACTGTTTTGGCAGTCTTGATCTAGGTGAGCTCATGCTTCTCTCATAGCTCTTGTGTAGGTCTTTTCTTTCTGAGATCAAGAGGCTAAAATACACGTGTACTGTGCTGTGTATCATCAGTTGTGTTTAAAAAATAGAGAAGTGGGAAGATCAAACAAAAAATTTGTTTGATCTGGATGATGCATAAAAATAAGCACTCTTCACCTTCTTGCAGAAGCTGTGCTGTATTTTATGCTGCAGTACTCATACCAGGTTTTATGTGGTTTACTTTCCACATGCTATTCTCGCCCCCACCCCAAGCAATCTTAGCTCCTCTATTGTTAGGGGTTGTAGAAAAATGCATTGAATTTTGTAACATAAGCTTCTTGGAAATTTGAAAGGAATTTGATAATCTAGCACTGAATTTATTGCACAAATTGAAAAGTCTGTTGTGAACTGAGATTTTCTTCTTGCCTTGGTGTTTTTCTCATTACTAAGGTTTTCCTTTTAGCATGATGGTGGATATTTTTTAATAGAACGCTATCACCAAACAGATCATGAGATAAGTCTGTAAAGGTACCACTGGAAGCTAAGTGAGCTACAAAAAAACCCTGAAACCCAGACATAACCTTGTGAAATACGAAAGCAACATTCACCTCCCTGACAAGCCTGCTGTTAGTGAATGAGGCCTGGCAGAGCACCACTCTGTCTTGGCTTCTCTTTCATCTGAGTCAGGACATTGTCATGAGGAACCTGCAGGAACCTCCTGACTTGCTTATGATCTTCTGTGTTGCCTCTCTAGCAGATATCAAGGTGATTGAAGTTCTCCATAAGGACCAAAGCCTGTCAATGTGGGACTGTAGAGGGTTTCATCCATTTCCTTTTCATTGTCAGTGCGTATAGCAGAAACCTATTAAAATGTGACCTTTAACTGTTTTCTATGTAATTCTCATTCATAGAATTCCAGTTGCCTTGTTCATCCCCAACCAGAGCTCCATTTACTCCATCTTCTGCTCTTAGTTACTGAACAACTCTACCTTCTTATCTACCTACCCTATCATTCCTATAGAGCCTGAATATGTCTTCTGCAGCACTCAGTTTCATGAGCAATATGTCTCTGTGATCCTCACAAGATCAGTCTCGCAGGTGTATGCAGTTCTATAATGCCTGATGTTTATTCTCTGTGCTGCGTGCACTAGCATATAAGTAGTTCGAAGAGGCATCCTAGTATGCTGATTTGTTAGGAAAAAAAGGTTGGTATTTTTTTCTCCTAATGGTGTCTTGCAGGCATTTCCTTGGATAGGTTAATAGAGCATGTCTGTCTGTCAGAGCGTACAAATACAGTTGAAGTTGATAGATGGTTTGCTGCATTTGCTCTGTTTGCTGTTGAATAAAGCGTAATACTTGTTTTTCTTTTTCTTGAGTATTACCTCAAACAACAGCTTTGGACTGTTTTTTTGTAATTTTGTTGCCTTACATTAAAGGTGATCTCTGCAAGTATTACTTTTATTTTTGATGATCGCAAACGCTTGGTTAGTAAGTTATGCATATTGGATAATGTACCTGAAAAGCAAATTGGTGAAAATTCAGCTGGTCTATATGTTTGTTTTGATAATTGGCCTCATTCTATTTCAGATAGGAAGCAAGAGCTTTCAAAAAGATGTTGGCTATCAGATGCTACCTGAATTCCTTGCTTTCTAGGAGAACCCTGCTCTTGTTCTCAGTCTGCTTTATCAGTTCTTCATTTCTTCTGCTCTATTCTGTTCCACTGAAACTGTCTGTCAAAAGTAGCACTTTGTTTTGATGCATTGTTTTTGCCATGTTTTCCCTACTAGCTTTGTCAGAAATTTGTGTATGCTATTAGAATTGTCACCGATGCCTTCTGTGTTCCTCTTAGAACACAAGAACAAAATTACATTAATATAAATTCAAATCTGATATATTATACTTTGCTACAGTATATTACCAGTTGATAATGGATAAGCTTTCTGTGAAGACCATTTTGATGACTCTTGTTTTCACTGAGTGCCCTGTATTTGGAGAATATTGCACGCTACTTATGCAGAAGATTTGGTACAGTCTTAACTGCACATCTCCCTTTGTGGTTAATTCTCAGATGTCATATTTGTGATCTTCTGTCTTCCTAATCAACAAAAACTTTTATTTGAAAACATGTTTTCATTTTCAGTAAGTTGTTTTGGCATAGTTTTTTTTAACAGCAAAAGCTAAAGCAGTAATAACCAATGTTTTAAGCAGCTGAAGAGCTGGGAGATGAAGTTCCTCCCTACTATTTTTTATAATTCATGCTTTCATAACTGAAAGAATTAGGCTGCTGTATTTGAAGCTTCTGATCCTATGTAGGAAAAGAGCAGAGGAAGTTAACTTTCTGATGCTTTTCCAGAAGGCTTTAAAACTAAAGGTGTCCCTTCCTTTCAGATCTTAAATGGCAGCAGTCATTCTTTTCATTTTATCAGAACTGTGTTTGCTGTTAGGATGGATAGAGGTGGGTGATTGATATTCAGGTTGCTGCTGTTGATCAGTTATGCAAAGACATGATAGTGTACTCTCTAAAACAACTAGGCAGCATTGAAGACTACTTGAATGCTAGTAGGATAAATTATTTCTGAAAGCTAATATAAATGCAGATTCTCTAAAGTACTTGGCTAGGTTAATGTGTCCCTTGCTGTATTCTGACAGAAAAGACTATACATACAGATGCTAACCTCATTCAAAACTTGTCTAAGAAATTGACATTTGAGATTAGAGTAATGTGTTTTCCTGAGAAGATGAAAATGTCCTGGAGTGACAAAAATCATGCAATACTTTATGCACATATGTAATTCTATTTAGAGCTTTGTAACAACAGGAAGAAATTTCTATAATGTACATCATACACACACAAGATCTGAGCTGGCTTCTGCACTGTATTCTAAAAATAACAAGTGTTAAGACATAAAGTGGCTAACAACAACATGAATTAGGGTGGGACACCTCTTAAGAAAATAAATACTTGACTTGAGGCAGTCAAGATTTCAACAAAGAAACTGTGTGCTTTGTACATCACTTCCTGTAAGTAATGCTAGTAAGTCTTTCCAGTTGAGAAATACAATTATTTTAATTTGCTTTTCATAAATAAACTGCTTTTTAAAATCTAATTTCTCTACTCAGGATTAGGATCCTGCTGATCACTTCATATTTTCTAGGTGAAAGCTAGTAGACACATTAATTGTACATGATTTGTAATTTTTTGCCAATGAATTAATTCTTGAATTGGTGTTTGTCATTTTTGCCATTTTAAGACTAACACTGACATCAAGTAGGCTTCTCACAGTTTCATTTTATTGAATGATTGCTTTCAAGTGCCAGCTAAGAGTAGGAATTAGTTGTCTTTTGTTCTGAGAGTAGTAGCTCTCAAGACAATGAAAAAAGTAAAAAGAAAGAAATTCTGCATTTATTAAGCCAATTAATTGATCTTTTGTAGGAGTCTATCTAGCATAAACGACTAGTATATGTTGCTTATTTTCTACCTAGTATTAATAGAGAATGTGGAGTATCTTAAGGACTTCAAGTTAACATAAAAATGAACCACAAGCAGTCACTTAGTAAAATTGTTTTTCTTTCTTTTTAGTAAGTAAAACTTTGTTACAGAAGTTACCAAAAACTGTAGGCAAACCTTGCATTTCATAGAAATTAATGTTTTGGAGATCATATCTTTGTATTTTGTTTGTTTCGCCAGAACCATTCCTATCTTAGATCTCTAAATATGATCATGGCACAACTTCTCTGCCATTACGGACCCACAAGAGCCCAGTGATAATAGATTAAGTAGAGTCATCTTAAAAAGGGAATCAAGAATAAATGATGAGAATGAACTTTTCCTGGAAAAGAACTGGAGGAGTATAAAAAGAAGGACAACTAAAAGGGAGTATAGAAAAGAACAAAACAATTAGATGAAGACAAAAACTAATTTTGAATTCTTTTTCCATATGCTAGCTTTGGTCTTCAAAGAAACCTTGGAGTACCACTGTGGATAAAAATTGGAATACATAAAAATTAATACAGGATGCATAACTATGCTATGATTTGTATATTTCAGACTGAAGTTCTGTTGCAAGTCACTTGTAGGTGGTAAATCTAAAAACTATCATCTCCTTTGAAAGGTTTTTTTTAATTCCTACTTTCCTGCACTTTTTCTATCACTCTTTTTTACCTGTCACATTCTGAAAAGCAGTTGAATAAAGAGAAGGATGTTTCTGACTTGATTATTATAATCAGAAAAAGAGTTAATTCCTATAATTGTGATTGGCAGCTTGAAATCAATTTAAGGAATTGAATACTTGTGTGTACTCTCCTGCATTCTTTACCACATCCTGCTAATGAAAGGCAATTCAAGTGAGACTGTTTATGATTAAATACCTGAAGCTCCTGCATAATTGTCATGTTTTTCCACTGTTCCTCTTTAAAAATGAAGAGGATCTTTCCAAAGGATCTGCAAAATGAATATTTATATCTCTCTGTGGACCACAGGAGTTCATTTTTCCCCATGTATAGTACTGCCTTCCAGCTTTTGAATTAAGTTCTACATCAGTGATAGACTATGGGAAAATAGTTTTGTGAACAAGATCTTGTTGTTGCTATGAGATCTTTTGTTACTGGTAATGTAGTTATTGAAGTAACTGGTGTGTAAGATTTCAAGTGTAGGTAGAATGCATTGGGAAAGATTTAATGAATTTCAATATCTTTTAGCTTGCCACAAAGTTGACTTCTTGGCAAAAAGGCAGGTCTTTTCATTTTGACTAATTAAAATGGCTGCAACCACTACAGAAAAATCATTTATGAAAAAGGGCTGGTCTTCTTTTCAACACAAGTTGGTATGACTTGGGTAACTTTGCTAAGTAAAATGGATGTTTCTCTGTAGTTATTTGTGGCTATGTTTTCGTAGGTGATAAAATAATTGAGACTGAAAGGAATCTTAGGAAATGTCCTAGTCCAGCTTCCTGTTCAAGCTGGTGTGGTTGTGAGCAGAGTGAGGCAGGGTGATGTTTTTCAGCAGCGGTGACAGAGACAGTGAATCACCTCCACTAGTTCAGATTTTTACAAGCATATGGCATGCTGGCTCTTGTTGATCTTGGCAAAAATGCATAGCTAATGGTTGAAAAATAGCAAATTTTGTACTTGAGAATCTGCTCTATCAAACAGTGTTACTATGGCCTTCACTGTAGTTTCCATGGAAATAAATAGAAGGCACCACTTTCAAAGAAGCCTATGTAATTCCCTCTCACGGATCTCTGCAGATTGAGCAAGCCTTCGCCTACTAGTGGCCACTGTTCTGGAGCAGTTGCTCCAAAACAACCACCTCAGAAAAAAAAAAAAAAAACAACCAAACACACACAGAAAAACATTTGAACTGTTCTCTGTTGAACTTGAACTTCTTTCCCATTGTCTCTCACGCACGGGGAAGCCTAAATCTGCCTACTATATATTCTGTGATCTTGTGCATGAAAAGTAAAGGGAGATAATTGTGTATCTTTTGATGTGGTTCTGTAAGTACAGCACAGGCTGCTGCTATAACTATTTTAGCTGTTTATGCAGTCAAGAACAGTTCACATTTCACTTTACTGCCTATCCCATCCACCATCTCAGAGCTTCTCCCCAGCCAGCCAGGCCTCAGCCTATCCCATTGCAAAAGCAGGGGCAGGACTCTGTTCCAGTTATTATTCCAGTATATTTCATAATGTTCTTCTCAGCCCATTCTTATAAATTGCCTAGGTCTCAGACTCATGAATTTAGTCTCACCTGCAGATTTGGTGTTCTCTGTTTCCCTGAAGCAACTAATAAATATGTTCAACAGGATAGGAACTGGGATAGCCCTTTGTAATAAGCACTGCATTTGATACTGGCTTTTGGTGGAGCACAACACAATAACTCCTCTCTGGGACTGACTGTCTAACCCTATTTTTATTTACCTAGTGAACAACTCCTCCAGACAAGAGCATCTTACCTTTGTCAGGAAAATACTGTTGGAAACTGCCAGAATCTTTGCTAAGGTTGAAATAACTAACAGACGCTCTTCTCTCTTCATTTAAAAATATTGTTATTTTATCCTAGGCAAGAATGAGGTAGGCCAGCCATGAATTCTCCCTTGATTGATCTATGCTAATCCCAGTCAATTTCTCATTTGTGTGTCCAGAAATGAAGGCCTTGATCATTGCTTTTTCCCCAACCTTTGGTAGCCAGGTAAGTAAGTTGCTTAGAAGAGTATACACATCACTTGAATATAAACATATATCTTTGTTGATTAACTCCTGAAACAGAAAAAGTTGTATTCACATTTACTTCTCCAAATTGCAGTTTGGGAACAAGTAGTCACAGATGGCATACATTTGAAGTGGAAATTAAGATTTGAGCAGATTTTAGGGCATGAAGTGAAAATAGGAAAGGTTTTGCCTAGATATTTGTTAACACAGCAGCTTTCTGGAATGCATTGACTAGATTAGATTTAGGGGGAAAAAAAATGGTTTCCACATGATTCCAAATCCTTGGCTCCCAAATATGTTACTTTCAGAAATGCAGGCCCAAAAATTTGATGCTTGTTGAATTAAAACCATATGAAACCAAGTTATTTGGGAACAGATTTCATTGTTTCAGGAAGCTAGGAATTCCACAAAATGGAAGCAAAGCATCTTAGTTCTGCACAATTTTTAAAGACCACAGTTATTGCTCTTTTTGTTTGTTTGTTTGTTTTGTATTAAGATGATAGTCTTTATATAATATTCTAATGTTTGAATTCAAAATTCTTAGATTAGAGGCAGGAAGGAAAAAAGGAGAAATTGCTTCAAGCAATTTACAGGTAACCTCTAAAGCTCAAAAGAGTAGGAGTGAGTACAGTAAGGAACAGATGAACAGTTACTGTTAAAGCTGGATTGTTTGTTATAACAGATGGATTTTGAAGAGAGCAGGGACCAAGAGACTTCTGGCATATTTTATTCTGCAGGTGGTTTAGAATTAAGGACTGTTATCTGCCTAATGTAAAGTTTTCCAGGGACATTCATATTAAAAAAAAAAAAAAAAGAATTTTGTTTTCTGGTTTATACCAGTTGATAGAGGGAGAATAATCTTGGAATCATAGAATATACTGAGTTGGAAGGATCAAGGATCATTAAGTCCAACTCCTGGCTCCATGTGGGACTACCCAAAATTCAGATTGTATGTAGAAAGGACCAATAGAAAATCTGTATACTGAAACTTAAAATGGAAGTTCATTGAATTCTACGTAAAAATAGTTGTTCTAATTTTGCTTGTAACTGTAAAGAGGAAAAAAAAAATCATTTAAATCCACAAATATGCAAGAGCAGGGAAGATCAATTTTTGTCACAAATACATTAGTCTGTTGGAAATGTAATTAACAAGGCACTCTTGAGAGAAAGATTTGAGATACTTTAGAAAAAATGTTGGAAAATGTATTGAATTTCTTAAAATCAGATGTTAATTCTATTACTGAAGATATTTATGTCCGCCTAGAGCTTTTAAAAATTGATGGAGACCAGTTTAAGCATTTCATTTAGTGACAAATTGTATAAAAGTAAATGAATCTATTTCATAGTTGCAAATAAGGAACTTGTCTGAAAGTAAAAGACTCTGGAGTTCACTCTTTGATGAAAGGGAAATTGAATAGCATGTAAGGCCTAGGTTGAAGTAAATGATTGAAATTACTGAATTTGTTGGTCTAAATACCAAGTATATTTAGGAATTTTATTTTAATGTAATTTTGTCTCATTGTAGACATTATCTGTGCTTAGGGAAAGATAATGGATTATATCATGCACACTATTTTTGTAGTATTCTTGTAGAGTACTACTCTAATTATACTACCATGGCCAATCAAAAAGGGTGCTTCTTACCACTTGAAAAAATGAACTTGGTATCCACAGCAGTGATTCAAGCTGATTCTTACCACTTGTTTTGTTTTGTTGTTTTTTTTTTTTTAATATAATACGTATATATAATAAAATACATATATAGATATTATTGCAGTGAGCATGTGATTAGGCATTGTTACCTCCAGCAATTCTACTGTTTGAAGTCTCCCTCAAGGAAAAGTACTGTCTTCCTCAGACAGATGTTAGAACCACTGCCAGTTGCTGAAGTTCTTCCCTGGTTGTATGCCTGGTCAATATGGAGGGAAAGAGCTTGTTCTCAGTTCCTCATATCACTGATTTGTTATGACAATTAGGATTCATTTTTCTTTCTCAGTTAGGAATGCTGACGTTTGCTCCAAGGCAGTTGTCAATCCTAAGCTCCATGTGGGAGTCCAGTAGCAGGGTTTTCTGTTAACTCTTTGTGGTTACAGAATATTGTCAAAAAGCTGTAGTCAGCAAAACATGTAGATTATGTATGACCTTAAATGCATCGCTATTCTGTGCATTAAGTCCTTTCAGATGGGATTTACCTTCTTTCCTCCTCCCTCCTAATGTGAGAAAAGATGATTACTTCTTTCATTCACTTGAACTCTGCCACAGAAATCCTTGTATTTTGAGACTGCAGGTATTCCTATTCCAGGCAAGTTTACAGATATTATCGTACCCTGAGAAGAACACTAGAAGTTTTCTTTAAATTGGTTACTTACAGATGAATAGGTATTTTCCTGGATTACTTGAGCTTTGGAACTCATTCTAGAAGGGGGAAAACAACCCGTTGTCATTTTTTTCATAAAGAAAGTTAAATGTAGGGCCAGCAAATCTACTACGTCTAAAGTTCTGCATATTTTAAATTGAAATATTGATAGAAATTATGTTTAGCAATTGATTTTCTTGATAGATCTAGCGGGTTGAACAGAAGGGGCCTTATAGATTACATTATTATATTGGTAAGAGCACTACCAGATGAGCATAGGTTACTGTGGTCACTAAAGGAATGCAATTAAAAACCATTGTACAATTACAATCAGAACTATTAGCTCACATTATTGCTAGTGTATGGGAACTACTGAGTCACGGCCTGAACCTCTGATTGATCACCTGAGGGGAGCAATGAGTCAGCCAGAGGAGCACAGGTGAAGGCAATTCACCTGTGCTGCCGAAAGGAGTGGAGCCTGGCTGCACCCCTCCTAAACCTATTTAAGAGCTGGCTACCAGTGGGGAAGGATCTCTTCTAGAGATCTGCTCTGCTGGAGTTTTGTAAGTGAGCCCAGGATAGAGGTAAGCTTTCTAGCAATTCTTTTTTTGTTATCATTATCTGCTTTGCCAAACTCTCTTGTTTATTTTGTAGTTACAACCTCTTAATGTTCATTGATTATACAGCTGTATATTGAGATATTCTGTAATGTGAAAAGAAAGAAAACAGTACCTGGCTTAGTTGTAACTGGTAGAAACAGTTTTGCTTTTAGGTCAGGAGTTCAAGGAACCTACAACTTACTTTTTTATTGTCATTTTTTTAAATAAAGTTCTAATGAAAACTATGTTTGTAATTAGCTTAGGAGCGTATGTGCTTTCATGAAAAAAGTAGAATGTTTTTACTTTACATTAATCTTTGCCTTCAAGTAAATCCCACTCAACATCAATTGCAGAAACTTCGTCTAATAGCTTTTGACAGTTCTGATGCACTAGGATGTTTTCTTAGAGGGGTGGAGAGAAGTGGCAGTATATTATGTTTACCTGAGGATATTCATAACAGCTCTCTTAATGGCATTTCTCTGCAATTTCAAAAGCTTGATTTACATTCTAATAGACAATCAAGTAATACTAGTCATATGTGTAATCGATGAATATACAGATGTTATAATTAAGAAATATTCAGGAAAGTTAGGCTAAATAGGTTATCGTGCTAAAGAATGGATAGAAAGCGTACCCTTGTCCCAGGCTCACTAAGAAGACTCCAACAGGAGCAACCCCCAAAAAGATCCTTCCCCAGTGGTAGTCACCTCTTAAATGGGGTCTAGGAGAGGTGCAGCCAGACTCCACCCCTTCCAGTAGCACAGGAGAATTATCTTTCCCTGTGCTCCTAGGACTGACACATTGCTTGCCTCAGGTGGTCAATCGGAGGTTCAGGCTGTGATTCAGCAGTTCCCATACAGTCATATATACATACAGATGTGTATTTTATATATGTAGTACATAAAGTGATGCTGCTGAACCAAGTGGAAAATTTCTACGTGTGTATATAAAAACATACATATACGTTACATGTAAAATAAGTATGTGCATATTTAAACTGAATGAGGGAAAAAGTACTAGCAAACTGATTTGTATGATTCAGATGATTTTAAATAGAATTTTGGTGCAAGTTGAGCTGAAATAATTGCATAGAAATTAGAGATAGAGACACACTTTTGCTCACCTGATGATGACAATGTACAAGCACTCATTTGCAAATGCTTGCTTCGTTTGGTTTTTCCGTATAATTATTATTCTCATGAGAAGGCTATTCTGAGTTGTTATTTGCAAACTACGTATTTAGCCTTCTGTTTTTCAGTAGGATATAAATTGAATATAGTTTGTTTAATTCTCATTCAGTTCTCTTCGGCTACTGTGTTACAAGTGGGTTTTCAACCCTTGTTATCGCTTATTACTTCATTCTTTTATATAGTGTCATGGACTGAATGCAAAAAGCCTTCTAACACTCAAACACTTTTGTCCTAAATGCATGAATTAGCGACAGCAGTTTTATGGAGTTTTCTTCCTTTTCGTAATATCTAATGACCCCATAAGTTTTTTTGCTAGGGTATAATGGGGAGAAACAGTTCACTTTGGAAATAACTATGAAGTTTGAAGTGGCTGGTGGACTTTATTTTGCTTTCTATTGGCAATGGTGCATTTTGGTTGTCTTTACTCAGATCGAGGCTTTTTTTCCACTTTGTTGATGCAGTTTTTTTCCAATCCATTTCTAATCTTAACTGTGATTATCCTAATGTGTCATTTTAAAAATGATCAAAACAGATCATGTCTGTAACAGTGTTAATGAAATTAAATTAATTAAATAAACACTTAAGTTAAACTGTATGGATTTACAGTAGCTGTTTGT
This sequence comes from Tetrao urogallus, assembly GCF_951394365.1. Lineage (NCBI taxonomy): Eukaryota > Metazoa > Chordata > Aves > Galliformes > Phasianidae > Tetrao > Tetrao urogallus. The sequence goes on along the minus strand of NC_136813.1, from coordinate 94,179,748 downwards.
GTGGAATGAGAAGGGTCAGTACTGGCATGCATGATGGTTCCATGTAGTTTCCCTTTTCAAATTTTCAAAACCTTTGCTTGCTGTGTGCCAGTGAGGTAAGATGCAATTAGCAGTAGAAGACAAATTCTGTTTTCCAGGAGAACTGAAATAAAATTGTTGTTCTCACGTATTTAAGTGCATAGGAATTATACAGTATCCAGCAATACTATGTAGGAGATTGTTTGCCAGTTAATTATGCATAATTGGCATCATATCTGAAGACTTCCATTATGTTTTGTAAGAAAATAGACTAATAAAAATCCCAAAGCAGCAAGGTTCTACTTAAATATTTAATAGACAATCATTAAAAGTTATTCAATGGAGTTGCCTCAAATATTTCCTTACAGATTAATTCCGTAGTAGTACAGTCATTTTAGATACATGGCCAAATTAAGTCCTTAGGCAAACAGTTACAGTTCTACCAACTTCCATACTGCTGGATGTGAATCTAGCTGAGGTTTATGATATTTCTGCGTTCTGCTGAAAAGGTGACAGGCAATTTGCAGTGTAAAAAATTAATTTTTCCTTAGTTCATAATGGAAACTAGAATTTGGTTTTGAGCATCCAAAGATTATCCAGTTTGGAATTGTAAGGCAGATGTGCACTGAAATGCGACTATCAATTTCAGCCTCTCTGAATTTTGCTAAATATTAACAGAACATAAAGGGAATGGAGGGAAAGAAAAGCATGGAAATGTTTTATTAAGACCTATAATGATAAATAAACTATGTATCAGCTTTGTAATATATTAAAGACATGGATTTATCAGAAATCACCACTAGTAAAAAGGAAAAACAGTGAACAAAAAAAAAAACCAACAAACAAGACAGTGAAAAGGTAGATGTTTCTAGACACAGCAGCTTTTTGTATTTCGAAGTTTAAACAACTTGGAAAAATCTGAGTGCAGATGACAAGATTTACAGTAATATATGTCAAAATAATCTGAATATTTAACCCTGAGCTATATGACCTTAGCTGAAACAAGTAGCAGGCTCATCACACAAATGGATGGATGAGATGACTGAATTCTGCCAACAAAAAAATCCTACTTATCAGCTGTATCTCCTATCCCTTGACGTCTATTCTTTTCCAGTCTCATTTTCCTAATTTTGCTTACTCTTTTTGAGTGTATGGCTGTTAAATATGTGTATATATTCGTAAGTAAAATCTGGCTTAACCAAGACTGCCTGATGGAAAAGAAGCATTAGATGAGGCATTCAGACAGCTACAAGAAGCTTCATGTTCACGGGCTCTGGTTGTTATCAGGGACTTAAAGCTGTTGGAGAGACAACACTGTGATGTAGTGAGAGGTTTCTGGAGTATATGAAAACTTTATTACATTGGTAATGGAGGGTTTGATGTTGGGAGATGTTCCACCCAAGCTGATACATAAAAACAGGAAGGACCAACTGGAGATGTGGAGGCTGGGGCAATCTTGGGTTCAGTGACCATGAAATGGTGGAGTTCAGTATCTAGAAGAGTGACAGCTAGGGAAATCATGCATAATGAATCTGCAGTGGGTTTCTATAATTAGATGACTGCCTTGATGGGTGGGGGTAGAGCTGTGGATGTTGCTTGTCATGACTTAAGCAAGGGTTTCAGCACTGTCTCTTGTGACATGAGATGACTGACAAACTCTTGGAGTATGGACTACTTGAACGGACAGTGAGGTGGGACTGGCCTGCAGCCCATAGCAAAATACTTCAGGAGTTGCTACTAGCTATTGCTTAGCTTTTTAATGAGCTGTTTGATGAGATAGACTGCATGCTCAAACTTGCAGGTGAAAAACAGATGGTTGTGCAGCCTCCTGTCAAACTTTGGCAGACTAGAGTAATGAGCAGAATCAGTGTCTGAAGTTGAACAAAAGATAACGTGAAGTCCTGTGCTTGTGAAGGCAAAACCTGAGGCCCAAGTACAGACTAGAGGTGGCCAGGCTGGGTAGAAACTTTGAACATAAAGTGTGGGGTCGTATAAGGAGTTCCTGGGGAACCCCAGATTGACTATGCACCAGTAACATGTGCACTTAAGTTGGGGGAAAAAAAAGAAGAAAAAAAAAAAAGGATGCTTTTATTCCTGGAGATTCTCACATTTCAGCTATTGTTTTTGTCACCTTGACTTGCTGTGAACAAGATGTTGGGCTGGGCAGTCTCCAGAGGTGCCTTCTAGCCTCAGCTATTCCTTGAGGATCCTTAGAAGTCTGCAGGCTGCCAGCTCTGTTTTGGTGATAAACAGATAAAGAAATCCTTTCTGATAACCAGAGCTTTATTTTTGTTGTTGTGCTTTCCGCGTCAGTTTGGAAAAATCATTTCTCTTTTTTTGGAGGTTTCTAATAAGGACAGATACATTCATCTCTTTTAAGTATTCATGTGTAGTATTAATAGTCTCTAGAGAAGAACTTTAAATATAATGGTACTTTGTTCTGTAGTCAATTTCAAATTCTGTTTTATTGAATAAAATATCAACATAGATATCAAGTACTTGAAGAAAGAATCTTCTATGAATTATCATTGTATGTGAAACTTGAACATCAGTACAATTGCTGTGGTACCTTATTGTCTTCTAGTTTTTCAAAATAATGCAATCTGTGTTAATGTGCTGCAGTGGTACTTAGTGTCATGCATTGCACTACTTTGTGAATAATTTTATGTAACCATAATAATAAGCCATGTATTTTTTATTTATATCGCCTCATTTTTGTTTTCTGCTGGTTTACTGGGAAGGGGAGAATCATGCCTTTTTGTTATACTAGAGAATGAGATAGTGATTCTCATTTCTAGTTTCTGTGTGGCGAAACTCCATACTTGGATTGTTGAAGAGAAAAGTGCGAAATCAGTAGCAGATATAGGTGCTGCACATGTGAATTTATACCAAATAGTTGATTTATCAGCATAAGCAGAGAGTAGTGACACTTCCAACTGCTGAAGCAACTAAGCTGCTCAATATGCTGGCCAAATGTTTTTGAAAGGATAAGTCGTCCTCCTGTATAGATAATTGAGCTCATACATGGTGTCTAGTGTTCTGTATTTATATCCATAGTCTGTCACAAAGAAATAAGTGACAATAGTCACAAACTGCAGGGGTAGTCTCTGAAAGGGGTTTGTTTTTAAGGCTTTGTGGAAGGAGATCTTTGAAAAGGAAATTCTTGCCTGCTATTTCCAGCTTGACATTGTTTTTTGTATTTTTAAGTGTAGACATCAGAGAGAGGAGGAACAAGAGAGATTCTCTCTGCCAAAATAGACAGATGAAAAGTACTTATCCTCTAAAAAGCCATCATATATAATTAATAGTCATCATTGTGACGAACAGTAATTAATTTGTGTCTAAAAGTACAAAAGAGAAGTATGTGATTACTTATGATCAGAGAAAAGATAAATAGCTTCTGGAGCAATCTAAACTATCCCTTGTTTGATAACGATGATAGTTCAGAAGATACCAATCTCTAAAATAAGGGTATAAATGGGACAAAAGCATTGATAGGAAATATTTTCCAGGTGTTTTCCTAACATTACAACTTTTTTTCAGCTTGTTTTCACTAAATTCCAGAAAGCATCAGCAAAAAATATTAACTTACACTCATACATTTTCAGGTAAGCTTATGGCTTTCAGTTGAGAACAATAGGTAGGAAGTACCTCTCTGATGTGTTCTGTTAGCATAGAGGTCTCATCCTTGCATATAAACATTGCAATCATTTTCAGTAGGTATTGAGTATTAAGTATTTTTGGCTGTAACTTGAGATATCATACAATTCCTATTGTAGCAATTTTAAATGGCCTTTTAAAAATGAAACTGTGAATGATGGTTACTTATTTGTCAACAACAACAAAAAAGAACTATTTGCCTATCAGTACTCTGTGCAGCAATTATTTTCCTTTCAATTATTGCTTCTGAAGGAAATATAAAATCCCAAACACCGTAGTGTACCTTCTTAGAGGATTTTGTCATGTTCTCATGTTAGTAAGTGCTGCCAGATTCACATTTTTTTAAGGGATTGATGGTTTGAATTTATATGGCCACATGAGCAGTTCAGAACCTTAGTTGCAGTGCTGCGTATGATAATGTAAAGCTTCCTCCTCTTTGGTACAGAGTTCAGACTAGGTTTAAGATGAAACAGAAATACTAAAAGAAATCAAAGTTCCAGAAAACGTATTACCTTTGAAATCTCTAGGAAGTGACCGTGTTGAGAACTAACGATACATTGCCAAAGGAGAGTGCAGAAGTGATGGAGTCACCAAAATACAAGCATGCCACTTTCTGACATAAAACTTAGTATGTTCTTACTAAGTTGGATGAGCAAAGAAGGTAGTAAGCTTCTCATCTCAATAAAGGCTGTTGGTTTGGTTATAACTAGCAGGGGAAGAGTACGTTTGTTTGAACTTGACAAAGTTTCAGAGCCATGTCAGGTAACCAATCTTCCTAGTCCAATAGCTAAAATCTGCTGCTGCTTTCCTGTTTCTGTGGCTTTCTAATCCAGGTGTTTCACATATGCTTCTAGTGTCTGCACTGATTGTTTGGCTTTGACTTTGCACTCACTTCATCTTACTATCACCTGGCTTCTGCCCCTAGTATGTCAAATGGATGTGAATCTGAAAAGAGTTAATCTTTGCTGCTTTGCTTCTTTTTCTTGCATACCTAAAGCCTTAAAACAGGACAGAGTAAGACAAAAACTTGTGATTGAGCCTTTAACAATGCTTAATCTTTTCCCAAAGCATACAAGAATCATCTAGAGGAAGAAAGAGGAAATGGTGTAATAAAGGCCTTCCTTAGCTAAGCAATACTTTTGGGTAGCTTTATGGTGATACTTTTCCTTACAGCACTCCTACCAACTTTCACAAAGTTAGAAAAACTTCATCACTGAATTGAGAATGTCCAGTTGGCCTCTGTGCTCATAAGCCATTCTTTCAACTGAACATTCATTATGGAGCTCAAAGATAGGGATATGCTTGACTTTGTGGAGACACAAACGATATGGTTACAAACCAAGTTGACTACTGAAAGGAAAGTTTCTGACTAATAAATGCTTACTGTGCATGATGTATATGCTTTACAGTACTACTAGAAACAAAGGTCTATTTTATGCTGGAGATCTGTGTGGGATCTTGTTGGGCTTTTATCATGTCAGACATCTGTAATTTAGGCAAGGATTTAATAAGCTAAAGTCTAGCTTTAAAACAAGATTTCAGTCTTCTAACAATAAACAAGCAGCCCCTTTCCTCTTCCAAATCAGAATATTGGAGCTTTGAAATCTGTTTGAATTCCTCGAGAACAAAAATGAGCCTTCTAAATGATTTCACAAAATAAGGATATTAGAGTAGCCTGAGACTTTTTCATCGGTGCAACACTCTTGAAGATTAAAATACTTGAATGCATATTACAATTTCTTGGAAGTCTTTGCTTTAGAGAAGCTGGTTTTCTGTATTTCTGATCTGTTACTTTGTCAGAGCTACTGGGTGTTTTGAGTATGAAAAGGAATATATATGCCGTGAGAAGTTTTGTAAACACTTTTATCATACACCTTGTAAACTGTTTTTTTTGTGCCTGTTTTGAGGCTGTCAAGTTAAAAATAGTTTGGGTTTAGTACAGTAAAACCTTTCCATGGAGAAAAATATTTTTTCATTGAAGCCTGTATCCTTATTTTTTTCTGGCTATTAAATTTGCTTTGTTATAACTCATCTCATTGGTAAGAGATGTCCTTTTGAAGGATTTCTAGAATATCATGTGTTTCATCACAGGTTTGTCTGTTGGGTATACATAATGTGCAGACATTTATCTCCATATGCATGTGACTTGCCCATGATAGATGTAGCGTTGTATACATTTCTGTGCCTCTTCATGTTTTTCTTATATCTTAGATATAAGAAATTATCTTATATCTATAGGAGCCTATCTAAGGCTTCTATTCACATATTCTTCTTGTTTAGTATGAGTTGAGTTTCAGGTTCAAGTATTTCAGGATTTCTCATCATACAGCTGGATGTCTACTTCCGTGTGGAGAAGGGACTAATCCTGAGTAGGGAAAAATGGTAGAAATTTATAATGGCTCATGTTTAAAAATAGGATTTCTAATGTTTTCTTGATGATTTTATTAAAAGAAAGGTTATCTTCTAAAAGCTATTGGCATGTGAACTCAGTTCCTTTAAAGAAACTGCTCTGTTATTGCCTGTAACCATCAAATATTGTATGCAAGCAGGAGACTTGGATGGTTTGAGAAGCATAATAACATAGTAAGAAAAAAAAAAAAAAAGACTCTGGAGGAAACTAAAACTTGAAGAAAAGTGCCAGGATAAATACTGTAGGTGTTCGCTGGAGAAACTAGAGGCAGAATGCATAATCTGTTTCTCTGATTTTTTTTTTTTTTTTTTTTTTTTTTTTTTTTTTAAACCTACAGCTTCATCTTAGAAAAATTTGTCTTTAGTCTTGACTAAGTTCATCTTTTGTCAAATTCTTTTATTTTCATCTACACCTGTAAAACAAATGTTATTGAAGACTCCTGAATCAGAATAAACTTTCATAAGACCAACTGCTTGTCTGAGCTGCAGGTAGCAACAGACAGCGAGGCTGCCACAAATATGGTAGTAAGGACTTCCACGTGAGATTTGGACAATAATTAACTTTCCTCAATTCTATCAGCAGATCTTTTTGAACCTGCACTCTATTTCTCTCTTTCTCTTTCTTTATGAATAGATTCCTGGGAAAGAGTAATTTCACATTCACAGCTTATGGATGGAGTAGGAGCATGTATTAAATCATGTGTAATTCTCTGGTGACTTTGTCACCCTTACAGCATGAATTTACTGTCACCCAGTATGCTTGCCTAAAATTGTTTTTAAATATCTTTGAAATCTCCCACGCTAACCTTAAAAACAGGATATGACTACTGCTTTTTGCTTCTTATTTCAGCTTTTAAATCAAATTAATAAAGAAGCAGATCTCCACAGTCTGTGTCAAAACAATGTTTCTTTGAAGGCATTCCATGCAAAGACAGTCATGTTCTGTTTTAAGTCTCAGTCCATGGAAACTATCGTCTTACTCAAGAAATTAGACTATCCCAGCCTTGTGGTGCTTGTGAGAGTCAGTCCTTTCTCCAAGAGCATCCTTTTGTGACCTTTTTCTTTGGAAAGGATTTTTGAAAGACTGTGTAAACTACTGAAATAGCTTCAATGGACATTTTGTATTAATAGCTTCCTTTTTTAAAATGGCTGCTTGGGTGTGAAAAATACATTTGTATCTGTATCCACTTAATTCATAGTAACATCACACTCCGCATTCTTAAGTTGAAAATGCAATGCCTTTGAAAATAAGGGAAGGTACCAGACTTTGCTTAGGAAGTTAGAATGAAAGGCAAGTTGTTCCGAAGTCACTTTGTGGGCTAGTAAATTCAGTATTCCTCTTGGAAAGGAGAAGAGTGTGAAAAGCTGCCCTATAAACCATATTTTATGTCTGTTCTTTCTCACTGGCTCATAGAGTCATACTGTTATAAATGTGCAAAATGATATCGTATAAGAAAGAAGAGGAATGAGAAGAAACAAAGAACAATACTTCCGAGGTGTTTTTTTCTTGGTGACAAAGTGTTCTTTGTTTTCATTTAATTATTCCTATATTTTAGAAAAGAGGAACTGAAGCATCATGCTAGTTTTCCAGAAGGTAGATATCTATTATCTTTAATAAAAAATGTTAGAATTGAGTTAACTATGTAATTCAGATTCCACAGTCTTAAAACATACTGTTGGTCAAAATAAAATGAAAAAATCAAAATCAAAATCAAGGAATCATAGATTAATAATGTAGTTGGCAAAATTAACTTTTATTTATGAAACATAATCTGACAGATCATTAATTCCACAAAGCTGTCTGTTGCTTAAGTATGAGTTTGAGTTCTTCTGCTCTATAATCCAACTGTTATCTTTGTACTGTTTTTCTTCTTCATACTTGTTCACTGTGGTGATTGGTGTCCATTGTTGAATTTCAGTCACTACAGTTGTGAGAAATGTATAAAAAATTTAAACTGTGAAGAGGTCCTTAATGTAGATAATGCACAAATTTGACTTGTTCCTGGGATCTGAGCAATCTTGCTTAGAACCACCTTGATTTCTTTGTATTGTGCTATTCTGACATTATGTTCTTGGAATAAGTGTTGAAAATCGTCTTGTGCTAACTGACAGATGGTGAACTAGTGAAATGTACAGCTATTAAAATATTCTGGTTCATCAATTTTATTGCCCTTTTGTCAGGAGTTACTAGTCCCACTGCTCAGCTAATAGAGCCACTTGTCTATGTGATCTCCAATTTTCTTCAGGCAAAAATCAGTCAGGTTAGTCTAAATTACTTAAACCAGTTATTTAAACAAAACCGAAGTATTTATCAGTAAATGAATAGAGAACTCTCTTCCTCTGTCATTAATGGCAGTAGTTTGTGACTGTTGATATGTGGTGGAGGAGGAAAGTGTTTAAAGCTATTGCTGTATTATGAGTTGTGTTGGAGTTCTATATGTCATCTGGCTTTCTTAGAAGCTCCGTACTGCTCACTATCCTTGTAGTCTTCGAACTCCTTCCATGAAAAATTGCTGACAGTATTTGAGAATGCCTTCACTTTTTTGGTCAAGCAAATGAGATAGAGTAATGCCACAGTGGTACAGAGAAATCTGTGTCTTGTTTTACTACATATGGCTTTGATCTTTTTTTGTGATAAGGTGTTAGTGACTGAAGAAGTAACCCAGAAGATTTCTTCAAACCTAACTTTTTATCTTGAGGAAAAATAAAATTTCTAAAATAAGCATAGATATATGACACTGAGTGATTGTAGCTAACCCATTTTTTTTCTTTAACTTTCATGGTAGTTCTCCTCCATATCATAAACCTCCGCATCTGTTTGCATATGGGTAAGTGCTAATAATTTAGTGTGAAATTATACACACCTATCTTTCTGTTAAGATACAACTTCTATTTTATCAAGAAAATATCTGTCTTATCAGAAAGGAGGTGGATAGTTCAGGGGAAGTGAGGTTGCCTCCACACTACTTTGTTCTGTCTCAGTGAATCCAGTGACTATGAAAATTGACCATCATATTTCTGTTCTTGGGATACCTGACAAAGAGTCTCATCTACCCATAGCTGGAATTAACATAATTGCATTTTGCTGCTTAAATTAATTCCATCCAGATGTTCTTGGGTATAAATTCTTCAGGACTCACTGAAGTAGGAATCTCACTGAATACCCCCTAAAAGTCATAATAGATCTGATGGAATTTTTGAGTGTAGAAAAAGTGGTTTTCCACAGGGACTGTGATTTCTTTAGAGCTGCTGCAAATACTCTTTTGCCATCTACATGAACATTGTGGACATGTGACTGAGTTACTAGACATATACTGCCCTGTCAACATTTATCTGCTAAGTACTTAATCGGAAAAAAATTTTAAGGATCAAACACTTAAATTTTTGAAATCTCAAAGCATATGTTGCTTGGTAAGCTGGAAGAAAGAGGAAAATGCTTACAGTTTTGAGCAATTTTATTGCAGTGGTGATGTTTCTTAAAAATATCTCCATTTTTCTCAGTTAGCTTTGTAGACTGTTTTCTAAGAACTAATTATGATACTTTCATCATTTTATAAAGCGAAATCAATCTCACATCCTTTCTTCCTAATAATAAGGTAAAGGACCTCTCCGATGCTTCTTATACTGACTAGAAACTCTAATATTTCTCTTCTTACCGGCATAACTTAGACTTTTCCCAGACACATTTGTGTCTTCTGAATTGTTTACTGTTCCATCAGTTACATATATCTTGAATATGTTGAAGTGAAACTACTTTAGAGTGTTTTGTGTGGCATAGATTAAGGTTTCATAAGCTTATGTCCAGTAGAAATTGAAATTTATTCTTTGTTCTGCAAGACATCTGGAACTTCTTCATTGTATTGAAGCTTCAAGTACCTCCAAAAGAAACAAAAACAAACAAGTTATTCAGAAATTGAAGAAAAAAGAGCTAAAAGGAGAAAAACAATGTTGAAAACTAATTTTAATCATATGCAACAGTTTATGCTCTGGGATATAACTGTCACGTATCACCTTAATTTGAAATAATGAAGAAAAGTAATGCAGAAAATGTACTGCCTTGTATTTCTCAAGGACTAGTGTGGTTATAAACATTTCCTGCAGAAAGCAGATAATTTTAAGATGGTGACAGCTAGAAGTAATATTGTGTTAAGCAGCAATGTAGTGGAATGAAGAATGGTGTTGCTACACAAAAGCTATATTTACCGTTGATACTATTAGTTCTTTAACATGCCACTGAAAGGTCAGCCTTCAAGAGTAATGGAGAAATTATTGGAATGAATGTTAGGAAATAAATTACAAAGGATGTACTGGAAGAACACTCCAACTTTATTTTGTTCATAAAGAGACTGCCAAAGCTGTTTCTTTTTTAAAATACAAAGAATAAAGAATTCTTTAAATATGTAATTTTCTCCAGTCAGAGAATCACGGAATGGTTTTGTTTGAAAGTGACCTTGAAGATCACCAGTTCCAATCTCCCTGCTGTAGGCCGGGACACCACCCTATAGAGGAGCTTGCTCAAAACCCCATCCATCCTGGTCTTGAACCATCCTTGGCCTTCAGGGAGGGGGCATCTACAACTTCACTGAGCAATCTGTTCCAGTGTTACACCACCCTCACAGTAAATAATTTCTTCCTAGTATCTAGTTTAAATCTACCCTCTTCCAGTTTAAAGCCATTTCCCAAACTCCTGTTTTTACATGCTTTTATAAAAAGTCCCTCCTTCCCATGTTTTCTGTAGGCTCCTTTCAGGACTGAAAGGCTGTTACAATGTCCTCCTGGAGCCTTTTACAGGCTGAAGAGCCCTGACTTTTTCAGCTTGCTCCCATGCTCAAGCCATTCAAACCCATGCCTGAATTTTAGGATTTCTAAGTGCTTTTTATCGACATTCAATATTTTCTTGATTCCTTCAGAACATATAGTAAGTATGGCTGTTGGGTACTTTAGCCGTGGCGTGGGCAATACCTGCCAGGTAAACGTTCCCGATGCATGCTGGTAACCAGAGCTGAGAAATTCAGTCTTGAATAGGAATTTAGGATAAAGCTGTCCTTGTACCTTGCATTCATGCTGTCAGCACACTTTATAGAAAGACTGCCATATATGAGTAGTTCTGATTTGTTTGCTCTCAAATAGTTGTTATCAATGGCTCAATGACCAAGTGGAGACCAATGACAAATGGCATTGGTTAAGGTTTTTGTATTGATACTAGCACTATTTAACATCTTTGTTGGTGACATGGGCAGTGGGATTGAGTGCTCCCTCATCAGTTTTATGGATGACACCAAGCTAAGTGCTGCAGTTGATGCACAGGAGAAAAGGAATGGCATCCAGAGGGACCTTGATGGGCTTGAAAGCTTGGCTAATGAGAACCTAATGAAGTTCAATAAGGCCAAGTGCCAAGGTCCAGAGCTGAGCTGGGGCAATTCCAAGCAAAAATACAGGCTGGGTGGAAAGCTGCCCTTAGGAAAAGAATATGGAGGAGTTGGATGATGAAAAATTCAACACGAGACATCAATGTGCACTTGCAGCCCAGGAAGTTAACCATATCCTGGGCTGGTAAGAAAGATATGACTTGTTGGGACGAGTCCAGAGGAGGGCCATGTGGATGATCAAAGAGATGGAGAACCTCTCCTTTGGAAACAGGCTGAGAGAGCTAGAATTCTTCAGCCTGAAGAAAAGAAAGTTCTAGGCAGACCTCAATGAGGCCTTCCTAGACAAAACCTGGAAAAGGAAAAGGGACTCCTTGATAGAGTTTAGTCGTAAGACGAGATAATGTATTTAAGCTAAAAGAGGGTGGATTTAAATGAGATATTAAGAGGAAATTGCCTACGGAGAGGGTGGTGAGGCACAGGAACAGGTTGCCCAGAGAACGTGTGAATGTCCCTTCCCTGGAAATATTCAGTGCCCAGGGCTTTGGGCAACCTGGTCTAGTGGAACATGTCCTTGCACATAGCAGAGAGGTTGGAACTAGATGATCTTTAAGGTCTTTTCTAACACAACATGTTTTATAATTGTATGGTAACTGCTGAGTCATGGCCTGAACCTCTGATTGATCACCTGAGGGGAACAATGAGTCAGCCAGAGGAGCACAGGTGAAGGCAATTCAGGCAATAGCTCCTAGACCTATTTAAGAGCTGGCTACCAGTGGGGAAGGATCTCTTCTAGAGATCTGCTCTGCTGGAGTTTTGTAAGTGAGCCCAGGATAGGGATAAGCTTTCTATCTATTCTCTTTTTGTTATCATAATCTGCTTTGCCAAACTCTCTTGTTTATTTTGTAATTATAACATCTTAATATTCATTGATTATACAATAATCTACTGATTTGAAGAGCTACTGATTTTTCTTCCACCTAATAAAGAAGGTATTTTTAGACTATTACATGATTTCTCAAACTTTCCACCAGGTTTATGTGTTCTCTTGGTTGACCAAACACTACATATTCCCTCTTGATTGTTGGTGGAGAGTGTCCAGCATGACAGGTTTTAAGTAATTTGTATTAATGTTTCCAGAGACTTAATGGAGACACCTCTGCATAAAAATTTCTAAATGTATTCTCTTCAGTTATCCCCTTACTTGCAAGAGCATCAGTGGCTGTCCAGAGTGTTTTGTAGTGTTAGAAGGCTGGACTCAGTGCTGAAGTTGAATAAAGGTAGGAAAAAACCTGAAGGTGAGCTGGCTAAACACAAGTACAGTGAGACTGTGTCATAATAAATGTGCTTTGTCAAAGCAAGAGATGAATGCAAGATGTCTTTTTCCTATTATCTTCCATTTAAGCAAGTGAGGAAGTGACAGCTGGAAAATAAGATATTAAAAAATATGTGCTAAATTTGAACTTTCTCATGGGAGCCACTTCCATTTCAGTTAGACATGAAACATTCAGGAGGCACTGACAGAATTTTTTTTGTTCACGTTCAGTTTGATTCCATAATACTCATGTTACTGTAATTTTTTTGGTTGTTGAAATTACTTTTCCATAGGTTCTGTTTTGTACTATTCCAGTTACTGCTTGGAGAATTAAGAATTGCTTGGAACAAAGTTTATTTGTTCTGGCTTTATAGTACAGGGAACTTAACTATTATGCAGTGTTCTGTAAGCAAGGCTTTAAGTCAGTGAATACCAATGCTTTTTCAAGTTAGTCTGGGAAACGGAATGTAACCCATATGCTCTTCAGTTGTTGAAGGTCTTACCCACCAAGCAGGGATTTTTTTTTTCTCATAGCATCTCTTAGTTATGCTCTTTCTTAGATATTGTTGCTTAACATATGTTTTGAAGAACAGAGTAATAGTGTATGGCCGACTGTAGTGTTCTTCTAGAGAGATGGGAGACCATAGGTCTGAAGTGTTCATTGGAAGGTAAAAATCTGATCTCTTCAGTGTAATAAAGTGTCTTTAGAAATTATTACCATTCTGTATGTGTGTGTGTATGTGTGTGTGTGTGTGTGTATATATATATATATATATACACACACACACAGAACAGAGGTGAAGGATCTTAATTCCGATTCTTTTTGTTGATGATTTAAATTTTTTGCTATATTATTTGGATGATAAAAGTCTGTTTTAACTACAAGGTAAATATTTTAATTACATTCAGTAACGTCAGCATTATATTACTAATTACCAAACTTAAAGATCGAATGCAGTAGACTCAGTAGACTTCACACATTAGTACTTAATTTAAAAGAAATTAAAGCTATAGTAATTTTTTCCATCTGTGAGTGTTGTAGAATGACATTTAAGTTGCTAAATTTCTCTCTCGCTACTCCTCCACCTATAAATTGTATTTGGGTTTGAATTACTGCAGCACACTTTGTTTTTTCACCAGCTCTTAATGTAATGCTGCATAATGCTAGCTAAGCCAACTAATCTTGCCTAAAAAATGATCAGCATTAGGATAGAAATAGACAGGTTTTATTGATGCTATCAGTTCTGTGGCACCTCTAAGAAGGCTGTTCTAAATTGTGTGGTGTTTCAAAAAAAAAAAAAAAAATTTGCAGCTGATAGTAATGTCTTCTGTAGAAATAGCTATAATTTTTTTATTAGTTGTCATTTACAAGCAGTTACAGGTGACTGTGATTTAATGTTTCCGTCATATGACAAGTTAAACATTCTTTGGAAAAGCCAATGAAAAAAAGTACTGCGAAAATATGTACATGAAATATGAGGCTACTACAGTTGATAATATTATCTTCTTTTTTGAAAGACCTCACCTAGCATTTTGACTGAACCCTGCTCCCAGTGATTTAGGATTGGCCCTGAGCTTGCTGTTGGGCTCCCACTGTGCTGTTTGAAGCAAACTTCCTCACTGCAAAGACCACATTTATGGGACTGGCTACAGACCTCATTTCTCAGTGTTTCTATCTCTAATCCTGAATCAGAAACTAATTCACAAAGGGATTGTGCTGTTTTATTGCCAGCTTACATTGATCCTAGTTTGATTTACTTAGGACTATAGTAGCAGATGCTTCTCTGCAACTGTGCAGCAGTTCCCTGTGAAACGAGGAGAGTTAAAGGCGTTGCACTGAGTTTCTGACATGTTTTTGTTGCTCAGCAGCTTGTGCAGGAGTTTTCAAAAGCACCTGGGTGATTAGCTGTGATCTTTTCTTGTGAAAAAAAGATCTGCTCCTTTCTGAATAACTTTAGTCCATAAAGAAAAACAAGAGATGAGACTAAATGAATAGAGGTAGATGGAGGTAATGGATTCCGGAATTTTCATTTAATACTGCTTTATATTGGTTTAATGCATACTGCATCCTTAAAAGCTCTGTGCTCTGTTTCTGCCTCTTCCTTGCTTTCCTTTAAGAATTTATTACTCACAAGCTATGAATAAGCACTGGCCTAGATCACTGATGCCAGTAGTTCCTCAGTGGTTTCCAGTGTTCCCTTAGTATACTGTTTTTTTTCATTCTTTCTAATGAAAGCAAACTTAAGGGTTTTCTGTATTACAACTGATACATTTGCCAGTCAGTGAGACAAAGAAGGGCTTGTGAGGGCGTACCAGCATTGTAGGTGTCAGCAGTTTATGGGCCGGTTTGGCCCAGTTCTGTGACTAGCGGGAAGGAGGGATTTCACAAAATCTGCACCTCCAGAAAAAGGGAAACAGGGGACCGTAAAATAATTAAAACAGTGGCAACAATCTGAGGAGAAACAAACTAATTTACTGAATATAGTATCGGAATGCAAGATAACACACCATAATACAATATAATTAGAATTGAAGATAATAAATCAAATATAATGAGAGAGAGAATGTCCAAAAGATGGATAGGCCTCACCATAACACTGAGGTGAGATGCGCAGTCCA
This sequence comes from Tetrao urogallus, assembly GCF_951394365.1. NCBI lineage: Eukaryota > Metazoa > Chordata > Aves > Galliformes > Phasianidae > Tetrao > Tetrao urogallus. The sequence goes on along the minus strand of NC_136813.1, from coordinate 94,164,361 downwards.
GTTGAGCAGCAGGGAGACGGGAGGAGAGCTGATGAAGAAGAGCAGATGAAAAAGTGCATCAGGTGACCTTGCCAGGAGTTCTATCTCCTCTCTGTGGCTGTGAAGTACCCTGGGGAATGTAGTTCTTCTTCTTTCCTGGGCAGGTACCCAGAACTTGAGCATTAACAGTTAAGCTCCCAGTGCCCCACATGATGTTATGATGTGGAATACTGATAACTAATAATCATAAAACCATGACATTCCACCCCTTATTCTACATCACTACATCATGCTTAATATATACAAACAAAATATAATTACCAAACAGTAAATACACGCACACACAAGCCTATGTATATACACATGCAATTACTGATTGCACTCCCCTAACATCAAATTTCCTTGTAGCACACATTGAACGTTCCTGTTCTTCTGCATCACCCACGAAGTGGACCCAGATCCCTGGGCAAAAACAGTTCCATGCAGAGGTTTGCCCTTCCTAGAAGCTGGAGAGACCCAAACTGCTTTTTCCAACATGTTCTTTACATGTACTACAGGAACCTTATCTCCCTTGACAGTATGTAGGGAGCTAGCAGGACTATCACGATTGATCAGTCCTCTAGTATTGACCAGCCAGGTAGCTTCTGCCAGATGCTTTTCCCAATGCTTAAATGTTCTGCCACCCATTGTTTTCAGCATGGTTTTTAACAACCCATTGTAGTGTTCAATTTTACCAGAAGCTGGTGCATGATAGGGGATATGATGAATCCACTTGATGCCATGATTTTTGGTCCAAGTATTTACTTGAGAATTTTTGAAACTAGTCCCATTATCTGACTCGATTCCTTCTGGAGCATCGCATTGCCACAGGACTTGTTTCTCAAGACCTAATGTGGTGTTCCGGGTGGTAGCATGGGGTACTGCATATGTTTCACGCCACCCAGTGGCTGCCTCACCCATAATAAGCACATAACACTTACCATTGTGAGATCGTGGCAGGGTGATATAATCAACCTGCCATACTTCCCCATATTTGTACTTTTGCCATTGTCCATCCCCCCAGAGAGGTTTCATCCTCTTGGCTTGTTTAATTGTGGTACATGTGTCACAGTCATGGATAACCTGTGCAATAGCATCCATAGTTAAGTCCACCCTTAAGTTTCTAGCCCATCTGTATGTTGCATCTCTTTCTTGATGCCTGAGGTCTCGTGGGCCCACTGGGCTAGAAATAATTCATTCTTGTGTTGCCAGTCTGAGTCTATTTGAACCATCTTAATTTTGGTAGCTTGATCTACCTGATGGTTATTTTGCTGTTCTTCAGTAGTCTGATTCTTGGGCACCTGCATGGTGCACCTTTATAACCATATTCTTTATTTGGGCAGAAATATCTTTCCACAGTTCAGTAGCCCAAATAGATTTGCCCTTTCTTTTCCAGTTGTTTTGTTCCCATTGTTGTAACCACCCCCATAAAGCGTTTGCCACCATCTATGAGTCAGTGTAAAGATAAAGCATTGGCCACCTCTTCCGTTCAGCGACATCTAAGGCCAGCTGGACAGCCTTTACCTCTGCAAATTGGCTTGATTCTCCTTTCCCTTCAGTGGCCTCTGCAACTTGTCATGTGGGGCTCCATACAGCAGATTTCCATCTGTGATGATTCCCCACAATATGACACGATCCATCTGTGAACAGGGCATATTTCTTTTCATTTTCTGGTAGTTCATTGTATGGTGGGGCCTCTTTAGCATGTGATACTACTTCTGCTGGTGATGTTGCCAACTTTTTACCTTCAGGCCGGTCCATGATGACCTCTAGGATCCCTGGTCAGCTGAGGTTCCCCATCCATGCTCACTGCGTAATCAACGCAACCCACTTACTCCAAATGGCATCAGTAGCATGGTGGGTGGAGGGAACCTTTCCTTTAAACATCCAGTTCAGCACTGGCAGTCGAGGTGCCAGAAGGAGCTGTGTTTCTGTACTGACTACTTCGGAAGCAGCCTGAATCCCCTCATATACAGCTAAGATCTCCTTTTCACATGGAGTGTAGCCCTCTTCTGGCCCCCTGTATGCCCGACTCCAGAATCCCAGGGTTTGGCCTCAGGTCTCTCCTGAGGCTCTTTGCCACAGACTCCAAGTGGGACCTTTCTCTCCAGCAGCAGCGTAGAGGATGTTCTTTACATCCTGTTCCATCCATACTGGCCCCAGGGCCATAGCATGGACTATCTCTTGTTTAATCTGCTCAAAAGCCTGCTGCTGCTCAGGACCCCGCACAAAGTCATTCTTCCGTGTCACCTGATAAAGGGGGCTTACAATAAGGCTGCAGACATGGCAGTGATTTTGTTGACCACATCTGTCAGGATGTGATGACAGCCATCTTGACACTTTATACCTAGAAACTGAATTTCCTGGGCAGGTCCTTTTACTTTGCTTCACTTAATAGTGAAACCAGCAAGCAGAAGGATTTGGATTATTTGCTCTCCTTTCTCAAAAACTTCCTTTGCTGTGTTGCCCCATACAGTAATGTCATCAATGTACTGTAAGTGCTCAGGAGTACCGCCTTGTTCTAGTGCAGCTTGGATCAACCTATGGCAAATGGTTGGGCTATATTTCCACCCCGGAGCAAATGATTCCAGGTATACTGAATGCCCCTCCAGGTGAAAGCAAACTGTGGCCTAGATTCTTTGGCCAAAGGAATGGAGAAAAAGGCATTAGCAATGTCAATGGTGGCATACCATTTGGCTGTTTTTGACTCCAATTCATAGTTGAGTTCTAACATGTCCGGTACAGCAGCACTCAGTGGGGGTGTGACTTCATTCAGGCCATGGTAATCCACTGTCAGCCTCCATTCTCCACTGGCTTTACTCACTGTTGTCACTTGCTTGAGCAGGAGGACATCTTCTTTTGATAGCTGAGATGTTGGATGACACTGGCTGGGAGGAAACCAAGTTGATCAGCCCCTCCAGTAGGCTGTTTTGGGAATTCTGATCCCCATTGGATATATCTGTTACCACCATGGATCCATCAACATTAGGCACAGTTGACAGTTTGTCTATGATATCTTCTTGTTTGCTCTCCTTTCTGTCCAGCTTTTCAGCTACTTCTGCGATGACTGAAACACAAGCTCATAGAGGGCTTAAATGTAACTCAAAGTCTTGAAGTTTGTTAATCAGTTCATTTATAAGGGGTCTTCTTTCCCCTTTGCCATACATTGCTGCAAATGTATTGGCGTACCTTTCTGGTGCAGTCTTTGTGAATATATGCCACATATTTGTTGTACACCTGACTCTCTCAGGATCATGCTCTTGATCTGGCTTGTTAGGAATGAAATCGGGGCTTTGTAGTGTTTCCACCACAGCATATTCTCTCAAATAACGGATGCCTTCTTCCATATCAGCCCATTTCTTTTTCTCAGGCATCAGATCGTCTTTGAAGGGGTATCTTTCTTTTCAGCTAACAGCATCCGCTTCCAGAGAGTGAAGGCCTCGTCCTGGCATGTACTAATGCCTCTATCAGTGGCTGAGTCCCTAGCAATGTCACCCAGTTGGTGAGCTTCTCTACTATCTAGCCACACACTGTTGGCCCCATTGTCCAAACATCGAAGTAACCAAGTGACAATAGGCTCATTTGGGTGGCGTGAGAAGTCTTTTCTCAGACTTCGAATTTCATTCATTTTCAGTGATAGGTCAACAATGGTAACAATATCTTGCTCACCTCTTACTTGTTCAGGACTTCTTACCGATAACTAATAATCATAAAACTATGGCAGTAGGAAAGCTGCTTAACCTTTGTAATTGAGAAGGGAAATGCTACTGTGGGAGAGGGTAGTTGAATGACTTGAAGGAAGAATATTAATCTTTGTGTCAGTATTTGGAATGTAGTTAAATTGTTTCATTCTAAGAAATCTTTATTGGTGTCATTTTCACCGATATAGGCTGCCTGTGGTTTTCTCAAGTATAAAAAATATTTGGAAAAAAGTACATTTTTGAAAGGTGATTTAAAAATAGCTAAAGCAGTCAAGAATGGTAAGAGTTACTCCTGCTGTAATTTTTATTCATCTGATTATTTTAAAACTCTTTTGCACACTGACTGTCCGTAAATCTACAATTAACTTTTTCTTTTCCATTCATAAGGTAACTTGCAGAACATGTCATTGTGTGGAGTAACACCTTCAAGGTGGTTGAAATCATTTAGCACAACTTTAAGTTCTGAAAGAAAGTAGAGATTTTAAACAGGCAAAGAGGAAAAGTCTGAGAACACCAGGCAGATAAGTGTTCAGTCAAGCTCTGAAAAGAGACAGAATAATGTAAATGATTAAATTTATAAATGTCTTGCGGCTATCAAAACAAAATTGCTAGCTTTCTGTAGGTGAGTCAGAATACCTAACAGAATGGGAACACGTGTTAAAATTTTCTTGTCAGTTTGAAGCTTGCTCATAAACCATTTGAACAAACTGGTTTTTATCCAATTTTGTGGATTGACCTGCCTTTGTTATGAAGCTCATTTTTTTTCATTCACTACCTCTAGAGAAGACTCCTGTGAATCTTTCTGTGCCTTTTTTCTTGCCCCGACTGCTGACTAATCATTTTCAGCAGTCATTACTTGGTCTTATATCTAGGAATTTAAATAATTTATGTGGTTGTTTTTGTTTTGTTTTTTTTTTTTGAAGTAAGGTGTTGGTTGCAGGGTTTGATTATCCAAGCCAGTATATCCTGTCAAGGAATAGCAAAGCCAGCGTTTGAAGGAGAAATCTTTTCAGGGAAGCAAAGTATGTTTAAAAAAAAAAAAAAAATAATAATAAATAAACAAACAACGGATTTCAAAATGCATTTGGTAATTTGTAAGCTTATTGCTAAAGTGTGGGGGTAATATGAACAAGCAGTAGGAATTTATCTTTGGTTTCTTAGCATACAAATTGATGGTTGAGCAAGAATCAGATGCCAGGAAGGCTGGAACTGAAGCCTGCCATTTTTCTTAGAAGCTAAGTAGATGAGGTTCTGTATAACTAAGGTTAGAAGGGATGAGATCCCTTTTGATTGCAGTGATTTGACTTTTTCTCCAAACAAAGGAGAATATAAGCTCCTGAGTCACACTTGCGATCTATTTAGCCTGTATTCTCTTGCCAAATGACAGAGGAAGCTATACAGGGACAGCTTTAGACCCTGCTCACTTTCTGCATTCCATTTTCCCAAATCATTCTTCATCTGTGGTGATGTTATTGAAATCACAGGTTATTTCCCTGCCTAGTGATATTTAATACACATTTATGAATCCATGATCCTTGAATTTGTCTAAAAGCCTTCTGAACCTGCTTTCACATCCTGACAGAATCAAGTCTCAGATGTTTGCTGCCTGCTGTGTAATCCATCTTAAATCTGCTGTTAAGAGCCTCCCTAGTTCCAGTATTTCAGGGTTTTGGTCAAAAAGTTTTGTCTTTACACTACAGGCTGTCTTCATGGTGTTATAAACATGGATCACCTCCCCTTCAGCTTTTTCCTCTTCAAAGAGTCAGGTGCAAGACCTTTTTATCTTCTCCTCATAAAGCAACTAAAACAGCTACTTTTTGGCTTTGAGATCAGAACTGCATGCTGTGGGCTCTTTCTCACTGTTCTATCCTTTCTAGTTGTGCCCAGTCTTTTGTTGACTCTTTTGGCTGCCTCTACACATTGCTCAAAAGTTTTCAGAGAGCAGTTAGTGATGACTCCAGGATGCAGAGCTGTCAGAGTTGTCTTCTGGTTCAGAGTTCAGCATCATATAGGAATGCTTTACATTTTCCCATTGTTTACAACCTTGTATTTATCTGCCCTGAAACTAATCTGCAATTTTATGCTCATGCACTTAGCTCAGTGAGATCTTCATCATTGTTACAGCATTTTCTACCTGGAAAATTTTAATACCCTCTACACACTTGGATCTGGTACAGCACTGCCTCTTCTGTGTCAAGTTTTGATTAACTATCATTAAGCACAAGTACAGGAAATTCAGATCAGTTCTATGAACAAACCTTTGTTTTGATCATCATATAGGATGTTTTATCATCAGTGTTTTCTGTGCAATTTGTCTGGCAGATGTAATTCTTTAAGTCCTTATTGGAAAGCTGCTTCCATGCTTTAAGAAACTCATAGAGACCTTATATTTGCTGGGAAATTGGTTTCATTTCTCTATTCCTAAATGTCACAGATACTCTTTTAACACAGAAACTGTATAGAATTACATAAATAATGAGATACTATGGAAGTTTTCCAGAAATACAAATCCACAAGATTAATCTTAATCTCATGAAAGTTATTTAATCAATTCTTCACCTCAGCAATGATGAGGAAAGTCCAGAGCAGTTTCTGAAATTGTAACAATTGAATCACAAGCAAATATGAAGCAGGGGAGTTTGAGAAAGGCTGGATGTGGATCTGGGCAGCCTAGTCTAGTGGCTGGTGACCCTGTCTATGGCAGGGGGTTGAAACTAGATGATTTCAGAGGTCCTTTTCAACCAAGGCCATTCTATGAGAAACATGTGTTTGTACCACAGTAATTACTGAGGCTGTACAAAAGTACAGTGTGAGTCATTTGTGAAGACATTACTTTTCCTAATGTGGTCAGTGTTTCTAATTTCTATGTTGATTTGTGGTACTTTTCACCTGATGCCCCACAGGTCTTGTGAGGTCCCATCTGCAGTTCTGCTCAGGGGCCACCAGCACAAGACTGGCAGAGGAGGCCACAAGAAGGCTCCTGTGAAGACAGGCTGAGAGAGCTGTGGTTGTGAAGAGAAGGCTCCAGGGTGATTTTTAAACAGTGTTCCATTACCTAAAGGAAACCTACGGGAAAGCTAGAAAGAGTCTTCATTGCTAAGGTGGTTAAGCGTGATAAGGCAAAGCATAACAATTTTAAACTAAAAGAGGGGATATTCAGATCAGATCTTAGAAGGAGATTCTTCATTTGGAGCGCAGTGAGGCGCTGGCACAGCTGCCCAGGGAAGCTGTGGTCCCCATGCCTGGAGGTGCCCAAGGCCAGGTTGGATGGGGTCCTGGGCAGCTGAGCTGGTGGAGGGCAGCCCTGTCCATAGCAGAAGGCAGGGGCTGGGTGGATTTTATGTCCCTTCCAACCAAAACCATTATATGGTTCTATAATCTGCTTTCCTGTCACCTTACTGGAAAATACAGCTTAATTTTAAGCAAGCTTTTTACTTTGTTTTTCACATTTTTATCTTTCTTTTTTCTGTATTTGAAAATCCAACAAGGAAATCCCCCCCTTTTTTTTCCAATTTTTCCACCTTAGCAGAATTTCTGAGAAGAAAGACCACACTCAATTTTAGTAATGATTCTTGTATAGCAGTTTTGAATTCAAATGGGAGTTGCATACAAATGATTACCAGGAAAAAAAATAAAACAATTTACCTGCGTAAACTGTGATATAATTTCTATGCTTGCTGAGCTGGCAGCTGTCGCAGGCAAACACTGCATGATTAATGTAGTTTACCAAATCAGGATCAAAGAGGTTTAATTAATTTAGTGATTTATTAATGATGTTTAATTAGACAGCAATCAGTGGAATACACATTTGGGATCGATATGACTAATAGAACAGATGAACTAGAATTAAACATTAATAAGCTTTACACTTTCCAAAACATCCTTTTCCAACTAATATTCTTGCAGTTGTAGGCATCTCTCTGTCTGAGCAGTGTGGGTTACCAACGTACATACCCTTACTAGGGATTCTTCTCTTTGCATACACCTGTAGATGTGAATGCACAAGCTTTCTATGTAGTTTTCATGCTTCCTACCATCTGATTAAAGCAAAAAGTAGTGATTCTGACACTAAGAAAATGGACTGGAGAAACCCCAGATAAAAATTTCTATTTCTGCTCAGTATTTGGACTTATGACTTTAGAGATTGAGCAGTCGTGTTTAGAATAATAGTCTCCATAGACAACATCTATGAAATTGTAAAGGAAAAAACATTAGTTGTGATGGTTGAGGCCATTCATTTCACTAATTGAAATTGGAAATTGAAAGCACAATCTCCTCCTATGGAATATATCCAATTAAAATATTGATCTGTTGACTGGACTGCTTCTGTGGTTTTTGGCAATTATTTCCTTCATCTATACCAATTTGGTGATCTTGTCAGAAACCAGTAACTTCTGTAGTTAGTTTCTGTAACTTAAGTGTATCTCACTTGAGTAACTGAACTGTTGCTGCAAGTAGCTTTTGCAGGCCAACAGGACTTTTTTTAATCCTTCTAAGTAGATATAATTGTCTTTGTACGTACTGTAAGTCAACAAAATTACCCCAGTTTTTATAGTATGGTTTTATGTCTCAATGGAAAAAAATCAGTTTGCTGTATTTTAGGTAAGTCCAGAAATTCTGTTCCTGTAAAAATACATTGTTTGGTATGTTGTGCTCAGTTATAACCAGCAAAAAAGATGAAATAACTACCCTTTCATCTGTGGTGTCCTGTTGTTACTATAATAGCATATTAACACACATTTTCCTGCAATTACTGCATTTAATTTTAAACATTCCTTCTGACATTTTTCTGCTATCAATACAAAATTACCTCACTTCATCTATTTGATTTGTCGACGCAAAGCACACAAAACATATTGAATTTTCTTATCAGAACTTTTCCATTTATTTGCACATCAAAGAAAACATCTAAAAATGTGACTAGAATAAGCCTGTTTGCTGGAGTGGGCAACAAAAGCTTGAAGACATTTGATGGGAAGTGAAGAATTGCATATCAAATGTCTAATTTAAATATTTCAAATGCTGGTATTTCTGATATCCTGCTGCTTGCAAGTTATTAAATCTGGCATCCTTCATGGTGAAGATAACAGGAGACAAAATGTGAAGTGAAATAGAATTTTCAGGATGCAATAGCATAGTTCTGAATGCATTTTAAAAGCCAGAGCTGCAAAGTTTCTTTGGGTCCCTCAAGCAGGAAGGATATATACCCACAGATGACCGTTTAATGGGTCTGTATAGGTGTGTATGGAAAATCAAGATAGATGGTACAGAATGCACAGATGGATTCAGTGTACTGAGTGTAAAGATCAATATTACTGCCTGCAACCCTCATTACTTTTTTGATTTTCACCCTCTGAAGATTTCCTCCCCCCCCCCCCTTTTGTCACAGAAAACAGCACATCTTGAAAACAAACATTCTTCCAAGTTGTCAGAAGTGAGAAAGCAATCATGATGGTGACTTACTGCTAAGGGATACATGCTTTGGTGCTACCCAGATCTGGTTTAACAGGTAGCATTCAGGAGATGGATTTAATTCCCAGATATTTTGACTAACCAGGTGAGGTCTTGCTGTACCTATATGAACTAAGCTGTCTCCCCTTTCTTGAAAAATATTCAGAAGGGATGTATTATGTAAATGCCTGAAATGTGTGCAAGCTGTGCTCAGAGTATCCTGTCTCACAGGCACCTTCTCAGGGAACTGTCATGCGTAGTCCTTTGCTGTGGAACGTGCCTATTTCCTTTGGAGCTTGGAGCTAGTAGAGGCTAAACTCAGTAAAACCAGGCTTTTTCACTCGTGACAGTGTAGAAGAACATCTGCTTTCAAGACATACTGCTTTCTGTGACATAAAGGAGGAGATTTTCTTAGAGGGTCAGAGTCAAAACACTAATAAGGATTACAAGCAGTAATATACACACATATATATATGTAATTGTCCACTGTAAGACTTCTTAGTAATGTTAACAAATGCTATTTAACTTGTTTAGGTAGAAGTTTTGATTATAGCTGTAACAATTAGACAGATCAATATGATGGGAAGCTCAGCACAATAGAAAAGTGCTATAAGGGAAGGATACCTATATCAGAAGATTCCAGGTTTACAGGACAAAGCCCCACAAAGAAGAAATCTCCAGAAAAGAGATCCCTCCTCAGTGGCAGTCATCCCTTAAATGGGGTCTAAGAGAGCTGCAGCCAGGCTCCACCCCTTCTGGTCACAAAGCTGAATTTCTTTCACCTGTGCTCCCAGGGCTGAGCCGGTCCTTTCCCCAGGTGATCAGTCACTGCTTCAGGCTGTGACTCAATAGCTCACATAGAGTAGCTTAATTAACAACTGATGTGTCTTCCCTCATTTGTTATGTTGGAGTAAAATAGCATCCTCCTTGAGTTCTTTTCCTTAATCTTATAAGGGTGAAAACAGCACCCGCTTAACTGAAGACAAACTAGGATATTGTAGAATTTTTGTAGTAGCGATCTAGTCTTTCAAGACTTGTAAGTCTAATCTTTCAATGAAGTTTTGTGCAACTGCTTTAAAGTGAGGAAAAAATCACTATGGTTAAATTTTAGAATTAGTGTGTTGTTGGTTTCTTTTTTTTAATAGGTAGCTTAAAATTCACCATTGTTGTCCACGAAGTTTGACTGCTTCCAAGAGGGTGGCTTTAAGGAGTGAATCAGATAGATATGTAGTTATTACTACATTTTTGTCTTCTGTGGACAATTCAGTTCTGCATTTATATTTTAGATGCTTCTGCACGATTAAAAATTAGCTTAATCTAGAATTATGATCTTGGAAGTGTAAGCAGTTAGAGTTGCATTTGTAACTGTTTTGACAGTCTTATATGTACTTTGAGTTTTACAAGTTTGTGAGTGGTATTTCATATTAGGTCCAAAAACCAGTAATACATTGTAAAGGGAGCTAAAGCTGGTGTGTTAGTCTTTCCCGATGGATTTCCTTCTAGTCAGCTGAACTTGGCAACCCTGTGTTCTTACTGTGGAATTCAAGCAGCAAATTTGTTGTATGTGGAATCCAGGTAGTTTTTGATGATGAGCTTTCAGTGGTTATAACATTAAAAAAAATTAAAAAAAAAAAAAAAGGAATGCATGTCCTGAAGGATTACTGCTAATGTAAAAAGTTCTTTGCACTAGTAGTGCTTCATGTTTTAGTATTCAGTAATCTTTTTTCCAACACATCTGCCTTTGAGTTTGGTGGGTAGGAATAAAGGATATGTTGAAAAAACGAGGAGGATTAAATGCTCAATCTTGTGTGTTAGTCCTTAGTGAATTAGATGTTAAAATTTAGTCCTTTTAAAGAAATTATGCAAGAGAATAAAGGTAAATTATTTATGAGGGTTACGAGGCTCTCAGTGAATTCCATTCTGGGAGAAAGTGATGGACTGGTTTGTCTGCTTTTGAGTTTCCCTTGAGATGGAAATGGATTTAAGTCCAGAAATAAGAGCTGAATTTAGATCTTTTTTTCCAAAATATGCAATCCTGGGAAATCTGCCAGGTTTAGAAATATATTTCTAGGGAGATAGGGGAAAATTATGATAAAATCTGAAGCCACAGGTTGTGTAACCTGGTTTGCTGGGATTTAGGCTGCACATATATGTTATATGAGGAGTACCACTGTTAACAGTTGAAATCAGGTATGAGTTAGCAGGTATTTTAACAAATGATCTCTATGAAGTGAAATTTTTCTGAACACTTAAAATGTTCTGGAATGCTGAATTTGCTGATAGGTCTTCAACGATAGGTAGCAAGATTTTTATAGCATTGTTATGTAAAGGCAGAATAAGACATTTAGTACTCTTTTCAAAAGGGCTTAGATTCCAATCCTGAATCAAAATAAAAGGAATGGGTTATCCAAACATAAATGTCCAGTACTGTTTACTGACTTGTGTTCAGAGATAAGAAGAAAATACATGCGTGCGTTGTCACTCTCAGTGGAATAATTTGATTAAAAATATTTTGGGTAAAAAGTTTGCTTATCTCTCTCAGGCAACACAGTCAGTTCTTTGATATCTTAATTCCCACTTTTGTATGTACTGACAAGGGGCAGTGTTTGGACAAAGTAGCTTACGTTTTTTGAAAGTGAATAGTTTCTTCTATGGAACAAGACTTCACAACAGATGAAGACAGGTATGTGACCAGACTAGATATACAATGAGGAAAAACTTTGGATTTCCTTTAATTATTATTATTTTTATTTATTACAGCTGTAGGAATTTTTAATTATGATTTTTTTTAAGTCCTGGAAAATTACCCTTCTTGTCCTCTTGCCTCTAGTCCTTATTGCATGCACCCTTTTCCTAGCAATGACACCAACAATTTCAAAATGAGCAAGACTTTTGTGTCATATAAAGAAAAACAATTACAGTGTTAATGCTTTTTTTTTTTTTTTTCCAATTGGAGAGGGGTTTTGGTCAGTCCTAGGGAAATTTCCATTAAAAAATATAAAAAGAAGTAAGTCAACATGGTGTATTTTTGTAATCATGGAATCTGTAGGGGTTGGAATAGGCCTCTGGAGATCACTGAGTCCAACCTCTCTGTTAAAAGCAGGTTCCCTACAGTACGTTGAGCATGAAAGCATCCTGGTAGGTCTTGAATATCTCCTGAGAAGGAGACTCTGCAACCTCTTTGGGCAGCTTGTTCCAGTGCTCTAGCACCAGAATACCATTGGCCATCTTGGCTACATGGGCACACTGCTGGCTCATGACCAACTTGTTGCCTACTAGGACACCCTAATCTTTATCTGTAGAGTTCCCATTCAGCAGATCAGACCCTAACCTGTACTGATACATGCAGTTATTCCTCCCCAGGTGTAAGAGTCTACACATACTTTTATTGAAAATCATATTCCTCTCTGCCCAGCTCTCTACCCTGTCTAGATTTCACTGAATGGCAGCACAGTCTTCCAGTGTGTCAGCCACTCCTTCTAGGTTTATCATCAATATATATGTATAATCAACAAACTTGCTGAGGGTGCGCTCTATCCGTTCATCCAGGTTTGAACAAGACCAGACCCAAAACTGATCCCTGGGGAACACTTCTATCTACTGCTATCTCCAAATAGAATGTGGCACAGATCACAACCTTCTGAGTTCTGTCATTCAGCCAGTTCTCAATCCATTGTCTACTCATATATCTCATGCTTCCTAAGCATCATTACAAGGATGAGTGAGACAGTGTCAAAAGCCTTGCTGAAGTCAAAGAACACAACAAAGTCTGTTGCTCTCCCCATCTGGTGAGATCAAGTCTCATAATTTTTTCAGATAAATGGAGGAAGAGAACATTGTTATATCTGCTTACTGCTTCTGCTTAAAAATGGAAACAAAATAACCCAAACTTGAGTTTGCACATAGGTGCTCATGACTCCTCCCAGCCTCATAAGAATGTACCAGAATGAATTGCCTTCTAATGGTTGTTTTGTAAAGACAACTGAATCAGCATGGCAAAGGTGAGAGTATAAGTGAATACAAAGCAACGGAGCCAACTCTCATTTGGTAGTTGTGTAGCAAAGGGATATCATAATTCAGTTTCAAACCCCACAAGTACATGTACGAAGTAGCTGTTTTGCATGAAGTTTGATAATTGAGACTTGCTTTGATTTTAAATGATGAATTAATAGATTCCTTGAATTGCAAACAATTCTTGTAAAGGTGAGGAAATTGACTAAGTAAGTGTATCTCAGTGTACTACAGTATCAGCACTTGGATATAAAGACAGATTTCTATAGATCCCTCATGAACTTTTTCAAGCTATTTTCTACTGATTTAAATGGTCATCAATTTATCACTGATATTCACATTTCAGTACTATGGCATTTTTATTTTTTGAAGAGTTGCCTAGAAACCTGATTGAAGAACCTTGGAGGGTTTTTAACTCTACCTACTGTTTGGTTATGAAATGTACAGAAGAGGAAGTGTGCTGAAGCATTTGGGAGATGGAGCATTGATTACTAAAACATAAAAAAGCTTGAATGAAAAACAATGCAGCACTTTCAGCTGATCAATTTATTTTCATTGGATAAAGAGGGAAAGATACAAATACCAAATGCTTTCAAATTAGGGAGAATATCAGTATTTGAAGAGTATAAGATGTTTTTCCTGACTATCTGAAAGGTCATATGATGATCAGTTTTGGTTTGTTGTCTGTTTTTTAAGGAGTATCATTATTCTAAGACATTGTGTGACTAACACAGTGGGTCAACATTTCAGTGCTATTTTCGCTTAGCAAGATTTATAAAATACTAGTTTTATTTATTAAAACATTTTAGTAGGCAGTTTTCAGGAAGCTGAGTTTTGGTGATTCACAACTGTGTTTATCAGTAACTGTTAAATATGTAATTTAAAGATTAAATGGGCAATCTATGATATGAGGGAATGAACAGTTTGGAAAGCAAGCAAACAGCAGAAGAGCTATAAACACAGCACTCACATCAGCCTAAATTAGGAGTGAGTTGCAACAAAGCTCATGCAAATATTTATGCTGAAGTTATACTATTTCAGTGTAGTATCCTAATGAGAACTGGAATCAGTCTAGCCAAATAATTCATCCACTCTCGCCATCAATAACTTCAAATATTCCTTATTCCCTGAAAATGCATTGTCTTAAAACAGAATGTGTGCAGTATTTTTTTTAAAGAAGCAGGGGATTGTCAAGACGGTTTTTTTGCACTTCATCCTAAGCCAAGTTCATATAGGTTTACTGACATGCTTGCTTCCCCACATCTACTGTTGTCACTTAGATATTGAAATAGAATAGCATTCAAGAAAAACATATTTTAGTAAGATAAATTCTAGAAGTTGGTTAACCATTAAAGCCCAGATTAGGTGTCAGGAATGTGAAGTCTCATCTTGTCCAAGACCAGTGATAATGAGTATACCAAATAGGTGGGTACTCCTGCGAAGTGCTGATTTCCCTCTGGTTCAGGGGAGCAGTCATAAAATCATGAAGTCATAAAGTTGCACTTGTAGTAAGATGTGACTTCACTAATGTTTGAAATTGGAAGGCTATAGCAGTGTTTGAATTACAGGTGTTGGAAAATGGAAGAATAATGCTATTATACTCGTTTTTTTCTGCCTGGATTTATTTGGTTATGGCTATGTGTAGCTTTGAGTACAGGAGTTTTGATGATTGTCTCTGTTATTTACTAATATATTCCATAGTAAAATCTTTCAAGGGGAAATTATTAATCTACCGCTAATTAGGACACTTTAAGAATGGCATTAACAAAATGTTATATACTTTTTTTTTTCTTTTTTTTTACAATTATCACATCTCTGAAGTTGCACACATTTTTTTGAACTAGTTTTTACCAGATCAACAGTACCTTAAAAGCTTCTTGATGCCTAGCTTAAATGAATCCATTTAAGGGTCAAGATTTTACTCAAAGATCATTCTGATATAATTAAATTATGCTTCATTTAATTACTAGCCAGAATGACTTTATTAATGGGAGCAGGGGAAATTGTAGGAAATATATTGTTCAGATGTGCTTCTCAGTGTACTCTGACTTTCTTCTGGTTTATATTCTGTTTTTTAATGCAATATTAAACAGAACTAAATTCTTAAAAATCACAAACAGATATTGTGTTTATTCTGAACCTGACATTTTCACTTTGAAAGAGATTATATAACCACGTAGTCTAACACAGCATTCATTTTAGTTCACTTTAAAATTTTTTTCCTGTTTGGTAATGGTCTTTTTCTTAAGGCTTTAAATGCCTGGGAGGATAGCCTGTCAGCCAGTTTTGAGAAAGTTCCATAATATGGGTATGAGGGGACATTTTAAGCATCCTCAAATTAAATAACGTGACTGTAATAGAAAACTTGAGCTGCTTTTTCTGACTATAAAGCCAAAGTACAATGTTGATTGCTCTTGTTGTTCAATATGGCATCCTGTTTTCCTACGTAAATGCAGAAGACCATTTGATACTGCTAACTGCGATTAATCAAAATTAAAATTGTTCAGCCTGACTATTAAAACTACAGTTTTCAAAAACTATGATTAAGAGAGTAATACAGTTTTGGTTTTGCATAGAAATTCTGAGAAAGTGTTAAAGGGAGACATGGACCCCAAACCTTAATTTACAGAACTCCTATATCATGTAAGTAAGAATATGTGAGAGTGGTTTTCAGTTTTTACTTTTCCAGTGTATCATGGATCACGATCAGGGAATCTTATGATCACTTCATTAAAAAAACAAAGACTTGAGAACTATTCCTGCCTCCCAGAGTAATACAGAAAAGCAGAACACTATTGACAACAACAACAAAAAAGTATTGAATCTTTTGTCTATGTGCAGAATTTCTCAGTCTCATCTTAGAGCTTCAACAATAGAGTTCAACAATAGTGATGATGAATTTCTTGCTTGCTTGCTTTGTTTTGTTTGTTTGTTTTTCGTTAGGATCAAACTTCAGAAATCCGTAAAGAAATCTTTACATCTGCGATGGTGTCTGACTTTTGTGGTTCTTGTGTATTGACAGAATTATTGTCCTACCTGCTCCTTAATCAGCTGTCATAACTTCAGATTTAGACTTCAATTTTAAGAGTTGTCATAATTCCAAATGGAATAAAAGCTTCTAGTATTGTGATGTAGAGTCAGTCCAGGTAAGTTTTCTGTTCTGAGAGCTTCTAGGACTGAAGTTGCTGATTGCATTGCTGGCAGGGATCCAAATCCCTTGATTTGAAATTGAGCTTTAATGGAATTGATGATAAGGACATGTAACTCTGCCACTTGGAGTGCTATGAGAAGTGTCTTGGAGCCAGCTCAAAACACAAGAAGGTCATGTGGAAAGAGTGTCGTTCTTAGTCTGAAATTCATACATAAATTGCAAAGGAAAGAGAATGTCCTTGTATATTTGTTATTACCGTATTCCTGATGATTAGCAGTGATTGGTAGCTATTTTCTCATACATTTTTCTACAAGACTTCTGAATATCTTCCCAGTAATTCATCCAATAGCTATTTATTTCCGTCTGTTCTTAAGCTCTTTGCCATCCCACATTACCAGTAGGATTGGATGTTTATTAAACTGGACACAGTAAAATGTGTATAAGTAATTTAAAAAAAATAAACAATGAAGACCAAAATTATGAGTGCTATGCAAGAAGAAGGCAGGATGTCTAAAATAATTGAAGAGTGTCTCTCAGCTGTATTCTTCTTTACTGAAAAGTATTTACTTGGAGAAGCTACCTATAGAAAAATGTTTAAATCTGTGTTCTGTCTCTAGAAGCAGCAGTATTTTAGTGTAAGTTAGCATCTGATGGAGATATTTATCATCAGATTTAGATGGAAATATGTGGATTGCACTGAGAACTCTGATTCCCTCTTGATTTAAGAACTTCTTTCTATTTCTGTCAGTTGGGATTCCAGGATTCTCTTCTTGTCTATCGGTAAAGTTAGAGATGATCTTCCTTCATCTCATTACACTGAGAGGACTGGTTCAGCATGTGTGGTGCATATGAGAAAAAAGGGCAATTAATATCTATAGATAAGAGGTGGGTGTAATCATATCAGCTTAATTATAATAAGGAACTGGATAATTATGTTTAAAACTGAGCTAAGAGAAATGCAGTTTAGTTTAACTGAAGGCTAGATAAAGCTTTTGTAGCATGTTGAATTCATTAGAAAACTGAAATTGCTTAAATATTTAAATTAAATATTTAAATTAATGGTGAGAGTTCTTTTTTAGTACTCCATTTTCAGTTTGTCATCAGTTAAAGATGGTTCAATCTATTTATCACTACGTTAATCTCATGCTAATGAAGTTAACATAATGAGTAACCCACCATTTCACAATATTACATTTATTAGAGTGCCCAACTTGAGCACATTATAGTTAATTGAAACAGCAACTGAAGAAAGATCATAGGTTAAAAATGAGACAGGGAATGGAGCTTCCCTAGCATTTTTGATCATAGAGGGAAAAAATTAAAATAGTTACAATTATAGTCTTAAATTGTGAGAATCCTTCTTTGTTTTTTTGTTGGCTCAAAGCTTGCTTCCTGAGGTTTTTGTTGTGATGATTTGTCAAGGAGGCAAGTGATGGGTGCTAACCGTGTGACAATCGATTTCGTTTTGGGAACATCTGAAAGCCCCTTCCTCCAGAGCTGCTTGCTCTGTAGAAAAGCGGAAGAGAGTGCTCAGGAGTGTTCACTGGTGGAAGATCTGGCCTGTGACTAAACCGCTCCAGCTTGGTATGGGAGGCTGGGGGATGATGCCATTGTATCCTGCAAAGGCAAGATACAAGTTGGTGCCTCCCTGCTTCCTCTTATCTGCTGGCAAGGCCAGAAAGATAAGAACAAAGGAATTTCCTGCTGAGGTCCCAGAGCCAGAAGCTGCCACAGAGAGCTGACTCAACCACTTTGGATTTGAGCTGTCACTCCAAAGACAGCTGACTCGACCACTTTGAAACCATTGAAAAGGGGCCATCATCACCATGGTCGTTGTTGTCAATAAAACAATTTTGCCCGATGACCCACCACTACTGAAGATCAAAGACTGAGCTATGAACCTCGTTGGATCCATGGTGGTGACTATTTCCCTCTTGCTTCCTATAAAGACTCCTTGCTTCTTCTTTTCTATCTTTTCTATTGCCCTCCTTCCCTTCCCCATTACCCTAATTCATAATAGTGTCCGTCCTCCCCTTCCCCGTTTCCCTAATTAAGATCTGTAATAAACTGGTCGGACCAACATTTGAACCGCTGTTTTTTAATCTCACGCCAGGTGTATAGTGATATATATATTATACATATATTATACATGATAATAAAAGAACCTCCTCTCCCTCCTATAACTTGGAGCGAGACATAAATGCAACTGAAAAACAAGCAAGACTGGTGTGTCTCTGCAGAAGCAGACAATGTCTGTTTTTGTGTAAATGACTGGCTTTCTATGTTTGCAAAGAAAAAGTTGGTCATTGGCTCCGTGATGAAGAGTACCAGTATTTGGGAGTTGGTGGAGCTGTTCTCAGACCTCAAGTACTGGAATTTCCATTCCATGAGACTTCACATACCAGGCTGAGGTAAACTTTCAGTCCAATTAATAATTACTGTGCTCATCCAGAGAAACAAGAACCTGCTATGAGATGTCCTGGAGTGTTTGGCACACAGCTCTGGAATCATTCCTCTGCAGTGTCTGCAGAGGAAACTAGAAGTACTGTGTATGTATATTTTGAGTGGAGTCTTCCAATGCAAGAAGTTATATAATGCTTTTTGAAGCAAATGGGAAAAAAAAGAAATGAGATTATTGTGCTGTGCCTGAGCTTGCTCTTTTGTGAGGCTTTGTGAAAAGGAATACAAGATTCTACTCTTCGTGAATTTTGAAAGCTAAACTTTGGACAAACTTGCAATGCATTTGATGCCACTACATGGAATTTGTATGATCAGGAAAAATAGTGTGTAAAACAACTGTGGTCACATTAGAAAATTCATTACTCCATGGGTTCAATATTTAATGAATTCATATGAAGATATATTGTTACATTATAGCTGTAATGCATGCTGCTAAAAATTTTATATCACTGGTGGGTGCCTCAGTGACATCTGTGCTTACTGGTACTCAGTTTTTCTACGCTATATACTTTATAGTGGCCAGCAAATGTTGATATTTTTTATAGATTCTTCTTCATACCATACTGTTAAGCACAGCCAAAATAAGTAAGTACCACCCTCTGAAGAAGCTAAATTTTATGTGTCTAATTTTGTACGTATGAGGCAACAAGGGGGTAAGTCAGGGAATAGAAATTTAAATAACAAGTGGAAAACTGTATAAACATGTTGATAGCAGTGATAGCAATAATTACAGTGGTCTTTATTTTTAAAAACACATACTTAGTAAAAATTGGTAATTCCTTTGGGAAAGTAGCTACTAACACTTTCTGGAGATTGTGAAATATTATGCCACCTAAGAAAATGGAATCTCCCAAATTCTCACCTTAAAAAAAAAAAAAAAAAAAAAAAAAAAAAAGATGCCCCTCCCCAAGAGTCAAGACATCTCTCTTTTTACTTTTTAGCTGCAAAAGCAGTTTATCTTATCCAAGACGCTCAGAAAGTAATGCCTGCTATTTCATTGTAGTGACACATGACATCAGAGTTGGATATTGGTGATATGACAGTGTGGATTGAACCTTCCCACCCATACACCATTACATTTTGTTGCATGTGATAGATGGCAGCAAAGGGGCAATCTGACAAAATACTATCTGACATGGAAGTGTTTATGAACCAAAAGTGTGTCACTGAATTCCTCCATATGGAAAAAATGTCACATGTTGACATTCACTGTCATTTGCTGAACACTGATGGAAACCAAACAGTGGATGTGAGTACAGTGAGATGGTGAGTGGTGCATTTCAGTAGTGGCAACAGTGACAGTGGGTCACCTCCACTGGTGCAGTTTTTTATGAGTGTGGCATGCAGGCTCTTGTTCATTTCTGGCAAAAATGCATAGCTAATGGTGGTGAATCTGTTTAAAAATAGTGTTTTCTAGCTGAGAATTTGCTTTATCAAATAATGTTATTGCATTTTTTGTATTTGTTTACTTTCCGTAAAAATAAAAGAAGGCATTACTTTCAGTGCAATCTGTGTATGTGTAGGCAGCAAAAGAGGGGGAAAAAAAGCATTAATTTCAGAATTGTTGGCAATGCATTTTTCCTTTTCTTTTGATAAAATAATGCCAAATTTAATACAGAAGTAGAAAGATTTTTATGTTGGTTTCTTCATGTGGGTGAAATATATTGCCACCTCTT
Source organism: Tetrao urogallus (assembly GCF_951394365.1). NCBI lineage: Eukaryota > Metazoa > Chordata > Aves > Galliformes > Phasianidae > Tetrao > Tetrao urogallus. The sequence goes on along the minus strand of NC_136813.1, from coordinate 94,143,893 downwards.
TCACTGTCAGTCTTACGAGAGTATGGTAGGACTCTTAGGTAACCAGTCATCTGTCAATTAGTTCAAAGATACTGTTATCTTTCATTTCTCTCAGATATGTGGTGCATGCCCTGTTAGTAGTATGTAGGTTTGTTCAGGACCCTACCTTTTGACCAAGTCTGGAATTCAGGCAATTTTTAGGAGGATCGATTATTGTTAACTCTATTATAGTACCTAGTCATGTGAATATAAGCTGTAAATGTTTTGATTTACCACACTGGCATGTAAGTAAAACTGGTTTCTAGCAACTACAGGGCTGATACCTGAAGTAGTGATTTGGTACTTTTGCTATCATTTAGACTTTGTTTTGTGTTTTTAATTTGCTTAAGACACATGAAATAGCTTCTGCATTTTTGATTTCCACAGTTTAGCTCTCTTTTTCCAGAGGATAACTAAATGAGGGTACTGGACACAAGAGTAGTGAAATTTCTGATGACTCTTCTGCAGCTATATAATCAACTACTGTAAGCTGTAATTTGAGATGAAATGCTATGTTTATTTGAAATCCATGAAGATTCTTTTATATAAAATTTTTGGGACAAAAATAGGAGTGAAGTTAGCAGAAGAAAAAGAGTATAAACTTAGGGAGATGAGTTTTTGAGCCTTTCTGTTATTAGTGTTGTGATGTACAAGATCCATCTCAAAAATCTGTTGTTTTCAGAAGAAAATAGTTCATCAAGAACTTCTCTTAACACTCCTTTGCCAGGAATTGTAGCTTACACTGCCACAAATACTTCTTGACAGCTTTCCTCTGAGATGTGTTCAAATGTAGATTTCATCACTGTGATTGAATAGCAGAAGCTTGAAGGGTCTATGTCCTTAAAGGATGGCTGGCTGATATTTGTTATTCTTTCTATCACAACTTGTCACCCTCATATTTTATATATAAAAATGAGGGCATGCTATTGGGTGCTATTAACCTTTCTAAAAGTCAGCCTTCTACATTTAGCTTTGGGTGATAGAGAAGCTTTCTTGCTTGAGATGTTTGAATACCCTGAAGTGAGGTGTTTTACAGTTAACTTCTGCTTCTTTTCAATTTTAGAAAATAAACCCTGCATCTTTAATTTGCAAGATAGTATTCAGAGTATTTCTATTGTAATTCTCCCTTAAAATTAAATTTATTGAAGCATACTCTAAACTGTGAATATTGTAAGGGTAAATGAACACTTGCATTTCACTTCACTGTCTTATTCTAAGGAATAGTATTTTGTTTATTGAAACTATATGGGTTATGGTTCTTTAGCTGTGAGTTTGGTAGTATACGTTCTACAAAACAATGGATTAATGTGTCATGATTGTTCTAGGTCTGTGCATTGTATTAACAGCAGTTTGTCACTTCCATTTTTCTTCTCGTTATTGATACTCAAGCTGCTTGTGTTAAATTGAAATTGGAAGTTAATAGTATATTAGATGTGGAAGACTAGTTCAAGACTCAGAGTTCATGATTTGGATTATAAAAGAAAGTTCACCGAATGCTTTAGGGATTTGAAATTGCTGCTTCAAAACTTTTTATTGTTGCTTATTTTCTCAATTATTGTTATTGGTAAGGAGAAGAGTTAGTGGTCATTTCACTAGTTTGTCTGTCTGGCACATTTTTTGAATATGTTTTATACCAGTACATAGATTTATGATGCTCTTACTGCATCAAATGTTACTTTTTTAAAAGTTTAATTATTTGTACCGCTGGTTCACTGGTGTCATGGAGTTGACCAGATCAATCTATGTCCGTAACAGGGGGCAACAGGCCTCTGCCCTCCCCCCCACCCCAGTCCCACAAAAATGGGAAGGAAGGAAGGGAGGAAAAGAACAGCGGCAACAATCTATGGAGGAAAACTTATTTTACTATAATACTAGAATACAAGATAACACAATATAATACAATTTAATTGAAATTGAGATTAATAAATCAGACAAGATGAGAGAGAGAGTTCCCGGGACCAAGTCAAACCTGAGAAGCTTGGAACGGCTAGGAAAGCACCCTCCAGCACCCACTGCAAGGCAGCAAAAAGAGCGCATCCCCCAAACGGGAGATCCCGTGACTTCTGTAATGTACAGGGATAGGTACCTGGAATTGGGGCATTAACACTTTAATGCCCCGTACACTACATGATGTTTTGATGTGGAATACTGAAACCCAAAAAATAAAAAACACAGAGCCATGACAACTGGGTTTTATATCCCTAGATCAAGAACTCCCTGATCTCCACAGCCTTTGGAAAGACAGTAGTAGCCTTGAGCTGACATTGGTGATTTCCCCCAGAAACCTTCTTGGTTGCTTGTCCTAACGTGTTTCCTTATCAGCTGATGTCAAGAAAGCCAAAGCTGCTTAAGCTGTGCCATAATGACAAAATTTTGTGACTGTATTTGGAACTCTTAATTCCTTCTGCTTTCTTCTCAGGAAAGAGAATACTTATTTATGTAAATTTTTGAGGTCCACGTATATTTGCCTTGCTTTACCAATGTGGAGGTCTCTCTTGCCCTAACCTCTTGCTTTGAATCCTCTTTTTCTGACTGTTCAGACCCACATTTCGTCTCTATTTATTGTGCATAATAGTCTCCATCCCCACTTGAGAATTCATCCTCCTTAAATCCATCCACAGTAGAAGTTTCTTAGAGAATCAAAATGTTTTATGTTTAGTAAACATTGAGATTTATTAAACAGTTGATTATTACTTGGATACTTTGTAAAGGTCTTCATGAGTGAAGAGATTTCTTCTCTGCTGTTGCTTTTGGCCCCCAAGTTACCAAGTAATTACCCTCCAGACTGCTAATCCTTAATCCGAAGATGATGCAAGCATTATGATGTATTACTCTTGCAGTGAATATTTTAACACTTTAGAAAAAATTGTATTAGATTTGAAAGTTTAGTTCTGTAGTTTTTTTGACTTACTGAAGATGTATATTATATGTCTAGTAGCTGTCTTCTGTGATGTATAAATATTAAATAAATGTTAATATAAATATGTATTTAGACTAGATATTAGGAAGAAATTCTTTTCTGTGAGGGTGATGAGACACCGGAACATGTTGTGCGGATAGGCTGTGGATGCCCTCTCCTTGGAATCGTTCAAGGCTGGATGGGTCTTCGAGCAACCTGGGCAACAGGAGATGTCCCTGCCTACAGCAGGGGGATTGGAGCTAAGTGATCTTAAAGGTGCCTTCCAACCCAAACAATTCTGTTGATTCTATGATTCTATGATATTAATATTAATATTTGTACCATAGACCCATAAAATAAATATTCTCTTGAATAGACCCCATTAGTCATTAATCTAGATGCCTCTAAGAATGTTCAGCAGTGGAAAGTCTGGCCTTTGTAACAAATAATGTCTGATGTTCAGTGATGGAAGGAAGAAAACTGTATGTTGAGCTGTTCAATTCTTCAGTGGTTGTGTTAGAGTGAGAAAAATAGACCCGTGGGAAACTGAAGATTTTCTGAGTGACTAAATAGAAGTAAAAATAAATAAAATCAGGGATAGATACTTGAATTCTAACAAAGTTCTGGTTTAGTTGTTATAATACATATAAAAATAAAAGTATAGATCCGATTTAAACATGAAAGTAATTGTGTTATGTTGGAAGTACCTGTGTTTAAAATGGATACATTAATATATTTATTGATATTAGAAAAATCATTATTTTTTCAAAAAGAATTACAAGATCTTTTGTTAATGTTTTCCCCTAGGAATGATGATTTTAAGAAACTTTCATTTTTTGCTTTTTATTTTTTTTTATTACAGCCTGTAAAGAGAATGTTACTGTAAATACATTTTTGTTCAGTCAAGCATTGAAATTTCAGTGTGAATTACTAGATTGAAGTGTCCCATGATTCATTCAGTTATTTGTAAGTTGAAAACCAATGCAGTTTTTATCACTGAAAAACATCGAGGACCTCTACAGTGAGAATTTTAAACTCTAGAAGCAAAGCTGACTTACCTGCATTTAAAGTTTTCTGATCTGGCAAAATAAACATAAAATTGAGAATAAGGAGATTATTTGTTTGTAGGTAGCTTTTTGAGTAACCTTATCTACACAAGAAAAGAATATATGAGATTTTGCTATATCTCTGCCTACTCTGCTGTTTCCAGTCTTTGCACAGGAAACAATAACTCAGCTTTATTAACCAGTCTGCCACAGTTATTTAGTACTGTAGCTACAGAATTTTGATCATTGAAGGCACATCCCAAGTGTGGCTTTATTAGCATTTCTATGAAATGTATCTATGAATGAAAGTAATTTCAGGTGCTTGAAATGGGACTTCAGTGCAGCTTTGTTCAAACTCTGTGATATGAAAGGGAAAGCAAGTAAAATGATTCTGTTGCAGTGCATGATTATTGATTTGGGGCACAGGAAGAGGATTTTAAAAATGTAAATCATGCTCATTTCTGAATGTACTCTTAAAGGCTAATATAAAATTCTAGTGTATGTATTTGTTCAAGGCTTTGCTTTCTTTTGTCATTATTCAATGGTAAAAGAAAACTGTTGAGATAATACTGGATGTTTAGTATCCAGTACAATGTCTGAATATTACCACATCTACTCTTAAAGTAGACTTCAATTCTCTGTGTGTCTTTGCCTTAGCCCTTGCTGATTGCTGTGCTGTGACAAGACTGTGCTCTGAGATGCATTCTGACCAGGACAACTGTGAACTGATGTGTGATGTGGATAACTGCAGCTTGTGGTGAGACTCAGTATTGTTTTTTTTTCCTTGCTGTTGAAATTGGCTGTCAGTGTGTTTTGAAAGACTATGAAAGTTGTTACAGGTTAAGTATGCAGGATATTGCCATTGGAAAGCAGGAAAGGATCATCCGTTCTTGGTCATTCATTCTTATTTGTCCCAGTCTCCTTTAGGATTCCCTTGGCATTAGCCAGTTGCAGTTTTACAGTATTTTATTTAATTCTAAGCACTCTTTGGTTACACTTCAGCACTGCTTGTTCCATCATTGAAACTCAGTACATTCCTTAAAGTCTTACCATGTGTGATCCTGCTACTCTGCTGAATCTCTGAGATAATGGATCAGTCTACTTTAATTTCTCTAAAGTTTAGTCTGCGTATGTCTGTGCTCTATTCAAGTCAGAATCAATTACACTGTAAAAGTCAGCAGAAATCCTGAGGGAATAAATATCAACTACTTGAAGGAAGGAGAATTGTTCATAGAAAATCTTGCACCTAACTTTCTCTCAGTCTGCTTAGAGAGGTGTTGCTGACTCCCGTGACACCTCCAGTGCTTGTGGTTCAGGACATGTTAGCCAGCCAGGGAGAGCATTCATCCTTGCAGAAGATTGAACAGGAGATGGGAAAAAGGCTTGTGAGGAGCGATTTTTGGTATCTTCTCTGTCTGGGGAAAAAAAATCAGCTTTTGTTCTGAGCCAAAGTGGAACAATTTTATAAAATAGAAGAGTGAACACCCAGAAATTTTCAGTCACCTAACCAACTATCACAGGCATGAATACTTAAAAAATAGAAACCATTATTAATATAGCAATACCAAAATAATAAAGGGGGTGTTTGGCTATGAGGAAGAAAATACACTACTTCTTTGTCCTCAATTTGTGTGCTGCAATACCTTACATGGAGAACAGACCAACTGTTCGGTGTTTTTTTCCATAAGGAGAAAAATAATTGTTTTTGTAAGATGCACTTTCAAATTTATGCTGTGACTGATGCTAGCCCTCAAGGAAGCAGACTGTTAATTACAGGGTTGCTTGTCAGGTGCTTACAGGAGTAACTCATTTATAACTCCAGTCAAGTTTTAAAGTTAGGGCATGTTTTCTTGCAAATGACTTCTTTTTTTTTTTTTTTTTTTTTTTAAGGCATGCAAACAGGAAGCGAGTAATTTAGATGAGACAGAGGGGGATAGAGAAGATTATGAGAAAGTGAGAAGGTAATATGTGTACCAGAGACTGTCAGTTGGAAGTGAAATGAAATAAAGATTATTTACATGTTTATTTGCTCCCTGGTAATCTTATAATTGCTGTAAACAGTGGACATGTGTTAAGAACACATGTTTACAAGGGAGTTTAAGATTGTTTTGGTTTCAGATGTGTTGGTAGCATACAGTTTTATACCTAATTCTTTTTCTCATTTGTTAAACTCTGCAGGGGGATGCGAGTCATAACAAGTTGCTTGACTACATTATTGTTATATATGTATGTCTGCACATACGTGAGAATTTATAGAATTTATAGGAAGTTAATTCTAGAGGGCACAAAATGTCAGGTATTTAAATGTCTGTCAGTTTCACTTTGGTCAAAACGATTCCAGTGATGCCTGCCCAGATGAAACCGAATGATACAAGGACTACGTCTTGAAAAGGTCTAATTGTTGAGGAGGGCTGAACCCAGATAACTTCTAAGCAATCACCAGCCTCTTGCTCACTCTGCAAATTTAATTGAGTGTGCATTTGAACATCCAGTAAAGGCTGATGCCAAAAGGAGCAGTGTTCTATACCAACTGCTTCTGAAAAAGCTTGAATAACTTTGTGTGGGTAAGTATCATCTTTTAAGTTGAGATGATTCAACTTGTCCCAGGTACATTCTGCCAGAGTCTCTTATTTGAGGCCATACTTCCTGGCTCCAGTGTTGACTTCACATCTCTCACCTGGTCCTGTCTGGACTGACCCAGGAGCCACTTCATGAATTAGACTCTGAACAGATCTATTTGGATAGGTACATACCTACTGCCATTTTGTTTACTGAAACTGGATGTTTTCTGCAGGTTCTTTGACTTTGCTTTTTTTTTTTTTAGGCAAAACCAGCTTTTGAAGGATTTGTTTTTTCAAACAGTTCCTTTGTTGTGTTGACTCACAGGATGATGTAATAAACATACTGGAAGTGTTGAGAGGCTTTGTCCTGTTCCAGTACAGTTTGTGTCAGCCTCTGATAAATAGTAGGGCTAGTCTTCTACCTCTGGTCAATTGTAGGTATTGGACACCTTTCCAAATGGAAACATGTTGTGGCCTTTGCTCTGCTTCCAAAGGAATTGAGGAAAAAATGCGTTTATCACTCTGTTCATTGGTGTCCCCACACCTAGACCCCAAAAATGGAATAAGAGGAGGGATGTTCACCTTATCATTGGTGATGCTAATCATATTTCCAGTGGTCAGGAGCAGAGGGCACAGGTCAAACAGTACAGGAAAAATGAACATTTTCCAATCTTTAACTAGATGTCTTAAGAATCTACTTATTATCTGTATGAAAAGTATTGTGTTTTGTGCTACTGTCTGGATTAGAAACTTCAGGAAACTAGTTAACACCTCTCCCAGAAAATTTGAAGTATAAACCTCCCTTGAATCTCCCCTAGTGCAGCTTGAAGCCATTCCCTCTAGTTCTATCATAGTTACATGAGAGGCCGACCCCCAGCTCACTACAACCTCCCTCTGCTAGTTATAGAGAGCAATAAGGTCTCCCCTGAGCCTCCTCTTCTCCAGACTGAGCAATCCCAGCTCCTTCAATTGCTCCTCATAAGACCTGTGCTCCAGACCCCTCACCAACTTGCAGCTGGTGAGCTGAAGGAGAGAGGACTTCTTTTTAACGAACTGAATATATCTGTGTTTTTCTCTGACTGTAGGTAAGACATGAGATGAATATCCATATAACTCCTATTATAAATTTCTGAAAAGAATAGGTGTAAATTTTTGCTACAGATATCAAACAGTGTTCTACTAAGCTTATCAGAGCTTTCCAGGGGAGGCCATTTCTGGCTTCTATTGACTGTTGACTTGACTTGATCTAGTTATAAAGTCATGGGCTAAGGCATGTTTTGTTATGCTTCAGAGTTTCTGCACATCTTTGGTGCCACTGATGCATCCTCTGTAAAACAATGCGCCTGTATCTGCTCACTTAAAATTCTGTTGCTGTGCACAGCTGATGGATGTAAAGAGATTTTGCTAATGTTACAGTTGGATAATATGATGAAAGCTGGAAGATAACAGCAGTGCAGAAAACAGTGTGATCAAAATAAAAGGTCAGTTTAAATAGAATAACTTTGCTAGCTTGATCACCAAAAATATATGATCTAGTATCATAAATCTAGTATCTCACAAATTGAGAAAGTATGCTTATTACCAAATATTATGATGTTCCCAGGAGAAGATTGAGTTACTTTTTCACAAAAGGTGAAGCTTCCTAACTTGTTTCTGTGGAAATCAGTGTTACCTGTGTAGTAATGAGGGAAGAACCTGCACACAATTTTTCATGCAAATTAATTTTTTACTGCCTTTTTAGGAATTATGCATTATCGTTTCTTGAAATTCTTTTTCAGGCTAAAAGCTTTAAAACATTTGCTACAGATTTGAATAATTTTGTATTCCATTTAGTATGAGTCCATCTACTTACTCAGATACTTATTACTGTGTTTTGAGGGAGAAAAATGTGTTTTATGGGTCAGATCATTTAGTTTTACCAATGAAGGGAAATCATTTTCCTAGAATCAGTGATAATTTTAAGCATGTAGATTGAAAACAGCAGTGCATTTTTATAATTTAAGATAGTGACTGCTAATTTTTATGTACTTTTATTGTGCTTGTTAAAAAAAAGGAAAATGTTTATGTTACAGAAACACATTTTAAAAAATGCATGGGCAGCATGAGGTTCAGGGTATATCAACCTTCCTTCTTCCAAATTATTGCCCTCCACTTATAAAAACATCTGTGTGGCAGGGATGCAGTTCTTCCATATTTTCAAGATTATAGTACAGTCAGAAGTCAAGCAGGGGAAAAAAGCACTCATATTTTATTGCAATGTTACTGCAGCTTTTGTATTCTTTAAATCTGTACTTTCTTTTGGAGGGGGAGAAAAAGTAATATCCAGAATATCCAACAAGTCTTTATGTCCAAAACCATAACTGAATGGTCACTAGATGTTATTGTCATGTTGTTTCATTTATCCTCTTCTTATGTCCATTAATTCATATTGATGCTTTTTCAGGTTCTATAATATTAAGTATACCTAATAGTGATATAGTAGATATACCAAAAATAAATCCATATTGCTTCATGTAGTCATGTTTTAAGATGTTATATAACTGAAAGATATCATGAAAGAACTATCATGAAAGATAGCTTATCTGCTACTGAGAAAAATCTTTTCAAAATGATGGTTTTTCATATGCAGTCACTCTCTGTGATTCTAAAATAACCTTACATGTGGAGCAAGTACTATTTCAGCTTTAGAGGGCCAATTTACAGAAATTTTCTAGACCTCTGAGATTGTCGTGCAAGGATGATAAGCCTTCAGAGAAAAGAGTGATAAATTACAGCAGACAAAATAATCGGGCCTTTGACATTTTAATAAAATGTTTCATAGTCCCACTAGATCTCTCATTTGTCACAGTTCTCTGTATTCTTTTGATCTTGGAAGAAATAAATCATCAGCTTATCACATTGCTTTTCCTCATCCAGAATTGCATCAGCATGCATTGCACATACCAGTAAGCAAGTACTAGACAGATTCTTAGTCAAGAAGCCTACAGTGCAGTGGTTGTTTTTTTTTTTGCCCACTACTTTGCAACCACTACTTGTTTGCAGCAAAAACTTTGCTCTCATTAAGCTCAATAAACTTAGAGTAGACAACAGCTTTTTCATCTCTTGTCATCAAAGGTTTGTTTCTTTAAAACAACAACAACACAAAACAACAGAAAAACCAAAACCCAAGCTGCTGCCACAGATTTTTAAATGAATAGCCCAAAGTCTATTATATACTGAATTCACAATATGCTCCATACTTTCACTAGAGTAGGTAGTTACAATTTGCCAAAAACAGTGAAAAACAGATTCAGTATGATTTTGAAAGCTATTGCTTGCAGTTCTTACAGCTCACTTCTTAAATTAAACAGTGTGTTCAGAAATGTATTTAGTTATGACTGGAGCTCTTGAGAACAGGAAAGATAAAATCAGAAGAAAAAAATCACCTTAATGGTTATCTTGATTGAGTGACTCTTTAACACTGTAGGTATGAGAGTGCTGGGTACAAATGAAATGCGATTTTTCTTTGTATAGTTTCAATCTTTTTTGCTGCCTTGAATGTGAAAACCTTATTGGAGACAACCCTGTGAATCAGCTATTCTTCATTGATTATGTGAGCTTTCTCCACTGTCACGGTCAAGGTTTTTGTGTGATTTTCTTGAGTGTAACTTAATGAGTAATAATAGAAGCTATCATTTCCAGTCAGGTTTATGGTTATAACAAGTTTCAGTGAATTTGCACCAGTTGCAGCTATGAATATTTAAAGTCCCTCTTCTGCAGAAGTTCCTTCAAATATGACAAGAATTTTCAGTACAGAAGAACTTAGGAAAACACTTTAAGGCGTTAGGAAACTCTCTTATTTAAATGCTCAGTACTCTAGTCCTTTAGCATAGCTTCAGTTCAAAAAAATAAAAAGCATCACAAGAACTGTGACTCGCATAAAGCAAATACTGAAAAATTCTAGAAGGCTTGATTGTTTTATAATCTTAGATCACGAGAGAGAAATAGAGGAAGAACCATTTTTCACTTGCTATTTTGGTTGAAAAATGAGCTCTTGGAGCAATTCAGTACACCTTCATTTAATACATGCTTGCTTATTGTTGTAGCACAAGTGAAATGCATCAGAACTTGAATTGAATCTAGATGTTCTTGAAGTCCATGATAGGACAAGAGGGAAAGTTTTTAAATTAAAAGAGGGAAGAAATAAATTAGATCTTAGGAGATTTTTCACTCAGACGGTGGTGCAGTGCTGGCAGAGCTGCCCAGAGAAGATGTGGTGCCCCATTCCTGGAGGTGCTCAAGGCCAGGTTGGATGGGGCCCTGGGCAGCTGAGCTGGTGGGGGACTGGAATGGGATGAGCTTCACAGTACCTTGCAGCCCAAGTCATTTTGTGATTCAGTATTGTAGTTTAAATATTCTATTCTCTAATGCTGTATTTATATCAACATGTTGTCTTCAAATTTGGAAGCTCTTAGTTTAGATCTATCGGAAAATTAAAGTTAAAAATCTATTTTTTTGAGTTTTTGAGTTGAATTTTTCTTTATCAAAAAGTGCTGCAACTTCTGGTATTCTGTAGGAAGTATTTGCTTTATCACAGAAAAACTTCAGAGAAGTGGGCTGTGGAGATTGTGCTCTTGTGAATTTCAAATGCTCCAGGTTCCCCACCTTGTATCACATTTGCAACCACTCATCCATTTTTATCTCAGCGAAACGCTTAGTGAAGTTTACATTTTGATTAATATATTCCTGTTACTGTTCTCTAATTCAAAATTAAAGAAAATGAGAAGAAAATAACCACACACAACTTAAAACTAAGAAAAGCCATTTATGTCTATGTATTTCTGATAGCAGCTTTAAGGCAGCAGAGTTCAATTGATGAGAAATTAGAACAGCTTTAGCATGTAAATTCTAGGGTATCTAGAACGTCAAACAGGCATAACTTCCATTTGTTTAACTGCTGTCACCTTAAGCCATAAAATGTCGACTAAAACTAGGAACTATTTTACTGTTTTCCAATATTCTTTATAGATGTAGGGCTCAATCATACAGTACAGTAAGTTTTAAGTATGAATTCATTACTTGAAATTAACTCTGAAAAGTTAATGAAAAAACTGGTTATAATCACTAATGATATATCACATCATTACAATTGCCAGTCGTAAATTATTCCACAGCATTTTAATATGCTTTTGACTTTTTTCTTAGAAATTCTTTTAGCTCGTCTTACTTGTAATGTTTTACACTCAAAGCCCTAGGGAATACAGAACTCATTTTCACACAGAGATTTCATGAGGTTTTGCATATTGCTTCTGCATGAATTCAGTGCCTTTTTTGCCTGGAAAGGATGGGAGATTTTGCTTTGGCTGAGATATCTGGAGTCATTTAGGCAGTAAACAGAGAGAGGCTGGAAATTTCTCATTTTTAAAGATGGTTGTACTGAAATGTCCCTTTAGAAAATGTTGCATCTCTTCTGTGACTGTAGAAGTCATTTGGACCATGAACCTGGACTGGGAATGTTTTAGATAGCTCTTTGGGAGAAGAATACAAGCAGAGATGTGCATCTTTCTTTCATGATGGCTTCTCTTAATGATCAGAGTTTTCTCCTCAGTGAGAACTTGGGTTTTCTGACAGTGAAAGCTTCACTATTTATGGCTTATATCCACCAATGTAAATGAAGGAAGTAGTTAATATATTATAGTGTAATAACTGTAACATAAATATAATTCCACAGATTTGGAAATAGAGATGGTTAAAAGACCACTTCCACACCTTCACCATAAAAATTCTGCATTTTGCCAGTGCCATGCACGTGCCATACATCTTTGATTGGCTGCACAATAAAAGGTAGTTTTCAAAGTAGATCTTTCTTATGGACATTATGTTGATGTGAGAGAAAGCCTTGTTACTAATCCAGTTGAAACATTTTGCTCTCCTATCTTAGAGATGCATAGAATTTTTGGATTCCAGTTTACGTGTGGTTAACCACTCTATTTTGCTTGTAGATCATAAAAATATATTTAATGGAAAAGTTTTATCCATTTCTTTTTCAGTACACCTGTAACTAATCCTGTTTCTACCCACACTGTACTAGTAATTATGGTTGCCTTAGTTTGCAGATATATTTTGGTGCTCAGGCAAATTTTAATCATGTAAGAAATTACTAAAATCATTAAAAAAAAATCATGTCATCTGCACATTATTTAGCAGCAGATTAAATACAACTAATTTAACCTGTGAGTCAGATAGACATCTCAGAATATTTTTGCAGCAGTGCATTTATAGTTATTAAAACTTTTAGTAACAAGTAGCTCTACAAAGCTAAAACTTCAAGTTCTGCTAAGATTGAAGCATCACTTAGATTTTGATGAGTAGCTTCCTCCTGGAGTAGCTAACTAGTACAGATTAATGCTCATTAAGTATTGTCCCTACAAGCCATCTTCTCTTCTTTCTGTTTTGTTCCAGATTTTTTTTATATCACCTGTTTGTACTGTTAGTTCACTTTTGAAACAATTGTTCTAAGAAAAGAAGTTCTTAGAACTGAAAACAGTGACTGTGAGATCAAAGTCATGATTTCTGCCAAGCATTTGTAGCAGTGAATGATTTATCACAGTGTCACTGAGTAAGATACCTGGTAACAAGAAGTTTAATTGTTTTTTTTTTATAGAAAGTCTGCTTCAATTTGCTAATATTTTTGTACTCATATTTTATAATACTCTATTTTATACTTTATCTACTTTTACAACTTCATCTATTTTAAGTATTTAGATGAAAATGTTTACCAGTCACAATGCAATCTTGAATTTAGAATATCTTGTATGCTTCAAATTTCATCAAATTGTAAAATCTGATCATATCAATATTAAACCTATATTGCATAATTTCTGTGAACATTACTTGCTAAATTCTTTCTTTGAATAATGTGTTTTTTTTAATGAGTTATGTATCAGAGTCATGGAATTGTGGAGCATAGGTGTTGTTTGAGAGCAGTTGTCATGCACAGGATGAATCTTATTTTTTTTTTTTTTTTTATAAAGTTACTCTTTGCCTTTATTATTTTTTGAGAGCCCATCTTGTAAAACAGGCTGGACAGCTGGACAGAGGGGAACCGGATGAAGTTTAACAAGAGCTGGTGCGGAGTCTTGCACCTAGGGAGAAATAACCACACACACCAGTACAGGTTGGGGGATGACCTGCTGGAAAGGAGCTCTGTGGAGAAAGACCTGGGGGTCCTGGTGAACAACAGGTTGGCCATGAGCCAACAATGTGCCCTGCTGGCCAAGAAGGCTGAGCATGAAAAAAAGTGTGGCCAGCCAGTCGAGGAAGGTGATCCCCTCTACTCTGCCCTGGTCAGGGCTCACCTAAAGTATTGTTTTTGGGCTCCCCAGTACAAAAAAACAGGGGTGTCCTGGAATGAGTCTAGCAGAGGGCCATGAAGATGGTAAAGGGCCAGGAGCATCTTTCTTATGAGGAAAGGCTGAGCAACCTGGGTCTGTTCAGCCTTGAGCAAATAAGACTCTGAGGGGATCGATCAATGTCCATAAATATCTAAGGTGTGGGAGGTAAAGGGATGAGGCCAGACTCTTTTCAGCAGTGAGTGGTGATAGGACAAGGGAAAATGGCAGGAAATTGAAGCATAGGAAGTTCCTCACAGATGTACGTAAGAACTTCTTCACAGTGAGGGTGATGGAGCACTGGAATGGGCTGCCCAGAGAGGTTGTGAAGTCTTCTTCTCTGGGGATGATCAAGACCTGACTGGATGCCTACCTGTGCAACCTGATCTAGGGAGCCTGCTTTGACAGGAGTTTGGACTCGATGTTCTCTGGAGGTCCCTTCCAACCCCTACAATTCTGTGATTCTGTAAAAATGTTTGAAGTCTTCTCTTAAGTCACTTAAGAAAATACATAAAACTATAATAGACCTCAAAAATAGAATATATAATGAAGTGCAGCTCATTTTGTCACTTAATAAAATAGCAAATTATTTGTTTTAAAAATGAATGCTGACATATTGCTTATGGAGTACATATGCAATTTTTTTGTTTGTTGGTTTTTATAAATGTACAAGCAAAAGTACCCCACAACAGTCCTCCATAAAACTGGGAAGAGTCCAATTTTTATTAGCAGTTACTGTATACAGAAGGCTCTTAGCAGGTTTACACTTCTGCTTTATTCACTATGCACTTGAGCTGAATTAAAAACTAAGACTGCAGGCCTTCTTGCAAGTATAGTAATTCAAACTGCATGTAGTGTTTTCTAACTATAGTTTGCAATAATAAATTCAAAGCTCTTACCTTGTCTACTGAACTTTAAGGAAGGCATGATAGTGGGGAAGATAAATAGTTTTATTGGAGAGGTTATACCTTATCATGATAATAAGGAGTTCCTTTCTCTTTTCTTATTTTTTTAGCAACAGAAACTGAAATTTGGATAAAAGGGAAGAAAAGCAAAAGCACTGGAATTCTTTAGAAGAAAGCTGATACCTGAGCAAGATGCTGTTATGCTTGTCTTATTTTTCCTGAGACAAAGCCAGTGATGAGTAGCTGCTGCTTCCACCTCCACAAACAGATGGGCATCATGGTATCCCAGCACCTTCCTGATATGGTAGTCTAGGCACTGGTAGTGGCATGTGAATAGCATTGGACAACTCAGGCTGATACCAGTTTTATCTGGAAGAAGAGCTATCTGCTGTCTGATGGAGAGGAACGTGTGGTTTAGATGTGCAAATATATGCATTCCCTGTAGCTGAATGTGAACTGGTTAGCAGTGTAGCTGCATTACCATGAGTAGGTCTTCTGTATTTCTCAATGTGTAGTGCAAATAAGTGAGATACATCACACATTGAAAAGTATCCAAAGTATTGAACAGACTTCCAGAACTTTTTGTAAGTTTAGAGTAAGAAAATAGAACAAAAGGGGGTTTAATAGAACACTGTAGGGGATGCCCTGTCTGGTTTGCCAGACCCCTTGATACCTGTCATGACTATATTTTTTAGAAAGCATACTGTACATTTATTAAATATTTTGGTTTAAAAACAGAAGTTTGGAATTTTTAGGGAACTTTAAGTCTACTCTGTGTAAGGTCTGTTACGCTGGGAATAAAAGCTTTCTTCAGTGAATTGATAGTGGCATATAAAAGTCATTTACAGACTCAACAAGGAGTAAACCAGGAGTAAACCAGGTATGTGGATCAGTTAAGGATAGAATTAATAGTGGAGCAAATCAGTTACGTAGATACTAAGGAGCTGGAAAAATATGAACAGAATTTCTGTAAGTTTTTGCTTTCCTATTTCATAAATAAATGTAGACATCTAACTATACATTCATGCACAGACATATTTATATCTGTATGAATTTTACAAGAGTTTTTGGAGACTGTGTGGATGAAGTGGATTGTTAAGAATGATTTTTTTGCTGTCAGTGCTGTTTGACTGGTTGCTTAAATCTTATGTTCTTTCGTAAATCAGAAAACTGAAGCTTTGTAAGTGAGAAACAGTAATGCACCAGCATCATGCATTTTAATGGTTGCTCACTGCTGTAAAAATGTCATTAATGAAACTGGAAGATTTAAGTAGGTGATTGTGTTAATATATACTGAAGCTGTAATCATGATCTTCTACTGAGCAGTAGAAATTCACATTCACAATACCATTGTTTCAAAGCATTAGTAATTTTAATAACTTCTTCCAATTACTCTGAATTTTAAAGCAATTGAGCCTGTTTCTGTAGATAAGTTGTAGAAAGTGAGTTGAAGCACTGAGAGAAACAATGCTCAGAGAGTAGTCTGTCCTAGTCTATTTCTCTAGCAAACATAACCTAAGCATACAGTATGCAAATCTGTACTGCAGTAAATTAATAATTTTGTTATGAACACATTTCAGCTACCTGTATTTGTCATTAAAATTGTTGGAAATGCACCCCTGGGAAGATGTCTCATTAGCACTGCATTAATTTGAGCCATTTGGGGAACTAGTCTATTATATTCTGCTTGTCTTTATTTCTGATCCTCTTTGTGCAAAAGTTATGTGCCCCTCTCTATATTTCAAAAGATGATTTCAGGCTCCAAAATATGCTGCACTGTGAGCTGCATATCAAGATTCTACAGTGTAGAGTTTGTATAAGGAGACTGAACAATGTCAGAGCACAGTGTGGAAATTTTAAACCGTATCTGTGCTTATCTATCTATCTTATCTATCTATCTTATCCATCTATCTTATCTATCAGAAGTAGCTTTTGGTTCTCATGGTTATGAAGGGAACAGCTCTCCTCTAGATTCTCTGTGTACAGACCAAAGAGCGCTGATGGGGACAGAATGAGTATCCAGTCATGAAGACGGTCATGATGGTAACGAGTTATAAAGCTGTGACTTTTCTGGAATTTTATACCATTCCTCTCCACACCAAGGCAGGCTAATGGTGAAGGCCATAGCTGCTTGCAAAATGGGTAATTGGTGATACCTGGAATCTATACTATGACAGTTTGCAGTAGAGACTCAAGTTGCAATGCCTAAGGCAGAGGTTCAAGGGGCTTACAATAATCTGTGATGCTGGAAGCCACTGATAATGCATCCTTCTAGCCAGCCTTTCTTCCAACAACAAAAATACCATTTAAATTTGTATCCTCAGAAATTTGTTTTGTTGGTGTTCTGCCTAGCAGAGTGCAGCATTGCAGCTCACGTGAGGTGCATTAACTCCAAGGAATTTGGCAGTTTTCTGTTGTACAGTGCCATTGCTCTCTACAAGTAAATTATTATCAAACGTCTGTATATTTCATTACTGCAAAGGTATAAAAGCTGTTGTCAGTAGGAAAGTGACTCTAAGTAAAAAAGGCTGAATTGCTAAAATTTTATTTACCTTTTACATTATTTGAAATAGTCGTTATAGAAAATTGTAAATGAGGGACAGTAAAACATACCTTTCTGTTTCTCTAGTGATTTTTCAAGGCTAATGTCAGAAAGACTGAAGTACAGAATACAGTTGGAAGTCAACAGCACTTTTGTGGTAAGAAGAAAAAAGAATGAATTGGGTGCTGCTACTATTTGGGACTGCAGAATGAGATTTCTGTTCGTGGGGAATGGGAGGTGGGCAACTGCACTTGTGCACCAGTCTTCAAAAATGGGGTTACTACTGATGTCTCATAGAATGAATGCTGGCAGCAGGCTAACATCAGTCTTGACTAAGAAAAGTTTTGATTAATTAGAGGTGTTTGTGTTAGTTGAATCTGTTGATAATCATGACCAGATACTTAATGAGCTCAGAATATCTCAAAGGTGTTAGCAATCGTTTTCAAGAATTTGCAGAGAACAAGTAAGCTGCCAAATGTCTGAAGAAGGGGAAATATTTTGCCCTTTTTTCTTTTTTTTTTTTTTTTTAAGCAGACAACTTATGAACAACAACTTATTATGAAGATTTCTCTTGAACTTTCAGAAAAGTATCTAAGGAAATAACTACAAAATTGAGCTGTGTTCTTTAGAAGGTAGTGAGAGGAATAACTCTCGTATGAAAACTCTGAAAACAGCAACAAAACATGAATACCTGCCAAGTACAGTGTGCTCAGTATGATTTTTGACATTTTTGTTATCTTTCTCTGTAAACTAGCATGGTTTATTTAAATCTCAAGCAAGATATGAGAAGTAGTATGTAGAATACTCATCTGTTGTACTGTCATACAGAATGCATTGAGTGAAGCTCTGTTAAGATCTTTGATTCTGTTTTCACCTTATGTTAATTAGTGATCTGAATGAGGCGAATTGCTACAGTTTCAGATCATACTGAGTGGGAGCTGTGTGATGTAGTACGTTTTCAGTTTCTTCACTGCAAGGATGCTCTTGCTCTCAAGCTGAACTAGACCAAAATGGTCTCATTGCCGCTGCATTGCTCGCTGCATTGCTCACTGCATCTAAGCCCCAGAAAATGTATGATCAGTACAAACTGCAAAATTGCAATAGCCTCAAATCAAGACACATTTTTCTCTGTAATGGAGAAAGTATAGAATAAATTGTTGCTGAAGACCTGCTCTAAGAAGAGATCTCTGTGAAATGCTTTGAAATAAGAAATGCCCATAGCTAAGTTGTTGTATAACTTGCAAAATAAATCTGGTAGACTTATCCCAGACTAAGGGTATCTGGTCACTTGTCATGGTTTTGTGTTTTTTGGTTTTCAGTATTCCACATCATAACATAATGTAGTGCACTGGGAGATAAAGTGTTAATGCTCCAATTCCAGGTACCTGTCCCTGTACATCACGGAAATCATGGGATCTGGCCCTTCCAGGTGGGGTGATTTCTTAATGCCTTGCAGTGGGCGCTGGAGGGTGCATTCCTAGCCATACCAAGCTTTTCAGGTTTGACTTGATCTCAGGAACTCCTTCTCTCACCTATCTTATTTGGTTTATTAGTCTCAGTTTCAATTAGATTGTATTATACTGTGTTATCTTGCATGCCAATATCATAGTTTTCCTCCATAGATCGTTGCTGCTTTTTTTTTTTTTTTTTTTTTTTTTTCCTTCCTTGAGCCCAGCTCCCAACTCCCAATCCCTTTTCCCTTTTCCTTCCCATTTTGTGGGGCCAGAGGGGGGCACAGGCCTACTGCCCCCCTGTCATGGGCATAGATCGATCAAGTTAACTCCGTGACATCACTGAAGAACAGTTGCTGTGTAGACTGTACTTGTATGCACTGCTGACGTGGAGAAATGAGAATGCAGATTAACTTACGAGTGTCTTTCTCCTGTAAGTAGAAAATTTAAAGAAAGCCTAGCTATTCTTAGTTTAATAGCTAGGGCCTTTGACTTCTTTAGGAATGATGAAAGTAGCCGTAGCATGGCAGTGAATATGGTGTGGTGCTGAGCTTTAATCTGTGTGTTTCCCTTCATCCTGTTTTCAGGGTGAGCGCAAAGCTACGGTCTTACACTGGGAAATTGTAAGGAGTGAAGGTCCTGTCACAAGCCAAGGTCATAGTATGAAATCTGATACGGAGGCTTTGATTTGCCTTGCACTGGTTGCAGCTCAGGGTTGACTGCATACTTTGAACTACCAATCCTGTCAGTCAAAGTCCAGTGTAGTGTGGGCTAGTCTGTGCTTTGAATATTGCTTTCAGTACAAATAATACCTCAGTCTCATTACATTTCTAAAATAAGTCAGAACTTAGCATGAGAATGGGATTTTGGAACATGTACCATTTCTCAAGCTGTGTTTCTTTTTTGTTTGTTTGTGGTTTTTGTTTTTTTTTTAATTCCAAGTGGCAAACAATATGAAGTCTTGCTCTAAATCATTATGGTGCATTTCTTCTCTTCATCGACTCTTACATTAACACGTTCTGTCACAACAAATCTTGTGTTTTTCATTGAGTATGATGAACTGTATAAAAATCCTGTCAATTTGCCTTGAAATATGGGCCAGAACTAATATAATGAGGTACCTTGTTACTAAGTCAGCACAAAGACATAAATAATTATTTTCAAAGACAGTATATCTGTACGCTTTGTGTCTCTACAAATACATCAAATAGACATTTCTGGCTTCTGTCATGAAAAAATTACCAACAATGTGTATATCAAAGGCAATTATATTTGTTCCTGCATCATTCTGCTTTTCAGAGGAAACTAGAGAAATATTGGGCCTGATTATCTTGCATAAAGCAATTGCAGCAGTGAAACTGATCTGATCAGTTTTAGTTGGTATAAGTGATAGCCTTTTGTTTCTAATTCTGAAATGAGTTAATGAGTTAATTTAACATGAGTCTTGTGTGCATTGCTAATATAATGGTACCTTTCATATTTATTTTAGAACATATGATGCATCACTTTTATAATATATTGCATAGGGAGAGCTTTTCTTTGTGATTAGTCATCATCCTACTTTGTGTGAAATTCCCTCAATGCTGAGGAGAGCAGTTATAATTGTTGCGATGGGATGTGCAGAAGGAAAGCACTGTGAAGTTTAATCCAAATGGAATCTTCACAGATGCAGAGCCTGCAGAATTTTAGTCTCTGCTATAGCAATGTCTGTATCTAATCATCTACAGTCTTTAACTGCCTTAAGTTGAAGGCAGGGAATACCTGGTTTGTTATTAGGTATTCTTGTTTATTTACAGATACAGTTTACCTGAAATACATGATATGTGGTGACTTTCTGTGTTTTGTTTCTATTCCAGTATTCTATTTTGAATATTCTATTTTTGAACATGCTACTTTTGAATCTGTAAAACAAGTGGAAATAACTGGACAAAAATAGGAAATCAGAACATAAATGGCTATAATTCTGCAGATGAGATGTTATGTGCTGTTAAGAGGAATTAGCATCTTGGCTTTCTAAGTTTGAAATGTGCTCAGTTCATTAAAAATATGTAATGCTTGAATGAACAGAATACATAATTATGTCTTTGGATTTCAGAGGTGCTTGTGTATTTCAATGTCAAATTTCAGTTTTGAAATTTGCTTAAATATTTCTTACTATGGGAAAATACTTATTAGGCATCATTTACGGAAATACTGGTTTACAATATAAAATTTGACAGTAACTTGCACTGAAACAGTGTTAATTACTGTTTTCCAACAGATAATAAAAACAGCCAAAGATACTGATGGTATTATTTTATAATCAACAATCAGACTTGGAAGATACAGCTAGCCTGAAACAAAAGAGTCAATGATTTATTTAGTCTGACTTTCCTGATTTCTGACTACAAAAATGGCCAGTTGTAAGGACTGGAAAGCTTTGTACTATACAGTAATAACAAGGCCTATTTATTTTTCTCTGTGTTCATTGCATGTTGGTAGTGTTAAACACAGCACTTCTCAGGTCATACCTATGTAGTTTTCTGGACAATCAACTACAACTTACAGCAGAAGAATTTCTCGTACTTCAGGTGTCAACTTGCCAACTTCTTTTGTTTGTTTGTTTTTTGTTTTGTTCTGTAACTTCATGCATAGAGGGAGCATAGAAAATATTCTGCCTTCTAATGCAGCTGTTAGAGGGAAAAATATAACCCTATCTTTATGGCAAAGATAAAGAAGGAAGATAGAAAGGTGAGAAGGATGGGGAGAAACATGAATTAAAGCGATCAAAAG
Organism: Tetrao urogallus; assembly: GCF_951394365.1. Taxonomy (NCBI): domain Eukaryota; kingdom Metazoa; phylum Chordata; class Aves; order Galliformes; family Phasianidae; genus Tetrao; species Tetrao urogallus. Next base: position 94,122,329 of record NC_136813.1, on the reverse strand, counting down.
AAAGATGAAAATGTAGCAGAAAGAAAAGATGCTAACTGAATTGTCAGTAAAAAGAACTCTTAAAAATGATGTAATATTTTTGAAAAAGAAATTCAGAATATGTTCTGTACCTGGGGGTAATTGTCAATGCTTGGCTGAACATGAACCAGCAGTGTGCCCAGGAAAGCCAGTGGCATCCTGGCTTGTATCAGAAATGGTGTTGCCAGCAGGAGCAGGGAAGCAATTGTCCCTCTGTACTTAGCCCTGATGAGGCCACACCTTGAATACTGTGTCCAGTTTTAGGCCCCCCACTGCAAGAAAAATATTGAGGCTCTGGAGTGTGTTCAGAGAAAGGCAATGAAGTTGGTGAGGGGTCTGGAGCACAAATCTTATGAGGGGTTGCTGAGGGAGCTGGGATTGTTCAGTCTGGAGAAGAGGAGGCTCAGGGGAGACCTTACTGCTCTCTTTAACTACATGAAGGGAGGTTGTGATGAGCTGGGGGTTGGCCTCTTCTCTCGTGTAACTCATGATAGAACTAGAGGGAATGGCCTCAAGTTGCACCAGGGGAGATTCAGACTGGACATTAGGAAATACTACTTTTCCGAAAGAGTGGTCAGGCACAGTAACGAGCTGCCCAGGGAAGTAGTGAAGTCACCGACCCCGGAGGTATTCAAGGAATGTTTAGATGCTGTGTTGATGGATATGGTTTAAAGAACTATTGGTGGACGGTTGGGCTGGATGATCTTGTAGGTCTTTTCCAGCCTTGGTGATTCTATGATTCTAAACCCTTTTATTTCCAAATAAAAGAACAAGTATTAGTTTTTCTGGAAAGAATTTTAAGAGTCAAGAGATTTGTAAAAAGCTTTTTGACAGGGGTAATTGATAAATCCTCAAAGGTAAGTTTTGCCTCCAGACCAGTTGCTGTAAGTACACAACATTGTTGAGTTTTATTTCTCAAAGTTAATGAACTGTGTTCTTCAGGCTACATTTTTTACCTTAACACCCACATGACTGAAAGAGAAGTCAGGAAAAAAAAAAAATCTCATTTGAGGAGGCAGACAAAATGATATGTAGTTAAGAACACAAGCCATTTCATGATATATATATATATATGTGCATATCAGTGTGCATACATGTGCTTATATGTATATGTATGAAAATATAGATACATCTGTGTATGTGTAAAGGGAGAATACCAAAACATGAGAGGTAGTACGTACTAGCTAATCACTTAATAGATCCAGGTTATCAGCTTCATTGTCACTTTAGAGGAGACAAAAATAATTTGTTTTTGTATTATAAAGCTAATGTAAATGAAAATTAAGAATCTTGGGATTAGTAACTCTTGGAATGTCAGTGACCACTCCGTTAGGCTGAAGCTTTCAGTTCTCAATTAACAGCTAAATAAGCACAATCTTTAAAAGCGTCATTTTGTAGAAACTAGATCTTGCTAGATACTGTGTTTTTCCTTTAGATTAATTATTACGTACTTCTTTCATATCTTTCACTAACTACAATTATGAGAAATCAACATTTTAGGTGATATAATTATTCTTATAGAATATGGCATGCTATTTTCAAAATGATCTTATTGCTGCTTTTTCCATCTTTCCGCAAACATCTAATTACCAGACCTAATGTCTTTTGTAATCAGAAAATCTAATTTCACTGAGAGTCTTCTAACTCCATGCTGTGAAATTATTATTACTTATTTTCATCATCTCTTATCTTTACTTGCTGTAGGAGACGAGAGTTTGCTTACTTCTCTGATCAGATAAATGAAAGAATCACTTAAAGACTGTGTGCATTTTTGTAAAATACATATTACTGTAGGCATTTTTCTCCTTGTCACTGTCTCATCTATATGGTTTACAGCTCTTTGATAAAAAAAAAAATATATTTTGAGAATTGTTGCATCAAAATGTGATTGAATGTAAATGTCAGGAGTAGTCTCAGAGATAGCACGGCTTTAAAAACTATGTAGGTTTTTTTTCCATACATTGAGCTATAAAACATGTATTGCAGTGTTGGAATGTCTCTGTATTTATCATGTGATAGTATTTGCATGGAAATGTTATGAAGCTGCATTCCTTGTAGCACCTGTGATTTTTGTGGTGTAATGCACATAGCAGATCAAACTGGTCAGTATTTCTTGGCTGTGACGTTGTGAGAAAAGTAATTAGTTTGGCCTTCTGGGAAAAATATTTAAAAAATAGATTGGAATTTTTAGAATGGTTTATAATAATAATACCTGCAGAGTAACTTTAGGAGAACTGCACAACCATCTCAGAATTTTTAGTAGGATGGCAGTTTTATGCCTTCGGGGTCTTTCACAAAGCAGTTCCAACAGCATCCCTCAGACTGGTTTTTCTTACTGGCTTTTTGTTTCTTTGTTTGTTACTTTTGTTTTACTTTTGGAGCTGTCTTCTCAATTTCTTGTCTCCTAGATAATCAGAATAAGTGTACCATTTATTAAAATGGTTGGTAATGCAGGAAGAAGATATGCTGGAGCTACATCATATATTTAAAAAACAAACAAAACAAGAACAAAAAACAGAATCCGAATTTGATACCAACCACAAAGTACATAATATATGTTTAAGGATAGGACATATCTTCATTTTTCCTTCAGCAAAAGCAAGAATTTCTATTTGTGTAGAGGAGTTCTATTTTGTCGCTTCTGTATTGTTGTATCTATTCTTGAAGAAATTGCTCCGTTGTCCTTCAGTGGAAAAAATGACCTCTAATTAATGATGATCACACAGAAATTACAGTAAAGTGTTGATTAGCTGAATGTCATGGAGTTCACTGAATAATTTCAGACAGTCAAGAGAGTCTTCCATACACTTAATAGACATCATGACCCTGTTTTAGTTAAAATGAAAGTTTAAATAAGAGAGCAAAGAGCACAGCTTTCTAATCAGGTTACATGAACCACTGTGAAACACGAAGGTGTGTCCCCTAAAATGGATAGGCGTTACCTTAAAGAAATTGTTAATCTCATTTAGCAGCAGAAGTAGTATCCACTGTGTCTTTGAACAATCTTCTAATCTGTTTTACAGGTCTAGTATTTCACTGATGTAATTATAGTACGAATAGATATACGAATCTAATGAGAACAGGATGACTTTGTAAAACGCGACCTTTTCTTAAAAATTAAATTCCAGATTAATTTTATAGCAACAGGGGGTTGCTGATGCCTGTTATTTCCACTGAGCTGATTCCTTGTTAGTTGGCCAAGGCCAAATAATTAGTCATTGACTGGATGTATAGTTTAATCTTTTTAGTTAATAAAGGACCAATCACTGCCTGGGAGGAGAAATCTGGAAATAATAATTATTTCTAAAATCCTGTAGTGCTCTAAAGTCTGATGTGTCTGCTAGGCTGAGAGAATCTAGAACTGTTATTTGGAAAAATATTTTTAAAAACTTTCCTTTTTTTATGTTACAGAGGTAGTATTTTCTCTTTAGGCTTTGTACTTTGTTTAGTGATTTATATCTTTTTATAGAAGTAAATTTCCAATTAGGATGAGATTTTGGAGAGCTTGTACTTATGTTCAGAAGTTCATATATTGTTTTCATGATGCTCATAAGTTGTACAGATATTAAAGGAAAAACTTCAACCAAAAAGCAGTGACTGATAACCAACAAGCTGCTTTCTGAAGGCTGTTCTGACTTTGGGAACAAGAGGCCCTGATAGAGAAGTAGGCCTCAGCTAAGACCCCTTAAATGGAGCAAGGATGTTTCCTAAGTAGCATTTCACGGTCAGTGATGTCTAATCAAGCAGCTACTACAGAAAGCAGGGTTCTCTGTGAGCCGTGAAAGGTGAGCAGTGCCATGGTACCTCTCAGGGTACTAAGAGGATCTGCTTGTCCCTGTGCAATCCTCCTAAGACCTCCACTTGCACTGCCATGGGCCCAGGAGCCCATTCCAGTTCAGCTTTGGCCCATGAACTCCTGATCCATTGACAGTGTAGGTGGGTCTGCATGCAGCCCTGTCACAGCTGGCCGTGTTGCCTGTGGACCTTGTTGATCTTGACCTGTGGACTCTGCACAGCTTGACAGTGTATCTGCTTTGTTGTGATTGACCTGCTTGGAAATCACTAGGCTGTCTTGATCCCTGGTCTGATTCTGACTTCCCAGCTTGATCTTAGAGCTGTCTCATCACCATGAACTCGACTGCTGATAAGAACTTCAGGCAGTCCTACATCTTCCCCATCCTGCTCCTTTCACATGGTGATGGGCTCTGGGTAGTGATGCCTGTGCTATTAGAGTGCCAAGATCCCCCTTGACTGCTGCTTTCCCCTCTACTTCCCCTCTACTTAGCTTGTCCCTTGCTGTGCTACTGGAAAAGTAATGATACCTGTGATTAATATCTATCAGTAACATCATATAAAGCTGAGATTGACCAGGAAATGGTATATGAAATGCTGAATTGAGGTACAGATGTAGAAGAACTGGGAGGAGACTGCCTGGAGAAATAGTGGTAAAATTATGGCAAAAAGGAAGGTCTAGAAATGAGGGAAAAATGAGAATGTGATATGGAAATCAAGCAGTGAAGAATAGAGGGGGTACCCTGATGACCATAGGAATGAAGTTGTTTAAGGAATGCAGGTGACCTAGACCTGCAAGCCCACCTGGAAAGAGTTTTCTCAGTCAAAGCACAGGACTGTCAGTCAAATCATTCTGTTTTCAAAAGGCTTGGTGTGGAAGCCTGGAGCAAAAGGGAATTGTCTGAAAACTGAAATAATTTGTAGATCAGTAATTGAGTAGTTCATATGTTTTAAGTGTAATAGTAAATTTGTAATTGTGTGTGATAGGATGTACAGTGATGCAATTGCAATGTAGTTATGTGTTTTACTACTTAAGTTTTAGGTTGTTTATTTATCTATTAGTTTTAAATGTCTTAATTTAAGTAATGAACATCACAGTTATCTTAACTGATCTACTTGAGCCTGCAGACTAAAGAGGGAAAATCAGAACCCAAGGAAACGTTCTTAGACATCTTGTGGAGAGGCTCTAGTGGTTATGTGTTACAGTATAGCATACAGAAGGTCATCAGCTATCATATTTCTTCCCAACTTCCATTTGAAAAAGAGAGCTTCCTGGAGGAAGGAAAGAGAGTGGTTTCCTTCTTTCATATCAAGCTTTTTCAAAGGAAGGGTTCAAATGTGACTCTGAATGTTGTATCCTTCATATAATTAGTATATATTTGTATTAGGACTGTTTTCTAATTTTAGAGAGTGTCTTAATCCTTTGGGATCTTCTGCTTCTCTTGAGTTTCTTTAGTATTCCTTTGTCTTATGTAGTTGTCCAAAGCAGTTTATGCTAAGATTTCTAGATCCTCAGAAGAACTGTACTTGAATAATTTGCTCTGTGCATGCACCTTCTGTAGTTCAATAGCAAGCAATATATAGTTTGATGTAAATAAATTTGTATAGTCTCTCTTTTGAAGGAAAAGAAGAGAGAGCTGAACGTGTTACTCAAATTTTCAAATTCTCATGGTATTTAATAGATGAAAGAGTATGTGCATGTGTTCTATGTGTATGTGTTCGTACTTGGCTGCTATTCAGTGAGATGATGATTGTAGTGAATGACAAATTATCCATAAGAAATATTCCTCTTTAAATTTGTTGCTTAAATTGACATTTATGAGGAAAAGATCATGAACAATTAGCTGGAATGAAATTCATAGATTTAAATTTTACTATTAGCTCTTCAGATGATTTTTTTCAGTGGGTATTTCATATGTAATTTTTTTTCAGTGATGTTTTTGACATTAACAGTCTGATCGATGTTCATTCAAATAAACCCTTGAAGAATTTACTCTTTAAAGTAAAGAATTTACTTCACAGACTCTGTGAAGTTTCATTTTTTCTTTATTATTACCACTGCCCATGGTTATCAAATAATCACAGGTAAATTTAAGAAAATTATTTTATTTTATGTCTTGGGAGTTGGATTGCTGAGGAGTTGAAAATTTATCTTAATTTAAACATAAAAGCATCATAAATGTTTAGTGGTGATGGTAAAGCATTTTTTACCTCTGCAAAAATGATATCAAGAAGAGAAATAAATTGCAATTTCTTGCCCTTTTATTCTCTGAATAATTTAATTTTACAACTGTCTTTTTTCCTCATTACTTGTCCATGCTAATAGTGTTGTTGAATTCTTGAAGTTTTTTGATGAAGTCTTTTATTAAATATAACAGTGAAGTCAAGCTGAAACATAAGAAATAATAATTTTACATTTGAAAACAAAGTCTACACATAATCTTCCCTGTTTGTTTAATGATTGCTTAATAATGTTTTCTCTGTTTACACAATACATAAAAAATGAAGGTACATTAATAGGATGATTTCAAGCCTAAGAAAACTGCAGTTTTATGTGGACTGTAATAGCCTCCTGAATGTAGATGATGTTGAAAGTAATTGGAGTTCACTGTACCCTCCAGGTATAGCTGTTTAATGTTGTTTGTATACATAATTCCTGCATGCAAATATTTAAGAATTGCATTCCATCTTCCAGAACGCTTTTTCAACTCTGACATTTTCCTTTACTTTCTTTGTTGCGTTTTGAGTGCTACAGTATTGTAGTTGTGGATAAAATTGAAAAAGGCAAAAATTAAGAAATGTTTGCATACTTAATGTTCTTACAAATGTTGATATATATGTGTATTTTATTTTAGGAAATAATTTAAGTAGACTTATGCTTGAGAAATTATTTGAAAATAATTAACACTTTCACTAGTATATGTGTCGCAAATGTTTTCTATGCTACTTACTCATGATTGGAAAAGCTAGTAGACTAAGAAAATGGAGGTTTTTTACTTACTTAAAAGAGTTATATCCCTACTTAAATGTATAGGAGTAGTAAATATAACAGAAAAGTTATAATGTGTTCTTGTTAACTTTATAGTACTTGTGCATTAAATCTTATTTCTCTCTATTGATTCTCACTTCACTTACAGTCTGGGTAACAAATTCTCTTTGTTAAGACAATGAAAGGTGTTCTTCCAAGATCTGAATGATAAATTATTTAAAAATTGCAACAGCAGTTACTACTTTACTTTGTTTCAGCTTTCTGACAACATCAATTGCCCCAAATTAGAACATAAAATAAAACAGTGCTGACAGTATGTTTTTTATAGGGGACTCATCAATCATTTTATATTTTTATTGTGCCCCTTATTCTAGAAGTCTGACAGTATGATGTACGGAGGTCTCACTAAAATTCAAATGAGACCAAGTGCAGTTGAGAAATGTATGATCAGTTTAGTGAATAGACTAACCAAGATTTAAAAGCTTGAGCACCTCCCTATATTTGACATTAAGATGCAGAAAGGCCCAAGCAGGCAAAAACAGACACTGCTTCTTGGCCTTTCTTTCACATATTTTTTGTATGATGAATGACAACTATGCCCTTGTGCGTAGGTGTAGTAATCATTATAAACAAACTAACATCCTTCCCAAATAAATCATAGGTGATTTTTATTGGTAACTTGAAACCTAGAAATACTGCTTTATTAATAATAGCCTTGTGGCAGGAATAGTTCACCACAGTGTTACATCAAGGATAAAGACAGATTAGTGTGAACAGATGCAGTTTGACAATTGAAGCCCTAATTCACTATTGATCACGTTCTGTTCAGAAGGGTTCTGGTCTTCAGGCCCTGTTACTGGGACAGTCCAGTTTGTAGCAGTTGTGGTGCATGTTTTCTTTGGCGTGGTTTTTCTTTTGCTGTTGTTGCATTTTGCTTTTGATGCTTTTTTTTTGATGTATGTTTTCTTTTTTGAGTCATTTTGAATAATTTTTTTGTTATTTTGGTAGTAATTGAGATGTGCTCTCTGCTATAAATATGACCATGCATTTTTGGAATGAGGAATATATCACCTAGAATGTGAGATTTTTTCATCTAGATTCTTCAAATTTATCTCCTCTCTTGCAGTTGTTCTCTGTTCAATTACTTTTTCTTTTATACTGATCTATACCTTAGGACTATTCAGAAGGGCCACTATCAAAGTGAACTATATCTACATGGATCAAGTGGATGATAATTTTTGTTTGTCTGCTTTGACTGAGGAGTGGAGAGAACTTTTAATTTTGTTTTGAAATTTCAACTAAATGGCTTTACCATTTTATTTACAAGTATTTCAGGTTTTATTGCAGCTCTTATGAGTTTGTTTCCTTTTAATATCACATAAATGTTAACTTCCTGCCCTTCTTTACAGTAGTGGTCCATCATGATATTTCCATGCTAGGATTTCATTTATTTTGATTGAGACACTGAGATATTTCAATTCCAGTCATTTACCTTCATATTTTGATCATTTTGCCTTGAATGCTAGTGGCATATTGTATGGGAACTGCTGAATCACGGCCTGAACCTCTGATTGAACTACCTGATGTGAGCAATGAGTCAGCCCTGGGAGCACAGGTGAAGGCAATTCACCTGCGCTACTGGAAGAGGGGAAGCCTGGCTCCACCTCTCCTGGACCCCATTTAAGAGTTGACTGCCACTGGGGAAGGTTCTCTATTGGAGATTGCCTCTCTTGGAGACTTCTCAGTGAACCCAGGGCAAGGGTAAACTTTCAATCCATTCTTTTTTAGCATGATAAACTGTTTAGCCTAACTTTCTTGTATATTTCTTAATTATAACATATATTCATTGATTGTGCACATACTTCTGTATTCTGTGTATTGGATTAGTTACACTAGTTTTATATAATAGTGTTCTTATGTTTTTTTTGCCTGTGTATGTTTATTTTTTGGTCTTATTTACTTCTGCCTGCAATTATATGTTATTCAGCATTTGATGTGAGATGTAGTTTACATTATTGGTCATCTGTTGCGTTCCAAGTGCATCTGCATTAATCTGCATCTTTAAAAAGGTGATGGTAACACTTTCCATAGAATCCTTTGCTCTTTCAGCCCTTTCAGCAGTTAACACAATTGATATATATTAAAACTTACTCATTTTATTTTTATTCCCTTATGCCCCTTCTCGAAATGTCCAACTGGCAGAATCCAGGGTCTTGACAGCTTAATGCAGATTTTTGGGAAGGTGTTTCACTACCTGTCTTGCCCATGCAGCAAATCTGACTGAGCAGCTAGAGATTTGATGGCATTTGGCTCATTTCCAAATGGCAATAATAAAACAAGTCAGAACTAATAGAAGCCACAAGAAATAAAACAAGGGTATCTTTGAGGATGGAGGAAAATACAGGATAAGCCCACCAATTACTGATTCTCTTTTATAGAGTGTGTTTTATTTGAGGAAAAGATTTCTTCTGCAGTATATTGTGTAGGAGTGTTTTGTCTTATGTTTATGGAACTACACTGTATGCCAGTACATTTGTAATTTAAAAAAAGTTTGTTCAAGATTAGTTGATGCAATTTTGCTCATGCAGGGTTAGCTAGTGCTTAAGTATATGGAAATTATAGCAATCAAAATGTACAGTTACTTAGTCTTTGTAATAAGCAATAGAACAAGGCTAAAATTTATTAGAGTAGAAGTTTATATGTAGCATAGAGATTTTTAATCACATGTAATTCTTCTAGATGAAGAAACACAATATACTGTTTTAATATTTTCCTGTAATTTCTCTCTGGTAAACATAATACACTATTAATGCCTAACTCAGTATTGTAAATGTTTTTCTCTAGCTTAAAGTAGAAAGAGTGCTAACTGCTTCATGAATACCAAATATTGTCTTTGATAGATCAGGATTTAATCAAATAACTGAAGACTATTTCTTTAGTGCAAATGAAGGTAATGCCATTCTTTTATCTATCTGAATTATGGAGGAATTATGGGATATCAGCATTAAACAATTACTTTTCCTTATGAAACTTGTGAGGAATATGCTGATGGAATCTCAGAAAAGTGCATCAGTTTTAATTTGGGAGTATCCATAAGAGCAGTATCACAACTTTGTGCTGATATGCCCCATCAACTGCCCAAAGTTGTTAACTGCTCATTTTAAATTGCTTATTTTTCAGCCGTTGATTCTTGTTGGATTTCATCTTTATTAAACTGAAATTCACTATCTGAAATCTATTTTCTTCCTGCAAAGGTGCTTAAATGTTGTTAGGTCTTAATTTTGAATCTGGAGAATGAGAGTTCATTATGCCCTGTTAGTTTAAATTGCCTTATTTTAGATGTAAGAGTAGTAAGAAAAATTTCTCATTGTTTTTCATTTGTTTGTTTTAGAAACTGCAGGATGTCACTGAGAACTCAGAGTTATATGCTCATTTAAGCCTTAAGCTACAGGATTTTCTGTTAGATGGTCCTCAGTATTTTTCCTCAGTCAGTTTCTGGCACAGAGTAATTTAGATGTGTTTAGGCTGATTTTTTTGTTATAGCTCTATAGTGAAAAGAAACAAAATTATTCTAATTATTATAATTTAACAACCCATTTTTGTCTTTCTTGGAAATCAGAAGGGTTTTTTCCTATAATTTTCTTCCAAAGCTTTGATGAACCTGAGGCATTGTCACTGAATTCAAACCACAGCATTTGTGAGATGGTCCCATGTTTGGCACCATAATTAAAAGGAACAAAGCAGTACATTCGGTATGTATTCACACTGTCAGATAATTCTATGTACTTGTTTACTGTGCTACATTTTGTTTTTAAGCCTCAGGGTACTGTGGCCAGTCCTGCTAAGAGAGTGGAATGTTCATTGGAGTTATTTTTACTTCTCTTTTTCCAGGAGTACAAACATTGGGAACTAAAAGAGTTTACCAGGAATGTGAGTTTCTTGAGGCTTTGAGACTCGGAGGTGGTGATTTCTCCATGTTTTTAATGTGGACACCTGTTGCTTCCCAGAATTTTGAAATACTACATGAGGTACTAATTAAATATAGATGAAAATGTTTTTTTTGTTTTGGTTTTTTGTTTTGGTTTTTTTTTTTTTTTGGTTTTTTTTTTGTGACAGTTGAACTACAGAAGTACCACTAGCTGGTGTAAAATCTTTGAAATCTGTAATTAGGAAACTGACAAACTAAGATGTAGGTATGTTGTATTTTGTATTTCTGAGTAAAACAAAAAAATCCAAATTACCTTCAACTGCCTGATAGTAATCTGCTTCATTTCCCATTTTCTCTTTCTTCTTTAAAGCTGCTGCTTAGTTAAATGGCTGTGGGCTGTGTAGTAGGAACACAGTTGCTTCAAACTCGCTACACTATTTTTCCTGAAAAATAGTTCTTATAAATACTTTTATGAATGGATGAACATCAACTCATCTGAGAATACTCAAGTATGCAATGTTGATATGAATTTGAAATTTTCATCACCATTATGACTGGGAGAGAATTACAAGGAAAGTGAAGTTTTCATTTTGGAATACCAAGTTACACAAGCAGAAAAATCCCTTCTTGGAGGTACTTACCTTGTTACACATTTAGTGGAGTAAAAAGGAGAGGATGTCATGATTCGTTTGTCTTCTCCTTTGTCTTGCTGTAGTTTGATACACTGATGCAGACAGTTAGAAGAGGAGGGTAGCATGTGATTGTTAAGCTGCCATCTATTTGTAGAAGTAGCTGAGCTTCTTTGGCTCTAACTGATTTAAAATTACATATTTTGTTTTAACTGAAACTGTCTGGCAAATAATTTTTGCAAATGCATCATTTGGATATTTCTAGAATCATCCAAAAGCTTGCTAACGAAACAATAACAGCATAAATGTGGTAGTATGGCACATGTGCTGGAATGAATTAACCCTACGCTACTTCATTGGTAGTCTCTCATGTATTTGTACTGTGGACTGAAGTTTGAGTGGCATGTTGAATGGATGGTCTGACAGTCTAAACAGATCTTGACAGGAGTAGCTTTAGTCCTGCTGTGGTTTGCCTCTTTAGCCTTGTTGTTTTGACTTTGATTAATCAGATCTACTCTGGTGAATCTCAATTCCATCCTCAGAGGTAAAGCCCCTTAAAAATTCTCCCAATCTGTCTACCCAAACTGTGCAAACTACCTGTTGCACAGGACAGGGATTGAGGGCCTGTGCCACTTAAAGCAGGAAGGCTCTAGCTGTGGGGTAGCAGTGGAGTGAACTGCGTGTGACAGCATAGCTGGGGGTTACCTGCTGGGGCATTCAGGATTATGGAAGATCATCTTGGGCATTGTGAGTTTTAACTGTGAGATTTCTTACAATTGTCTGCTGACTATACAGGTATTCCGTGCTGGTTGCACCCCAGGATATGATTGGCCTTCCTGGCTGCCTTGCCACACTGTTGACTCATGTTCTTGACTTGCTGTTGACCAAGAGCCCCTTCCCCCCCCCCCCAAAGCCATGTCAGTGGGGCTGCTGTGCAGTTGTCTCAAGCCCCAGTCTGTATGTACAGAAAGAATTGTCCATTCCCAAGTGCTCTTGTTAAAATTCATGCAATTGGTGATTACTCAGATCTCAAATTTCTCCAGATCTCTCTCCAGGCCTCTCTGCGCTTGATGGGATCGACAACTCCAACCAATTTAGTATCATCAGGAGAATTGCCCAAAACACCTTCTGTCCTACCTCAGGATCATTTATAAAAAACAGTGAAGAGAACTGGTCCTAAAATGAAGCACTGGGAATAACATTTGTGACCAGCTGCCAGCTTGATATAACCCCATTTGCTATCACCTATCACGTTATTGTCTAGCCCTGTTTGACATCTTGTCCAGAAGGATGTTGTAAGAAACAATAACAAAAGCTTTACTGAAATCCCAGAAGATAACATTAATTGGCTTCCCTTGGTCAGCTAGATCTGTGACCTTGTCCAAAAGGAAATTAAATAAATTAAACAGGACCTTTCCTTCATGGACCCATGTTGGCTGTGAGCAATTAAATTTCTAACCTAAATACCTCAGTAAACAATAAGCAGACTACTCATGCAGGTACTTCTAAGTATTGTAAAATTTAGGTTAGCATCAGCTGAAAAGAGTTCAGCTCTCCTTGTTACTCTTCAAAGACCAGGTGACCTCAAGAGGTCCCTTCCAATGTCAGTCATTCTGTGGCTCTGTTTTTCTGGAAATGCTCCCTGGTTGTGTGACGTTGCTGCACTCAGCACCCTATGGCCACGTTGCACCCTGAAGTTCTGCATAGATGTTCACTGACAGTGTTTGTTCATAGGAGCAATTTATTAGCAAAACTGCACAGATTCAATCTTCCAGAGATAATGGATTTTTGGTGGTCACTGCCTGGATGTTACAACTCTCTCTGTTGCAAGCCTCCATGCAACATCATCTTCAGCTGCATGGGATCTGGCTCCCCAGAATGTGGTTTGGCACAGCACTGCTGCATTGCCTCTTCTATGGTCTACTAACACACCTCTCTTTTTGGCTAATTCTGCTGATGTCACAAATACTGCTGCCATATCACTATGCTTCTTGTCTCTCTCCCCACTCTCTCCTTTCTGTAGCAGCCCATTGTTTCTTGTCTTTCCACTTGCTCTCCAGTTCTCTTCCCTTAATGTGATTTCAAGGAAAAAAATATGTTCAAGACAAACATACTTTATGTATTGCAGCACAGGAATTTCTAGTTTTCTGCAATTTTTTTTTTTTTGTTGTTGTTAGAAGAATTAGTACAAAGCAAAGAGAAAAAAGGAATATTATCTCTACATGAAAAAATAACGTAATATCTTTAACAGAAGTATCGTCTTAAGTTCCTCCAAAATATCTCCTTGTTATGTTTGTGAGACTACGCCATTCAAATCAGTTGCTGGAAAATTTAAGATAGTTATCTGAACTAAGAATTGTGCTATCTGTGATGCAGTTTCAAAGGGGTTCTGCTTTTCTCCTTTCAAGAAAGTTCCCACACATGACTTGAAACAGTTGGTAGACTCCAATAATTGCCTTGATTTGCAAGGAAAAGAGCATCTGAGACTCTAGACTTCTCTACTGACTGGTGCAGTCATTTTCTGATGATAGGAAGGAAACTTATGTTTTGTTTTCTGATGAAGCTACATGTTAAACTTTGAATGATGTTGTTCTTATTTGTTTTGATACCTATAGGAAGCTGTACTAGGCTTTATGATGTTCTTTGCAGAAAATTATTATTGAATGTGTTTACACTATGGGCATGCTAGAATATTTTCTTAATTTAACCTTCATGTTATTATATATGATGGACTTGGGCAAATATCAAAAGCAGATTGAGGGACTTAAAATTTTTTGCTGTCACAGAAAAGTAAGCTGCTGTATTGTATTGGTGCTAATCTGACAGCTTTTGAGTGTGTTTTAGTTTCCTTTCATCTCATGTGGATTCAAACACTGCAGCCTAACTCCCTGTATTAGATACAGGGTGGTATACAGGGACACATGGGAGAACTGCGAAACAGAGAGCAAGCAGTCTAAACCTGGGAAGAACTGGGAGACAGCTTTTAAGTTAAATGTTTTCCAAAGGCTTCCTGAATGCCCACAGGCTTGGAGCTGTGGCCACTGCCCTGGGGGGCCTGTTACAGTGCCCAACCACCTTCTGTTGAATAACCCTTTCCTAACCCACAACCTGACCCTTCCCTGATGCAGCTCCATGCAGTTTCCTCAGTTGATGCTGCTGCTGCCAGAGAGCAGAGATCAGTGCTGCTTTTCTGCTTCCCTCACAAGGAGCTGTAGGCTGACATAAGGCTTCCCATCTACCTCCTCTGCTCTGGGCTGAGCAAAGCAGGGCACTTCAGCTGCTCCTCACACATCTTGCCCTCCAGACCCTTCATCTCAGTGGCCCTCCTTTGGACGCTCTGGTATTGTTTTATGTCCTCCTCACATTGATTCCCAAGCCTACACACAGTATTCAGGTTGCCTTATCCCAAGTGCCAAGATCCATATGTAGGGACTGGGAAAACCTGACCAAAAATAACACTATTGTCTAGTTTGTGTTGAAACCCAGCTAAAAGTGGTTGTCTGATCATTTAGCACAAAGACCAAGGCATGATTGGTTTTTATGCCAAGTGTGAATTAGTGATGAATGTGATTTATGCTTTGCGTTACTGACAGGAAAGATGTGCTTCTGCTATTTTGACAGTGGTTGTGGTATGACCAAGAGCTTGGCCAGACGGTATATGTTCTTCTGAGTTCCACTGCCAGTAGATTAACTAGACTTGACCAAGATGAGATCTGACAGTTCATCATGCAACGTAAAAACTGAAGTTATAATCCTGAAGAATCCTTGTTTTAAGAAATCTTTCTTTTTTTTTTTTTTTTTTTTTTTTTTTTTTTTTTTTAATACAGGAACTTTCTTCCCCTGATTAGTCTGAGAAATCTTTAGGCCTGATTTCTAATCCTTAATATCCTGTTTGTAGTTTCTACATCATACTAACTTCCTTAATTTGCAAGAAGAGTGAGAATTACAAAAGCATTCCACTGTACTACTATTTGTTGTATCTGTCTATATTACCCTTGATTTTGAATGTCTTTTTGTATAATTATATTTTATGGCAAAGCATCACTGGATTCTCTGGCTCCTCTGTTATTCCCTTTGATTTTTGAACTCTTGGAGAAACTAGTATGGGTAGAACAATGCAAACATCTGTTTTCTGTGGGGGATTTTTGTAATAGGCAAGCAAGGCTGATTTATTTTATTTTGTCCAGTTGGACAATATTGTCCAATATGCCATTATGGCAGAAAATATATATGATTATTGCTGGAGACTGTTTATCATTAATATTTCACTCGCATATGCTTCAGAAAACAGTTATGGAATTAAGTCTGCAGTTAGAAGTCATCTAAGCCTTCCTTCCCTGACTATGATTACACTATTAAAAAAATGGTATTAAAGTTTGCAATGCTAAGTCACGGCTTGAAACAGTGATTGAGCACTTTTGATTGAGTGGGGAAGGCAAGGTCAATGCAGGGGAGCTCAGGTGCAAGCACTGCAGCTGACTGACCATAAGGTGTGGAGCCAGGATTCACCCCTTCCCAGACCTCATGTAAGAGCTCACAGTGGAGGGAAGAGTATCTTGATCTCTGCATGCACGGGACTCCCTGAAGCAAAGTCTTTTCCTTTTTTTCTGTCGCATCTAGTAGACTGTCCCTTATATTAGTCCAAGACCTTGCTGCTGTTGCTTCTTGTAAAATAGTTTAAATCAAATTATAAACTTACATAGTCAATTAACTGTATGCTTATTTTATCATATGTGTATATTCGATATTTTTTGAGTCTATTAAGACATGCATTTTTTCTTAAGTCTCAGTACAAAGTAATGCCAATCTTACACTGCAGTTGTCTTTTAATGATTGATTTTTTTTTTCCTTTCAAGAAATTTCAAATGGTGCTAAACTAAAGGGAATGATTTAGGAGTATTCAAACACATGAAGACAGTGCTAGTGAACAGAGTATGTTTGCAAATGCTAGCATCTCATACATACAAGGTAAGGAAAAGGTAGGAAAGCAAGGAAGTTAGCATAGCTAACCTGCGTTACAAACATGATAACATGGCTTACCTGTGTTATAAGCAGGAAGTCGAAATTCTGACTTGTATTTAAACAAGCACTTTTGTTGCTGAGGAAAGTATAGGAATATGCCATAAGAGCCAAATTCTTTCTGATGGAAAGAAATGCTTGCAGGACACACAGAAAAGATCCTGCTTTCATTTAAGGAAGATTGAGAAGGAATGTCATTTCTAAGCATATTAAGGGAATTATGAAATAAACTAAGCATGAAAATTAAAGTAATTGAAAATAAATCAATATTAATTGACAACTGCCACTCTTCCTAATTTGCTTTGTTGTCTCTAGTAACTTGAAGGACTAGAGGCAACAAGTAGAATGGTATGCCTATTTCACAGGACTACCTGGGAAGACTTCCACTGAATAACAACAGTCTTCAGTGCTATGTCAACTCATTTCTCAGTCAGATCACTTCATAATTCTTTATGCTTAAGTTTCATGCAATATTTCCATTTTATGAAGAATTGTTTTCTTCAACTGTCCTACATCACTATATTCCAGTTGTAATATCATTGACTTACAATGGAAGAAGAATGTAGAAATGACATTTGCATAATCTAATTGGCATCATTAACAATTTTTTCCATCATTAAGGAAAAAGCGGTGGTGGTTCTTGAGAGCACCATACTCCTGGGAACGGAGGAATCAATGTTTAATTGGGGTGGTAATGCTTTTTCTCTCTAGGCAAGACTAGTCAAAGAATTCCTATCACCTGAATATCAACAGCTTCTTTTGAAAGAAAAAGCCAGGTGTTTTCTTTTTAGGGGTGCTGGAAGAGCTGATATAGAATTACATATCACAGAAGACTAAATATGAGACTTGTCAGAAAAGTTGAAACATGTTGAACTATTTTATAGTGGAAGTAGACATAAACCTAATTCTTCTGGGGACTAGCCAGAACACAAATCTTTTCAAATGCCTGAGGAAAACCTTGTGAATGATTGCAGTGCTTCAAAATCCAGTGACAGACCTCGACTGATTGCCCAGAGTAAAAATACTAGATGTTTGGAAAGGCTCTGTGTTCAGGGATGAACCATAAAATTTTGAAACTCTCTGTTTCTTATAATGTCAGTGTGTATGCTGTTTGAGTAGGGAATAATAAGAAAAAGTATCAGCTTCTATTAACTTTAGAATTATTTAACATATGATTTTATTTAAATGACTTGTGGCTCTTTCTGTGTTGTACATACTAATTTAAATGACACTTCAGCTAA
This sequence comes from Tetrao urogallus, assembly GCF_951394365.1. NCBI lineage: Eukaryota > Metazoa > Chordata > Aves > Galliformes > Phasianidae > Tetrao > Tetrao urogallus. Next base: position 94,104,713 of record NC_136813.1, on the reverse strand, counting down.
AGATGTGCCAAACAAACTGAAGCTTGCACGCTGTAGAGCTATCCTCTATAACAGTCATTGTTTAATATGATAGATGAAGGTCTCTGAAGGACATACGCATTCAGATGATGAGATGCTGGAGATAGTTTTGAGATCCTTTCTTAGAGAACTAGATCATATTTCCAGTGCTAATCGAGTTAGTTCAAAACATTAATGTGACTTCCCTTATATGGAAAATGAAATCAAGCAAATGAGATGTGGTTTAGCTAACTTACCTGACAAGTCTGGGGTTGTACTCGGAGTAGAGCTCAGTCTGTAACTCCACACCTGTACCCTACCTCTGCAGCCTCCTGCTCAAATTAGAGTCTTGAATTAATTTCTTCACAATATAGTGGAGTTTTTCCTTTTGCGTGAACTTAAATCAAGCACCTAAAATACTCTGGATTCTAGCTAACATGCTTTGATTAACCTGCTCTTATCATGTATTTTCATATTCTCTTGTTTGATAATATCACAAATGGCACCAGATCTTTTTGCTTAAACTACTGATTGTGAGGCTTCCTAAGAAAATTGCTGTATTTTATTTGTGTACATCCTACTGATTGCAGTCTAATCACAGAATCATTTAGTGTGGAAGATGCCCACAGAGCTTTATCTAATCTGGTACTCTGTTCCACACTAGCTTACTTTCAAAGTTTGAGTAAATTTTTTTTAGGAATTTTTGTCAAATTTGTCTTTGTCAAATTATCAAAGTCAAAAACATTTATTGAAGGGGTTCTGCAGCTTCTTTGGGTTCTCAGTGCCAAATATTTTTCTCCTTCCATTGGGAATTTCACTTGCTTTAGTTTCATGGAATGATTTGGGTGGGACTTAAAAGATCATCCAGCCCCAACCCCCTGCCATGGGCAGGGCTGACCCTTACCAGCCCAGGCTGCCCAGGGCCCCATCCAACCTGGCCTTGGGCATCTCCAGGGATGGTGCACCATAGCTTCTCTGGGCAGCCTGTGCCAGCGTGTTGCTGCTTTCTGAGTAAAGAATCTCCTAAATTTTAATCTAAATCTACCCTCTTGTAATTTAGAGCCACTGTGTCTTGCCCTATCATTGTTCTCTCTGATGAATAATCTCTTCCCATCTTTCACATAAAGCCACTTTGTGTATTGAAAGGCTGTAGTAATGTCTCCCTGGAGGCTTTTCTTTAGCCTGTACAACTCTTGTTGCCTTGTCTCTGTCTCTGTTTGACAGAGACTGTATTGTCTTCAATGTGTTAAAGACATCTGGGCACCTTCAGAGGTATTCTCTGCATCCAAACACTTGTCTTGGATGAGTTTACTTTGTAAGTATTTTGGATGAGTACTTAATATTTTGTAAGTACTAAGGATGAGTACTTTGTAACTTGATTCTTTTCTGCAATGGATAGTACTTTTCTCCCCTAATTTTCACTGTCAATGCCGGGGAGCTGGGAGACCCAAGAACTTACCTGCTAGTGAGAGAGACATTGGGTATCTCAGCCTTTCCTATATTATTTATCAGTTAGGTTACCTTTGTTATTCAGCAGGAAACCAACATGGTGTTTGTTTTTCTGCTGATGGGCTTGCTGATGTGTGAAATGAGTGCTAAGAACATCTTCCTCACTATCTTCAAACTGAGATTCAGTTTGGCTTCTTGTTGCTGTCCTGGCATGTTCAGATGACACTTCCGTGTTCTGCCCAAGTAGCTTGTTCCTGTTTCCACTACAGAGTCTTGCACACTCAGAAAGTTCATCTTTCACTGACAGCGTGTAAAGCTTCTAGCAAACTGTGGAGTAATTAGCTTGGACATAAGGGTTTGCATGTCCATATCCAGACTGAAGATGTCATCCCCCATGGTGCTTTTCACATACACCTAACCTGTCAAAAAACGGTAAAATGAGTCTTGACTTTTCTCAGTTTTTGCACTGGGTGGTAAATAAACTCAGCCTTCTACCACCATGGCTGTGAGGGTTCTTACCATACTGTAAATAAAAGCACAAAAACTACAGGGTAATTAAATTGTTCTCAAAATATATTTTAAAACATTACATCACTCAGAATTTACCAAGGTTTTATTTTTAAGATTCCCTTTTCTGGATTGTAGAGATTCGAAGTGGGTGATATTACTGTACCTAAAGCAGATGCCATAGATACAGCTGCATGGTTAAAAATATGCAGTTTTTTTTTTTTTTTTTTTTTTTCTTTTTTTTTTTTTTTTTTAAGAATACTTGAAAAGTTTGTCAGGATCTTGAGTTTAGCTGCTTTAAAAATAAAGCAGGAAGCATGAACGTAATGGTAACTTGCTAATTGAAAGCATGAGTTAGTCAAGTGCCATCAGTTTTAGACTGACAAGAGGTTTTTTTTTGTCATCTTGTGTGACTACCAATATAGAATATTTATTGTACCACGTCCCCTTTTCATTCTAACCATGACATCTTCCAGGAAAAAAAAGTGTGCAGTATCAGCTTGATGACAAATGAGATTATCCTACTTTGAAGTTTCTAAAAAGAATGTGAAAGGTTAGGAAAACAGTACCATCCCCCACCACTTTCTACGTTTTCTTCCTCTCTTCTTCTGCAAGAGGTACAGATATTGAGAACACTGCTGTGTACAAATGGACAGAGTATGAAAAATTAGAAGGCTGTTGATTTGCTGGTACTGAGGAAAAAGCAAACATGGAACGGGTTAGTAGGCGTAGCAGGCTGGTGTGTCCATGTGCTGAGTTATTCACCTTTTCACAATTTTTAGTTATAATAATATTCTCAAAAAGGTAAATCCATGAAAAATAAAATTGAAAAAGTAAGAAGACCATTGGTGATGTTGACAATTCAACACGATCAGAATTTCATTTAAAAAAAATTAACAATAAAAATGAGTTAGGCTTTGATACATGCTAAATATACTTTAAAGAGCTATTGAAATCCTGTCATTAGAAGCAATGCGTGTAGTACAAATATTTTCACTTTAGAGAGTATAATTATTAGATTATAATTGATTTTTAAAAGCATTTTCATATTCAGGTACCTACAATTTTTTAATCTTTGTGCCTATTCAGAATTAGTGCTACAGCTGTCTGTTTATAAACTATATCCACCTTCTATACCATTTATACAGTTGGTAGTCTGCACTAGATATGATTTTTTTGTCTTTTATGGCATAATATCACATGCTGATTACAGGAGTACGTGTCTTAAAAGTAAGCATAACGCAGTGTTAAGTTCTGAGTCTTTCTCCATCTACAACACTGTTCCTAAGAAAGTGAAGAAGATTATTACTTCTCATTCATCTGTTGATACTTATAGATGTAAATATTTGGGAGGCCTGGTGATTTTTGAGCATTATGCTATTGAGTTAGGGGATGAAGGGTAAACATGGGCCGGCTGTAAAGGAAGGCAAGACAAGAGAATGTAGCAAACAGGATGTGCAGCAAATAAAGGTTAACCACTGCATAGGAATGCAGGTAAGCAGGATGTGAGGCCAGATAAGAAAAGAGCATCTTGAAACTCTACTGTAAACTTGAAGAGAACATCACACAAGGAACAGTTCGGATCGGGTTACTTTGATTGGAGCCTTCATCCCGTGACCACCAGAAGACCCCACTGCCCACGTACAAGAGGGAGGGACCGTATGCTGATGGGTTCTCGGAAATGTAATGAATATGTATACAAATTCCGGGAAAAACACTGATTATGTATTAGTTCAGCCTATATCTGTACCAACATTTTGTCCTACTGTGTGTAAGTTCGGAGGAGCTATCCCCCTTGCACCCAGCTTGGCCCCAAATGCTGAATAAAAACATACTTGCTTTGTAACCTAAGTCTGGGTTATAGATTTTGATTCCATAAATCACTATTAGAATTAAGGTGAAGTCAGTGAATGTATTTGCTTTAAAAGATATTTTTCTGAACATTTGAGAAGGAAACTAGTTATACTCTAACCACACATTTGTTTGAATTCCCACAAGATTTTAATCACTTTCTCTTTCAATATTTTCCTTCGTTGATCTTGTTATAAAAGGGTTTTTTCACCCTTTCTGTAAGGAGAAGGGTATTATTTCCTTCCCTTCAAATACTGCCTGTACAAATGTCAAAATTCACAAGTTATTGAGCTGCCAAGTCAAAGAGAATTCCATGACTGTATTTGAAAAGAGCCCTTTGAAATGGGAATGAAATGAACTTCTGAATACTGCATACCACTCAGTGATAACAAAAATTCATAGTGGAAAATGTCACTGAGCAGCAAAACTGGGTGTTTTCTGTTGAGGTATAATAGGTACGTGTTTTTCCTAGATGTCATTTGTTGCATACAAATGTTGTTTCTAAGGCAAGCCAATGTTCATTTCAGCAAGGATTCATATTGTTTGCATTGAAGAGCTGATCAGCACAATTCTGAGCCTAATCTCTGTGCTCAGCTAATCAGAATGATACTATTAAATGTGTATGTGAAATACACACAGCGTGTCTTAACGTTCGTCCTAGTCAAGTGTATTGTGGATACAAGTAAAAGAATAGATTTGCCTCAGTCTTTCTTGTATTTTTGCAGGCTAAGGAAAATTCAGGAAGCATCCTATTTATCTAATTTATAGGACTACACTAGTAGGAACTATAGAGAACTTAGTTCTTCTTTGATTAATAGTGACTAAATTTAATTTAAGAGACTAATATTTAAAATGAACAAGCTCTTTATGCACTCAACATACTACAGTATTTTTAATGGCTTCAGCTGGTGATTATGATAATTCCTTGCACTTTTTCTTAGAAAATATTTGTGATTTCAAGCAAAAAACCCCAATTTTTACTATTTCTCTGTACTGAAAATTGGCTTATTTTAGTAGTTTCAAAATGTGATATATCCTCTTAGTTCCTTTTGAGCTTGTTTAAGCAACACACTATTTCATATTCTCATTTCTTTAATTTCTGTGGACTAATCAGAGTGTAAATTATATTTGAAATACTACAGATCTTTGCTTTTTTTCCTCTCTCCTAACTACGCAGAGGATGATTGAACAATGCCTTCATTGAGAATGGTGTATGGGAGGAAGACTAGTCATCTGGTCTGCCCTTACAGAAATACAAAAGGCCTTTATCTTTGTGTTTCTATCCAGAATATGTATAATTCTATACTTCACATGCTTATGATGTTCCAGGAGGTGGCTACTGCACTTGCAGATCATGTAAATGTCTGAAATGCTTTATAAGAATAGGTGCAAATCAAGAGGGAAGCAAACAAAATAGAATGTGCTAATGGGCTCAGGAATGCGAGTTGCTTGTTTTTATCAAATGAGTTGAATTTATAAGACTTTATTTGCAGACTAAAGAAAAGCTAGTATTTACATTATAAAGCAGTGATACATTTTATTGCTCTTACAAAATGCTGTGTATTCTTCAGCACCCTCTACTGGTCTTGGATGAAGCAAAAGTTGAGCAAGCATATACAAAGCAAGCAAACAAAAATTGTTTTCTTTCCCCGTGTTTCAGTTATGACTCCATTTGTGCTTCTGTTTTTACCAAGATATAGTTTTTCGCTTGTGAATCTTCAAGTCCTGCAGCAGAGTGGTTGGAGCTTGATGATCCTTGAGATCCCTATGATTCTACAAATGCTTTTCAAATGCGACTACATTAAGATGACTTAGTCACCTCCCTGAGGTGCCTGTTTATCTTGCTCCAAGATGTTAAACAAGAACATAACCACACCACAGTTTCCTCTTTGTCTCTTATTTTGCTGTATAAGATTAGGAAGCAGAGAAAGGAGTTATGCTGCAAGTGCAAGCAGTCTTGTGTATTTGTTTTTTTTTTGTGTTTTTTTTTTTCGTTTCCCTCCAAAGAAGAAGGGAAAGAGCGCTATAGGCAGGAAGGACCTTGCTTCTGTTGGAAAGCTGTTCCAAGGAAATGAATAATAGAGAAGTTAAGGGAAGCTAGACAGCAAAATGCAAGCTAATCCATCTCACGTTTTCCTTTTAAGAAGGATCTTCTTCAGCGTCTCGCTTATCTTTGAAGAATGTGTTAGTTTTTCCACTGTTACCTCACAAATAGCTAAACAGTTCATCCCTATAGTCTGTGTGCTGCTTCATGTGAAAAGCTTTGTAATAAAAAAGCAATATTCTGAACAAAGCTGTGAGTACAGTAGAAAAAGTTTGCACAGTTGAATCTGAGAAGAAACAGTCTTAGAGTTTTCTGTACTGCTGCAAAGATTTTAGCAAGTCAGAAGGTGGCTTTGTCTGCGTTTCAGAGTTTGGGAATGCTGCTGAGCTGCAGGAATTTCTCCTTAGCACACTGCTGGCTCTTTTTTTGAGTATAGGGACATATTGTGCAAGGTAATTTAGGAAATGATAAAATATTAGTTTACACCAACTGCAGCCACAGATGTGTTCATCTACCTACCATTGAATTTTAGTGAGAGAAGCTCATCAAGTCAGAACGTGCAGTTTGTTGCGCTGCACCAACAGAAATTATTGTTGTTAATAAAGATCAATCTTTATTTCTGCAAAATAAAAATTGTTGAATGGTGCCTAGTTTCCATGAAAAGATCTTTGTAACTAGGCATGTATTTCAAATCACTCTGACAGTATTACTGTCTTGTGATTTTAGTACTTGTTTGAGGAGTACTGCAGTTTAGGGAGGTATAAAATTTCTTAGAGCAGTTTGTATGCAATTTCAACAAAAACTTACTGCGTTTCAAAGAGATTGTATAGAGGTTAAATAAAGAGTGAATTACTCATCACTGTGCTATGGCAGGTGGCATTGAACTGAAAATCCATCTTCTCCTTCCTTCAAATATTAGAATTTATTGCTGCAGAAAATAATAGCTGCTAATTTTCCAACCAACCACCTGTAAAGAACAAGTCATTGAACAGATATGATGTGATTCTGCCTCTCACCATGTACTGTACCTTCAACTAACTTTATTACCACTACTTGAATAAAAGCGTATTTCAAGTGTAGGGCAATTATATGGTTCTGTGCCTTGTATACTTGTGAAAAACAGTAATTTACTGACATAAAATTAATTCTGTGCTCAGTTCACAGATCTAACTAGCTTAGGGTAAGAGTATTTCTCATCTTAAAAATCTCAGAGTGCTAGAGAATTGGTTTGGTGTTTACTATTCATATTGTATTTTGACAGAATATTGAATCTAGGGTAGATCTGCAGACAGTTGTGATAATAATGCCATTATATATTGACAGTGTAACATAATGCCATTTTTTCCTGTACAAAATTTCCTTTAATCTGTGTGTAATTCCTTTCATCTGAATGGAACCATGAATAGTGGTGTTTGTACTCACCGTAGGAGAAATTTAGCAGTGATAATGCAGATTTTTATTGGTTTAAATGTTTGGAGTTTTGTCTCTTCTTTCTGTATTGTGTTGGGTAAATGCTTGGCAAACTCAAAAGATCCAGGGCCATCTTCTTTGCAGTATAGCATGCTTGTATAGTAGCCGTGTTGGCTGTATTGATACTGTGGGCCTTGAAGGAACTCGTGATATTTTTATATATGTCTGAAACCTTAATAACTCCTTTTCAGAAATACTGAAAAATAGAATTACTTTTTACAACAGTACCTGACCTGTAGTCCAGAGCATGTGTTTTGCTCTTCTGATTTGACACAGTGACAAATGAATGTCAAGTCCAAGCCATCAGAAGCTCTTGTAATTGGGTAATCTCAGTTTGCGAGGGGATGGGGATTACCAGCAGGACAGTTATTTGCCAATTGTTTCATTAGTTCTTAATGTGGAAGATTCTAGGTTAAGAGCAGACACGAATGACCATCAACAGATTTCTTGAGATTTTCTCAGGTGAGACACTGTTGTCAGAGTTGTTGTCAGGAGGATTTTTAATCTTCTGGCAGGTGCTATGAAAGCTCCAGAAGGCATCTTGAAAGATGAAGGAAACAATCATGGTAGCATTCTGTGATTCTATACAAAAACTTTTTCCATTAAGTTCACTGTTAAACTTCTGCATTCTTTGCCTTGATATTCCTCTATCCCTAGACGTGGTTGTTAACTTTATTCAGGAAGCTGTAGGTCGTAAGGGGGAATGCCAGACAAGAAGCATTCACTCGGTAATGAATGGAAACTGGAAGCAGAGTCTGAATACTATTCAATCCTAGGTTTTAAGGTGTTTGATGTCCCAAGTTTCTTTCTTAGAGCAATCTGAAGAACTGTAAAACATCACTTGTGTTCATATAATAGTCTGAGATATATTTTCAGTCCAGATGGCTTTTTTTTGCTACTTCTATGGGTCTATGAATAATTACCTATTCACTTGTCTGAGGAAGCGTGAGGGTTGTTTATCTAAGAGTATTTATGAAGTTGAAACACTCTCAGAAGTATTTTGGGATGAGAACAGATGGTGAATGCATTACTCAAGAGTGATGCATCCCCAGGTGATCTATGAACGCCATTTTGTTTCCACGGATGTCAATAAGGAGCCGCTAGTTTCTTGAGGTGATCTTGTTAATTTCAAATACAAGTTTTACAGTTTATCTGTCAGGCTCTGAAGAGCAATTAAATTCACCTATGCTAATCAAAGGCTTAATGAGCTTCATAAGTTTTGATGATAGCACTGTTCTTTTCTTCTTTAGGTAGTATCATTTGCTAAGAGGGCTATAGAATTTAAGCACATAAATGTCACATTCTCGGAATAAATGTGCTTTCTTGCAGGGAGGCCTTTAAAGTTCTGACTTCATTTTGTATCCTACACAGGATAGGTCTTTTGCAGAATATCTATCTGACAGAACATCAGATAGATATTCTAGGCATAGTCTATCCAGGCTTCTACATGTATGTAGTATTGATACCATAACTTTTTCAAAGGGTGGCTTTTGTCTGACACTTGTTTCCTATGTACATCAAAAGCAGCAGTGAAACCTCTGTAGATGTGTTAGAATTTATTATTATTTTTAATTATTAATTTTAATTATTTTATTATTGAATATTAATTATTAATTCTAGAATAAAACCCTCAAAGGATTTTTAATAGATTATTAACACTCACATGGTTTTTCTTAACCTTGACAAACCTCTTAACTGATAGTTGTGAGTTCTAAAATAAAGAAAAACTAGTTGATGCAATCCTCTGGTGTGAAATATTTACACTGTAATGTGAAAAATATGTATCCACAGCGTTTCTATATGATGAACACCAGTCTGATATCTCCCTGTGTTTTCAGATGTATCTAGACTTTTCAGCCTATTAATTTTGGATTAATTTCTTCTGTATCAATGTCACTTCAGTGTGAGTGAGTAAGGAATAAGTGCATAGAGGTGAAATTAAGTCATTCACATGATATTTTAAAATGTAATAAATGTCCCCAAAGAGCCAAAATCATATTGAAACTTGTATTTTTATAACTTCGTTAGCAATTGTAATTGCTGCATGGTGAAAGCCTTCATGGCAGCACACAAATGATTCTGTAAGATTTACTGAATGGAAGAAGCTTTATGTTCAGGAAAAAGGAGAGTTGCTGGAACTGAGGTTTTTGTAAAAATAAGATAAACTTTTACTAACTATAAAAGAAAAAAAAAAACAACTGTTTTTTATACAGTGTATGCAAGCAAATATGTATAACTTTGTGAGTTTTATATAATGAACAAATTTGACAAGCATACTCATACCCTCTTCACTATAAAATCACATTCCTGTTGTATTATATTGACTGAAGTTAAATTCAACTGAATGATGCTTAAAAGGCTAATTCTGTGTGAGAATAGGAAGGGTGAAAATTGTATAAAATGCAATATTCCCCACAACATGTACGTATTCTATTTGCTTTAAAGTGCATAGTTCAATTGAAAACATTATTGGAGAATTGTTTACAATTTCTAACATTTTTGGAAACCCGACCATTCTAACTACTTATGAACATTTCATAGACAAATGGAGACAGATCTAGGATCCCTTCCTCCCACACCCCCCCCTCCAAACACACACACACAAACCCAGTTATTGCATTGTTTGAAGTTATTCACATACATTTGTCGTAAACTTAAAATGCTGCTAGAATGCATTTAAAGCACTGGAGAGCAATGGAGAACAGAAGGAAAATCTGTATGTGTAATAGATAAAATGATGCCTTGAACAGAGAATAAACATTTAAAATATCTTACAAACACTTTAAAACAAGCAGATATAAGTACTGCCCTAATATTTTTGGACTCCTCTTGTAGGCTTATATTAGTATCTTGGAAAGGAAGAAAGTATATACCTATGAGCATACAAACTTACAGCCTGTATACTTATGAAATCAGAAGGAAGTTGAAGACAGACTTTTCCAAATACAGGAGGGTTACTAAGATATTGTTTATTAAGCTAACTTTCTGATTCTCCTTTTATCCTTCCTTTTTCATATTTCATCACTTCTGTGGAAATTGATATCCATGTATTTCAAGACAGTCTTTTTTCTCTTGACAGAAATTCAAATAGGAGTTCACATTACACTGGAATCAAACTGGAAGCCCACCATTTTCTCAAGACTGTTTCAAAGATGTGTTGGCTAACAGCAGTAGGTTAAAGAGGCATGACATGGTGATAATTTTGTTGTACAACAGGGAGGTAGGTATTTAAACAAATGAACTTCAATTTGTGTGCAGAGGTGAACCCTGCAGTATTTTAAACCATCTTAACCTTTTTCTTTTTTCTCCTCTAGCTTAAACAGTTTCCAAAGTCCCTCATGTAAGCATGCTCTGTTGAGCTGAGGAGCAGCTAACACACATGTTGATGGGGTAGGTGAATACCACATCTTGGGTAGGGAATATGAAGGAAAGAGGAAATAGTGCTCTTAATCTGCGAATTCCATCAGCCTTGGTATGTTCACTGAATGGGTGTTGATACTGGATATGGCTACCCTTCTGCTGAATATAAGTATCTTTTTTGAAAGTTAGGGGGAAGTAGTGGAAAAGCTAAGAAGTAGTTGTCTTCATTTAAAAGATAAATATAGGGAGTTAAATAGTTAGCACTTTCAGTTAGAGTCTGACTTTTCTTGGCTGTCAAGTTACCAGTATATTGTGAAGAGTACTGGATGTGATGAACTAATAAGCTAATATTTTTGTTGGCTCCAGTACTTTCATCATCTTACTTGTCATGTGAGCTTATGCTCAAAGAGCATAAAGAGCTCAAAGAGAGTCTTAAAGTCTATTCTAACCTGAAGAACTGCTAATAATCTTGAACTGTAACCTTCCAGGATACAATTTCCAGGTGCTTAGTGTTAACAGTAATTGCACCCATTGTCATTCATTTCCACTTGCTGAACATCCTTGGAGACAATAGTAGATGTGAGCACAGTGAGGTGGTGGGTGATGAAGGACTGTGAAGCAGTGGGTCACTTCTGCTGGTGTGTGGTTTTTTGTTTTTTGTTTCTTGTTTCTTTGACAAGTGCAACATGTTGCTCAGTGCAGCAAATCTATAGCTAATGATGGTGACTAAGTTGAAAAACAGTGTTTTGTAGCTGAGAAATTGTCAAAAAAGTTTTATTGTGCTCTTTGTGTCTGGTGGTAGTTTGCATCAAAATAAAAAAAGCATTACTTTCAGAGCAACCTCCTCATACTATAATTATCTTGGCTTCTGTGCAATGCTAGCAGTATGTCAGCTCTCTGCAATTGTTCATTGTTTGAGTTTTAATATCTCAGACATCTCATTCTTTACTATATATGATATTATTTGTAGACTGCATTAAGGAACAGATTATCTTTTATCATCATCATTTCTGATTGCTTCCTGTCAATTGTTATTACGTTGCTAAAGCACTATAATGATTACACTAATGTATGAACACAAGGTGTTCAGATTGTAATTTTATAATATAACATTTTAATGAAGAAAAACTTAGTATACAAGCTCTGTTCAAGAATGTATGGAGTTATGAGCATCTGGATTCTTAGTAGGAAATTTGAATCTTGAGTGCTGTTAAGACATAAAAATCATTAAAAGGAGTCGAAGCAGTTTATTTCCAATTTAAGAAAGTAATTTCTATTTTTGTATGTAATATTGTGGTACAGATAACACAATACTATGTGCTAACAGGAGAGCCTGGTAACGGTAATTGTTACATTTGGAGTTGGAGAAGCTCTTAAAAGCCTGCTCATTTTTAACTCAATTTTAAGGCTAGTAATTTAACTATTTTTTTATTGATTAAACCATTTCCAAAGCAGTTATCACAAGAGTTTACCACACCTTTGTCAAAGAACAGTAATGAGATTTTTATCTATTTATCTAAGTAGTTAAAGGAATTTGGCAAATTCCTTTCTTTGCTCTTATGTTCAAGTTAGATCAGCTTTTCTAAAACTGGACAGAAGGAGCTTTAATTTTTGCCACTAAAAATGTATGTGGTATATTTGACAGTGTTTGATCCTAATGTTGAAGTCAACCAGAATTTCCTCTTGCTTTCAGAACAAGTAGGATTTCCTTCTCAAGATATAATTAGAAAATGCTTCTCAGTGTGAATTCTCAATCCTTTCAGTATCTTTGTCTTTAATAACACTCATCTTTAGGACTTCATCTGTTCCACGCTGCTACAGTATATTTTTATATACAGTATATTTTTATATTACAGTATAGCTGTACAGTATATTTTTATATTATATATACAGTATATATTGCTAACTGCTCAAATGCTTTAGACAAGATGATGATTTCTGCTATGCAGTGCATTCATCATGACAAGATAGTTTTTACAATAATTCCTTCTGCATCTTCCACATAATCTTAAAATTACTGAAGAAAATTGTATTTCTTAAGATCCTCTGCAAAGCAGAGCAGTTGAAGAAAATATAAAGATATGTCAATGAAGACATACAGGCAAGGAGACTAATGTATTGAGAACTGACTACAGTATGTCATGTTGTAGTTGCTGTAAATACAAAAGAAATTACCAGAATGTAGATCTTGTTACTGAGTTTTTTGTCTTAAGAATGTAAGCAGAAAAGTAATCTCTACTTAATTCTTAATATGCTATGCTTATTACATAACTTTAGAGGTCTGTTTCCTCAAAAGTGATAGACTTAAACTGGGGCATGTTCAGAACTAAAGGATGCGAAGATCACCATGGGTAATTAGCAAAGCTGCTTTCTAATCTTTAGGTGGTTTGCCGTGCAGGAATCTCTCTACATGAATCTCTGTCCTGGTTTTTGGTTCTGTGTCAAAAACTGTACCATCAGAGCTGAGCACCAAAGATTACTGCCACACTCCTGATTTAAAATTATTAAGTGATATTAAAATTTACTAAGTAGGAGAGCCAGTTTTGTTGGTCTGCTTCTAGTGAGAATGCTTTCCAAACACAATAAGAGTGTGTGTCATTGGTATATGACTGAGATAATTCTGTTAAATGTAGATCACAAATAGAGGTGCCTTGCCCACTTTGTGAACATTTATGTCTCATTTAAGGTATTTATTAAACATAAGATCTGACCTTTGTGGCAGTTAGATTTTTTTTTTTATTATTATAAAAGCAAACAGATTTCACTGTCTTGATTCTAGAATCTGCTAGGATCCTTGTGGTCTGTTTGGTGAGCTGACATGTTGTTTAATGCAGATACTAGAAAAGTAGTGGTCTGGTTTTCAGTATCAATCAAGTTAATTCTGGCTTGTGTTACTTTGATAATAAGGGGAACAGAATAAACAGGAAGGGTAGCTTTTGTAGCAAAGTGGAATTCTTCTCCTACTCCACAATAATTAATTTTTCATGGGAGTAAAGGAAGAGCGTTGTTCCTACATCTCTACTCAGTTAATGTTGCCAGTGTTACCAGTTATTTCTACTCCTAGGCCTTGTCTCCCCTTTGCTAGAAAACTGGCATCACTTTATGACTGGCTGTTCATTGTGTTTCTTTATGGTTGAGTCAGGAATCTTTTTTAAAATTTTATTTTTATAAATCTAGCCAAGTATATTAGAAGTACAGAGAATAATACACATGTATTTTGTGGTTTGACATTCTTACACAGCATGAGGGATGTTACAGCACTGGGAGGTAAATTTAGATCCAATGACTTCTGAGACATCTTCTGAGACACTGAAGTAAGGCTGCAGTAGCTGTTTCAGCTCATTTACCTTGAAAACAGAGAGGGTAAAGCAGGGTGGTTGGACCCTGGTTTTATGGGATTGCTGAAACTTTTTCTTTGCTCTGAAAGGAAACAGTAAATCCACAGAATCAGAGTACTGAAGTTGGAAGGGCACTTGAACTTTTGAATACTCTTCCATGCAGGGTCAACAAGAGGACGTTGACAAGGACTTTGGTCAGGTTTTGAATAACTCCAAAGATAATTTGTTATCCTAAAGATTAGGACTTAAGTCTTCATAATTTATAACAGATCTATTGTAGCAAGAGGTTCAAAGTTACAACTTATATTCTTTTTTTTTTTCTTTCTTAATTTTAAGCCCTAAATCATAGGTTTGATTGAAATTGAAATATGTTAAATTCACAGCTATCAAAGCTGAGATGCTATAGAAAAAAATAACCAGTTCACAAAAGCAAGGAAGAAGCCTAGCAATGAGTGGACCTCTGGTACCTAACTCTCAACATCCTTCAGCTGAAGATGTAAAGCAATCCAGCCATGTATGAAATAGACTCCATTACTTGAAAGTTATATTCTGCTCTCCTTTACTGTGCTTACTGTCTAATTTTGTTAATAGTTTGTTCCTGCTGAATAGTGAGAGAAAATGTATGGATTAAGTCTTTAGCTTAGCCTGACCCGTGTATGACTGTTGTGATAGGTATAGATAGCCATATAATGAATGCATATGAACTATATTTTTTCCTCCTTCAGAATACTTTGTAGAAAGGTGGGAGGTGACACAGCTGTATTCTTTGTCTGCCTTTTAAAATAAACTAAACAGCTTTGTGTTTCCAAAACATTTATTTACATGTTTGAATTTCAAACAGAAGCTTGGACTGTTGTTTTCAGTCCCACATATGCAACAATTTAAAGTGCTGACAAGTAAGAATGGAGATTGTTTTAGAAACATTCTGTCTGGCTTAACAAACTTAATTTCCTTTTAAGATAAGATTGCCCACCTAAGTTGATGAGAGGAAGCCAATTGTTGTAATCTTCTTGAAATTACGTGTATGTATGTGTGTTTGTGTGCCTATATATAAACCAGCAACAAGAAGTACTAACACTGGTATCAAGCAGGTGAGGCAATACTTAATCTGCTTTCTGTCAGACAAATGAAGCCCCATTTAATCTAAGCTCTAAAACAGAACTGCATTCTCCTTCATTTGTGAAGCATGATTATACTTGGATAGAGTATTTCTGAACATTTTAATTGCCTATGCATTGTAAATGTGTGACTGTCTATTAAAATCAGCTTTAACAACATCTGCAGATGTTTTAGGTGTGTAAGTCCTCATTGTTTCCATTGGCAGAAGAATTTAGGTCATTAATATCAAGTTTGGATGAGAATTTGTGTTAAAATGAAAATAAGTCCTTTGTCTTAATCTTATCATTATAGTTTCACTTCAGGGAGCTGATTTTTGACTTGGAGATAACCAGTTGTGTTTACAGTTAGTTTACTGCTGAAACCTTAAGTACTTTCTTGCTTTAGTTTCTCTCTCTTTTTTTTTTTTTTTTGTTTTTGTTTTTTGTTCTTTTTCTTTGTGAGTGAGTGGAGGAAGCAAGGGTGTATGTTTCTACCCTGAAATGTGGCAAAAAGGCATAGAAATTTTTTCTTTCTTCTTTTTTCTTTCAAAGTGTTTTCATTAGAATTGCAGTAATGAGGAAAGAATATTGTGGTAGTAAGAATCCCAGCTGTTCAGTGCATTTTTCCTTAAAGCACTTCTTTGTTGAGTCACTTTATGGCTCTTTTACACCCAAGCAATTGTATATGATCACAACTATACATGACCTTGTGTACCCAAGCCAGTGGAATAATACTTTCTATTTCTTTTAAATACCTCTCTAAGACAATAAGTTTAAGGGAAATTATTTAGGGTAATTGTTGAATTCCTTTGGGTAAAATTCATCGCTGTCTTAATTGCTTTTAAGCCTGTTGATAAATCATCTGATTTAAGAAAACATTACACTACTTCAATTTGAAAGTATCTTAAAAATTTATAATCATTTTAAAAACATTTTTGCACAGAAAATTTGCTATTGGAAGCTGTCAAGTGAACTAATTGAGTAGGTTCAATTTATCATACTTTAATTTCCCAAGATTGTGGAACAGTGATAGGGACTGAAATATGAACAGTAAAGCTGTCAATAGATGGGTGATTTTTGATTTAATTATGTTTTCCCTCTCATTCCATTCCAGGGAGGTAACTGAGATGTGCTGCAGAAAAAAGGTGCATGTTTTCCTTGCAAATTGTTGAGAACTAGAAATTGGATACAAGTACAGTATACATTAAAGGAAACTCTGGAAACCAGAGCTTTTTATATTTCTGTAATTTTATTTTTTAACTCAGTAAAAGGTCAAAGTGCCTTCTTTACATTCAGTCATGAAGTGTAGTTTGTATGAAAGATTTCCAAAAATCTTCTTTGGAATTTTGAAATCCAATCATGTATTAACTTTGATAATTCTTTTGGTGGTGCATCAGACTTAGTTCTCACTGGTAATTCCGAGCATATTTTTGTCTACATAAAGCTGTCTCTTTAAAATAAACAAACAAACAAAAAAAACCCATCCACACAGCTTTTGAGCATAGGTTTTCATTTTTCATGTCTTTTTATGTGTCTATGAGTAGAGAGTTGTAGTAGGCTATTTCCAGAGAAGCTTTCTGATCGCAATTGGTTGATTCTGCTATGGTCATTAATTTGTGTTCTAGTGACTAGTTTGTCAAAAGCAGTGGATGGATCATGCAGTGTATGCTTGTTATAGACCTGTTTTTCATGAAGTGGGAAAGGTGTCTTTAACTGCTGTGCTCTTTAGGAGCCTATAAAGAAAAAGAAATACTTTTTTGCCATCAGCCTTTTAGTGTAGCAAGACTTAAGGGTACCAGTCTGTGTATGTGTTCGTGTGATGTCAGATGCAGCAGTATGAAGATCCTTACTAACCTGTGGTTCTTGAATAGGATTCATGTGTAGTTGATGCTCTGACTACATCCTGTTCCCCAGTGGAGCATAATGGAGAGACCTTCTTCTAATTTTAGCTTTTATTCTCATTATTGGTGAGTAATGAGTGCCACAAAACTGTAAATATCACTCACCTCATGTTACGTGTTCCTTTTTAAAAAGTGATCATAACTCAAATTCTATTTTGTTATGAAAGATCAGTGTGTTCAAGATTGAATGCCTTAGACTGATTCTTTGTTAGAAACTCATTTTAATTTCTGCAATAAGTGCTATAAAAATCTAGCTCAAATAATTTTTTTCTTCCTGAAAATTGCCATACTCATCCTATTTCTATCACAGACTTGATTGTAGATTTCTTTTTGTATTGAAGCAGTACCTGGACCTGTACTGGAAATCTCTAAAGGTCCAAATAATTCCTGCCTGAAAGGGTATTTCCAGTACACCTTGCAAACAAATCTTGGCAATGCGAATTTCTATCCGGATGATCTTTCTATTTGGAGCAGTGTGTAGCTGCTCAACAACAAAAAAGAAGTTATTTGGTGTTTATCTGTTCACAAAATAGATGTGTGCCAGTTGCCAAGCATGAAATAGGTAATACTGTCCCTCAGTTACACTGGTTTTGATACAGACAGTTAAATCTAAAAAGAGGTATTTTGTAGTGCAGTATATTAGGGGGAACCTGATACATCCTTTGAAAAACCATGATATGTGAACTCAATCTTCATCACAGTGTTGTTCTTGACCCTGAACAGTTTTGTTAAACAGTGAAACTTGATCTGTACTGCCTTTGTGTGTTTACTGAGATTGACCAGCAATATTATTTCTCTTTTCAAATTCATTCACTGAAAAGGAAGGATTTATTGAAATAAGTAGTCATTCCAGATGTACACTGATTGATAGCTTTGAGCAGTCTAACTCACAGGCTGGTTCAGTTTTTCAAAATAGAGTAGTAGAGGCAATGGTCACCTTTCTAGTTTCTCATATTTGATGTAAGAAAACATTCAAAAATATCTTCAGGTATTTGAAAATACTTTTCTGAAATCCTTGACTTAAAGAAAAAGAAATTAGCAATCATAGGAAAAAACCTTCTGTGTGTGCCTAGAATGAAATCTATGGCAGAGCTTAGAATATTTTAAATGTATTAGATTTAAATGTTTAAATAATGTTAAAATGTGTGCATATGCTCTTCCCAAGTATTACATACTGCATTTTATATTACTGAAAAATCAAATGTTGTGGTTGGTTATTTCCTTCAGATGTAACTTCAAATTTTCAAATTTCAATTCCAGTGTTCTAGATTATTATTATGTGAAATCTCATCGAGGCTAATGCATTATGTTTCTTTTTCAAAATAGATGAACATGAAGATGTTTTTTTAATAAAAAAGTTGATTTTATTTGTGCTTAGTCTTTTTATCTTCTTAAGAAGACTGGGAAGTACTTTACTTCCTTTTGTAAACTGATAGTATTTACCATGAGGAATACTTTCATATAATCAAATTAGTTTCACTTTTCAGATTATTATATGTGGAAATTTAGGAATGCTATTTTGATTTCTACTCAAAAAATCAGTATCTCGTTGCACATGGAGTACTTTTAAAAGGCATTTAGGTTTTGGTGCTGTGCTGTGATATTGAATGTATCACTATCTTATGAAGTATAAGAGCAAATTTAGTTCTTTTCCTTGTGATACTATTGCCTTAGTGGCAGTAGTATATACTATATAATAGTATATAGTGGCAATAGTGTGATACTATTGCCAGTGGCAGAACACCATGATACGTAGTCTGCACTATACACTTGCTATGACATGCAATCTTTTCAGATAAATAGATGCACTCCACCTTCATTCATGAAGGTGTAAATATGCTCATTGGCATTTCATGGCTTTATACTCTGGACCCCTCCCTCTTTAACGTCTGCCAAGTGTTCGGGGCTTGGTCTCACCTTTTCCCTCCTCTTGAATTACTAAATTTATTCTGAGTTTATTCAGTTCCCGATTAGTGCTACTCGTTTCTAATGCAGTTATACAGTCACTGTGTATGTGTTTGACTAGGCTAAGATTTTCTTTGTTGGACAATTCTTTAATCTCTTCCTTAGGACTTCTAATTTTTTTCATCATGCTGTTTTACAGTACTTCAAATACTCAAGGCAATAGCACACAGTTCCCTCATAGTTTTCCTTTGTGTCAAAGTTGCCAACTCTTCTGATCAGATTTGGCTTCTGGCCACTCTTTCATTTTTCTTGTTCACCTCAAGAAAGCTTCCCTATCAGACATAAATATCTACTCTTTTTCTTTTCCTAGAACTCCTGGAAAAGATATCTGCTAATTTTTTTGCAAGATGGCAGATCTTGTATTAACAGTGAGTAACAGCTGTAGGAGTGTGGGGTATAGGAATTCACTATAAAGCGAATCTTATGAAGAAATGGTACACTGCTAATGGAGATCATAGAACTCTTCTCAGGTACAAAGTGCCCACATTCATATTTGCTGTTACCATGTGAACGTGCTTAAATGCCACTTCAGATGTCACCTGATTTCATGGGCTGGTAACAACAGGACTGTCATAGAATGACATTCCCTGTTAAGTGACTCTTTTATTAGGGAGAAAGCGGATGAGGTCAGATCTCTATTGTTTTCCTTTACTTAACACTACTTCCTTTAAAGAAGTGTAAGATGAGTCCCAGAGAGGAGAGAGAAGAGAGTACTTGATACTTTCAATTAATTGAAGTATCAGAGTTTTTCTGAAATGACTACAAAGGATGAAGGTGATCTGCTTCCGAAGCGCTGGAAATAATATGACTCTGATACTGGAAGGAGCCAGGAGACTTGCTCATTATCTCTCAGCTGCAGAAGCAAGATAAAGCTGATAAGCCTGCCCCTTCCCTTAGAAACAGCAGTTCCTGTTCTCCTGTAGCAAAGTTGCTGTGCGTTCTTTGGCACTTCTTACCAGAAGTAGGTATGACCAAAAAATTGTGCCTTTCTTATTTGTCATTCTAACTAGCCAATTATTCCCTGTACTTTCTTCTCGAGTTTGAAATGATATTCTGAAATCAAGAAAATTACTTCATAACAATCTATTTTGGGTGTTGACTGCATTGAAATAAAAGGAACAATTACCTCTGTCTTCTGTAAAAGTTAACTTTATTATCTCCTAGGAAATTGAGAAGAAAGTGAGAGAAGGAAGTGTTATCATAAATGATAACATGAAAACCTATCATAACCTTCATAATCATAACATACGGCCTAAACTTTGCATGAATAAGTAACTTTTGCTTATTCAGTGCCATATGCTGCTTTATGTTGTTAAAACACTTTACATATTTTATCAGAAGTGTAGGGAAATTATTTAACTAAAATGTCTGTTCTTTTCTCCTGCATCAGAATGCTATTCCGCCTGCTACTTGCATAGATCAGCTCATTTCCATGGAGGCAACAATAAATCCTTCAGAATAAAAAGGAAGATGATGGCACTGCAATTAAAGCCTAAATATCTAACAGCAATGTTTGCATCGCAGAGACAGTTTTTATGCAAACATACGACACAGTGAGAGAGCTCGTTGTCAAGCCTCAACACTTTTATGTTTGTCTCATGGGTAAAATACTGCATGTTTTATACCTTGTATTAACAGATAACGCGAATGTGAAGAAAAAGTAACATGGCATTTTGTACATTATATATGCTGCTGCTTTGTACTGCTTATTGATTGGAGACTCAAAGTCCTTAGGTTAGCCACATGTGACTCTTCCTAAAGCATTGGCAATTTTATTGCTTCAGAACATGCTGTGTTTCAGGATTATTATCAACACTGCTGCTAGAAATGCCATTTTTTTAATTACTAGTGGAGCTATAACTGATGGTAAACTTCAGATGAAATAGAAGTTAAAAAGATGCTGAATTTCATGATTTTGAAGCAGCTATTTTCAATAATCTAATCTGTTATTATTGATTATTATTTTTTAAACTAAGGAAAACCATCTAAAATGTTGAAATGGGCTCTCATGCTCTTGTTGCAGTAGTTCTGTAGCTGAAAACATGAATGTGGTTCTCCACTTAAATATAAGGCAAATAGTACTGACTATATTTTTCATCCTGAAGGGAAGAATAAATTTATGAACTACTTGAGATTAGACAGGAAAATCCTCGCCAGAAACATTGTACCTTAGAACTTGCAGAGTTCTAAACTGAGAGCAAAGTATTGTTTAACAACAGTCATCCTAAAATATAAGTTTAATTCAACTCCAGTGGTATTTAATAACAGTATTTTTGGTAAGACATTGGAAGGAAACATGCAATGACCAAGACTTGTAGAGGCTATAAGGAGATAGGGTGTGTATGTACTTCAGGAGGAATGAGAAGTAATTTTTGAACAGCAAATTGCACCTGAAAAAGGATTTCCTCAGTGCTGTGAGGTATTTTTCAGTAAGCTTTCCAAAATAAAGGCAGGGAGTACACATTCTTTAGTTAAGAACTGTGAAATTTTTTGTCTTTTGAAATTTTAAAAAGAAACAACTTGTAATTTGATAAGATGAAAAAATACTTCAGCCGAAAAAGTGGGGAGTGAAAGTGAGAAATATGAAACGTATTGAAGTCTCTGTTTATGAATGAAAATAGTCCGATTTCTTCGTTTCTGAAAGTGAATTATAATATTCATTTTTAATAATGAGACTGACTAAAACTTAGCCTGTGGGGTTATGCACAGCTACAAATACTTTGCTTTCTATTGAGAATTTAGAAGGTGTTGCCATCAAGTTTTGGCAATACTTGAATTGTCACTTGAAATATTCAAATTTTGAGTTTTATTTTGATATACGCTTTCTTTAGAAGTATTCTACTTGGAAAAAAAAATTCTGGATCCTGGAACATAATTTTTGAAGAGAAAAACAGAAGGTGCATTCAGGTACTTCCCAGAGAGGCTATGAAGTCCCTCTTACTGCCTTGAAGAGGCGCAGAGCCTGACTGGACACAACTCTGAGTAACCTGCCATGGCCATACTAGCTCTTAGCAGAAAGCTTGGAGTGGATGATCTCTGGGGGTGCCTTCTTGCTTCAGCTGTCGTGTGATTCTGCTATGTTAAAAGTAGTGCTTTGCAGTGGTGAACTTGCTCTATCAAATAGTGTTATTGGGTTCTTTATATCTGTTGTGGTTAGGAGGCAGTACTTCTGGAGCAACCTATGTAACTTGAAACACAAGCTGAAGGTGAAAAGTAAGTAGATAAATATTACTGTTAAGGAAAATCTTACAGTGAAGAACTGTCTTCATGAAAATACTTGAGCCTTTCAAGTGTCATAGAATAATTCTGGAATAAATTTGTTAGATTCACAGAATCTTTGTTTATTTCAGTACTAAAGATGGTGGTTTATGAAATAGTTTTCTGTAGTTGTTGCTGAAAATAAGATCTATAACTGTTAATCATCTAATGGATTAATTAAGCTAGTTCTCAAGATTAGCATGATGTTTGTGTTAAAATTGTATTATTTAAATAGAACTTGAATTATATAAACTGGTAGTGTCGTAGAGCTTTCTAAATTACCTTTTTCCTTAGGGATTTGTTTTACTATTTCTCCACTGACATTAGAAATATGACAAAAAATATGGCCAGCCATGGATCAGAATGATGGAGTGTTTCAGATCCAAGTGATGCACTGCCAGTTTCGTTCAGAGCTTGTCTTACAGTTTGTTCCATGGAGTGAGGGGTACTACTCACTTAGAATAAAACTAAAGAAACTCTGTCATGTGAGTTTAGATGGCTTTATATGTTAAATATTTGATCTTCAGAAATGGAAGTACCTTCTTTTCCCCTGCACTAGATTAGCAAATGTTTTCAAGTAGTAAGAAACATTTTTTTCACTCTTTTCATGAGATTTGAGAGCCCATGTATTCATTCATTTCTTGAATTTACAGCAGTAATAATGTGAATCTAAGAGTCAAATGTTGAACACCTATGTGATTTTTATATACAGATTTTCTGAACAGATTTTCCTGTGCTGACATGCTAACTGTGGGTCTTCTGAACGCTGAAGTTCCAAGCAATGCCTTTCTCATTTCTCTACTTCAAGTGTAGTTGTCTGAATGACCTATTTTCAATTTTATTTCTTTTTCCAGCTTCTTCCACCTTTTGCAGGAGTAAGAAAGCGTAAAAACAATTTTCTTGATGCATGTGCTGTTATGGTGCATTGTGAGATAAAATTCTCCAGGCTCTAGATTGATTCCAGTTAACTGCTTTCTGGAAGCTTCTCTTTGGAATATCTATTTGAAAAGGCTCTTGAGCTATTTCTGACAATCTCAAAGAAGATTGGTGGTTGCCATATTAAGCAAAATATACCTTTTGCATTAGTGTTTTGTTGAAATAATTCACAGTGTACTGCAGGTTATCAAGAATGCTTTTCTTTATTCAAAGTATTATTCTTGCATCAGTTGTTTTGCATAGTTTTATCTGCTAATCTTTGCAACTTGATTCCTATGGAACAATGAGGGCAAGTTCTCATTTAACAACTTCAGAGGAATGAAAGAGGTGTATTAAGCAATTAAAAAAAAGATTCTGCACTCTTAACATTTTACAGTGATGAGATATGTTTCAACTTTAAAAAACGTTTATGATAAATTGAATATTGAGATTATTGGACACAATAGAGTTAGAAAGCATAAAGTATTCATTATCAACTAATTTCTACTCTATTAAATCTCACGCCAAATAAAAAATATCCTAGTACATTTGCTCTTTTCAGTACAAGTCATCAACATTATACGCCCTTAAATTGATTTCTATTGATATTACATCTTAATCACCTTTTAAGAGTGCTGTAAACATTGGAGAATCTAGGGAATTATTCCTAATAACCCAATATCTACATATTCTCTAACTTCTAAGGTATTGCAGGGAAAAAATAAAGCAATTAGCAGTAATAGTATAGTGCTTCCAGAGAGTTCCATAAAGTTTGGAATACAACACTGCCAAATGAAACTGAAATCCAGAATAGAAATCATTTGCAATTAAAGTGGTTCCTGTTTGCTGTTTTCATAGTCCATCCGCTCAGACCTGAGAAACTTCCCAAATGTTTTCAAGCATACAAGCTCCTTTTTCTGTTATGCTATAGACATGAGGCATTCTTACTACATATTTTAATGGCTTGACAGGTAACAATGCTGTTTTGAAGCCATGTTCTTGCCTCCTGAGTAGTAGCAATTTAAAATAGCTGCATCAATTTGTATAACCAAAGGGCTTTAAGCCTTTTAGAATTAAAAATGAAAAATAGTTATTTAAAACACACCTAGCAATCCCACTTCACTATTATCTGCCTAAATACGGAGTAATAACATCTTAGTACATCTGTTGTAGTTGTCAAATATTCAGCCCATATATCAAAATGAATACTCCTTCTAGTTTAAAGCTCTCCATACACAGAATTTCTGCAACTCAGAACTGGGAGCTCTTGTGGTCTTCTGGTGCCATCTGGTCTTTAAGTGAGAAAGCAATGGTCATTGACCTACCTGTCTAAAATCTTGATGATGATGATGATGATTATTATTATTATCATTATTATTATATATAATATATTTATATATATATTAAATTATATATATATTATATATATATATATTTTTTTAGAGGCAGGCAAACAAAGATTATTTACAAAACAGATTCGCTGGGTGCAAATGTTGGCACAATTGTAAGCATTCAAATGCATTGTTGCTGCCCTGGGGGCATGCGATTGGCTTGAGGTTATCTAGAGTCACCAAAGCTTATCTGAGGAAAACATTATATGTTTGAAGATACGCAAGTAACAGCAAAGTGGCAAGAAGTGAATAGAAGAGTAAGAAAACCCTGACTGCGCAGGGATGCACTGGGATGTGGTCCTGGAGTTGCGTGCTGTCCACTGAGCAAGGGCACCATTCTGGAAGGTTGTGGTTTAAAAAGTCAAAAGGCAAGGAAAATAAAAACTTGTGTGGCCATTTTAAGAAAACAAGGCCACTGCTCTAAGTCAGTGATATGCAGAGAATAATTTTCTGGAATACTGGCACTGTAACATTCAGCTTTTTAGGTTCCAGAACACCATGTAACATCATTATGAAAATATATGAAACGCAAGCTAATTTTTAAAGTACATGGTGCTTGTCTGTAAAATGTGTTTGAAAGGACTCATGAGATACTGGTACAGGAATTCCATCTATTCTTAAACTGTTGTTCTAATTGGTTATACAAGTTCTCCAATGACTGTATTTGTATTCTATATATTCTATATAATTCTATATTACTATATACTATAACATAGTGCAGTGTGTTTTCATAGGTACTTAGAGGTATTGCATATACCGATAGTCCCATGTTTCGTGTAAATGTTTTGTGCTACATAGAGATGGATGCAGAACAGTCTCGTGGCTATTTGCCCTCTTGTAGATAAGGTATTCAGAAGGGAGCAGCCAGACAAGAATAGAGGGCCATGGATGTATGTGCATGCATTTATATTATAGTTTTATCACAACTTGAACACTCTTGTTCTCTGAACAGTTATTTGTTGTTGTTTTTCTCACTTCAGCTTTATTTTGTGACAGCACAGATAACTTTTTCCTTAGATAAAAATAAGGTGTGGATAAAGAACACAAATGAACAGTCGCATTCCAAGGACATTAATGCAGATTGTAGTATTAAACTGAGTGGTTTAGCCTACAGTAATGACTTAGATTATGTGCTGAATTGTGCTGCTCTTCTATATAAGAAAGATCTTTGTTATTAAAATATTGCAGAGGAGTGTGCTGGGATATTGGTTTGGTAGACGTGAAAAGCTTAATTCAGAATATTTTTGGAGTTGAAATGCAGTGACAGAAAATTATTGACTGCACTTTAGGTTGTCTGAAAGTACTCTTAACAGTTTAAAAGACTTTTTCCTCTCTCAGTTTGAGGAAGTTGCCTGCTGTCAGATTTTGAATATTCTAATATTCTTTAGTTTGCAATATAAATTACTGTACTGACAAGAAAATGTGAGCTAAAGGTAATTCACGGTCAATTCTAGTGCTTCTTCTTTCCTGTCTTCTCATCTGTCTACAGAGGGTTTCAGCCAGACTCCTTACATTTAATCTATGCGTAGCTAAGGCTACTGTTGTGAACATCTGGTTAGCTAGTGTCGCTTTGCTGCACTTTGTTTCTCAAAGGGGAATAAATTGTGTTAATGCTTAAACATAATCTTAACAACTGAAAATTAATTTTCTTCTTTTTTTTCCCCACAGTAATTCTCAATGGTTTTATCATTTAAACATGGATGTTGTCTAGATTTATCAGATATAAGTTCTTTAACATTAAGTACATTCTTGACAGCCAAGAAAGGTATAAAAAAAATATAAATATATAAATGGAATTCTAATTCTGCTGGATATGAGACTAGTGTGGCATTCAACAGTACCTCTTGAATTTTGACACTTCTGAAATGAACTCAACAGTTTTTAAGGTAGTGCATGTTATTTCACTTGCAGTTAAATTTAGCAGTGCTTTCCCTGAACTGTTCATTTTGCATATAAGAATTTCTTTTAGAGGGATGCACCTTATGAAACAGATGAGAAGAATCAGAAGCCATTTTTAGTGTTTCCCTAGGTTTTGGGGGTTTAAAATATGTGTAGGCTATACCCACGCTCTGTCTCTTCATGATAACCGTCCCAAAACATGAAGGAACTTACTGCAACAGAAAGGTGTTTTTTCATGCGTGTACTACAAAATCTGTTCCTTAACCAAACTGTCGTAAAATGTTTCTACCTCTCAGTAGTGCTGGCACAGTTGCAGACATTACTGTGAAGCTGAAAGATAAAGTGAAATAGTAAAATGCATTTTTTTGTTCTGTTTTTTTTTGTTCTGTTTTTTTTTGATGAAGGAGGAGGGAAGAGATTGCTGTGGGCCAGTGCATGCCATGAAGTGCTCTGAAGTGAGTGCTGTAGGGAATGGGATAGTGAAATAAACAGCTCTGCAGTCTCTACCAGTGAGAGGGGGTTCTAGAGGAGGTGAGGAGAGCACTGGGAGTGGCCATATTGGATTTCTCCTCTAGCTGAAAAAAGCTTGACTTTGTAGGCAATTAATTCTGTATATATGAGAGGGCAGTATTTTGATTCACTTCTATGTGGTTCTGATGATTTAGGATTTGGTACAGTTAATTGTCTCATTCTGGAGATTGCTATGTTTTGTGATACAAAATTTATTGTGCAGAAAAGAAATGTTGGATTCAAAACTTTCTTCCTTCCTTGACACCAGGGAAGACTCGAGCCTTGAATGTCTGGTGTCTCATAGATTTATTCACAGAAATCAGAGTAGTCAGCACATGCTCGTTAAGTATTGGATGAAAACATACTATAAAATTCATCTTATTTTTGGTAGCATAGAGGAATTCACAAGGATACCTCTCCTTCTTAGACATGAATCACTGAAACTGGGCCAGGTACTGGCAGTGATTTAAAACAGTGGGTAGGTGAGAAAAGATGCTAATAAGGCTTGGTGGATGGAAAGCAGTGATGAAAATCAGCAAAAGCAAAAGGATGCTGTCTGTGTTTTCACATGCTGTTAGGCACATGTGTACTTCAGACTAAGTAGACAGTGAATTTCTTTCCTAGCATGGAGATTATTGTATTTCTGAATGTGTGGATGCAAAGGTTTATCCCAGTTTTCTCCATCCTTGTTTCAGCATGTTAGGACATCAGAAGGCTGTATATATGGTCTTCCCTTCAGCTCTATCTCACTAGGAGGTATCCATCTGTCTCATATACTGGAAGTAAAATGTAGTAGAAAACTTGTGTATCCAGATGGACCTTTCCAGGTACTGACAAGGAGCAGACATTCCAGTCAACTTTTTGTTTAGAAAAGGAAGTTTGGAAGATCAACTGGCAAAGTTCAGTTCATAACTCCTGGTCTTAAATGTGTAGAACTGTTACTTCTATCTAACTTAATTCTGTAGACTTTTGGGAATTGAGTACTACAAACTTTTTTGACCAGTTGAAATACAGCTTTTGGACGCGTTTAACTGATACAGCATGGCAATGCAACCTGAATAAGTTACATATCTCTGTGTGTACATATATGAGCATACAAATAAATAAAATATAAGGCAAAAATAGAATCATAAGGCTACATTGCAGCAATCTCTAAGTATAATTAAATCAGTGGTTTGTAAAGGGGCTTTTTATTGTATACAGTTACGTTTCATTACTTCAACTGCAAGAGAAACTGCCTTTTAAATTACAATGAAAAAGCTATTAAATAGAATAACAACATCAATGCAGTTTTAAAAACCTGAGCTTCAAAATATTTATTCCTATGGTTAATAGCTTTGTGTGTGCTGAGTTCAGCATTAAAATTTTTATCTAAACAAAGTTAACTGTAAGTATGTACTACCAAGTACAAGAAAGTAATTAAAAAAAAAAAAAATTCCCTCACTACTATGTATTTCACTGTAGCTGAGCTATTACAATTTGTCCTTGTGGAAAATAAAAATAAAGTATCTAGCACAATCCATTATGCATCCTTTCAGCTGTAGTTTCAGATGCATTTAAAAGAAAAAGGCACTAAATACTACTGGTAGATTTCTCTCCTATGAGGAAAGGCTGAGTGAACTGGGTCTGTTCAGCCTTGAGAAAAGAAGACTTAGAGGGGACCTGATCCAGGTCTATAAGTATCTAAGGTGTGGGGGGCAGAATGGTGAGGCCGGACTCTTTTCAGTGGTGAGTGCAGACAGGACAAGGGGAAACGGCCGGAAATTGCAGCATAGGAAGTTCTGCACAAATAGGCACAAGAACTTTACGGTGAGGGTGACGGAGCACTGGAACAGGCTGCCCAGGGAGGTGGTGGAGTCTCCTTCTCTGGAGATGTTCAAGACCTGCCTGGATGCCTACCTGTGCGACCTGGTGTAGGGAACCTGCTTTGGCAGAGAGGTTGGACTCGATGATCTCTGGAGGTTCCTTCCAATCCCTACAATTCTGTGATTTTGTAATTGCGAGTACATCTAAACATTGCTCTAAGCTGCAGAACAGTATTTTAGGTAAACACTGTTTTTTGATCTTGTCATTGTTTGAAAAATGTAAATTGGACACTATAGAGCTTCTCTTCAACAAAGTGAAGTTTGTTTACAATGAACTTACTGAGTCTGAATATGGAAATTTTTCCCTGTTTTCATCATGCACATTAACAGAAAGATATACCACTATTTTGGAATCATGCTTTTGTGGTCGAGCTGTTTAAACACAGTTAAGTCCCTGTATATAGTCCCTTTTGTTGCTGAAATAAGGCAGACTTAGAGTAGGATACATTCAGGTTGGTTTTGTCTCTAATTAAATATTCATGGAATCATTAAGGTTGGAAAAGGCCACTGAGATCGTCTAGTCAAACTGTCAAGCCATGATCCCCGGGCTCACTGTGTCCCCTCATGAGGGTACCCTTTTATTGAACACCTCCAGGAATGGTGACTCCACCACATCCTTGGGCAGCCAGTTCAAATGCCTCACCACTCTTTCTGGGATTCGTTTTTCCTAACCAAATCTCTCCTCTCAACAAGTTGAGGTCATTACCTCTCATTTTGTTGTTACTGGGAGAGGAGACTGATCCCATCTCGCTACAGTCTCCTTTTGAGTAGTTGTAGAGAGTGGTAAGGTCTCCCCTGAGCCTCCACTTCTCCAGACTAAACAATCCCATTTCTTTCAGCCTCTCTGTACTTGTGCTCCAGACTTTGCTCCTGCTTATTTTATTTTTTGCACTGGGCAGTGAAAAGGTGTAGTGGTGTCTCTCCAGCTTTCTGGCAGAGGATATAGGTAAGAAAAAGAGGAAGCATTAGACATAACTACATACTACTAGTAATATCATACAGTCATTGACTCATTTGAGTTGGAAGGGACAGGGACATTTTAAGGTCTTCTACTCCAACTCCCCTACATTGAACAAAGACTTCTCAGCTGGATCAGATTGCATTTGCAACATTCAAGCATGCTGTGCTACTGCGTGTTGGTTTAGCTACTGACATCCTGCCATCTTTCAGGATACGTGGCTTACTGTCCTGTAGAATTTACTGACCTGCAGGAGAAGTGATAGGTTGGAAAAAAGTATCTCTGCTTGAGCAAGTCAGCCGAAAGTACAGAACATACTGAGTATAATAATCATGTTGCTTCTATCAAGTATGCTAATAGCACAGGATGACAGTTGAGCAGACTTGTTGAGCAGACTTGGAGCTGTATGTTAAACGATTACTTAATTGTTTTATTAAATCAGTTAAAACCTCTCCATTAGTCATCCTGAGATGACATTCGAGTGTTCGAAGTTGATGTTATTCCTTCTTCCAAGATCAGTGTCTTATCCCAGTAAAAGTTTCAGTTGCAGGAGAGAGCAAATTACTCTTCACTATTAAACTCAAAATTTCCCTGAAAGGAATGTTGATTATTTTGATCACATGTAAGTGCTGGGCATCTGACAACCCAAATGAAATTCTTGAATCTGATCCTAGTTGAAGGACACATGAAGCTTTTAGAGAAATGATTGGAGTTACACTACATAAAAGAATGTATATCTTGTAGTTGTTGCATTATTAAATACAGTAATTAGGGAAAATCAACAACATCCAAAAGTAATAAAACAGAATTCTAACAGGTTTTCTCTTCTTATGTCAATAAGTATTTTAAGTAGAGTCAAAGTGCAATTACTACCGTTTACCCCGAGACTTTTGTGTGAGGAGTCTTTTTTTCTGATGACTTGCGAATGAAAACTGTACACTTCTTGAATATTCATAGGACAGAATAGTAGAGCAATGCTACTGTCTGCATTTATTCTTCACTCATCACTTTGCAAATATGCCATTATAGCATTCAAATCACCTAAGCCTATTTATCTGTCACTTTATCTGAACAAACTGTGAACAAAAGGAAAACAAATAATGAAAAATCTGATCTTGCAAACATTTATACATGTATCTCTAATAAGATAATTCATGTGAGTAAAGTTATCCTGAAGTTGATCTGCTGTGTTGTCATTGCTTCATCTGATTTCTCAATGTTTTCCACTTTCCACAGTTTTTCTTGGTGATTTCTGTGCTGTAGGAACTTCTACCCCGTATGCCATTATTTAATATTCACAATTATCATCTAATGTTAAATTTATTACAGTTTGGTAGAGTGCTTCATCTAACACATCTGCATATAATTTTTTCACTGAGAAAGTGGTGAGGTGCTGGATGCCCCGTTCCTGGAGGTGTTCAGGGTCATGTGGATGGGGCCTTGGGCAACACGATCTCATACTTGATCTAGCTAGCAGCTGGCAATCCTGCCTGGCAGGGGGTTGGAACTTGATGATCATTGAGGTCCCTTTCAACCCAAGCCATTCTATGATTTCTATTTTAAATATTCTTGAAAGATACCTGGATTTTTTTTTTTTCCTCATGAAATTATTTTTTCAAAAATTCTGTCTTCTAAGTGCCTTTGTATTTTGCAGAAAGGTTTAGCATAGAACATTGCTTTTCAGTCAAGCGAGTCAGATGTTTTTTTTTTTAAAAAAAAAAAGAAGGGAAGCCAAAGAATGTATGTAACTGGTTAGCTTCTTAAATATAATCAAAAGCAAACTCAATCATGTTTGACTTCAGTGCCACTCCTCCTCCTTCCAGAAAAACATTACAGTAAGTGATCTCTTTAATGGCACAAGGAAGAGTGCTTCAGTGCTCAGATCTGATAGTGAAGTGTCATTTTCTTGTAGTACAGTTATACTACTTTCTCTGACTTCCTCTGATCTCCAGAAGGAGAAAGAACTGATGCTGTACCATATTTATAGAGCTTTTTCACTTCTTTACTGACTTCAAAAAAAATTCATGCAAGAAATCCCTACCTCATAATTGTTCTTAGAATTACTTACAGTCCAATTTCTGAATGGTGTATTCATGAATGGCGTGTTAGGAAGGAACTTAACGTATACCCTTTTGTATTTTGACAAAACAATAAAGAAGTTGAGCATCCCTTCATAGTTTCAGCCTTGAACGCCAAATTTAATAAAAATCACTATGGCTTTCTGTAAATATTTTAAATATTTTTTTTTTTTTTTTTTTTTTTTTTCCCCATTGAATCAAGGAACAGAACTTTTGGGAATGGTTAAACTTGTCCAAGTTGCCTGAAAAATAAGTCAAGTGGAGTTGAGGTTGTTTTTTTTTTTTTTTTTTTCATTTTAAGTATCCAAGAAGGAAGCTTTTTATGTATGTGCACATATATGTATGTATATGTTTACATATCTTTTTAACAAGCTACTAGAGATTATTTCTAGGAATGTTGTGGGGAGAAGCACTGGAAGGTCAGGCAGGTTTGCTTTCAAAACCCTTTATGTCATAGATGTGCTAAACTATTCTATTTAATTGAGAACATATTTAGCCATCAGGGTTTGAAAAATGGTGATAGAATAACCCAATTCTGTGCGAAGAAGAGGATACAGAGACTCAGTGAGGTAGCATGTAGGCATCACCATTGGTCTTTGTTCTTAAGAGGAGTATCAAGTGGCAGATCTCTTCTTAGCAGATGCTTTAAATTTAAACGGAAGGCAGGTGGGTGGGGGTTCTCAGGGTCAGTAACCATGGTATCCTGGTATGATGGTGGAAAAAAAGGAAGATGGTGGCAAAGAGTGTTATGCAAAGAGGATAATATAAAAAGTGAAAGGAAGGGGGGGGAGTACAGTTGATAAAGCAAGTACATTCAGAATTTATGTCCTCATTCTGGAGTGTCTGTTGTTCACATGGTGTACGTTATTTAGGATGTTTGGTTTAATTTTGTTTACTTCTTTCTGCACCAGCTTTGCTGTGAAGGTATTTCTGCTACTCTTCCTGTACTTGAGCATAATTTTATGATGGACCTCAGTATCTTTTAATGTAATATCCTATACTGACATGCATGGATTCATGCATAGGGCATGCAGAAGGACTCCACTCTGAGTATGTACAAAGGCAGAATACCCTGTCCCTGAGTAATTGGAGCATCTCCTCATCAGCAGAATATTAAGTGTTGATATCATGTGCCTGTTCCTAGTTTAACTTGCCAAAGTTAAGTGATACTACTGCCTAATTTTAAGACTTTCATTTCAGTTTGGCACAGTGTAGTAGAAAACCAGATGAAACACTGCACTAAACTAAACTAAATCAGTTTTTTTTTTTTTTTTTTTTTAGATCTCTTAGGATTGTAGCTGAGATTTGTGGCTTTTGGGTGCTGTGGATCTTTTCACACAAGCAGTTTCTTTGCTTGCTCGAGGAAGTGCCTCAAACTTGATAAAACTGCGCTGCTTGGCACTAGTCTGCTGCCTTTGTTAGAAAGTCACGTTGTGGGATTAATTCAGCATTAGTTAGGCAGTAAAATGAAAGGATTCTCCCGCCATATCACCACCATCTATGCTGAGTGATTGGTATTCATACTTTTTGCATACAATTTCATATGTAGCATTTTCTATTTAAGCAGTAAACTACTGGAATGTATTCTTGGACCTTTCTTCGTGTAAATTTGAAAATCAAATCAATTTGTAAAGCTCAGGTGTGTTCATGGATAATTCACAAATCGAAAGAGTTGTCTTCTGTGAAAATACTAATGAAAAGAGTTCACCAATCACTCTTGGAAACTTAAAATGTAAATCGGCTCAAATCAGTGACCTGCTGAATATTGTAGCATGAAGAAAAGCTGCTTGAGGTAGGCATGGGAATCTGAATGCTGTGATTTTATACAGGATCTATGCCAAGATTTCTGCTGAGATGAGACGAATTTTCTGGCAAACAGTTACAAAAAGGAGGAAAAAGTGAGGGTTTTTTTAATTGAATTTTACTGTCTCATTTCTGTGGTTGAGAAGACTTTCAATTCCTTTGTTTACTGTAGCACTGCATTGTTAAATGCTAGCTCATATGCAGGTTTTGTTTTAAAATTAATTGGCATGACTCATTTAACTACATATGGAAAAATTATAAATATCTTAATTTTTTTATTCACATCTTGTGTCAATTTCATGGAAAAAACACTGGAGTTTCTGCTGAATTTCAGGGAAGTCAAACATCTTTTGAAGTGTGTTTTTTCCAAAATTGGTCTGGGTAAGAATCCATTTACAGCAAATATTTCATTGCTTATTAAGAGTTTTACAATATTTAAAGAAAGAGAAGAAAAGTGTGAGAGTCTAGTGATTCGTGGTCAAATTGGAGTGCCACTGACATCTGGGGAAAGTCTTCAAATTCCAGCTAGTTCAAAGACTCATGTTTCCTATCCACCTGAAAGACAATTTCTGGAGAGATACAGCGTAGTGTTGTGGTTTAACCTGGCAAGCAGCTAAATAGCACACAGCCCTTTGCTTGCTTCCCATCTGCCTCAGTGAGATGGGGAAGAAAATCGGAAAGAAAGTGGAACTCATAGGTTGAGATAAAAACTATTTACTAAGAAGGGAGAAATAATGTAATTACTGTAAAATGTGTGTGTATATATAAATTAGATATATTCATATACACCAAACAAATGAGGCACAAAACAATTGCTTACCACCTGCCAATCGATCCCAGCCAGTTTCCAAACAGTGGCTGTGCCTCCCTGCCCCTGGCCAATTCTACTCAGTTTTACAGTTATTTCACATGATGCTATGTGGTATGGGCTATCCCTTTGGCCAGTTCAGGTCACCTGAATTGGCTCTGCCCCCTCCCGGCTCTTGTGCCCTGCAGTCCCCTTACTGGCAGGATGGTACATGAAGCTAAGGAAACTGAAACACCCTCAACTTTGTACAGCACTGTTCAACAACAGCTAAAACATCAGTGTGTTAGCAACAACGTTTTTCTCCCAAAGCCAAAATATAGCATTATACTAGATATTATGAAGAAAATAAACTTTATCCCAGCTGAAACCAGAACATGTAGCTAATAATGAAAATGAATTTAAATCTTAGAAAAGTGACACTGGTGTTGAGAGAAGGTGTTTTCTTGAGCAGACTCTTGACTTTATTATCATTGGACACTTCCTTTAAAGTCAGCTGCGGCTGGCTTATGTTCGTGCAGGAGGACTGGCAAGAGCAACCCTGCTGCTGTGTATAATTGGCACAGTAATTTAGAGTTCTATTTTTGACAGCTGCCCAGGATTTTGTAGCAGATAATTCTCAGATGTTGGCATATGAGAAGCAGTATATCTACAGTGACCGCTGGTAGGTGTGTTATAGTCCTTTAGTTATTGTTTTTTGTTGTTTTTTTTTAAGTAGAGGCCAGAAGGGTACATTTGTTTTTTTTATGGAAGCCTATCAATCTACAAACCCTCCCCAGTTAGGGCGCACTCTTTTAATTTTCAGTTAATCAAGGTGAACAGCTTTCAGCAGAATGGGATGCGCTTGATTCTACTCTTGAGTAAAGCTCTAGTCCACAGTTTAAAGCTCTTAATGTGAATTTTGTTAGTCTTTTGTTTACACCCATCTCTTCTTTTTTTTTTTTTTTTTCTCTCCATACTCCACTTCTTTTTTCCCCTCTTGGGCCATTGCTGGCAGGCAGAGGAGAGTAGTTCCCATGAAGCTCTGTCATTTGAAAGGCTGAAATGGAATCATTTGCACACTCTTGGGTATTCAGCCCTTGAATTATAATTGTACAGTTAAAACAAAACACAGAAATAAAAATATCAAAGATGGCATATTTATCTTAGGAATACTTATATCACATCACATTCATCTTTGCACATAATTCCCTTTTCATATAAAATGTTTCAATTGACACATTTTACTGTAAAGAACAAGAAATCTGATGCATCTCACGATGAATTCCATTTAAAGATATACTGTAAAATTAATTTAGATTTTCATGTTCTCACTGGAGATATCTACCAAAAGTTCTCAGTACATATGATGTAATTTTTCAGATTTGTGAGGTTTGGAGGTTTGGTGTTACATGAATCGCCCACAGTAGAATCCTGTACTCATACACTTCATTGCTTTGACTTTTTTTCAGTATGTGCTCAGAAGTACTTGGTGAAAAAGAAAAAAAAAAAAAAAAAAAAAAAAGTGGGGGAGATGAAGTTGATGGCTTTTTTTAAATACAACTTTATAATATAAGGGAAAAAGTCTGCAGAGAGACTTGGGCGTCTGCCTTCAACAGTCTTGGCTCTTTGACAGCAGAATTTTCTTCTGTATGTTGAACAGAGGGAGAGAAAAAAAAAATATATATATATATATATAAAATATATTTTACTACAGTGTTCCAAACTTCAGTCTTATTTAATCAGATTTAAATTTGTCTCTTGATAATAGAACTACATTTAAAATGAGCTGACACAGACAATATATGACTCCATCTAACTGATGATACTGGGTAGTTATTCTGCCTGTGTAGTCAGTAGGAAAAGGGTACCATTTCCAGGGGAGAATTAGAGGAAGTGCCTTGGAGTCAACAAGTGATCAGAATATGCTGTGAAGAGAAACCTGCTGCTGCAATAGGGAAGGAATGAGAGGAGAGATGGCTCATGAGAAGGTTGATGAGCTGAGAGAAGAGCTAGAAAATCAGGCTGTCCTACTGCAGGGGGCTGGAACAAGTCAAGGTTGAGTGATCAATGGGTCTTCTGATGCTTTACAGGCCAGTTGACCTTTTTGGACATTAATACTAGTCATCATTATTGTAAAAGCATTGTGAGGTAATGTTAAATGTTCAGAACATAGTGAGAGGGGAATTTCAAGTAGCTGTGGTATTTTGATAGGCCTTTGCACTTAAAATAGGATTGGGTCACTGTAGAGCTCAGAGTCCTGATCTCACACGTATGCTGGCTGTATTGCCTAGTGAAGGCATTGGCCAACAGTGTTCTCTTGTGGCCTACAGCTTGCTTTGAAGGAAACATGAGAATGTAATTGTAAGAGGAAATTTGGTTTGTTGTAGGATGTTCTTGGGGCAGGTGCTGGTGTAGTTTATAGGCTGCTTTATTCCCACGGCCAGTGCTATCATTGAAAGTAAGGTCTGAACTAGGGCACTGAATTTATTTCTTTATCTACAAAATAATTGTGTCTCTGGCAACAGCTATTGTATTCTCTATTAGCAGAGGAGGCTCTTACTGAGGAGAGAATGATTTCTTTGTGTAGCCTCATTGTCAGCTTGAGGACTCAGACTTTCAACTTGAGCAATGTAGATAAATGATTGTGCTCAGGAGGAATAACTTCAGAGTTATCAACTTGCTTTATCTGTTATAAGTGTACAGAACTATAGGGGAGAGGGTTCAATGTGTAGGTGGAATTGTCTGAAACCAACTTCAAAGGCGTAAATTCCTTTGCTTAATTAAAAACAAAAGCCATTTGCATCAATTTATATTTTCCTCAACAGTTTGACTTCTAACTGATAAAATAAAACTTTTCTGAATTCTAGGTAATGTGAAAAAATTCGTAGTAAGACAATACACTGAAACTTAGTAATTGAGTGGACCAGAAGTCACGTTCCATTTTATTTTTTTCCTACATGATTAGAGCTTTCATGGCCCATTTTGTGCTGTAACAGGTAGTGAGCACTGAAAATAACATTAGGATGATTGAGAAAATTTGTCTTATGCTTTCGGCCAGCTCCTCCAGTTAGGACAAGTGATCAAGTTGACTGTGGAAACAGGATTTCAGTCAGCTCACAAAAACACAGATCTGGCATATGTTATTGCTTCAGCTTTTATGAGATGTTGAGGTTTAGCAAACCCATGATGAGCATTTGGATTTGAACAAGTAGAAAGAAGTGAAATCTGAGAGGAATTAAATCTATAAGAGGACTATTACAATAATTTATTCTGAAATGGTGGTGGGATAGTTGAAAAAGCTGTAGGATTTTTCTCAGAAAAAAAAGAACATATATATTTATTAATTTGGTAATTGCTAGTATGATGATGTAGACGTGATACATTAAAGTTGTGAACTGGAATTTCTGTGGATTACCTCTTTGGATGTATTTTATTTATTAAATAAGATATGGATAAGATTGGGCTTTCAGGTGACTGGAGTTTTGCTAAAGTAGTTCTGGGATCACTTGGGTTTTCAACGTGTGGGAAGTGAAATGAGTACGTACTTGCTATGGTATCTCCTACTGTAATGATATAAATTACATAATTGAGAAAAAGAGATGTTTTAAGAATGGTTTGGGAAAACTTTATTCAAGGTGATATCCCACATTATTTGTTAATCATCTTATTTTATCAAGCTAAGGATGTTAAGACAAAGGAGATCACAAATTTTTGTACTATGGAAACGTCTTTTTTGTTCTAATAAGGGATCAATTTTGCCTATTCATTTCTTCCTAAGCAAAAATGTGGCTTTCTAGGATAGATTAGACTCGGAGCAGCTGTATAAGCTTCCAAAAAATAACATCAGTTAACTGAATATCTGACTCCAATCTAAACTAACAGACAATTTGGGGAATGTATTTTTACTGACCATGACAGTTACAGAGAATAGCTTTTTAGTGTATCCTTATCCAGTCACTGTGGATGACATGTCACATGGATGAAAATTATGATACCCTCAATTATTCTTTCACTACAGTGTCTAAAGATATATAAATTTAAATTTGGTGAGTTCTTTTTATACGCATATACCTATATATACGTATATATATAAAAGTTTTAGATGCTTTGGGGTTTCCACTTCTGCCTTTCTTCATTCTTTTTCACATTTATGATCTGAATAATGATTAAAAGTAAAAGGTAAAATTTTTGATTGGCTTACAGATAATTCTCTACAAAAAAGAATGTTTTCTGAAGGATAGCCCAGCATAATTTTCCACTTTTTTGTTACATAAAACCAAAGAATAAACTTCCTGTTTAATTTATGTGTAAAACTGTTTATGTGCTAACTGGTGCATTAGCACTTGAGGATAAATAAATACTAGCTGTATTTGTGTAATTGTTGACAATTGTTATGACCTCTGGCTAAGTGTTTAGAGATACATTTATGTTTAATCTTTAGTTAACCGTAATTAAGAATGAATTCTTATCCAGTTGGAAAAAATAGCTGGAAGAACAGAGATAATTACACTTTTCCTCTCCACTGGATGAAAGGACAGAAGATAAGGGTTATCTCTAGGTGATGTGGCTACATTTTCAAAGGAATTTCTTAGTTCAGGAAGGGAAGAACAAAGTAAGTTAAATTTCAAGTCTCATCTAAAGCAATCAGAGAAATTGTTAGTGAACTGGGTAACAAAAATAATTTTTTGTATAAGTCTCTCTAATTTACACTGAAGCAGAGACCAATTTTGATGCTTCTCAATTTCATGTGGAGTGGAAGAGTAATCCAACTTTGACTTTTTCCTTGCCATTCATCCAGGTTGCCTAATGAATCTAGTTGGTTTTCACAAGGAATCTATGTACGTTTTTCTATCTCTATCATCCATTGGATTTAGGAGATAAAGTGTTGATGGCGTCATGTTTCAGCTGTTGCTGAGCACTGTTTACAACAAATCAAGGACATTTCAACTTCTGATACTGCCCTGCCAGTAAGGAGGCTGCACAATAAGCTGGGAGCAGGCACAGCTGGGACAGATAACCAAAAATGGCCAAAGGGATCTTCCATATTGTGTAGAATCTTGCTTAACAATAAAACTGGGAAAGCAAGAGGAGCTGCTGATGCTCAGTGAGTGGCTGAGGGTTCAGCAGGTGGTGAACGACTGCATTGGGCATCATTTAATTTGTACATTCTATTATTATTACTTTTCGTTTCTTTTCTGTTCTATTAACTATCTTTTTAGTTTTAACTTTTTCTGATTCTCTCCTCCATCCCACTGGGAGTAGAAAATGGCTATGTGGTGCTGACTGTCTACCAGGCCAAACCACAACAGGCTGTAACATTGCAACCTTCATACATTTCAAATGAGAGATTTTCTTAAAGCAATGCTATTATTTTAACAATTTATTGTAAAGTCATTGATTTTTATGTTGCTTCAGGGAAGATTCAATTTATTACTGCTAATAGTGCTTCCGTGATTACATGAAAAGATCCTCGTTGCCACCAATTAATTAACCCATCAGAAAGTATCCTTCCTTTTAGAATAGATAATGATTTTTTTTTTTTTTTTTTTTAATATCTGGCATTGCCAGTTGTCAGGTGGAGCAAGAATGTGAATATTCTGGAAAACTTTTCTTGCTTCATTTTCCTGTAAATGTTCTGTTCAAATTAGTCTCAGCACAGTCAGGCATTGGACAAATTATTTGCTTGATCAAACCTTCTGGTGTCTGCTTTTCCAGTGAATCTTGGTCCGTGCTTGTACTACTTCTGTTAACTTATGTGTTTAAACTTCAGTATTTGTTGAATAAGCAAGGTTTCTTACTGAAGAATCAAAGGTTTTTAAAGTCTCTTAAAAGTCTATGTAGAGTGATTAAGTCCATGTGACTTAGTACTGGTTAGTACGCCTGTCTGCCTGAGCTTGATTATCACTGTTTCTACTATGTTCTTAAGTCCTATTTCTAACCTTCCTTCATGTCTGTCTCTAAAACAAGCTGCTGGAGTGGCAGGCAAAATCATACATTCCAGTTGCATGCTTGATTGTAATCAAGCAGGAGTGAGGAAGATCAGACCATTCCTGTTAGAGGGTCTCAGTCT
The DNA here is from genome assembly GCF_951394365.1 of Tetrao urogallus. NCBI lineage: Eukaryota > Metazoa > Chordata > Aves > Galliformes > Phasianidae > Tetrao > Tetrao urogallus. The sequence goes on along the minus strand of NC_136813.1, from coordinate 94,064,200 downwards.
GCGGATACTGGTAGAGGCACTGCTCAGTATACGATGATCTGTTTGGCTGGCCTTGCATATTTACATATATATTTATAGTGTATATCTGTTTAAGAATATAGTGGCAGCCTTGCTTCTGGCTCCATCTGGAATCACCACAGTCTTGAATCAGTCCAGCTACAATGAGAGGACTCCTGGGTCCTGAATCCCACTGACTTTGGCATCCTCTAGTATTATTTTTTTTTTTGAAAGAAAGCTAAGTAGCTTAAACACATTCAAAGTGTATGATCATCGCAACTTGTAACTCCATTTTAATTGTAGATGTCTAGTGCTTTATATGTATGTATATACTAGTCATTCTTTCTGCTAAATTGGAATATGATTCATAATAAACAGCAAAGTTGAATATAGAGCAACAGATACTAACAAGTTTTAACTTACCATACTGTGTAAATGGGCTCTGATTACCTTCTCTATGCTGATTGCTAAAGGAGACTTTCTGAATAGGAGAGTCATGTAGTCTTAATTCAGGAAAACTGATGCAAAAATTGAGATTAGCTCACTGGAAAGTATAAGCTGAGGATTCCTAAAGAGATAACAAATTACCTAGAATAATTTGGCTAATCAGTGAGCCGTTGAAAGTACTGCACTGTTCTTCAGTGTTCTTAGAGCTTTTGCTCACGCTTGTGTATTTTAATTGGAAAAAATACAGGTTTTTACTACCTGTTGTTTTTACATGCTGCTTAGCTGTAGGATATGAATAGATTGCAATGTATAAGCTAATAATCTAAGTAATGACATAGTTATTAATTCAATATTACTGTAAAAAGGAACAACACAACTTGGGTATATGAAGGGCATTCCTGCCTTCCTTTTTCACAGGGTTACTATCTACTTATAAAAATTATGTTGAATTACTGCTTACAGAGGAGGCATTGACCACACAGGGAATTATGTGATTACTTGACAATAGTGATCTTTTACTCCCCCAAGCAAAGATATAACAAGATCCAAAGGCTGGAAACTTAAGTCAGTAAAGTGCACACTACAGAGATGGTAAAAACAGCCAGCAATGAGGGCAAACATTAGTTGGAACACATTACTAATAGACATGGTACTTTTTTTCCCCTCTTTTCAGGGAATTTGATTTGTCAAATATTGAAGTTCAGTGTTCTATGTAATGCATAATGCCATGCTTATTAAATATATGAAAATATCAAATACAAATGTTGTCTGTATAACCTGTCAAAACGTCTACAGAGATACAAATAAGGTAGTTTTAAAAAGTTCAATTGACCAGCCGGTCGCAGTATAATAGTACTTAGTCAAGGAACTTGTAGCCTGTAAAATGATTGAGAGGCACATTTTAGTGACAATATAAGAGAAGGCTTCTGTCAGCTCCTGCTTGAATCAGGACTTCCATGCCATAGAGGAGATGGTGAAAGGCCTGCTGCTCCTGGCAAAGTACTTTCGGTATTGCTTGTTCTGGGAAAGATTACTCACTTTTATCAGTTACAGGTTTGTTGTTATTGCTAAGATAGTCCAGGAAGAGACAATATGGTGACATTTGTTCAACTGTAATTGCAGTAATATGCTAAAAATCTGTATTTATTGCATCCCATCAGCCTTCCAGATGAAAAGTGGAGGAAGATGAACTACTGTCAATATGTTCTGCTGTTGGTCTTTGCTTTAGTCATGGCCAAATGGCCATGTGTTAAAAAATAAAAAAATAAAAATGCCCATCAGTGAGGAATCTCATTCCCTTCAGAATGAAAATTTATTTTCTATTTGTATCTTTAAGATGTCTTGAACAAGATAAATGTTTATTGAATTCCATCTTGAATTAGATGGTGCCTAGATATTAATATAAAATATATAGGCCCTTGTTGATTCTTAAATGTTCAGGCTTACTTTTCAGAATGATGATGCAACTAGACATTTCCTGCTAACTAGATATTCTGCTAACTAGACGTTTCCAGGGACAGTCTTTTAATATGGAAAAATATTAAAAATATTAAAAATATTTATAAATAAATATTTAAATTAAAATGATTTTAAATATTTTAAAATATTTTAAAATATTTTTATTCCTTCTTTGCGACTACTTTGTCGCATTGTTATAAAAAGAAAAGGTACAAAACAGACCTGGTGTAGAAGGATCTGCGTAACAAAGAAGAGTTATTCAAAAGTGTTGTTTGGATAATGTGCATATAAAGCAAAAATTTCATCAGTTTAATATAATTTGACTCTTATCAAGAAAAGAAAATCAAGAAAAGGGAAAGAAAATCTCCTAGGTCTTGAGTAGAAACCTTGCTGACATGAAGTGTAGAAACTTGGATACTTGGTGCGATATTATATCTATGCTGGAATCTGACAAACACAAGCATATTATTATTTTTTATTTTTAAAAAATGCAGAGTATATTTATTGAGTATTAATACGCTTTTTTCATGTTTAAAAATACTGCGGTGATTAAGTTCCTTTTACTGCAATTAATAGCAATGACTAACATAAAAGGAAAAAATGTAATTGTCCTTTTTTTTATTAAATGAAGCACATACAATATAGGGAATTAAAAAATGTGGTGATTGTCAAAAATGGATAATAGAGGAACTGTAATAGAAGGAAGGAATTCTGTTAAATTGTGTACTTTAAAACACATGACTAATAGATGGGAGAGAGATACATCAGTTATATGAAGGTCAATCAATAATTGGTCTTTACAAAGAGGAATAAGAAACAAGTGTGTGCCGTTAATGAGAAGGAATTAAATACAGTCAAGAAGTCAAAAGCATACATCATAAAATATGAATAGTGAGACTGAATGATGAAACAAATCAAAATCCTGTTCAAGATGAAGTCCTGCGGTCTCGCTAATGGAGACTACATAGCTTCATCAGGGAAGAGGAATAACCTTTCTGAAGAAATAAACGTGCTTTCATTTGAAAGTATAAAATGAATAGCTCTTTAAAATTCAGAACAAATTCTTGTCTGTGAACCAACAAAGATATTTGTTATCCAATGCTTAAATGTGCAATGATGATGAATATAAAATATAGTTGGAATTCTGGACAACTGTAATTAATGAAGTAAGATACGGTTAGTTTAAAAAACAAACAAAACCCATCAAGACTGACAGATGAAAAAAGTCAAGTGCAGATATTGAAAATACTGGCATTTTGTGTTTCACTAGTTGTTCATACCAGCATCCTTAGTGAAGAATGAGGAACTGAAAACTTAAGACAAAACTCGGTATACAATGTCAACTTTTATGTTTGTCTCTACAGAGGAACAGAAGGGAGCAATGAGAAAATAATTTTTATACACATCTGTAAATTAAGTAAAATTATTTAAAAAAAGAAAAAAGTTATGAGGATGAGAAATACTCCTTTTTGTGAGTAGCAGTTTCAGAGTTTTTTACTGGAAAACATGGTGTACAGTTAAACTGGCATAGTCACACAAGAATTGGAGGGTTAAGTCCTTATAAGATACATCTAACTTGTGTAGTTTTGATATCTGTTAAACACTTGCTTCTACTTCAGTCAGTCCTTCACCTTTGCCTTCAAATCCTGATAGTTTCAGTATTCTCTGTCTCTGATGCATCCCTCTATTACGAAAACTTTGGAAACTGTTGGATCCATGCAGGATCTCCTTTGAAAGGAGATCTTCATAGAAGTCTGAAAAAGCTCATTCTCAACTTTCAGCTGGGAATCCCCACTATGTAAGGACGCTGTACCTGTTCCACACTTATGAAGAACAAGGTGTTTTTTTTTTTTGCTATTGACAATTGGAAAGCAGAATGTGATATTTTCGTGAGGTTTTACATTGAGAATGGTACTGAGGTGAGTTCATAAGACTTTCTCATTAATAAGAATAAGAATAATCTGAATAAGAGACAGAATGTGTATGTAGAACATCAAGCAATAAGTGGTACTCAGAGGGTGATGAGGCACTGGAAGAAGTTGCCCAGAGAGGTGGTGTCTGGAGACATTCAAGATCAAACTGGACAGAACTTTGAGGAACCTGATCTAGCTGTAGGTGTTCCTGTTCGTTGCAGGGGAGTTGGTCTAGATGACATTTTTGGGACCTTTTCAATGCTAAGGATTCTATGATTCTAATTAAAAATATACTTTTAATTGCATTAGTGATACATATTCACAAAAGTTATAGAGAGCATTTAGAATGAGCATGAAATTAAAATTTAAAAAATATAATATTTTAGAAGCAATATCACCTTTGGTAGAGAGAAGGACACAGTATGTGAAAATGGAGAAGAAAAAAAACAAGGAATTCTTCTGTGCATTTGATTTTGTGGCATTACCAATGGATTATTTTCCTTTTATTGGTAACTATTTTCATTTAAAAAAAACCCACAACATATTGTTCTACTCATAAACACATTTTTTATTCTGCTTGAAAGTAATTTTTGCTAGTATCAGTTGAATGAAATAATACATGTTTGGGTATAATTATTGTTCTATTTTGCTGAATTTTGTATTTAATGGTGGGTTAGCTGGATCAACTTTTTATGGGCAACCACCAGATAAATTGACACTTTTCATCTTCAAACTCTACCTATTTAAAAATCTGGTAACATTTTTTGGTGATTATGTAATTATGAATATTATCAGAAAAAAAATAAGGAAGGGAAGATAAATAAACCACAACAGAAGGTTAGAAGGTTAATCTTAAAAGTTTTGCCCCAAATTTACACATCATCTGCAGGTGGCATGTGTCTAAATGTGTTGTCAGATCAAAAGTGCTGGTTAAAAAAACCATGTGTTTCTTAGATGAGGGAGATTTTACAGGTCTGGCTAGAATCTGACATTTGCTATGAAAGTAATATTGCATGAGGAAAAGCATTTCTGAATTATAAGCTCACCAAAAATCTTCTAATGAGTAGGGAAGGTCATACTGCACATGAGAGCATGACTAGCTTTTTTGTGTGTTGAAAAATCTAACAGAGGTGAGAAGCTAAGGCACTACACTGCTTTTATGTTCAAGAAGGTTTTGAAATGAAAGCTATTTCACTATTTCTACATACTCCTTTATGTATTTTGATAGTGAAAACTGGTTATATGCTAAGGGAACACCCTTCTGCACCTATTACAAGATAATTGCTATAGAAGGAGATATTCCTAACAGTGTACTGGAAGGAAACAGTAGTTACTGTAACTATTTTATTCTTTATAAATCAGCCTGGGAGAGAAAATATTGCTGGGGCAGAGGAAGCAGGGAGAAGGATGAGGGACACACGGAGGCTGATATGATGATGAAACTATCAAATATTGCTGAAAGGAATTAATAATTAATCCTCTACTGTACTTTATTTCTTTGTATTTGGTAATAAGTTCCTTATCACCATATCAGTGTGATAGGTAGGATCAAGAAATAAACTATTTATGTGTGTGCTTGAGTGGATGACTGCATGCATAAGAATTACTTTTTTTCTTAAAGCATTCATAAATTGAGATCCAATATGAGATTTTATATTACATAAAAACATAATTATATTGGGGAAGATTGATCTAAGAACATGTTTTGCCTTATTACCTTAGTGCTATAACTAATAAGGTGAATGTTAACTACATGAAGAGAGATGTTAAGATGATAATATTTTACCCAGAGGTCTTCATCTTGACCAACAGTTGATATTCAATTTAAGAAATACAGTTTAAGCAATGTATACTTTAAAGATTTTGCAGTATATATTACCTTATAGTTTTCAAATGTATCTTCATTTTTGTCAGGTTCTGGCTCTCATAAGGAGGAATGAAGACTTGTTCATGAAACAATAATTCAACATATACTGCTAGATATTGCACTAAATGTGCTGTGTTTTACATTGGGCAATAATTGTAATGGCTATGAGCCGAAAAGTGTGTTGAAATGCACAACTTACTGCCTTTTGTTTTTAGTTTGGTTTCTAAGTACAAATCTCTGAGGACTCTGGCTATCAAAGTCAGACAAAAGACATGTAGATAGGAGTGAAAAAAGATTTATTTTGACAAGTTTATGCTAAAAAAAAAAAAGTTTCAATTGACAGAGAATTCACAATTTCTATGTTTAACATGCCATTTGATTTTTGCACTTCTGACAAAGGAATACTAGCGCATTTTCCAAGTTATTGTTGGTGACTGCTTACCCTAAGTATGAATGGCCCAGATTTTTCTTTTCCTTCTTAAAATACGTTGATTTCAGGAGTTATAGTGGATAGAAATAGTCGTCTCTCCATAGAGATGGTTTTCTGTGATGTAAATAGCAAAGTATTTACTTGAGAGAATGTCACAATAACATTCTGTTGACCTACATAATATATGCTATGCTGACTGTATTCTGCCTTGCATTATAAGCACACTGATCAACTGTTTCTCAAAATGGATTGACGTTACATCCTAAGAATTTTTACTAGTGTCTGTTGCCATTAATCAGCATCAGTAAACCTGTATTATTTCATTTCAGCAATTGGTATATTCAGAGTAATTTGTCCAAGTAAAGCAAGATTTATTTGTCAGAACATACACATTCCTAGGAGAAGAGAAGTTCTGGTAGGAGTCGCTTCACCATTTACTGTTGCATTGAATGGTTAAGCTGAACCGGATAATGACTTAATCAAAACTTACAATGAAATTCCTTGTAGTTTTATGGTTAGGAGGAAGTGAAAGATATGGCATAATATTTTCTCCAAAAGTGGGGATAGCTGAACCTAAGTTACTGGATAAAAGGTAGTACAGGCTTTCTCCCCAGTTAGTACTGAAATGCCATCTAGGTCACTTTTAATTTGTTATATATCCTCTAAACTGAAGTTTCTAGACAGAAGGGAGGAAATATTTTTTTTTTGTAATTTTAGTAATTTTTGAGGGGTGAATAATGTGTGCAGCTGGCAAATCAAAGCTAATTATTATTCCCTCCTTCAGTTCATTAACTGAACTGGTGAAAATTCATTTACTTGAACTGTGATAAAGTGAGGGCTGTTTCCTCTTTTCACCCAGAATAACCTGTTTTGTCATTTTCTTCCACATGCATACTAATAATAATCACAACGGCTGTAATAAAGGTTTCAGTGTAGTGGTAGCAATAATTGTTCTTTCCCTGTAAAAAGCCAACGTCAGGACGTCTTGTAGTACTTAGCCTCTTTATAGCACCTCTCCAGTGGGTGAGCTGGTGGGCAAGCTGGCATCATCCACATTGTCCCTTCTTGCAGCCCTGACGGACTACTCTGCTCGAAGATGTATTGCAGAACTGTCCCAAGTGCTGGAAAGAGCAGGATCTGCACCAGGTCTAATTCTTCACTGTAGTACTGAATTGTGATGGGGACAAGACAGTGCTAGAAATAAATGTTTTCGGCAGTGGTGAGACAAGTGGTGGTAAAAAACTCTGTGTCATTTTCTTACCTAATTCTTCATTTCAACCATTTTATAAAGAGAACACAAGATAAGGTCTTAGTGATTCGATGTTTCTTGTTATTGCCACAGGCTGAGAGGATGGAAGATATGTAGCAGTATTTTATGGTATTTTTCTGTTAGCTTCAATTTTGCTGAATCCTCAAATGACTGACTCAGCTGATTTTAGGAGAATGTTTCAATGGGAAGGTGTCTGTCACCATTAAAGGGTACCCAGTTTGGAATTATACTATTGCCTACTATAAAGATGATTTAGAATTTCTATAATTCCTAAATTATAGAATTTGGAAAATGAAACAACTTTATTTTTCCTTCTAGTTCTTTGGTGACTGTATTGTTTGTTGTGTCATTTGTTGTGGAAATGTCTGAATGCGGCGCTTGATGTGACTTCACAGATATGAAGTCAGATCTTCATTTTGCTTTGAATTGTGGTCTGATTGATTTGCTTGTGAATCTTTGAAAAAAATAGAAATCCATCATTCTGTTTTCTTTTTCCTGTGCTAAACTACTGAAGAAATAACAGATTAATTGACTTAGTTATAATTCTGTCAACTATCAAAACACGTGATTGGAAATTACTCATGTGAAAGACTGTTCCTGATGTCTGTACTGGCTTTGGTTTTAGCTCAGATTCAGATCTCTTCTTTTCCCTGTAAAACAGCACAGGACTTGTTGTGAACTGAATGGAAAGAGGGCACGAAAACTGAATGTCTGCTACGATGGATTGATTATCCATAACAGTTTTATTTTAAATAGGTGAAGAGTTGTGTTCTGCCTTTCAGGACTTTGATCATAATTTTTTCTTAGCATATCTTTGGAAGGGAGCCAGCTGCCTTCAGGGTGACTTGAACCTCTGCTGATTTTGCTGGCATATGTCATTCCAGTCTCCTTCGTTTTTCTAGCTGCGGTAGTGTCTTAGTCAACTGCTTTAGGAATCTTCTAGGAAGGAATAGAGAGAAACTTTCTTTCTGTTCAAGACAATCATGTTAATGTGCTTTTAAGCATTTCCAAGATGATAGCTTACTCTCTCTCTTGCTTCAGCTGCTGCTTCTAGGCTTTTGCCTGCAGCTTTTAGATCTCCAAAATATATCAAATAATATTACTTAAACAATCTGGTGCTGTTGTCTGTTGATCATTCCTTGTCTTGCACCATCTTGGATTCTAAACATAAAAACAGATGGATAAATGTCTTTCCCTTTCATTTCTTAGTATATACATTTTGCCTGCAGTTTGCTCAAGTGTGCCTGTTGGAGAGCAAGTGCAGCAGTGGCTGCTGGTACGCACAACTGCTCAGAATGTTCTCCTGCAACCACCTTAGGCAAGGATGGTGCTGTGAATCAAAGGGGACTCAGATATGTGTTTTAGGTACAGACTTCAACCAAGGCAACAAATTCACTGAGCTACATTATCAATGTGAACAGAACTATTTCTTCCCTTATACCATGGTATCATAGATGACACAGTAAATTTATTTTCATAGAATACAGGTGCTTAGCAATCTTTAAAAGGTATTATGGGTTAATGCCAGTACAGCATTTCTAGTACTGAGTAAAGAAAAAAATAAAAATTGTCTTAATGTTCTTTGTCTTTCTAGGGCCTTTCCTATAAGAGTTTTCTAGAGCATGGAATATAGGCTTTCTGAAACAGAGTGAGTCAAAAATATTGGTATTGAAAAAAGATGAGTATCAAAAGCTGCTGAAAATAACTTCTAAAGACCTGGATAATTTTAGTTTATCTTGCTCAACTAGAAACACTGCATACACTATTTTTTTGCAGTAACATTTAAAGTTGAACAAACAGTCCAATATCAGCAAAGGCAACAGAAGCTGACTACTTCTGTTTCAGTTAGCCACATGAATAAATCACTTTAAGCCCACTCATTCTATGTATTCTCCTTCTAGAGCAATCACCACGTTTATTCCTTCCCATTACACAGTTTTTTTTCTGTAACCCACTTGAAGCTTATAGACCCAGCACTGATGCATACTGTATTTTTCTGTCCTTTGTGTACCTGGTATAGACTTCTTTGATGTGGCTTTTTGTTCAGATTAGTGACCATGTGATTCTATGGGCATAACCTCATTTGACACTTGATCCATTGACTCAAAATAAGTTTAGAAAAATAATACTCATAAGAAAACTCACTGAATTCAGAATGTAATATATTCACACACGAGTATGTATACAAGAATCCTAAAATAATGACTACATTACAGTATATGTGAAATTTGAATATATTTTTTCCTCTTGATATTGGGAAGATAAATATAAAACATCTAGACTGCAGCAGATCCTGTGGAAAGAACAGAATGAGTGAAAAGTGTATGTGAAGTTCATCTAATTCACTTAGTAAAGAAAGGGGCTTCTCAGTTTGTCTGTGCTGTTTTTTTTTTTTGTTTGTTTTGTTTTTTCTGGTTTACGGCGATATACTGTTTAATCTTAGACACTCTGAGTATCTTCTCTATCTCTCTTAAATGCATATTTGCAAATATGTGAGTACACAGGCAAATTGGTGAGTTTGTACTTGTCAACCAAACTGAATATTGAAGCTTGATAAATCATTGTTTAGAGAATATCTCAGGGTTATTTTCCTGTTTTTGAATCCAGTAAATTTCCATAAAACGTTTCGAATCTACTGAAGCAATCCTTGGAAATAAGGGTGCTATATACAAACGTATTTTTCTGATACTGATTTTCCATTGCAAACTCAGTTTATTTTCTCATCTTAAAAGGACTTTTGATAGAGGGAGTGAATTATCTTCAAGTGAGAATGAGGAGAAAATCATATGTACTCAAGAAAACTCATCTAGTAGAAGTCAAATGCTTTTCACTATATTACAGCTGCTCAGAATTTTCTTGGAATCTACTCAGCCTCCACGTTTTTTCATTCTGCAATTTTTATATAAATAATTTTAAAGTAACTAATTTTTGATGTTCAGAATCTCAACATATCTTTTACATTCTGGAAATATATTTTTTTCAGAGCATTGAAAATTTGAAACTCAATGAAATAGATATTAAAGTGAAAAGAACTCATCCACTCTTTCCTTCCTTATAGAGCCTCCTTATATATTCCCTCTCAGGGAATACACTGTACTTCACTTTCTTGTTTCAAAGCCACCTGGAATAAAAAAAGGATGTGCATGTGAAAAGGAGGAAGAAGCTCCCATGTCCTACGTAATGGGTGTACTGCAGAAATAGTTCACCTCACCTGTCATTTATTAAAGGAGTATACTGTACCTGTAGTAACACTTGCGGGGAAACTATACTCTGAAATAGTTCAGACTGCAGTTTTGCAATACATCAATCTGTACAGATAAAGTTAATGAAGTGTTAATTTGCTAACATGCTTAGTACAGGTAGCCAAAATATCCATGAGTGCTGAGGAATACAGAATTTACACAGACTTAGCATCAAAGGCAACTTTTTTTTTTAACACTATTATTTTTTCTGTTACTTTTCAGAACTGAGACATTGTCTTATTTTTAAGCAACTATAAGATATTATATCTAGTTATTAGAGCTAGTCAAACAACTGATTATATGAAATTCCATAAGAGGGGAGAAGCTTCAGTGTTACTAAAAAAGCTATGTACATAGTTAAGAATGCTTACTAATTCTACCTCGCATAAAAGTGAAAACTAATTATGAGAATGTGTGGGATGAGAAGAGAAAGGAAGGTTTTCTAATATGGTCTTATTTCTTTCCTTTTTAAAACTTTCTAGAAGATGGAGAGGCATCATTTACCTATGTAAGTGGCTTGCCAGTAAATGTTTGGGGTTAGATCTATCTTCAGCCATAAAAAGGGCACCATTCAATAGTAATTCCACTGTTAATAAAAACTCTCTGATTTTAGGAAAATAACCAAGATGACACATGGATAAATCATAGAAGAAAAATTTATTAAAGCCGAATTACTTACTAGGTCTAATTTTGTCTGGCATAGAGATTATGTATGTTAAGATAGCACTGTAAAGATGATAGTGCAATATCTTAAATTTTCTGGTTAAGAAAGTATACCATTAATATTACAGACTGATAGAATTAGGGCTAGTATAGAGTATGTAAATTCCTTCTCAGCCTGGAGTTAAATTTGACTGATTAAATATATTTTTAGATCACTGAATATTTTGTAAATGTCAGTGAAAACTCCAAATATTTCTGATGATTTGAAGGAATTTGGTAGTTACTTTATCTATTTACAACAAGAATATATTTTATCCTTTATTTTGTATGGATTCAGGCTTAAATCTCAGTAACTCCAGCAGGAGAACTATCTTTGTCTAAACAGGAACAAATATTTTGGGATGTGTAAGTAGAACTAATTCTACTTTCTCACTGCTATCCCTTTCCTGAATATTGTGAATACAATTTATTAGGTTGCGTGAAAACATTACTTGAAAATTCACTTCTTGTCTGAACACAACCAGATGGATTTTAGTATGAAGTACATGCCTAAAATACCATATTTATGCAGCTTGGACTTGGAGTACTATCTGTATCTTTCACAGGGCACCAGCAGGGGAAAAGCAGTTAGTGATTCTATTCAATCCCCAAAATAAACCTGTTTGCTTTTGTGTATTTGTGTGTGAGAGATAGGAATTCAGCTAAAGTAAGGATATTCGAAGGAAAATTTGGAGCCTAGTTTGCCTATCTATGCCTTTGGAAAGTTGTCCAATTTGAAAAAAAACTAACCTTGCCATGTCTTTTGTTTTTTCTTACTTCCTCTATGTTATCTATTTACACCTAAAAAAAAAACATTTTCAGGATTCATAGATACACAAAAACATTTTGCAGGGTATGAATATTTTTTAAAAGGAAAACAAATTTCATTTTTTATTGTATTATCATCTTCCTCCAACCTAGGGGATAGGTTATCCTTTGTTACAACTTTTAAACTGACCTCAATATTTGTCTTTTTAAGAAATAATAACTGTGCCATTGTTCAAATGCTTACAATTACTGATGAAGATCATAAAGCTTCAAGGAGGCTTGTAGGATGATGAGAAAGGCAAAGGCCCTCTTGGAATTAAATCTTGCAAAGGAGATAAAGGATAAAAAGAAAGGTTTTTTTTGAAGGTATGTCAACAGTAAAAGGAAGACTAGGGAAAATGCAACTAAATGAGGGGGGTGTTCTGGTCAGGGGATGCTGAGAAGGAAGAGATAACAATACCTTCTCTGCTTCAGTCTTCAATGCTAAGACTAGCCCCCAGGAATCCCAGCTTCTGGAGTTAAGAGGGAGAGAGTCAGAAGAAAGGCAGACTTCCCTTTGGTTGAGCAGGATATGGTCAGAGAGCATCAAGCCAAAATCACTGCACACAAATCCGTGGCCCAGTTGGAATGCATCCATATGTGCTGAAGGAGCTGGCTGAGGTGATTGTTGAACCACTCGCTATCATCTTTGAAAGGTCTTGGCAAATGGGAGAGATGCCTGAAGACTCAAGCATAGCTTGAAGCTGTCACTTCAGTCTTCAAAAAGAGCAAAAAGGATCTGGGAAACTGCGGGCAGTCAGCCTCACCTCTGACTCTGGAAAGGCAGAGAAACAACTTGTCCTGGATCCCATCTCCATACAGTTGGAAAGAGAAGGTTATCAGGAGTAATCAACATGGATTCACCAAAGGGACATAATTCTTGACCAACCTGATAGCTTTCTGTGATGTCATCACTGGTTGGGTAGATATAGGTATAGCAGTAGATGTAGTGTACCTTGTGACCTCGTTGTACCTTTAGCAAGGCATTTTACACTGTTTCTCATGTTATCCTTGTTATGAAGCTCAGAAAGTGCAGAATGGATAAGTGGACAGTGAGGTGAATTGAAAACTGGTTGTCTGGCAGAGCTCAGAGGGTTGTCATCAGTGGCAGAGAATCTGGTTGTAGGCCTGTAATTAATGGTATTTCCCATGGGTTTCTCTCTCCAATTTATAGGAAGGAGAGGAGGTTCTTTTATTATCTATATACCTGGCATGAGATTAAGAAACAATGGTTCAAATGTTGGTCCGACCAGTTTATTACAAATCTTAATTAGGGAAATGAGGAAGGGGAGGACGGACACTATTATGAATTAGGGTAATGGGGAAGGGAAGGAGGGCGATAGAAAAGATAGAAAAGAAGAAACAAGGAGTCTTTATAGGAAGCAACAGAGAGATAGTCACCACCATGGATCCAGTGTGGTTCGTCCTTCAGTCTTTGATCTTCAGTAGTAGTGGGTCATTGGGCACTGCTCTGTTGATGACGACGACAACGACAACCATGGAGATGATGGCCCCTTTTCAATGGTTTCAAAGTGGTCGAGTCAGCTGTCTTTGGAGTGACAGCTCAAATCCAAAGTGGTTGAGTCAGCTCTCCTTTGAGTGGCATCCTCTGGCTCTGGGACCTCAGCAGGAAACTCCTTTGTTCCTATTTTCCTGGCCTTGCCAGCAGATAAGGGAGCAGGGAGGCACCAACTTGTATCTTGCCTTTGCAGGATACAATGGCATCATATGGCATCATCCCCCAGCCCCCCATACTAAGCTGGAGCTGTTTAGTCACAGGCCAGATCTTCCGCCAGTGAACACTCCTGAGCACCCTCTTCCGCTCTTCTACAAAGCAAGCAGCTCTGGGGAAAGGGGCTTTCAAATGTTCCCAAAGTTATATCGATTGTCACACGGTTAGCACCCATCACTTGGCTCCTCAACAAATCAATCAGAATCTTATCACAAGAAATACCTCAGGAAGCAAGCTTTGAGCCAAAAAAGCAAAGAAGGATTCTCACAGTGGGTCAGTGCTGGGTCTGGTGTTGCTCAGCATCTTCATCAACAGTGACCTCGACGAAGGGATAAAGTGTCAGCAAGTTTGATCATCATACAAAGTTGGGAGGAATGGCTGACATGCCTGAATGCTGTGCTACCATTCAGCAAGACCTGGACAGACTGGAGAGCTGGGCAGGGAGGAACCTGATGAGGTTTAACAAGATTAAATGCTGAGCCCTGCACCTGGGGAGGAATAACCACATGCATCAGTACAGGTTAAGGGCTGACCTGCTGGAAAGGAGCAGGTAGAGAAAGACCTGGGGAGCCTGAGGAACAGCAGGTTGGCCATGAGCCAGCAGTGTGCCCTTGTGGCCAAGAGGGCCAATGGTTTCCTGAGATACATTAAAAAGAATGTGGCCAGCAGTTTGAGGGTGATGATCTTCCCCCTGTACTTTGCCCTGGACTGCTGTGTCCAGTCAGAACTCCTTGGTTCAAAAAAAGACAGGGATCTCATGGAAGGAGCCCAGCAGAGGGCCAGAAAGATGATTAAGGGCCTGGAATATCTCTCACATGAGGAAAGACTGAGTAACTTGTGCCTGTTTAGCCTGGAGAAGATTGGGAGTGGGGAATCTGACAAATGTTTATTAATATCTATGCTTTTCGTCAAGGTACTTGGCTCTGCAGCAGATGAATTCTGTGGCGAGGCAGGGAATGGCCTTGGTTGGCTGAGGCACGGCCCTATCAGGCAGCAGCTGCTGTGCCACTGTTCTCCATGTGGTCAGGGAGGTGGTTGGGTCACCAACCCTGGAGGTGTTCAAGAAACATTTAGATGTTGTACTGAGGGACATGGTGTTAAATATTGGTGATAGGTAAATGGTTGGACTGGATAGTCTTGTAGGTCTTTTCCAATCTTGGTGATTCTATGATTCTATTATTCTGTGGTTCTATAAAGGGACATGGGAGGTAAATGGATGAGACCATACTCTTTTTAGTCGTATACAGTGATAGGATGTGTGGGTGTGGGTAAAGATGTAACTGTGGGTTAGACAAAGTGGTTTTCGGACTACTGCTCAAAACCTCACTTTATTCAGCATGTTTGCTCTCACTCTTCTCTGCCTGGCCCTATTTTTTCAAGGCAAGAGTTTGTCTGCACAGGCAGACAAACTAGCACGAACTGTTGTTGTTCCTGATCAGTTTGCCTAACCGTACTTATCTCATGACTTTACCACCAAAATGCAAAAGCATTGCCAGCATGCTTTTCAGCTAACCATGGACGAGGCCAGACATAGGTATCAATCCCTGAGGACTGAACTCCTTAGAAATTTGGCAGACGGAAGTTACACGTTTACCAGAATTTGGAAAGCTCTGCTACATTCACGTTTCCATTGATACCTTTTCTACCTGTATTTTTGTATCTGCTCATACAGGGGAAAAAGCAAAAGATGTGTGTAAACAATTTTTATTAGCCTTTGCAGCCCTTGGGGTCTCTAGAATGATTGAAACAGACAATGGGCCAAGATACATAGCCCACGCTACCCACTCCTTTTTTCAGCAGTGGGGTATTCAACACCTGACAGGCATACTCCACTCTCCCACAGATCAAGTCATTATTGAACAGACCTGTGGCGCTTTAAAGGCCATGCTTTAAAAACAAAAAAGGGGGTGTGGGTATGACTGCTCTGGAAAGAATAGCTAAAGCATGCTTTGTTCTTTATTTTCTAAATTGCTGGAAGGGCGGGGGTTGCATTTGGATTGTAATACTTTAACTCCAGTCCAGGAAAGAACACAAGATATGGTAAAAAAAAGTCTGAGCACTAACCAAGGGGAAGGGCCTTGCTCATTGATAACTTGGGGTTGAGGTTATGCTTGTGTTTCAACAGGAACGGGTCCAAGATGGGTGCCAGCACAATGGGTCCAGCCATCTGCTGTAATTTGATCACAACACTCTCATCAGCAGTTTGGATTCCAGCTCAATCAAAACAGAATATATGGGTCACCCTAGCCAACAACACAGGACAAGACGCACTTTGTTGACTGTGTCACCAGAGAACCTGTTCTTGACCTATTTGGTCAAGGGGACAACCCCTAGACAAACGGCCCATCCCGAGTGCTCCTTTTGGTGTAAGATCCAACACAAGCAATGTGGTTGACAGTTGGGATGGATATGTACCCTATCAGCAGCAGAATAACTGGAGTTGTTGGGATCTGTTAAAATGGACTATGATATGTACTTTAATTATAGTGGGAAGAATCAGTCACTAATTAATTGTGTTAATTCAAGTTTATAGAAATTGCTCTGCTTGGTGTAATTATACTTCAGCTAACATTTCAAAATCTAGTAACCACCTGCTTAGCTTGTCAGCAAGTGTTTTTCTCATTTGTAGGAACAGGGCTTGGCCTGCTGCTCTCACATCAAAGGAGGTCTGTGCAGTTTAGGAAGACTAACTTAACTACCACCCAGTGTTTCCATGATTACTCACCATCGAAAGCACTTTAAGTGAACTACTCGTCCTTTTCAATCAGATTGCAAGGATATTGTAGAGTTGTGGAATCCTGGAAGGATAATAGCATCCTTTTTAGCCTCAGGTGTTGCTTCAGCTAAAGCATTGAGCACTCTTAACAAGCTCGGATGTTGGCTGGCCAAGAAAATGAATGCTACTTCTCTGGCTTTAAGCAGACTTCTACTAGATGTAGACTCAACAAGGCATGCTACACTACAGAATCGTACTGCCATAGATTTCTTACTATTAGCTCAAGATCATGGGTGCCAAGACTTTGATGGTATGAGTTGTATGAATTTGTCAGATCATTCAGAATCAGTACACGAGCATTCTAGATTTGCAGAACAGGGTAGAAAAACTGCAGGTTGACAATGAATGGAATATATTTGGGGGTCTCTTTGGGGGTCTTGCAGGATGGATATGGAATTTGCTAAAAATAGGGTTAGTTTGTCTCATTGCTTTTCTTTGTGTTCTCATTTGTGTTCTGTGCTTATTGCAGTGTATACAGAAAATGATACGAAATGCTATTAACCACACTTTTTTTTATTAATAAAGAAAGGGGAGATGTGGGTGAAGATGTAGCTGCCATGTGGCTCAGCAAACTCCATGGTAGATCTTGCAGCTATGAAACTTTGGGAGTCAGCAAACTAAAACAAAGAGCAAACTCTGCAGTTGAAGAATAATGGGATGTTCTGTTTACCCTCTTCTCCTGATAAGCACAGTTGATCTTGTCACCTATTGTCCTTATTGCTGTTGCTTGGTACAATCTGAAGCCGATGAGCTGTTTGTGGAAGATTACTGCTTGCTAGTGGAGGATATATAAGATGTATGTTGAGCACGCTAAAGGATTATTCCTATTCCATGATAATTAAGAGAGCTCTCGTTTGGGTTGCACAGCGACAGGACAAGGGGCAATGGCCTAGAACTTGAACATAGGAAGTTTCATGCAAACATGTAGAACTTCTTTACGGTAAGGGTGATGGAGCATGGAAACAGGTTGCCCAGAGATGCTGTGGAGTCTCCTTGTATGGAGAAACTCCTTGAGATGTCTGTGCAACTGATTGTAGGGAATCTACTTCATCAGGAAAGTTGCACTTGATGATGTCTTGAGGTCCCTTGCAACCTTCGCAATTTTCTGAGTCTGTGAGGCCAGTCGTAGACCTAGTACAAGAGGATCATAGTTACCATAGACCTGAATTAAGCAGGAAGAACGTGTGGCTAAGATTTTCAAAGTTATCTGTGACAGACATCCTGACTCTGAGCTGTGGTCTAGAGTTTATGTGTAATCTTGAACAAGGTGCTACTTTGAAGAGTTTAGAAAGAGAATTGTATGAAATCAAGAAATTTGTGGAAGAGACACCTGTGAATTATGTGCTGAGTAGTTGATTCAAGGGTAGCCATCAGAACAGCACTGAAGAAGAGTAGCAGGTAGCAATTTACTCACTAGACTTCATGTATAAATTGTTGTGTGTGGTAGGGTGCCTGTCTTTCAAAAGAGTGACTTTCCAAAAGACCATACATTTTTATATTCTTCTGTGGAAATGACTGATTAGCCTAGATGGCATATGAAGTGAATTTCAGTGTAAGACTAAAAAAAAGAAGGCAATAATGACATGCTTCCTTTTCTATTTCCATGATTTTCAGGCATTATTCAGGTTTTTAATACAACAGCAGGGAAAACTTAATCTGTGATGTAGTGAATAGTGACTGGTTTACAGGTTAGGGCAAATTCAAACTGTCTTCCTCTATATTAGGTCAGAGCTGTGTTTCATTTATTAGATCAGTTGATGCATTTGGAAATTCTTTGAGGGAACAGAGAAAGTAAAGGACAACAAGAGGTAAAATTTTGTTGCCATTAAAATTTTCTGACTAATCTTTAGACTCTTTCGACTTAAATAATGAGTTGCTTTCATCGTAGTCTGTTTTGTAATGTAGTCTGTAACTCTGTGAAACTCTGGCTTATGTGAAATAGACTACACTGTAGCTATGCAGTCTGGAAGTTTCAGTACGTCTGTCCATTGAAGACCTTCAGGGAATTCAGAATAAGCCCTTTCCTGGGCTTGCGAGTGTTGCTTAGCATGGAAGACAAAATGATGAGGAGCTCTGAGCAACATGGGGTCTTCAGCAGGTCACAGCTGCTTTACTAGAGAGAAAAAATAAAAATGACCGAAATTTTTTTGAGTTTTGCTGAATGCTATTGAAACCATACTATCTTAGAGGAAACTCTTACCTTTAGTGAATCAACAGGTTTTTGAGAAGGTAGAGAAGAATATATACCATGGGTGTCCAACTTTTTGAATCATCTGGGCCATGCTGAGTGAAGAGGGATTGACTGGGGCTGATGTTGTGATTGTTACTGAGTGATGGATATGTGCCTGGAGCCAGGTCAAACCAGTCGGCAAGGAAGAGCCACTGCCATTGTGGTGTGGGGACAGGAACTGGGGCTTATTACTAGCTGTCCTAGGCTGCATACCTAATACAGAGTGTTATTTTTGGCAGGCTATTTGTGGAGTTATGGCAACACAGCATGTGTTCCATGTGGTTGGATTGCTCACTTCAACATATTTCTGAAGAAGGAATGGTTTAAAGAATCCATATACAGTTAAGTAGTTTGTTGTTGTTGTTGTTGTTGAACTTTTGATGATGTCAGCTCACTTCACGTTTCCTATTACTGTGAAAGTCAAAGAACTGCTAACTTCAATAAAGGAAATCTACTTAAAAAGAACCATCCTGTATAAAGAAAATCAGAGTCTTCTGAGTTAAGAAAACAGTCTTTCATTCAAGAAACCACAAAGTAATAAGTAATTCCACCAAGGCATAGAGTATCAAGAAAATAAAATTTCTTCAGGGGTCTGTTAATCATGCAGTGCCAAGCCCTCAGTTCTTCCCAAGGAAACAGCCATATTCGCTGCTTGAGATATTGCTCCTCATCCTAAAGTGGAAATCTTTGTGCTGAGAATGGAGCCCTTGGGCTCAATCCCATCTTGCATCCATTTATCTCAGCAGGCAGGGTCAGCTGTCTTTCTAGCTTCTTAGAGTCCTTTATGCTCTTCCAAAGGTGCATCGTACAGTACTTTTTCCCTTCCTAATCATATAATTCAAGGATAATCCTCTCTGGCAGTGGAAAGGTTATACTGTACTATGGTGATGAATATCAAATGAAACTACCTCTATCCATCCATTCAGTTAGTAAGATGAATAAGATACTTCATAACTTCAGCTGTAGCCTTTAGGCAAAATAAGCTATGCTTTGAGCAAAAGCTTCAAACGCAGCTCACGTTACATGTTATTCATTAAACAGTCAATTTACTGTACCTAAGAAAGAAGTTAATTTTGAACATAAACAATATTTGCAAAAAAAGACTAATTTAAATTTAGAATTTTCAGATTCTGCTATTGGGTTTTCAATATTTAAGGAAAAACTGCTGTTAGATGTTATGGAAATGAAGGTAAAACTACATGTAGGTGAGCTCTGTCATTACCACTCTTTCTCATCTAATTCAGTTCACTCATGGTGTATTTGTTTGCTTCACTTCTTTAAGATATGGTACATATTACCATGTGATATCAAATGATTTTGAACTTTGTATCTAATTTTCAAACCAGTACACTCAACGCTTTCCCAGAAGATTAAAATAGTTAATTCTTTTACATTAGTTCTTTGATGTCTGCTTTGAGTCCAGTATCTATTGTTGTTTTTGTCATATGTTCTAAGTATTGAAATTGGTTTGGCCTGGGTATTTATCAGCTAAATAAGGTACTGTAGATAATACATTTGTAACTATTTGGATTTAGAAGCTATTATTTGCGAAATTGTTCCAATGTGGTTTTGAAAATGAAATATTTGTGAATACTGTTATTCCTTTTAAAATCAAAATTGCCACAGTGATCTTGAAGACTGTCTGTCTAGCCTGATTACTTGTTCCCAGCAATATTCTGTAGCAAATGCTAAGAAAATCTTGTAGAAACGGAATAAGTCAGAGGAGCCCTTCCCCTTCAGTTTTGAGCAATGAGCAGATGAATGACTTTATTAGCCAGAGGCTCCATCAAACCACTGCATTCAGTAGTTTGAATTGATCTCTCCTTCATGAATTTATCTCATCCCTTTATAAATTCATTTGTACATTGTGTCTCTTGTGAGTTTTACTGTCTAATTACATTTTGTGTGGAGAATGTAATTCCTTCTGACGATTTTGAATTGCAAACTGGCAGTATTATGAGTTTCCTCTTCTATGCTGCAAAAAATAAGAAATAGTTGCTACTGTTTAGCTCTCCCTATATCTGCCATGATGTTCCAGATATTTTTTGTGCCTTCACAGTTCCCGCCCCCCAAATTGCATTCAGTTTTTCAGCTGTTCATTCAACTGAATTGCAGTCAATTGAATTATGTCCTAAGACATAATTCGATAATAATAATAATAATAATAAATAAAATAATAATAATTCAATAATAAGACACTGTTATATATCTGTCCATTCTATTACCCTTCTCTGTTCTTTTATTCCATTCTGCACTTAATTAATTCTGAGAGGTAATGGCCAAAAACTAGCACTGATGTCAATGGATATTATGCTCCATGGATTTCCATATTAGTACAGTCAAGTCCTCAGTTTTTCTTGTTGTAACTCCTTGCATCGTTCTCTCATTCTTGACCTCAGCTGAACACTCACTACATTGAATTAGAATAGAATACACTTAACTTTCTTTTTTTTTCTTTAGAAGTTTAATTGCTTCTTATACAGTCAAGTTTGATGAAACTTTGTTAACATTCAGAGAAAGGCCTCGTGTTAAGGCAGTGCAACACTAAACAGCTTCTCAGCAAGTAATGCTGTATCTCTTATTCCAAAGGGAAAGATTAAAAATAGAGAGGCAAAAGTGAATATAAATTTTTTAAAAGCAGCTCTCCAGAATTTGACCTTCACTGTGGTTTATTAATGCTGAAAAACTAAGTAATTTATTGAGAACCTTTATTATTTTAGGCAGGGATACGAGGCAACAGGCTAAATTAAAAAAGAACAAAACCAAAGAACAACATGGTTTACATACATGTATCTAAAGAATGCTTCCTGTTTAATTTGCTGCTATGTACAGCATGTGTTATGCTTCCTTTGGTCACTGGAGTCCAATGGATTCTGAAAGTGACACAGTTTTCCATATAACGGAAGGGACTAGCATAATTACCACCATAGTGGGGAAAAATACTAGTTCTTCTCTGCTAAATATTATATTTGAATTGCATGGCCAGTGGGTTCTGTTCCATCAGAAGAATTGATTTTTGTTTTCAAAGGGAAAGGAATAAGGAAGATGGAAAATAACAATTCTGTTGCCTCTCATTATCCTCTTTTAGTAGGGGTACACAGCTGTAGCCTCTTTCTTAAAATTTAGGACTCCAAAAAACTTTGAAAATTGTTAGATTTTATCAAAAAATCATAGTAATAAGGTATAACTTCTGAAATTTTGTGCATGTAGTATGATTTAAATAAAGGGATTTATAAGAAAATTGTCCTGCCCATTTGCATACAGTTCATAAGCTTACTCTGAAACCATCAACTTTACATAGCTAGCACAGTTGTGAACGAATTATTCAAAATTCTCTGAAAATATTCCCATTTCATGATTACTTGGGCTTTTCTACATGTTCACTCCCCAGACTTCTGAGCCACCCTGTGCTCCCTGCAGGTGCAGCAGCTCTTCAGTTCTTGGTCTAGGTGAGCTCAGAGGCATTCTCCTGAAGGTAGTCATATGCCTTTCTCTGCTAAGAGCTGACATCAATCAAGGAAATAGATCTTTGTGGGGGCACAAATCAGTGGGAAGTTCTTGTGATTAAAGGGATTGCAAAAATATCCAAAGCATAATTTATTAATTTAACATGCATACATTTGTATGCTCTGTCCTAAAAATAATCTAGAAAACAGAGTATCAGAGAAAAAAAATATTCGGTTTTTATTTCATTTCTGATGTTCCTTTACTACTGTGTTTTGTTTGTTGGATTGTTTATTTTTTATTTTTAGGAAGATGAGGGGAGCTATGGGACAGAACTTGATATTAGGGTTAAAAGTGAGAAATGCAAGGAAGTTATAAATATACACAGAAGAACAGATTTTTCTTTTTTCCATATACTCTTTGTCTTCAGGCACTGATCCTTGAATTGAACCTTTAAGTGCAAACAAAGTTGAAAAACTATGTCCTTTTCAAGGTCATCTTCTATGTCCCTGAAACTTCTATTTAGTGTATCATGGGGTAGCTCTTTCCTGCTGAAAGAACTTCAGTTAGGATGTTTCAGATCTTACCATTTATTAAAAATAAATATAATTTTAAAACACTACTTAAGAGATGAGGATCTCTCTTGTGGTCAGGGGTCTGACTTCAGAGGGGCGTGAAAGAAGCAAATTCAAGAATTTAATTATCTTGGTTACATGCTTGAAAGGTTTCAAACGAACCTCAACATGTCCTGGAAACACTGGAAATTCTTTCCAGAGTAGAACATATGAAACTATAAGTATACATAATTCAGAAACTGGAGAGACAGCCAAGGAGACTTAATTTCTGGTAAATTACTTTCAGGAAATAAATTCTCAAATGTTAGCATTAGAGTTTAAAGATAAAATGTATTTGTACAGAAACCAAGTGTTGTTAATAGCTTAGTAATTACTTTCCATTCTGAAATCTGAAGTGTTGGTATGTAGTGCATCATGAACTTCATTGTTATTACTAAATTATTAGAGTATATAATTACAAAAAAGTATATGTAAAGTCATCAGAGTTTAAGAGTATGAGAGAGTCTCTTTTATTACCACCTCATTAGAACACTGCAAAGAAGCATCCTCAAATGCAAGGATGTGACTAGGGAAAAACAGAAACAGGCTCATTAATCTCTTTTAAACAAGCTAACAAAGACTTTATGTCTGATAAATTTATTTATCTCTGCAACTACAGCTGTTTAAAATGATAATTCTTCATTTGGGAAGAAATTACCTGTGGTAAACTGCTAAACAAAGTCAAATACAGGTATAATGACCAGCTTTTTTCCCTACTCCCTTCAGCAGCATAGCTTCACTTCCATCTCTTCCAAGAAACAACTTATGATTTATCGATTATGGAAAGTCAGAAGGATTAGTCAATGGACAAAATAAATCAGCAATGTTATTAGAGCATGAGATCAAGAATACTGAATGTAAAACAGTACCCCTATATTATGTTAACTCAACTGAATAGACTCATCAAAGTCAATGGAAAGATGGGCATAAATAATCCTTTTCCAGAATTAAGTCCTCAAATAACTGTTTTATTGTGTCTGAATGTAATGGTAATATTGAAAATCTAGTTGCATCATAGTGTTTACAGCTCCTTTGTTATCTTGTTAATGTTTAACTTGACTTATTAAAACTGGTCCAGTCTTATTCAGAAAATGTCCTTAGCCTTTGCTTATGTCTGTCTTTAGGTATGAGGTAAGCTGGATTTGCCCCTTTAGCAAGGGGCTTGGACTAGAAGATCAACCTGTGATTCTGTCTTGATTCTGTTGCTACAAATTTCTATTTCTTGTATGCAACTTGTCATTTTGTGTCCAAGGTATTTCACTTGGAATATGATAATTTAGTAAACCAGAACAAAAAATTTGGATGTGTTGTTTTATTGACTCATGACTGGGATTAGACAAACACAGCTGTATTGATAGGATATGAAGAGGTATATGTAAAATCTGAGAAGAGATGCATAACTGTGTAAATCTCAAAGCTGACAAGGTAGCTAGTTCTGATGTCATCGTTATATCATAAGCAACTTTTATCACAGTGCAGTAATAAGTTGCTTGATTTCTTCATCTATTTAAAAACAAAGGAGCAATGAATGGCAGATTGCTAATGGTGCTGTAAATAATTTAGTGTTGTTGGAACAAAAAAAAAGACTTCTTAAATGCAAGGTATAGTCAAAGAACTATCATGAAAGTATACTTTAATATTTACAAATATTGAGGGATTGGAAAGCCAAATATATCCTGAAACACTCAGAAAATTACAGAAGATTTGTTATTATATAGCCTTTTATATATCATGCTTTGCTATATTCTGATGTCTTAGAGTTGGGCAGTTTACTGGAAGAAAACCTGCAACTTGTTCTTGCCTTCCCTAACTTGCAGTAAATAAAAAAAAACCTGAATGTTATCCTCTGTAAGTAAAGACTGGCAGAGCTCAAACTGTTTGATTGTAGTACCATTTTTGTATTTTCAGGTGGTTTTGGTGCAGTATTATTGCTTTTATTTTGATTGCATAATGATGGGCTGTTATCAGATACATTTCCATGGTTTTTGTTAAAGTGGTGATAAAATGTATTTGTCCTTGTTTTGTATGTTTTTGATAAAAAGACTTTGTCATACGAATTATCATAAACTATTTTTACAGTCAGTTGGGAAAAATAGAATGCGATTCATGTGACCTGTTTCAGCCATTTATGTAGAGTTAGATAAATTGTGCCCAGAGGTTATACTTTTCCTTTCTCTAAATTGAACATAGGTGACTAGCTTAAGTGGAGATGTCTGTACCGTTAAAAATCTGAAACTTAGGGAAGTGATTCCTGCCCCAGATTTCTTCATGCTGAATGAAGCGATATAAGCAAGAGCTACGTGACCAACAATGTGAACTAGGAAGCTTTCCCCTTTTCTTGGTTAATTATCCATCTGATTTGTCATGTGAAAACAAGAGAAGAAATCAGAGGAGTAAAGGATAGCTTTTTTAGTAAAATGGGTTGTTGGTATCCATATATGTGACTTGAAAGAATTTAGCTTGCATAGAAAAAAAAGTACAGATAGCTTCCATGCAAAATTCCAGTTTTATGGAGAACTATTTCCAGTGTGCCTTACTGTTTTGTTTTGTTTTGTTTTTGCTTTTTGCATAGATACCTGAGTATCTATGTTGTAGATAGTATCTATCTAGTGTTGACAGAGATAATCACTGGACTTGGTGTGGTGGGCTGATGTATAAAAGCATGTTTTGGGGAACAGGGAGGGTAAAATCTGTTCAAGCACACATTCTTCTCTATTCCCTTTGTGTTCATCTTCAAAGAAGTTATTTTGTCTTTATCCACAAACTTTGAAGATGAATTTAGATTCAGTCCAGTTAAGAGCTTGGACATGCCAAAGGAATCAAACATTTAGAACTTTTAAGAGTTAAAAGTTTTAAGAATGATAATGAAACAGCGGAGATTCAGCCATTAGAGAGCAAGAAAGATACATGGAACATTCCCTTGTAGAGAATCTTACTTTCTCATATTTACACTTACACTGCTTAATCTACTGTGTCTGTTTCATGTAAAAAAATCCTTACAATGTCTGAAGATGTTCATAACTTCTGAGTTCTGTGTTAGGAAAAAATTGCAGTCTTTAAATTAATATGCTGTAGCATTAGGTATGCCTGGGGGAAGACAGATCAGAAATGTATAAATATTGAAGGAGGAGTTTGTTCTTCACTGTTCTCTTTGTATAAACACTAATGAAATGAAGTAGAAAACTACAGAATATGTGATGAGAAGAAGGGGATTGTTTATTTATGCTAATATAATTTATTTTTGAGGTCATCAATAACGAGTCCGCATAGTTAATGGAAAGCCAGTCTGTTTTTATTACAGCTTCCAAAATAATTTCTAGAAAAGTCTGGAAAGCAAAGGCCATGATTTAGTGCAAATCATCTTTTAATGTGTTTTTGTTTGTTTTTTTTTAATTCCCAGTAAATCAGAATTTTAAATTAGTTGAAATAATACCTCTCAATTTCTTCAGAATTTTCCAAAGATTTACAAAGAATGAAGCAATGACAATTTTGGTACTTTCTGAAAGTAACTCTTTCTGGTAAGTCTGAAAGAGAAAAGCAGAAGTGTTAGAATAAAACGTGATTCAGATATTTAAAGGGGTGTTTCAGATGTCCAGGTGTGACAAGGAAGAGATCAGGCAGTCTCATCTGTGATGCTACGGTGGTTTAGAGAACAGCAAGGTACATATGTTTAATTGGAAAGGGGTCATACCTGTATACCAACTTAAATGACCGCATTTGAGCCCTGGGATGCAGAGAAAATGAGCAAATTAGGCTCATTAAGGTGAGCTTAAATGAGTTGAAATAAACTGTTTCTGAGAGGCTGTTGGACTGCTGTGGCAAAAGTGTCTTGAAATGAAGAAGTGCTGATCAGAAAAATCTGAATTTGGGATGTAACACTGAAAGTACAGTTCAGAAACTGAATGCATAGCATTAACAATGATTGGAACCTAGAAGAAAGCAAATGAAATTATTGTGGTGAAAAGTGATATGTTAAAGCAATACAATGTTTTGCTTTACAGAGACGAAATCTACTAAATGGATACATATTAAGAAATACTACACTCAGAATTTTCAGAACTGGGCTGTTAGTATATAACAAAGAAGCTTGGTTGTTGAACTATGGGACAAGAAGAAGAGATAAGAGGATAAAAAACTGTGAATGATTAACACCATGCATAAAGGATACCAGTCATTAATACACTGCATTGTGTTCCTACAAAAACTGGAGAAAATACTGATTTTAATGTGTTTTGACAAAGTCAGAAGTTCAGTGGAGTAGTGAGCTATACTTCTGTAATAGATAATCTTGTGCCTAGATGTGTGCAATTACTGTTGTCTTCCGTGTAGACCAGCATACCTATAGAATAACGTGATGACATCACTGCTGTATAATCATTCTGTGATGAATGGGAGTATATATTCTCAAATTTAGCACAAATACTTTTGACTGTAGTATCTGGAGGCTGAAATTAGTGAAGTCCTGGAGACGTAGGTCCAACACAAGTCAGAATTGGGGCTTTTGAACTATTTTTTGAGTGGCTTCAACGCATCTGTTTTTTTCTTCTTCTTCTTTTTTTTTTTTTTTTTTTTTTCCCCCTTTGAATCTAAATACACTGTTATCTTGGGGATATAGAATATGGGAGAAAACAATTTGCTGCTTTTCAGTATTTGTGATGGCACTAAGAGTGTTTTATTTTTTCTTGGCCAAACGATTATAGTGTGTTTGTTGCTATTCTGGTACACTTTTAATTGGAAAATCTTGCCATGTTGAAGTTAACAGAGAAATTTTTGTACATTAAAAATATTCTTTACCTTGATATATTTAAAACTTTAGAAACAATTTTAAAAAATACGTATATTTCATTATGCTGTTCCTCATATTTTGAAACATAACTGATGGAATTAAATAAATTTAGACTAAAAGCAGAACATTGTTCTACGAGGAGTTTAAGATATTTTTAATTGCTTCATTTCAATATTTATCAATTTTTCTTAGAAATAGGCCAACAAAAAATGAAATCTTTCTTTTTTGGCTTGATGGAAAATCTCCAGAAATTCCAACAAAAGGTAATTTTTGTTAGGCTCACCTTTGTAATGGGTAGATTTCAGTTAATACATAGTCAGTGAAGATGTGTTGCAGAATTCCAGAGTGCTCATTATAAACTTGGGGCTGTAGTTTCAGGTATAATGTAAAGCAGTCTCTCTTGGGAGTGCTGTACTTCACTGAGGGAACCAGAGATGATAAACAAACCTCAGGATTTGGAAATCCTAAACGTAAACTAAAATCACATTTGCATCCACTCTTTCCATCTTCAGCTGGGAGCTGGGAGCAGTGTATAACCATCATGTAGCTGCCAAAACAAATTACCAGAGGAAGCACATTAAGTTGGTCCTTAAAAAATCTGCAAGATATTTTTAGCAATCTTTATTAAGACTTTGTTCAGCTGTGCTGAAACAAAGAAGGACCTAGTGATGCGAAGTGAAGTTAATTCTCAAAGATCTGAGGAGAAAATGAGAACTGCCAGAACGAAAAAGGAATCTCACTCTGGAGATCTAGTTGCAGGTTGATGGAAATGTATAGAAGATGCTAAATTGAGGGAGAGTTCTCCAAAGTGTTGGTATTTTGAATTTAGTTCCCAGACTCAGGCGTGATCCAGTGTGAATCATTTTGTAACCTGTTGTCTTGAGGTCTTCTGTCATCCCAGTTTTTCTGCTCTCTGTCGTTGTGCTGGACTCTAATGCAGAAAAATTGCAGATATCTGTTGCCCTCCGCCTGACACTTGCTTTTTTGTAGAGGTTACCTTTCGTAGAGGTTTTTCGTAGAGTTGAGGGAACTGACAACCGCTATGATTAGAATAGGGTGGGAGAAATGGACGTAAGGTCAGGTTTGCTCTCAAAGGAGTTGAGAGATTCAGAGTATTGTCCACTAAGAAGCATATGCTTTCTCTGAGCACTGATATCTCCAGGTTCAATCCCAGTTTCCTAGGAAGGATGAGTCAAGTTCTGAATTAATGTCTATGGACTCCCAGCAATCACAGAATCACAGAATGGCCTGGGTTGAAAAGGATCACAATGATCGTCTAGTTTCAACCCCCCTGCTATGTGCAGAGTTGCTAATCACTAAACCAGTCTGCCCAGAGCCACATCCAGCCTGGCCTTGAGTGCCTCCAGGGATGGGGCATCCACAGCCTCCTTGGGCAACCTGTTCCAGTGTGTCACACCCTGTGAGTGAAAAAATTCCTCCAAATCTAATCTAAACCTCCTCTGTTTCAGTTTAAAGCCATTCCCCCTTGTCCTATCACTATCCACCCTTGTAAACACCCATTCCCCCTCCTGTTTATATGCTCCTTTAAGTATTGGAAGGCCACAGAGAGGTCTTCCCTTCTCCAAGCTAAACAATCCTAGTTCCCTCAACCTTTCTTCGTAGGAGAAGTGCTTCTCAATCAATTGGTGCTGAGGGCTTTCTTATGCTAGCTCCTCTTTCAGTAGGCTATTAGCTAGGGTCTGAGTAACCCTGGGAAAGAAAGGCAGCAGGATCTATGACTGTGTGGCTTGAGGTTATCTTGCATATTGAGACAATTAAGAGAAATCACCAAGAAATGATGTTCAAGGAATTGGCTTTTTGAATTAGTTTCATGAGCGTGTTATAAAGCAATTTTAATTCTTAATTACAAATGTCTTAAGTAGGAAAAGTTTTTAGTTGAAAGTAAGTTTTATTCCAAAACACAGTCTGACTTTTTGTCAGAAAATTCATGTTTTGATGAAAATTGAACTTCAGGTATCACTTGCCTTTGTTCTTTGTTTCCCCAGCTGCACTTTATCTCCCCTGCTGTGATACTGCTCTGCAGGAAAGTTCAGTCAACAAGGACTGTCAGGTTGCCTTGTAACAGACATAAAATTTGGTTTTTTGTTTTTTGTTTTTTTTTTTTTTGTTTTTTGTTAGTTTTCCTTTTATAATAGAAATTTGTTATAACTAACATATTTCTTTTTAAGCCCCACACTTTTCCCTAGCATCATCTACAGGGCTGTGGAGAGACTTTGCTGATCTTCTGAGGTGGGAGCTGGGATTTAGCACCTGTTTCATAGTACAGGGAATGAGAAAGTAGCATTCTCTACTCCCTCCCTGCATGAAGCACCATAATGTATGAGGGCACTTCTCTGGTGCTGATATCATACTGTGAAAGCTGCTTTACAACATAATCAATTGCTGAACTAATGATAAATACACCAGTGGTGATAGGAGCACACTGCTTTTAAGCCTCTCACAGGCTGTGTGTACCTAACTCTTCTGCATATCTTCACAGAATATTTTCTGAAGAATATCTGGCAAGAAGCCTAGATCTCTGGTAGGAGAAGCAAATGAGCACAGGGTTTTCCACAGATGTCTTTGAGGTAGAAGTATGTGGAAAATGAATGTAAAATATTCAGCGTTTACCTTGAAAACTTATTTTCTTTTAATTCTTAGTATCCAGATATTAAAGATAGTTTCCTAGTTTATTTTTACTTAAAGATGAGCTTTTTCCTTAGAGAAATATCTTCTTGCATATAATGACTGTTCAAAAAAAAATTAAAATTAATACATTATTCAGCACAGATGTGAATAAATAAGCTGAAAAAGTAGGCAAAAGTGTCAGTGAGTTTTATTTTCTTCAGCATTCATAAGCATCTGATCTGCCTTTATCCGCAGCAGCTGATGATCCAGACTTTTTCTCTAGATTGGCTTTCTACATATGTGCTTTGGATGACGGCTAAGAGTTTGTGCCAGTAATTAT
Organism: Tetrao urogallus; assembly: GCF_951394365.1. NCBI lineage: Eukaryota > Metazoa > Chordata > Aves > Galliformes > Phasianidae > Tetrao > Tetrao urogallus. Next base: position 94,033,517 of record NC_136813.1, on the reverse strand, counting down.
TTCATTGACAGTGATAAGGCTGACTTCTCAAACTTCTCAAATATAAAAGCAGAGGAGGGATGGGAATTCAGTCTTAATTACTGTAAGGAATCGGGTTTCAAGTTGTGAAAAAGTGCTTATAGCTAGCTTATAAAGCTGTTACCCTTTACCTGTCTATTACAGTACCATTTCCTTCCCCTGTAGTACTCATATTGCAGTCCCCTCTAATAGAGTACCTTCAGTACAACATTATGTAGCTTTTGGTCTGATATTTATCTTCTTTCCCTGCTCTTCTTTCTTTCCTTTCTTCAGCTTTGCTTGTAACCATTCTAGAAGTATTGAATGATATTTTCAATAATTTGAAGGTGTTATCTGAATGTATTCCTATGTTAAAGGAATGCATTTGGAATTAAATGAATGCATCAATAATTTTTAACATCAATCATTTGAGTGACTACTGAGTGACAGTTGTTGATGTTATCACTTAATGATGAAATTAAAATACTTATATTTTCATCTTAATTTTGATATTTTATGGTAGGAGGTGGGACTGATGTATCAGATAAGAAAATTGGTCCTTCAGAGGAAGAGCGTATGACCAGTAAATCCAAGTCTATAACTGAGAATTGCCTTACTTGTCTGGTCTTCATGCATGGCAAGTTTGCTTTCTTATTTTCTCCTGACCCCCACACCATGCTCCTTCACTTACAATAAATGTGTAAATAATAAATATGTAAATTGATCATACACAGTTTTAGTTTCTGCTAAAAATGAAAAGATGAGATGACCAGTCTTTTTTTTTTTCGCCTCTACATTTAAAGCTGCATTTAAAGTCAATACGGATTAAACCTTCTGCTATTCAGATCATTATTTTCTTAAGTCCTTTTGAGGAGGGCAGCATACTGCAATCTCTCTCTCTTCACTTAAAGTGGATGTTAGTTTCAAAGTACTGCAGGCGGCACAATGAATATTCAATGAGAAGTTTGCCTGCGACACCTACATCTCCTGTAGAGCTTTCAGACTGTCTTTAAAAGCTGACAGAGGAATGGTATTATGTGCCTGTAAAAGCAGTGAGTTTCATTTAAGAAGATATATACTAAGGCTGTCATGGATGGCCTGATTAATGTAGCACCTCAGTGAATTTATTATTTCCCATGAAGCAGCACCAAGCAATATTTTATGTCAAAAACACATATCAGGATTGATCCTCCTGTTAATGCCTCAGTTTTATGGCTAATCTTCTGATTCTGTCAGCAAAATGGGTCCTATTTCTTAGTTGGATTTTTTATTTTTAAAAAAGTTTAAAGCTATGTATATGTTTGTGTTACTACAGAGTTGCTCTGTAACTAAGTGGAATACACTGAGTTTTATCAGGAATTAGTGAAGTTCAGATGTGCAACCATGAGGATGAAATTGGTCACACTGTTTTTAATCTGCTTAATCATTAGGATTCTTCAGAGATAACTGGATCTCATCTCCAGCAAATACATAAGTATTACCCATCAACTGTCAGTGCAGTACCAAAGAAAAACAGTGCAGAATAAGAAACTAATATGTTATACGCAATTTAGTAAACGCTTGATTAAGCACAAAGTGTCAAGGACTCCCACTACAGTAGCTAGGTCTTCTTGTGGGATGTCCAGTTAATAAGTACATATATATGTATAATTATATATATGTGTGTATATTTATATTCTTATTCTTCATAGATAAAAAATCAGGTGCTCATAATCTACATGGAGACTAACATCTTAATAAGTGAGGAAGAGATAGTGAAGAAAATCTTTTCATCTTCTCAGGAGAATTAGCTAAATTGCCTTCAACAAGAAGTTATCATGGGCATAAATGAATCTGAAAACTGCTGATACCTAAAGCGTTTCCTTCTTTGAATCCTAGTTATAAGGTCTACTAGATGGGGGACTTACTGTCTCATGGAATGATACTTGGTGTTTGCTGAAACCTGATTATTTACAGTGTTGACTGGGCTATTAGAGACAAGAGCTCCCATGTCTTCAATGAAAGCCAGTGTGTTACTAAACAATCTGTAGCTTAAGTTTTTTTAGGTGGAAAACTTAAAGTTATAACATTTTTTTTTTTATTATTATTATTTCTGGAATCCTCATTCACAGCTTTGGTAAACTCTACATTACTCAGTTAACAGTTGTGATAGAGGGATACCCCATCTAGTTCAGAAAGCAGGAGCAGCTTAATTATGATAGAATGGAGTGGGAATGTTTCTGTCCAGGAAGAATGGTTAGATGCTCTGTGTTGTTTTCCTTCCTGAACCTCATTCATTGCCATCTGCCATTGATCAGAAAGGGATAGGGAACAGAGATGAGTGTGGTTTTTCAAACCCTTCTTTTTGACTATGGTGCTTGTGAATGGTAAGGGAGATTTCTCATTTGCTCAGGACTTTCACATCTAAAACTGTGCTTACCTTTTTGTCATATGATAAAGCATCAGAAGATAAATTATAAGAATGGAACTGCTTGTGTAACCTTAACTGTGGCTGTAAATATCGTCGTGCACATGTTCGGGGACTATAAGCTACTTCCAGAATGCCCCCAGTAGCAATTCTGTGAAATTAAACTTACTTGTTCGTTGTGCTGTGCAGAGTATGAGGAACTGTGGATGAGTATGAGGAACTGTTTATGCTGTGCAGCAAAAGGGCTTTCTGTTTTTTGTCATTGCCCTCCAGACTGATGTGGATGGTTATGGTGGTTTGCTACTGCCAAACTCTGATGTTTCAGACTGGAAAATGAACAGATTTCATTTAATGATGTAAATGTATGTGGGTGATGGGAGGCAGGAGGGGAGGGAGGAGAGTATTCCTGGTTCCATTTTTTTTTAATGTTCTTGGCACAATTTGATAAATAGTAGTTGTGAATACAATTCTGCTTATCTTTATGTCTTTTTTCTTCTTTTTTCTTTTTTTCCTTTTTTAAAAATGCACAATATCCAGGAAATAGCTCTCCTTTCTCACTTGTGGATAAATGTTTATAAAGACAAATCTTTTCCTATATCATATATGACCCCTTCTTCCTTCCAGGACTGAGGTTAAGGTGACCATGTAAATTAAGTGTTAAGATGTTCTCTGTATTTTCTTTTTACGAAAGGTTAAAGAAAACAAATAGTGGGACACTTAGTGCTTACCAAATTAGGAGTATCTCTTAGATATTCTTTAGAAACACCAAGATAAAAAATGTTTTCTGCCAATAACACACAAAAGAGAAGAAATTGAAGGAAATGTGCTCCCAGGGAACAGTTTATGTGTTTCTAAGAAGGGAGGGTAATCTAGAAACATGTGATGGAAGCATCATGTGGGCTTTTACTTTGCCTTTCCTCCAACTTAACTCTTTATCTTCTTACACAAGCAAGTCTCAGAATAGATAAGACATTTGGCTTCCAAGTTTTTCTCACTCCAAATCCATCTTTCCTCTTGCATGATGAAATTCATCAGATTTTTGAATGTTGGAAGTTTTCCAAGAACTAGCCTAGAAAATTGATTACACATGATTGGAAAATACTGCTACAGTGCATGGAATCTCACTGTGTAGTGGTCATTACCCGAAAAAAAAAATATCTATTTGCTTCAAGAAGTAAGAAGGAATATATTCCAGTCATGAGATCAGATAAGAATACAATTCTCTTGAAGTCATAAGGCAAGTATGGTTAATTTTTTTTTTATTTTTTTTTTTTTGGAAACATATTGAACTAGTTAGATGCTGTTAGGAATAGAGCTTAACTACATGGTGGCAAGTCTGCTTAGGTTATAGATGTAAAGAGTCCAAGAATAATAATAACAGCGGTTTTCATATGCATTAATCTGTATGATTATACAACTTAAAGCTGTTTTTTTTTTTTCTTCTTTTCTACATTTTTTGGTATTACATGTTCTCACCTCTTGTCTTTTACTTACATAGGCATGTCACAGGTATAATTTAAGAAAAATGAAGTTTTTCAGAAATACAAATCATTTTTTCAGGAATTCAAAGAATATCATCATTTCATAAATATGGAAGGAGGTAGAATCAAATATTGCTAAATACTGTTAGAGCAGAAGTGGTTAAATTGATCATCATAAAAGGACTTATAAATATTATTGTATAAATGAAGACACCACCATCAGTGTTAGAATTCAATGAGTTTAACAGGATGAAAGAAAAATAATCACGTGGTTGGAAAAATGGTGTATTTTCCATTGCATGGGTTAAAAATCTGTTCCTTGCTCCTTGCCTTTGACCCTAGAAGCATTTCAAGATTCCATTAAAGGCATTTAACTTCAGAAAAAACATACAAAGAAAGCTTTGCAATTTCACTGAAAGCTTCATTAGTAAAACATACTTCTTATCTGTATATGCAGGTGAAAATCGGCGTCAAGAATATAAATACATTTTCAATCAATTCTACAATCAATCCTTCAATTATTCTGGCAAGACATTTATATAATGAGGCACATTGTCTCCATGTATTTTTCTTGCACTACAGCATTCAAGCAGCTTGCAGTCTACTAGTAAAAATATGTGCAAATTCTCAAAGTGCATTCTCACTGCCTACATCCTGCCTTTCTCGAGGTGGTGTCACGGACATCAGTAGCAAATAGTTGTTTTCTGAAGGTAATGCTTCCTATTTATTTCCATGGAAATTACAAGAGATACAAAGAGCACAATTACAATATACAATAGAGCAAATTCTGAATGAATGTCAGTGGGTATCATTTTTTTCTGCATGGAGGAATGCAGTTCCACACCTTTTCTATGTATGCTCTTCCATATCAGACAACATTTTGTTACACTTCACCTCTGTTTCCATCTTCATACAGCAACAAAATGTAAAGGGGTATTGGTGAGAAGGTCCAACCTCTACTGCCATAACACTAACATATTTCTCTGATGTTGTGAGCCAACATAAAATAGGAGGCATTACTTTCGAAGTAGCCCTCAGAGTTTTGGCTACAGCAGAGAACAAGAAGGGTGAGCACTCCTACACATTTCCCTGAAAAAAATTCTTAAGAGCATTTCAGTGATGTGCAACATGCTTGGCAAAATATGTAGTGTAGGGCATTAAGCTGGCTGTTCTCCAGCCAAAAAACAATTCTCATCTCTGCAGTCTTCCTAACTGCAGTTCACCCCCCCATGTTCTGCGGTTTGCAGTGCAGATTGCTTTCCGCAAATGTTAGCTATAGCATTGTGTGCATGTGGGTGGTGGAAAGGTATGCTTCCACTCTAAGTTCAGACTTGGAGCTTGAAAGCAGAAATTGTCTCCCAACCAAATAATATCTAATTTTATTGCTCTTTATTCTTACACATGAAAGCATGGAAACCAGATATATTCACAGAGACAATCTGAAGGCAATAATTCATTCAGCCTCTAGAGTTACATGAAACTTAGTCACTATCAGCATGTAAATTCATGGTGCTGCAAGTAGCTGAGCATCTTCATCTTTAAATTTTCATATATTTATATAGGCTAATTGAAGATGCCATATCCGATAGACTGAGGAAATCTTGCAGCTTTACTTTTAGTCCTCTGGTCCCCAGATGCCCCAGAGTCGCTGCTGGGCCTGTCCCTGTGCTGGGGCCAATGGGAGCCAGCTGGAACCATCTGTGTTTCACCTCATGGGGCAGCACTGACTTTGCCTCATGCTGCAGTCCCACAGTGTCCTGACAACAAGAGGGCACCCACACTTCTAAATAGAAATTTATATTATTGTAAAATATAAGGAAGGAGGAAGGGGCGTCTCGTTGTTAGTCTGGAAAATATATTATTTTTACTCAAAGCATCCCAGTAAATGATGCTACCATGGAATCAGCATATCAAGACAGCTGAAAGTGTGTTTATTTTGTACCACATATAATTAGCAAGAAAAATTATCATTTTGCCTGCAGGAAGCTTTTCTGCAATGGAGTATTACTTCAAACAAAGAATAAATAAACAGAAGTAGGAGTATTTTTTAATACACAAGCAGAAGAAAAGTTGAGTTTCATGGAAAATTTTGCTCTGGAAGTGGCAAAATTGAGAAACACATAAGCATAAGTTCTTTTGCAGTAAGAGGAAATGAAGACAAATAGGAAATCAGCAGGTGAGGGCAGCATGCTGAAGTTGTGCTTTCATCCTATCCTTTCTATAATTTTCTCATCCAACATTCGTCTCATCCCATTTACAATGCTTGATCTGCTTTCCAGTCTGAGCACCACCAGGAGCACCCAACATAAATGAATTTGCTTCTTTGATCAGGTTGATTTGCAGGTGATGTTCTGGGGCTGGTAGCACTTACTTGACAGCCCAGTTCATGCCTAAAATGGTGAGCAGTTCCGAGCCAGTAGTCAGGGCCTGTCTTGCCACAGATCACGTCTTCCAGCACAGGAGAAAACTTCTCTGCAGATATTACTGAAAGCAAAGTTGTGAGTGGCTTAAGGCCCTAACTGGATAAATGAGAATGAAACCAAGCAAGTGCATATGGATGTCCAGCACAAAAGCTTATTTTCATGGAACAAATCATGAAGTCATTCAGAGGGTGGTGATGCACTGGAACAGGTTGCCCAAGGAGGTTGTGGATGCCCCATCCCTGGAGGCATTCAAGGCCAGGCTGGATGTGGCTCTGGGAAGCCTGGTCTAGTGGTTGACGACCCAGCACGTAGCAGGGGATTGGAACTGGATGACTAGAGTACTACTAGATGTGATACTTTTCAACCCAGGCCATTCTATGATTTTGTGAAACTGGAACTTAATGTTGGCATTGGAAACAGCATTTCCTTTTAAACGGGGAAAAAAAAGAATAAAAATGTAAAGTAATCCTTGTGTTATGGGTTTCTGCCTCTTCTCTTTAATTGATTAATGTTAATCAATTTTTAAAAATTGATTAAAATGTTTAATTGATTAGTGTTAGCATCCTCTGTTGACTTAGGCTGAATCAGATGTGAAGAGGAAAGAGCGATGGTTTAGATAAGTCTTTTGGCATGAGAAACAACAAAAAGCTGAATGTTGCTTAAAGTATTTTACTGAAATGGTATGAAATAAAAATATAACAGTGTTATTCCTGGAACTTTTTTCAGTTGCAGAGAGGAATACCAGCTAGAAAGGAAGAAATACACCCACCTGTACAACAGCACAGCTTTGATGACCATCTTTGAAAAGGTAAAGAAAATCTGGCCTTAATACTCCTAGAATTGGGTCAAACATGTTATGCCTAAACAATGGAAGTGCTGATTAATTACTTCCTAATTCTTTTCCATTACCAATTATTTTCTAAAGTTTAATTTCTTAATAATACATTATAAAATCTGGTATAAAAATAGGGAATCTATAAAACAAATCTCATCTCAGTGATACCTCACTTCTACTTGGGTTTTTGTTTTGGTTTTATGTATGTAGAGACAATTCCTGAAATTTTAATGTAAAATGCACTGAAGCAATCATTTTCAAAACAGCTCTTTTTTTTAACTTGTCCTGCTTATCTACTTTTTCCTAGAAGTCTTTTATCTCGGGCAAAAAGTTATATTTTTCACACAGGAGATTAGATTTTTTGAGAACTCCTGATTTTCTACAACCTTCTGATAAATATGACAATCTGCATGAGGAACACATCAAAGGAATAGTACTTCGAAATACTGGCATAGTTTTGTTTCAGTACTCTCAAGATTTATTTATTTTTATTATGCAATGTATTTTTATGTGTAAAAGTGCATGCATATGTATGCCAAAAGGAAACTTTATGTATTATTTTTGTTTCTTTTTTAATTCAATAATATTGAAGAAATTAAGTATAAGTATACAACTGCTGTTGAATAATAGAGAAAAGTTGCTGAAGCAAAAGAAAACATAAAGTCAGGAAACTACTAATGGCATGGTGAGATTAAATTAGAAAATTTAATCAGTTCCTTAGCTTTTTAGTCATGCTTGTATGCCCTAAAAGATGAAACATAAAAATCAGAAAGAGTGTAAGAGGAATACTGCTTAACCTCTAATGTGCAAGACCAAGAATCACAGCTGAACAGGTTTTTGAGCCTTGTATCAATGTCAGCTAATCTGCTTCCTCAGGGCTGCAGCTTGTGTTTTTGAAGACAGCCTTCACAGCTTCACGAGAGCTCTTTTTTGTCCAGTCCATAGGAGCAACAGAAATGGATGGAACAACACATAATCTGTACTCTTGATGAGCTAAAAAAGAGACATCTTGATTAATCTCTACAGGTGCAAGGGAGTATTCAAATCGAAACACTAAAATAATAGGCAATGAGGTCTGTATTGACAGATGTCATTTAGTACACAATGCTTTGAGGTTACCTTAAAATTCAATTTTTTTTGGAACCATTTATGGAATAAATTAGTCTGATTTTAGGCTCTCCTCTGGGAATCAATGTACAAAATATGCCGTTAAGAGAAGATGGTCTGAACCTTCATCAACATGTGACCTTTTATTACACTTCTAGCTGACTTGCTGACAGGTTCATTCTTGCTGCTTAATAGCATAGGTTGATTTTTCTTACTACAGACAGTACTACTACAGTACTACTACAGTACTACTGTCTGTAGTACTACTGTCGTAGTAAACTGTAGAATAATATGTTGTGGAAAATCCCACTTGTAGCAAGTAGAGAAATGATGACTATTTTGCTAATGACTTTTATAAAATATTCTGAAACTAATACAGAAACTGTTCAGCCCTTTCTACTGCAGTAGTTTTCAATGTAGTATAAAATCTCATCCACGTCTATTCTTTGTATGATTCATGGAGTATGCCATTCAGGGCCAATGTTTCTATTGTCTCTTTTTGTTTGTTGGTTTTTCAGTGAATATGATATTTGCATTTATTTTGACATTTGTTAATATGAGCAAAGCTGTAAGGAATAAGTGGCATGTTGTCTAATCAAAACTATTGACTATAAAAAAAAAGACATATTTTGATGCTCAGTGAAAAAGGCAGTTTTATTGCAGACATCTGCTTCCATTGCATGCAGTATTATTTGTCTTGCATTTCTTCTGTGAAGAATGATGACTGTCTGACAAAGGTTATTTAGAACTGCAGAAAATTAAGAGAGACAATGATTAAGACCTTGGAAAACTTCCACAGTGAAATAAAACTTAAAAAAGTTTGCCTATTTTAGGAAACAGAGAAGAGTATTTAAAACATGATTAATGTCAGTGTAGCCCACTAACCAACATTTGTGGCAATAAGGGTCTCAGTTCACTGGTCTTTAATTAACATCTCTTCAGGCCTTGACTAGAGCCTTGAGAAAGTGACAGTAAACTGCTTTTATTACTCCCAGAGTTATTTCTGCTTGCTTGCAAATGCTGACTCAAAATGGCTTAGCAAAGCAAGAGAGATAAAACAAAGAAAGAGGGAAGATAGGTTAGATGGGATGTCATATGTGCTTTTCCTAGGACTTGAATCTTCCAGTTGCCTTCTCTGATTTGGTGAAGCAGTGTTATAACTACTTGGTTTCTTTTTCCTGTGCTGTTAGTACCCCCTTCATACTTTGCATTTACTGGCTGCAAAGCAGCATTTGTACCTATTTCTCTCAGATGACTGAGCCTCAGCCCAGCCATGCTGATGCTTCACAGTCCACTGCCTGTCAGCCAGCCCAGCTAGCTGCTTCCTTTACCCTTATAGCTCTTCTACTATCTTTAATTTTTCAGTGACCTCTGTTGCTGCAGAATACAGCAGTGTCCAGGATCACAGAAACACTTTCATGCCAAAGAAACACTGTAATATGCAATCTCATAATATTTAAGCATGGAAGTTTTCCACTTAACCCTTTAAGACATTCCGTGACATTAAGTTGGCTAAATACTTGAGATATAGTTGAACATAACTGCCCTGTCTCGTGCTAACGCAGATTTATAACTTCCACTTTGTTAGGAAGGAATATTTAATTTCAGTTTGTCTTGACCACTGATTAGTACTTCTTACTCAGTTTTAATTTTGTTCACCATACAGTAGTATGCATACCTATTTTCTGTTTCTGCAGTCTTGATGATCCTTATCTTTAATACCTCAGCATAGCCCAAACGTGTGTATTGTTTGAGGTACCAAATGCTTAAGGTGAAGCATAAAAGAATGATGCTGAACTTCTTATCCCCCTATTTGTTAAAACAAAGGGACACAGAGCCAAAAAGAAGGGAATAAGAAGGAATGTGTAATTAGGGTGCAATTGAATCCAAGACTTTAGTAAGATTCTTTTTAAAAAAAAGAATTTATATAAATAAGAGATATCACCGGAGTTACAAAATACTACTAAATTCTTATTTTTTCATCTGAAGGATTTTGTACGGGCTATTAATTCATCCTTCTCTTAGTGATAATAACCAGTTCATATTTAAATGTGTGAAACATTTGGCTTCACAGCTCTTCCCTGACTGGTCTGATATTCATACTAGTATGCATTCATTTATGGAATCTGATTAAGTTTGTGGATTCCACTGTCTCCTGAATGGAAGGTAGTTCCTTAGATCTCCTACGTGCTTTGGCAGTTCCCAGTTCAGCTATTTATTTGTTCTTGCAGACTGCTGTAAGGATGCACACAAATATTAAAAACTTGTTTGTTTCCAAGAAACTAGTGCTGCTATGTTCTGCTCACCCACATTGCCTCCATCCCCTGACAGGGAGAGTTACAAATTTGTTGTAATCACTAATCACTCCAGATATCATAGTAGCTGAGTCATGTAGCAGGGTCCACATCTAGTCACATGTATATATATATACATTTTCCCATATGTCTTGTTGATTTTTTCCTCTTTTTTGGTGATTGCTACTGAGCATACTTGAAGTAAGGAAGAAGCAGAAGCAGGAGACATCTCTTTTGTTTGCTGTCGTGTGCACTTGAAGTGATGCACATGGGGGAATTTCTTCTCTCAAGCTATCTGCTGAAAATGAAAACTAACAGAAAATTACAACCATTAAAGCAAAGATTTATTTTCCCAGCTGCTCTACTTGTGGTAACTTAAATGAGGTTTCTTGAGAAAGAAGCAGTTTACATTTAATACTCTCAGGAGCAAGCAGACTGTCAGTGCAGGTTCAGCGAGTTAATTCTCTCCATGCTTCTCCTGTACCCAGCAAGTTCTAATTTAATGCAGCACCTCTTTGCTCAGTGAAACAAATGTTTTTAAGTAATTTGCTAAACAGTGAGTAAGTGCAGAAGTATTTTTGTTTCAATTTTGGCTGCTAGTAGGAACTGCTGTGTTGTAAAAAGTTCTGTTGTGTTGGACTCTGTGAGTGAAACTATCATGTTTTCCAGTGCAGGAACCTCCTGCTTTTGGGAGAAAAAAGAAGAAAGAAAGAAAGAAACAAACCAACTTGCTGGAACCTCACTGAAAAAGGTTAGAGCTGGGAAAGTGGTAAATTGCCAAAGTATGCAACAATAGCAACAACTGGTGTTAGACTTTGAAAAGGCGGACATTCAAACAGGCCAGAAGTACATGAAAGAGTTCTGGAGACTCTTCTGTTCTTTACAACACTACTGTAGACTTAAAATGTAGCAATGTTCACCTCTCTTGGTGAAGGTAATTTCATGATTCAGGAGATTTGAAGGTTGTGAAAGGTTTTTCTGCACCAATGGGCATTACATAAATCCATTGCTAAGGAAATGAAAAAAATTAGGGTTTATTATTGTGTCTAGACGTGTCAGCCATCTCATGTCTGAGAACTGCTATTAAAAAGTGCTGCATGCATATGCATAGTGCAGCTAAGCATCTCTACTGAGAATTAATCTGTGGAGTTAAAGCAAGTCAAAAAGCATGAGGAGTGTGTAGTGTAGTGATCTCCTGAGCTGTAAAGTTTCAGCTTTTAGGAACAGGGACGTTTGCAAAACGAATTCCTAGGTTATGTTCAGACCCTGAAGACAGAGCCTGGAGCAACAGAGTGGTTGGATCTATGCGGCAGGCATGCACAGTAGATGAGCATGTGTAAAGCACCTAGACTCTTGACAAAGATGGTTACTTCTTGCATTCAGAGGGACTCTCAACTTTTTTTTTCCAGTGAACTTGTGTCCTCATGTCACATTGACCCTTCTTGACTCTAGGTTATTTGTTATTTATCAGCTGGAGTTATTGCTTTGAATAACATGGAACTTTCCAACCTTCGCCTGGGGGTGAATGTGTAGCCCTGAAGTGTTCTCATCTTCTCTTGCCTGTGAATTAATAGAGAGATTTAAAATGATGATTGAACTTGTGTAACATGGAAATGCAGAGCATTTCTAGTAAGATTCTGGATATATATTTGCTTACACTTTTGCTCTTTCTGAGCATTGGCTAGTCTCAGCTCTCAATCTCACTTGAACAAATATACATTAAAGTATATTGCTTTTTCTATATTTGAAGGGAAACAGGAAGAGGAGGTGGGCTACTTTTCTTATTACAACCTTGCCTACCTGCTGTTTCTGCCTTGTATTTCTGAGTAGTTTTCAGCATGAAATAATTGTACATACGCTGTGCACGTAATCTGTGCTACAGTTTCACTGTTTTCCATGAATTTTGAGGGAATGACAATTGATCAAATTGTATTAAGAGTCATTTCAAAACAAGACCTCTTTCAGAAGATATTAAAATCCACATGTATTTCAGTTTGGTAGTTACAGAATCATTTAGGGAAAATGGTGCTGTATTTAGTTATCAGAGCCTTACAAGCTGAGCATAAAATTATTCAAGTAGTCATTTTGAGGATAACAAAGAAAATACTTAGCAAAAATGTTCTATTCCTCCTTAGAGCTAATAGTGCTGTCTTCTTTTTTGAAACAAGTACAGATCTAAGACTCAGCCATCGAACAATCCAAGCAACAGCATAACAGACAGATTTGGATCAAGTAGATGCTAAATACTATACAGTTTATTTCCTCCATTTCAGGGTAGTTTTGCAGGGACAGTCTCATTTTACAATGTGTTTCCCATGTGAATAGATGTACAGTTTTCTATGAAATACCAGCTGTCAATGTAACTCTGTACTTGAACAGTTATTCTGAGAGAACAATTATACTTACTGATCTATTCTGCACATAATATCTAGTTGTTGTTATTTTTAATTTTTATTTTTAATTTCTTTGCTATTAAATGTCACTCTGTACAGTATCTGCAATAAAATGTTCATATGAAACTGTTGAGGACAGAACTAGTTGGAGCAATTCTACAGTGTTTTTCTAACCAATTCCTTTTCCCTTTCCTCTTGTTGACTATTATCAGCAATTGAAAGTTTGTTCTCCCAAAAGGAGGCTGCAACAACTAAGAAATATTTCAGATAGTCTGTCTCTACCTTACTATTATCTGCCTTTTAAGTGATAGTGTTTTCCTTGCTCTCTTTTTCTCAAATTTTGCAGTTTAAAACATCAACAGATACACAGGATGCAGCTCAGAATATGTTATCGTGTCCTGTCAGGCAGGAGAAGGATAAGAACTCCATATTTTGATGATATGACTAACTGGATCATTATGCACTTGTCTAGGAACAGGTATTTATGTACTATGATCATTTTATTGATAGAATATCTGTGATGTTTCCAGAGTATATGGCAGTTGAGCAGGGTCTTGGTAATTTGAATTTTTAGGTAAGAGAGTATCTCTTATTGCATGTGCATTCTTACAAATCCTATCATTGTGTTCAGCTTCCAGAAGGGTTTAAGGTCACTCTAAAATCCTTCTGAAGGTATCTATCCATACCAGCAGGTATCTAAACACTTTTTATGTTTTTGTTCTTTTTGCACATTTCCATTTTTGTTCCTGTGGACATGGAGCTTCCAGTTTAAGAAGTGCTATAAACTTCAGTGGGATAAGCTGAGCTTTGAAGTTAAATATGTTATCAGGGAATTGCATTTAAGAGTCTGAAATCTGCATGCATGTCTGGATATGTTAACTTCATTGCTAACTGCATCATCTCAGAATTTAACTGAAGTGATTTAAAAATTTTGCAGAATTACATGATTGGAATATGCTTTCTTAACTATATACATTAGATTAATAAATAGTTAAAAATCAGGTGTGCTAGGCAAGAATCACAATACAGAAAGTGATATTCAAAAGAAAGAGAAATATTACAGGGCTATCTGGGGAAATACTACAGGGTTATCTATGGAATAAAAGAAAGGTAATTTCATAGTGTAACACTAACAAGCACGTGTTTTCGTTTATATAGAAAACTGATATTGGTTGTCATATAAAAACTCAGAGTTCAGATTCTATAAATTCGTCAATACCTTTGTATGACTGTGGTTTACGTAGTGTATTTTCATTTTCAGAGTCTGTATTTGTGAGTTCAGTGTACTCCTTAAATACAATCTGTTTGAAATGTGCAAGCAGTTATCTGAAACAACAGTGTGAATTTTATTTATATATACTTCTTTTCCTACTATTTTATAGAATTATTTTTGAGGTCAGACCATGTAAAGCAATGTATAACTTCTTTTTTTTTTTTTTTTTTTTTTTTTTTTTTTTTTGTGTGTGTGTGTGTGTGTGTGTGTGTGTGTGTGTGTGTGAGATTTGTCATTTTATAGTCAATACTATTTATTTGTATTTACTCATATTTAGAAGAGATGGATGTGAAAAATGCACTCCTTATTGCAAAGGTGCTGGCATCTGTTCAGTGTTGTCTCCTAGGGCCCCCACATCTTTTTCCAAAAAGCTGTTTTTTAATGTGTTGTCCAGAAATATCTTAGAGTTCTTTTCTATTTTAACATTGTTTCTGTAAACTAGCACACACTGTTACTTTTATCTGCTTAGACAATATTATCTCTGCTCAAATTATGAGTTGACATTTTGAGAGGATTAGATACATTCATACTTATCATGGAATATACATTCTAGCCTGAAGTGCAAAATTTACTTATCTGGAACCATGGTTTTGATTGGCGTGTCCATAATTAAACATTAAAAATGTTTCACTAGCAGATCTATATCAACAGTTGATATGGTCAGCAAGATAAGAAAAAGTCTTGTCATACCAATTCAATTTTCCTTTGAGGAGACCTAGCGAAGCGGCATATACAGAGCTCCTAGGTAATCTAATCATATCCCTGCTTTTACAGTGTTCCAAGCAATGGAGCATGAAAGATACTAATGCAAAATCTTAAGACAGAACACAAAGTGAATAGGAGCTATTCTAAGTTGGTATGGATTGTTTTCTTTGAAACAACTTCTGTTTATAAAAAATTAATAATTTGAGAGCGTAGCAGCCCAGCATGCTAGGAGCTAATTTAACAGATGACAGCAGCTCTGTTTCTGACATGCTGGTCTGCAAGATACGAAAACTGTGGTTAGTCTGATTTTGCAATTGATGACATACATTCAGTAAGGCAAGACAGTTTTCTCTCTTATTTTACAAAAGTAAAAATGACAGAAGAAAGAGTGACAGCTTTTTCCTGATCCTATGCTCAAAAATGTTAAAGATCTTGGCACTCTGCTCTATGAGACAGTAATCATAAGATGTAGTATATTATTAGTGGTAGTAATCACTAAATATGTTCAAGACAACAAATAATACAAACAGGGCATTGCAAGCTTTTTCAATCCACTGCAAGATAATAGCTAGGAAAATACTGTGTTTGAACTGACAGTGAAGTGAAAGACAGATTTCTCTCCAACTGAAATGTACAGGGCCAGTGACAGATGAGTTGATAATCATAGAAGACTGTAAGTTAACTCAAGAAGTCACTGAGTCCAATTCCATCCTCCAAGTCAGGATCAGATCCATACACCCCTTTTTTTGTTATCTATTTTGTTCTTAAAAATTATCAGTAAAACAGATTCAGGAACTCCATGGTTGACTTTTACTTCTAGAATTCATATAATCTAACATGAATGCTCCTTAATACAGTTTGCTTTTATTTCTTCTTGTCCTATCTTGAGTGTACACAGAGAAAGCACGCTTTATTTAAGGAAGCTTTTGTCATGTATTAAGGACACTTAGAATCTCTCCCCAGTTTTCAAATAAATCTCCTTTTATAGCTCACATATATGCTTTTGTAGATCTGCTATTTGGTGGCTAAGTGCTTGTATTTGCACAGCAGATTATTCTTGCCTATTAAAAATTTTCTCTTCCTCTTAGCAAATTACATCCTACATAATTCAGGGTATTGCCTCAATTAGTCAACAACGTTTTTTAAATCACATCCTTCCTGGCAGCACTGAAAACACTTTACACATCTCTCCCCTTCTATATTCATATTGCCTTCAAATTCAAAGAAGGTCCTTCCATTATCTAACTCATTAATGGAAGTACTGAATCTAGGATAGACAGTTGACTGATTTCATTCAACACAGCTTTAATGTTTTATTTTTACTGTGAAACTTTGCCTAATGTCTTTCATATTGAGGTTTTGTTTTGTTTTTTACTAGATATAAACTCATTTTAAAACTTCTTAATCTATACTGATTTAATCAACATAGTTCTACAGTGAAGTTTTGGTTCCTTTTTGTAAGATAAGTTTTGTTGGTAACTGGTTTCTTTTTGAAGAATGAAGACTATGAGAATAGAAGACAAGTCTTTACATTTTTTGTATATACTAGCCATGTACTTTCACATTATTTAGGTAATCAAGTCCTTCAGAACATTCAGAAATAAGTGCCTGTATTTCTAAACAATGATTGGAGTTTAACTAAATGTATTTCAGTTTCATTTATCTCAGAGAAAATGTTCAAATACTGTGCACTGAAGGGGAAAATTGTTTATGATATTTCTAAGTAAACTTCTGGAGCATGGACTTAGAGAACCACAGATGTCCTACTCCTAGGTATATATAGATATTGGGATACTATAGACACAGAAAGCTCAAAGTGCAACACATTCTCTAAGAAGAGATGTAGAACAATATAGTGATCTTGTTAGAAATCTGCTCCCTACATATTTTTAAAAGGCAATCAAACAGCAATAAATTGAACTTTAGAAATTTGCCTTTTAAAAATATAAATAAATAAAAATAAGAAAAATAAGGAAAAATAATAAATTAAAAATAATAAAATAAATTGCCTTTAAAAATAATAAAAATATATGCAAGGGACTTCTAAGTAAAGATGATATAAAAAAAATCTAGGAGAATGACTCATCTCTTTTATTAATTTTCTTTCATTTTCTTTTTTGTCATTTTTAGCTTAGTAGAGACAGAGGTACTGTTGAATTCCTGTCTCCACAACTCTTGGTCCATTTAACTTTCAGCCATCATAATATCTGGAATCCACCCAAGGATGTTTTAGGAATCTCACAGAAAGAGAGAGCCTCATGATATCCCTGAAATTAAATGAATGCTTGACAGTATGTTGTCTTTTTGGACCCTTTTTCTAGCCTGTGCCCATTCTCTAAAGTCTTCTGATATGTTTTGAGATGTTTCAGAAGGAAAACAGAAGAATGATGGAGGATAAAGACAGTGATGTGGAGGTTCATCAGCTGAAAAAGGGCTATTCTAGAAAGGTAACTAATGAGTATAATTAGCACAATAAATTATTTTGCTAGATAGATAACTGTTTCTCACCATGAATTTGCACAACAGTGTCAGAGCTAATGTATGTCAATCTACTTATGAAAAGTTTTTATGACTTCAGTATAACTACCTTGAAATATAATATGCTGTATACGAGACTATGCACTTACTCCGTATTTTTATGTTGTCAATTCAGTTAAAAATCTGAAGCAGGGCAGTGGGGAGGACTTCTTAGTATTATGCATGCAATAGGCTTCCACATTACTTTTTACATGATTTGGTGGTTTTCTGATGGACATGAGTGCAGTGATTGACAACTGATATACTGTTTACATGTTTAATACAAGGAAAAACATCTTTGTTCAACCAGAAGCCCATATAACATGCCTGAAAACCATTCCTACAAAATATAATCCTCTTCATTGTAGAATACGATTGTTACCTTTAATCCTGTTTGCTCCAAACACAATATTTTTTTTATCCTTCTTCATAAAATTGAGTTGGCTAGCATGCAGGTCTCTAGCAGGAAAGAAAGGAAAAGGATAACTGAGCTTGTCAGAGACAAGCAGCTGTGTAAATATTGCTTCTTTCATTCATTTTTCCCCAGTATTGGTTATTCTTTAATAATATTTCTGTGTGGCACCAGAAAAGCTAAAGTTACCTTTGCTTTGGTCTGTTTGATAAAATTAAAAAGAAATTGATGTAGATCTTCCCTCTTACCCTTAATTTTATTTTTAGGGTAAATACTGGGGAAATTCAAAGAATAAGCTACCACTTACCTTATGAATTGATAATTCAATTTTATCCTAGTCTTAATTTCAGGATTTGAAGTTAATTTAGTGTTAGATATTCTACTATATAGTAAGGAAGAGGACAAGAATTATTAATTTTGAAGCTATGTTCATTTGTCTGTAGCAGCTATGCACAAAATCTATTAGAAAAATAATAGCTAAAGTCCTAAAATCCAGATGGAGAGAGTGATACTTAAATGCTACTCTTCATCAGCATCTAGCTTCTGATGGATTCTCTTTGCTCTTTGCCTGTATATAAAGTATATAAGTAAGTATATAATATTTTCTCAGTTCTGTACAGACTTTCTGAGACTACTACGCTTACATCAAACTACTTTCTATTTTTGATAGAAAGATAGACCAACTTGAAAAATGGAGCCTGTTCTGCAGGCATTTTCTTAACTTCTTTCTATTTGATTTTGATTTATTATATGTAGTTACTTTTTAAAATTTCTTCCCTTTAATCTGAAGTATATGTATCACAGGTATATAGTCTGGTAGAGTGTACGCTGTCACTGAGAAACTGAAACAATGCCAAAGCAGGCATTCAAATTGAACCCTATGTGTTATGCATAGTACAGATAAAGTGTGTTACCTTATGTAGTCTGGAACAAGTTCAAAGGAAGCAAAATGTTGATTTAAAAAGTCAATAGGGGAACAAACATGATAGAGGAGAATGAAAATGTAAATTGACAAAGCCACTTGAAATGGAAAAATACAAATCTTCTGTTACTTTATATTCATTTGGTAGCTTCTGCTGTAGTGATATGGTTTCTCTGTATCGATACGCTCTTGGCATTAACTGTGTAAGCCACTGTAGGACTGAAGTTATACAATGCATGAAATAAGGTGATTTGTATTGGAAAGGATTGGAAAATAAGAATTAATGAGGTTTTTTTGTGTGCTCTGATTTCTTTGCTAATGAAGCAGAATAGCAGTAGCAGCAACACTATACAACAGCAGATACTCATTTGCTTATTTCTAGGGGTTTTTTTGGTATCACTTTGAGGAATACGATGCTGCGATGATTCATAATATAGCTGGTATTTGGGATGAAATTGAGATCATAGAATCACACTCAATAAGGTTGTATAAGGCCTTGGAGATCATCTAGTCCAACTGTCTCGCTACTACCAATATTGCCCACTAAACCATGTCCAGAAATACCACATCTACAGGTTTATTGAACACTTTCAGGAATGGTGAATTCACCACTTCCATGGGCAGACTGTAGCAGTGCCTGACCTTCTGGAGAATTTTTTCCTAAAATCCAACCTGAACCTCCCACAGAACAAATTGAGGTCATGCCCTCTGGTCCAGAAGCCAGAAGAAGCCAGAAGAAGCCAGAAGAAGAGATCAGCCCCTTCTTTGCCACAAGATCATTTCAGGTAGTTGTAGGGAGTGATTAAGGCCTCTCCTGAGACTCCTCCAGCCTAAACAAACCCAGTTCCCTCAGCTGCTCCCCATAAGACTTGCGCTCTAGACCCCTCACAAACTACATAGCCCTTTTCTGGGTGTGCTCCTTGGCCTCAATGTTTTTCTTGTAGTGAAGGGCCTAAGACTGAACTCAGTACTTTAGATGTGGCCCCACCAGGGCTGAGTACAGAGAGATGATCACCTCCCTGCTCCTGCTGGTGGCACTATTTCTAATACAAACCAGGATGCCATTGGCCTTCTTGTCTATCTGGGCACACTGTCAGATCATGTTCAGTCAAGTGCTAACCAACACTGCCAGATCCTTTTCCTCTTTACAGCCTTCCATGACCAAAGTGCAGGACCCAGCACATGGCCTTGTTGATAGGGTAAAAATTTGGTTTGCTAAAAGTTTCTTCAGTCTGAAATGAAGTTAAGCAAATAGCATGTGATATTTCAATATGCAGTCAGAACTTTTTCTCTTTTTTTTATAAAATTTATGGACTTGTTTCTGATAAAGCCTACTGTTCTGTGCTAAGAATAAATCATTGCAAAGTGTGTTCTAAAGAATACATATAACTTTAAATACCTGACCATGAATGAAAACAGATTGTGTTTAATTTGCTGTTGATTTTTGTGTTTTAACACAAAAACACATTCCAGTAAAATCACAAATCTAACAAAATCAAGGACATTCTCAGCAGGGGCTAAAATGGAAAGTGAATACTTAGAATTAATTTTTTTGTTTCATTTCCATGCAGGATAAATCCTTCCTTCAAAATAAAACCAAAATTACTGTGGAACAAGTAAAGGAATTACTATTTAGAGGCTCTGCTTAGTTATTAAAATTTTCTGTGTTAGCAAGTTAGACTATCCTCTCTTTGCTTAATAAGCTCTTTTTTTCTCTAAATGAAAAGTCAGCAATAGCTGGTTTATTGTCATGATTTTATATAATGCCTTCTTGCAAAATTCTGCTTTATCACTTACATGACTTTGTTATATTTCTCATATATCAGATCTTTCTAAGCTTATCTATTAACAGTGCTCCTCTATTCTGTGTAACCATAACAAGAAAAATATTCACTTGGTATTTCATATAATAATATTTTGAATACACAACTGTACATGTGTTGAAACAGAATTCCAGTATACATTACAGTGGTCACTGCTTAGGCAGACACTTCAGGAAAGAACAGATTGCCCCTTTAACAGTATTTTAGGAGTGATGAGGAGGAGGCCTACGGAGCATCTATGGGCAAATTGTGCAGTCTGTTTTTGATTAAGGAGTGCTTGTGAGTTAGCGTATCAAACACCAACCTGAGCTATTTCAGGAAACAATGATTCAGCTTTTGGGTGTGCTAATAACATATCCTGGGAAGAATCCATTAAGATGCTAGTTCCCTAAGAATTCTAATAAAATGTTGATCTACACTGCTCTTTTTGAGAAGCAAAGAGTTTTGAAACTGTAGTAGTAAATGATCATCCTTATTAAATGTGGTTCAGGAATTAGTAATGTTTACTGTGATATACCCCTGTTTTTCTACAATTCAAAATATAGAACTTAAATTTCAAATGAACCTGTAATATTAGCTGAGTGATTATCAAGCATGCTGGTTAGAAAACTCAAGACCTATTTAGTCCCCTGTACTAGTAAAGCTATAAAGCTGAAAATGTCAAGGTTTAGGAGTGTTGAAGAGCCAGGAGCTTGTGGAGGCAACATTACTAACCATTTGGGGTGTGGCAGTAGACAGGGAAAAGAGGAAACTCGTTAGTTTGAAAGAATAAGCAAGTAACCAAAAATACCCTTTCTCCCCACTAGGACTTTCCAAATCAAAATGTAGAAGGAAATCCACATAGGACTTAAAAAAAGATATCTGATTTTGTGCTTAAAGGAAAGAAATTTCAGGGTTTTCAGCATGGAGCATAGTAGGTGTAATTATCTGCCATGAAGGTTTAATGGCATGTGGTACATATGATCTTCACAAAATTCTGATGCTTCTGCCAGTGTGCTTAGAGCAAAGGAGCACAAGAAAGCAAACATGTTTTCAACAAGTCAGATAACATCACAGTACAGCTTTACCTCTAAGCTGCAAGTAAGAGGGAGAGATTATTTGAAGCGGAAAGCATTGAGCTGAAGCAGATCATGTAAAGAATGTTTGTACCAGTCAACAGATTTGTGTTTTCTTAGTGAGCGTGCCCTATGGCAGAAAGTTTAACTGATAATCAGGCAACCGCAGTGGGTAGGTCTGATTGTTAGGTGTTTATATGTATACCCTCTGGTGTTACCAATAACTGCATGCTCATTTCCTCTTGAGTGCCATGACCCTTTGTATCAGCAACCTGAGGAGAAGCAGAAGAGAGGTTCTGGACTCAAAGTTTAAGTGATTAGCAAGGAAATGCATTCTGGGTGTAGTTCCCCCCTCAAAAGTTATATAGGAAAGAAGGATTTCATTTTATAAGAAGCTTCCTGAGTTCTTTAAAATTAAAATCATCATCATCTAAACAAGTGATGCAGCAGTAAAACAACAGTTATAAAGGCTGGAAAACAGTATACGAGAAGAGATGAAAATGCTGTTCAAAATTACTCCCTTTCTACAGATAAATGAAGGCAAGCAAAAAGTCCTCTTCAGTCTACTTATAAATTATTTGAAACAATGAAGAATATTTAGGTGACAAAGTTCTCTGATAATACCAAATGATGTCACATAATGAGAACAATCCCTAACTTCACTATCTAAGTTATTTCACTATCCTGATATCTTAGTTGCTGAACAAAAAGTGCCAGATGAAATTTAGAATAGATAAAGAAAGACAAGGAGAATCCTAGTTACTGCATAATTGAAAAAAATATGTATTAACCTTCTCTAAACTCTCAAGAAAGAGGTCTTAGTACCATTAAAACACCTATGCTTTCAGAAAAAGTGCATGTAGGAATTTTCAGGAATGGATGAAAGAAAAGGGAAAAACAAGAAGTACTGCTGTAGGCCAGTTTGCATTTATTTGTGATGCTCTTAAATCTTTAATATTACAATAAGTTGTGATCCTCTCATCTCAAATGTATAATAATCTGGAAAATGTAAGAAAGGATATGAAATTCAACAGAGTTATAGAACAGGTGAAAGTAAATAAATATACTTAGTACAGCTAATCTCAGATAAACATATGAGGAAGCATATTTAATTAATGACATTCAAAATCATGAAAGATGTTGGGGAATGATTATCCATGATGTATTACAAAAATAAGAAGTGAAAAATATCAAATGAAATGACAAGAGGCTTTAAAAGGAACAAAAGGAAGTGCTGCTTCAAACCATGCCTAATTAAGCTGTGGAAATCCTTGCCAAAGGATGCAGTGGATGCCAAAGTAGAAATTGGTTTAAAAGCAGTTAGGGAAATTCATGGAAGAAAAGACCTTCAGTACTTATTAAACACAAAGATGAGGATAAAACCACTTACTAATGAAGTATCTAAACCGCAGGTTTATATTTAACAGCATCAGGGAAACACCTGAACTTAAATGGGTTTTGGCCTGTATTTTTTTTTCATGCTATCATGCTGTCACTTGCTCCCTAGCTTCAGAACTGCAGGTTTAACGTGAAGCTTAATTTTCTTCAGTGCTATCCACTCCTATCATGGTTTTTTGTACATAAATATTGTCACCTTCTGCCATTTACTCTTCATCTTTAAGCTTAAAGATCTATGAGTTTTCTGTTTGTTTTGTTTTGTTTTGTTTTTTGTTGTTTGTTTGTTTTTTTAATTGTAAACTGTTCCCCATCTCTGATAATTTCTGTTATCCTCTGAAATTTTAATTAAATTATGTTTTTAAGAGACTAGAATTGCATGCATCACTAGAGATAAGTGTGCACTGAGGAAGCTTGCTGCATTCCCTTTTCCATATCCTTTCTGATAATGTCCAGCACTTTCTTGACCTTTTTTAACTGTTATTACACTTCTGTTGTCTGAAGGACTCTAGATACCTGTCAGTAATTACTGTAGGATGTAGAGCAATATCTGAAACTTCAGCATTCAGTATCATACAGGCATGGCTTTGAACATTTTAGTCTTTGTATTACTTACTACTTATCTATCATGAAGCTCATCTGCCATTTTGTGCTCCCACAGCCAAATCCAAAGTGGAGTCTTGTCTTGTCTGTTCTAAACCTACTTTTGGTTCATCATTTGTACCCATTTGTATGTCTAAAATTTATTCTGACGAGACTTTGTTATAGTCATGAAATTTTTCACTTTTATAAACTGTTGTAATTTTCATCATCTTGTATCTCATTCAGTGTTTCCTGATCTCTAGACTGAAGCTTGTTTCAGTCCAACTTACAATTCTAGTAGTCTGTTTTTATCATATATGATGTAGGATTTTCACTCATAGGGGTTCCATTGTGCTCCTCTTTCCCTACAAAGGTTGTATGATGTTGACATTGATAAGATCCTTTGTTTACTGTACTACATTTCTCACACCTTCTCTGTGTCCAATTTTATCTCAATTATTTATAAGAATTTGTCATTCTTATACATTTGGTTTCCAGACAACATGATAGTTGACTGGCTTAATGTCCAGCTAAGATGCCACAGAGAGGCAGGTTGATGCCAATCATTCTTTTTCCTGTCATGCATTTTAGACTTTAGTTATTGACCTCAAAGTACTTACTTGTTCTGCTTTTGCCCTGTTTCTTACTGTTTCACATGCCAGTCAACATTCATGTTTTCCAATTTGTGATTCATCTTTATTGTGGTTATGGATTTTGTTTTCCCGTTGGCCTTTTCAGTGATGTTCTGAATGTTAGCCATGTGTACTTAACTTAGTAGGTCACATCTGACTGTACTAGGCTATTCCAGGCCTGTTGTCTTTTCCTAGTTTTCAAGTTTGAATATTCCTCTGAGCTTCACAGTCTTCATTACAAGGACTCCAGCCCCACTGTGAGTATAATATAGTCTATCCTTCCTAGACAATGTGAATATACCTTGTTTAAAGAGTGTGATGTCAGAGCATTAATACAAGTTCAACTTCTATGTTCTTGCTGCACGGTTCCTCTTGCATGCAGTTAGTAACTGTGGCCTCCTCGTGACTGTATGCTAATCATGAGTGCAAGTGATTTTTCATTCTGCCACAGCTACCACAGCTTCCTCCCTTCCTAGTTGTTCTCCTGTTTTCTTTTCATACCTGTATTGTAACATAGAGATGTTATTTGATTTTGGTTTCATTCAGTGTTCCTGTAGAGGTATATTTATTTTTCCCCAGGAGAGTTTAGACTCCTTGCTTTCACAGAGTTATATGCCGTTGTGAGCATACTTCCAAGGCAAAATGAAAATTCAGTATGAACTAAATTTACAAGAAAGTACATTAGAGCAAAACATAGTAAAAAATTACTGCCTGGAACCAGCTAATTTAGGGGCTTGTTGTGGGGTAAAAAAAAAAAAAAAAAAAAAAAAAAAAAGAACTATAAGACTACACAACACTTTTATTTGTCAAGATATTTCATTCTTTTTGCACCATCTAAAGTGCAATGTCAATGTCTGTATGTATTTATATTCATATGCACCAGCTTTCATTGTCTTTGAAGTGGGTCACTGTTTTCCCAGTCCTCCACATTTACCTTTTAACATTTGCACATGTGTCATGAATGGAAGAGTACACTTTATTCACTATTTTAATGAAGCCCTCTATTGCACATTTGCAAGTAAGAGCAATAATCGTAGCACCAAAACTGATTAACTTCTATGAAATCATCCTCCTCCAGAGTCATATTGTTATTTGTATCCTAGAGGGCTGATATTAATTAATATTCATGTTGTCCTCTTAAGACGGTACTCTCTTAATTGCTAATTATGCTCCCTATTTCACGGCCTAAAGTGTAACCTCCAGCAGTTTTTCTGCTTGGTTCTCTAACCTAGATTGAAATACAGATTCTTCACTTTATACAAAAGAATATTAATCTGTTGTTCCTTCTTGGGTTGCCACTTCCACCTGATAGGCTGTACTGGATTGCTTTTGACAAATTCTTCTATTGCTCTGGGGAACAACTTCACTGGGCCTGGCAATGAAATCTGGAAAGTAGCCCAATCTCATTTGTTTGATTGAAACTGTAAATCTCTGTGAGCAAAAAACCATGTTTTACCAAGAAATAGGTGGAGGATTAATTTTTGGAGTCTTTCAATGGAACATGCTTTTCAGAGAACTGACTTGACAAACAAACAAGAACTAAATCTCAGGGAGGAGCTGAAATGATGTTTGGGAAATCAAACATAATACAGTCATGCATCATCTGTGGTTGCTATGGGAACCAGCTTTGGGATCCTGACAGTGCGATTCTTTGAAATCATCAAAGACGACACCACTGGTGTCTGTCAGTTAAGTCACCTACTGCTGCAAAGGTCAATTTCTTGCTCCTTTTCTCAGGAGTAGTCAATATATTAGTTTTGTAAGATAAAGAGAATATCAGAAAATCATCACTCCTGTAAGGTGGCTGTGATGCCATCTCTCCCAGCTAGCAGCACCTATGCTTCCATCAAAGCAGCAGTGGATGAACAGTGGGTAATGTAAGAATCTTCCAGTTCTGATAGTGTTCAGGTCATGTGCCTGACAGTGTAAAACTTCATGGATGTATAGCAGTATAAAATATTAATATGGCCTCAAATTGTGCATGTCACTGCTGATTTCTTCAGTCTAATCTGTCTTTTTCTGATAGCTGCCCTGCATGGTCTCCTGTACATAAAATTTCTTATGCTTTGTAGTAAAAAACTAGAATTACTTTAGAATATTGCTTTTGTTGATGATGCTGTTGTTCACTAAGATTGTCTGCCCACCTGCTCTGCTATGGTCTGTATTTCTGTTACTCAGCTTCCCAGGTTTCACTAACTGGCTCATCAAGCACTGCTTTTGTCAACTTTTCTTTCCGTTCTAACTACTTTGTAGCTCCTCCTCTCTGTTCATAGACTTTCTTTTCCAATAATCTTCTGGTTTCCTTGTTCCTTTCCTTTCTTTCCTTTTAACGTATTTAATACTTGGTGGAGATTACAGGTGAGAGCAAAGAATAGACCAGGAAGAGGAAGAAGAAAAAGTGGGAAAAAAAATAGTCTATATAACTTTTCAGTCTAGTAACTGGACTAGTCTAGTAACTTCAGTCTAGTAACTTCAAACCTTTACCAGAGGTTTGAAATTGGCTGAATTTGAAGTCATCTACATCCGCAGGTTGGTTTTGAGACCAGGGCAGTGTGTTAAAAACCAAAATGTTTTGGTACAAAGCCTACTGATCAGGAAAATAATGCCTGTTAACTGGATATACTCTCTCTGGAGAGAACATGCAGATATACCTTCAGTTATAATGGAGCAATCAATATTTTATGAATCTCTTAGATAACCTGGAAAGTTAGGGTGACTTTCTATCCTGCTTGTAAGGATGGTGAGTTCCTATGGGAAGCTTCTCCTTCTGGTGTGAATATTTTAATTACTACATAAATATTTTAATTAGCAGTGCTGATGTGCAATTGAGACATCTAACCATTTCCTCATCTTTTTTCTTATGTTGTGTGATAGTGCTTCACGTGATCTGGAAGAAGTGAAATCAGCTTTTCTCAAGCAGAGGAAGAAGGTCTACTACATACACATGTACACACATATGAAAAAGAAAAAAAAAAACAACCACAAAAGCATCAATTTTGCACTGCCCACCCAATTCAAATTTCAGTCTTCTATCACTCCCATTTATTTTTACTATCTGTTCTTGAGAATAAAAGAATGGGAACGGATTTGTTTCTACTTATTTGTAGCCACCTTTTCTGCACTATTGATCTTATAATAGTACTTGATGCAAAGACAGTTTTCTATAAAGAGCATGAAGCTGTTCTGTGGTATTCAGGGTTTCCTTTCTTTGATTCCTCTTCTGCTCTTCTCCTGAAAGGAAAGATTGGGAGAGGATGTATGAGTGCTCAGGACTCCACTAGTTGGGATTCTAGACGGTACCCTAAATGTACCTTAATGTCAGCTTTCAGGTGATATTACCTAAACTGTTAATATTGCATGGGATGAGTGATATTGACATACAAAATAATTTATTCCAGTAATAGAAATCAATTTTAATGGACTCTTTAGAGTTAGGTGCTACTTAGTATGGCTCTGGGATGAGTGCCATCGTAGACGGAGCCCACACATAGCTAAAGCAACTCTCCTCCAACAGGGATTGTTGTATAGGTTGATGTCATTATGATGCAGAGTTGAGGCTTTTAAAGAAAAACCAACTTCTCTCTTGGCAGAGGGTGGTTAGGCATAACAAGAAATAAAAGGGGTGTTTATCTTTTAAGAAAAAAAAAAAAAAAAAATACAGCAAAACCTTTTCTGTTTCCTAGTCAGTGCTTTAGAGGAGTTGTGTGTCCATTAGGGTACCAGAGCTGAACATGAATTTTCTTTAGTGATCTTTTGCTAGAAATTGCAGTGTCTGCAAAAGTAAAATTCTCCTTAGGGAAATACAAAATATGATAGTGGGATGCGTTAGGATTCTGCTGTAGGGAAACCCTCTTGAGAGCTTGTTGGAAATACTGAATGTGGTTTTTCAAGAAAACATGTGCAAGAATGATAACTTTAAGCTGGAGTAAGGGCAAAGAAAGAATAGAAAGAGTCTATTTTCCAAGGCAAAGCATTGGCTTGCCTTACTGATTGTAACTAAAGCAAGACTGATGCATTCTCTCTCTTTAAATGAGGAGGGGAAAATGACATCATCTAAGGACAGTACTGGCTTTAGATAAGTTTAAATTGGAAACTATCTCAGACGATCTGCAAGGGTTCTTTTGAAGAATACTGCTAGTACAGAAACTAAGTACTGTAAGGGAGATTTTGAAGATGGCTGTCAAAGGAATTACATGACCAAATGCAGTTTATCCAGGGTGTTTAGCATACTTTATTTAAAATATATTGAGGACTCCTTAAATCAATACAAATTTAAATAGGAAAATAAAAAATACTTTTCTATAATCAATGAATATACAGATGTTGTAATTATGAAATATACCAGAAAGTTTGGATAAGCAGGTTATTATACTAAAAGACAATAGATAGAGCACTTACCCATGTCCTGGGCTCACTGTAAAACTCCAAAAGAGGGACCTCCAGAAAGAGATCCTTCCCTACTGGTAGCCAGCTCTTATATAGGTCTAGGAGCAAGGCTCCACCCCTTCTGGCAGCACAGGTGAATTGCCTTCACCTGTGCTCCTCTGGCTGATTCATTGCTCGCCTCAGGTGATCAATCAGAGGTTCAGGCCGTGACTCAGCAGTTCCCATATAACTTTGTACTCTGAAAAATTTGTGGTCTAAAATGAAAACATTGATATATCACTATTTTTGAATCAATATAATCTTGAATTTTATTGCTATATTCAAAATGTGTATAACAAAAAGAAGTAATTACATATATATTAATGTAAAAAAGTTTTATTAATCCAATAACTGGCGGAACCAATATGAAATATCAGTGTTTCCTGTGAAACAGAAATTTCAATTTTTTTCTAGACTATAACAACTGCACAGTATTTGTGTGACTTCACTGTCAAAATTACCTTGACATTGTTCTTTCAGCTGCTAACTGACTATTGGTCTTTCCTATCAGCATTGCTGATCATCTGCAACTTTCCAAGTTTCTGAGGAGAACTTAACAGGAACTAATGTCAGCTTAAATTTTCCTCCATTTTTTGTCACCTGTAACTAATGGATATTTGTATACGTAGATTGCATTTGATTTCCTTAATTATGTCATGAAACCAGGAATTTTTCAATTGGCAGTTAGAAGCAGAGAATAAAGCAAGAACTACTTTATTATTTGCTTTCCAAAAGAATTCACCACACCTTGGGACCTTCTGCAAGATTTTCTGGGTTGGCTTTTATCTCTCTTTCATTATAAACAAAGTCTGATAAAACAGTGAAATATATTAAACATTAACAGTTGTCCTGATTTTAATGACTTTTAAGAGCACGTAGAACCCTTTTAAATATTTGAGTGGAACTTAATGTACATGCAAGCTTTTAAATCAGAATCAGTACTATGTTAATGTACAAGTTTTTATCACCTGACTTGTCTTTTTCAGTGTCTAATCTCTGTATGAAATAAATAAATTAATAAATAAACACATTTTGATTATACTTAGTTAATTGTTCACAATCTCCACACTGACCCTGGCTTTTCTAACTTCTTCCTAAGGCTTGTCTCTATCATAAGTAAATTGTGTATGAAAATATCATAATTCTATATAATTTAGCCCTCTTATTTGGAAGTCAAGTATTTCTTATGCACTCTAAGAGCAATCTGTTCTTCTTTATCTTAAGCAGAGGATATTTTATTGTAAGCTGGAACCATGGATTGGTAGTTGAAAGCTTTTCAAAACAACTCTGATTACTTTTAGGAATTCCAGTGTCTATTACTTCATTTGTCTTCATCTTTTTTGAGGTCCATCCTTACTGACTCAGCAGGAGAAAAAAACAGACAGACAACAACAACAAAAAACAACAACAGACCTTTCTCTTTGTTGTCAAATCATTCTGTATTGCTTTTGCTCACCATGGAGTCCAGGAACTAATCCACTTTCCTATTTTTAAACACAAATAACTAGTCTGAATTGAATTGAAAGCTCTAAGTAAACGTTCAGGAAGTTGACCTTTTTTTTTTTTTGCTGTTTAGACAAATAAAATTTGCTTCACTGGCTACAACTCTAGGCTCTGAATGGATACTGCTGACTGCTGTCTTATTTCAGCAAACTTTTTACTTGCTGCTGGTTATAGCCACTGCTAATAAAGTTCATAAACATTTCTAGTGTCCAAATTGTAGGTTCTTCAGTCAGACAATCTGTTTTGTGGGTAATGAACTGTCATTGTAAATTTGTTACAGAAGCGATTGTAAAGTATGTTGGAAACTAAGTTACGCAGGAAGAGTGAGGAGGAGAGCTGGATCAAATGGAAACAGTATTTTAGCCAGAACTATCTACATCAACTCCCTGCCTGAGGAAAGACAGTTCAGTAAAAACGATGAGAACAAAAGGTAACAGAAGAACCCAAGGACAAATACCAATAACTGTTTTATTGTCCTGCTGAAGGTATATGGTTTTGATTTTTTTTCCCATTATTTTGTGACAATCTTGATATTTGGTATTGCATCTGAAAGTTGTACAAGGTACCACTGCAGGTGACAGTGCTATCTGCTGACATTATGACATTATTCAACATCATGGAAGTTGAGTTTCTGGATACTCTGTAAGATACACACCTAAACAAGAGGAAAATTATCTTGCTGTTGTGTGTTACAAGTTATTTATATGATACACTAGGTCATCTAGATGTGTGCAAGGACATGGATGTAATATGCAGGATCAGGTATATTCTTTCCAAATATTTTTGAGTAGTTATTTGAGGTTATGTTCTAAACAACATTTTCAAGAAGCTTAGAAATTAAGTGTTAGTTTGTAATTGTCTTTATACAAATAATTACATTAATTTCTCACTGAAATTACAGACAAGATTTAGGAATTCCATTCTTCAAATAGAATCTCTCTAAACACACATCTGCACACATCTGTTACATGCTAAAAGTGTTGAATTTACTTCTGCCAAAGGTGGAGAATCTGTTTTCTAAAGTTACATTAAAGTGTTATTGACTGAAGAAAAGTACTGGATATGACACTGCACTTTTTTTCTCAGTTTTGTTCTATTTTGGCACTTAATCAAATGAATTCAGAATCAAAGGAAAAGCATATGAAATGACTTGAAATAGGAGTCTTGCCCATTCTTTTAATTGAAGTTATCAAGGTAGACAGGACTTGAGATCATCAGCAGCTGCTGTTTTATTAACATTCTAAAATTGCTAGCCCTGTGACAGTGCACACGAATACATAACCACAGCCAGGGGACTGAGATGGAAGTGCAGTTGGGAGCTACGCAGAGCTGCCTGTGCCGTGTACCACTGCACGGTTCACAAGCTGCACAAATTAAGTTTCAGACCACTCAGAAAACCCTAGCATTTATCCTGCTCTGTGTAATATCATCAGAGAAATTGTTTCTTGCCTGTGTGCACTTACGCTCAAGCAAAACACGCAGCACAAAACATGTAATACATTGTGTGGTTTCTGGAGAAAGGAAAAAGGAGAAGGCAGGTAAGTGAACTGTCATTCAAACAGAGGCAGCAAGATCTGCCTGTTATTACTTTTGTTACTGATACTGTTAAATCTGCCAAGTTATTCCTATTCTTTGTGATCACTCAAGGGTGAGGGCACTTTAAAATGAAAAGAGGAATCTGAACTGCATATTAACAACTGCATATTGATGCCTCTGGTGTGTGCCTTTTCTGTCTCCTGATACTCTTTCTTTCTTGCAAAGATTTCTTGACATATTTTTAATAACAAGTTTTGGTGAAAGCATTGACACATGTTGTTATTGCCCTGCTTCTGAAAAGCAATATATACAGCTTGGAGCAATGTAAATTGTATTGTAGCCTTTTGAAGGTGTTCAATTAGCATTAATCAAAATATACAGAAGAAAAACATGTGATGCTTTATTCTCTCAGATGTGTGCTTGTGCTGTAACTTCTTCTACACTAAAGCCATACTGAAGGGTGGAAATTAAGAGTACTTTGTTCTTCTCCCATGTTCTTTCTTCTTGTCTCTGGGACAGAAGAGCTGATGTACTGTCATTAGTGTTACACATGAACACATGTGTCTTCATGGTAACTGTATAATCAATAGATATCAAGATGTTACAATCACAATATAATCAAGAGAGTTAAGCAAAGTGGACAATGATAACAAAAGAAAACAAATGGAAAGCTTACCCTTATGCTGGGCTCACCTACAAAACACCAGAAGAGGCGATCTCCAGAAGAGATCCTTCCCCACTGGTAGCCAGCTCTTAAATAGGTCTATTGCCTTCACCTGTGCTCCTCTGGCTGACTCATGCCTTGCCTCAGGTGATCAATCAGAGGTTCAGGCCATGACTCAGCAGTTCCCATACAGTAGCATAATGCTTTTTTCTTATAGAATTTTTTGATTGTATAATGAATACTTTCTCTGCTGTATTATCTGCTTCATCATGCTGAAGATTAATGCTGATTTACAGTCTCCTTTCTTGGCCAGTTTTCTTGTGTGATTACTTCTGTCACCAGTGATGCTTTTGGAGACCACACTGCAGATGAGGCTTATATAGCTGCAGTGTGTTGTCAGCACTGAGACTGAGGCTGGATCATCACATATGTATGTTTGCTGGTGGCTTCCAGAGTGGGGAGTGGTTTGCTGTGGTTTCTGAGACTTTGTGCCATAAGAAGCTACAGATGCACAGAACAACAATTGCACTGCTCTTGATTGAGGCTGAGCAACTGGACCAGCACACAGCATAGCAAAGCTCGCTAGTCTAGGTAAACATTATCTTTGTGGAATCATTTCAGAATGTACTCACTGTTTCCATCTGTAACTTCCCCGAGCTAAATGTTATGTAGGGTGAGAGCAGCTCAATCTCATTCTTAAAAGCACTGAAGCTTTCTCTGTCTTGCTCTTAAAGGCTCTGTGTGTCTCTCACCAAACCAGAGGCAGATTTTTTTCCAGGCCTTGCTGGAACAGTTTTCAGGCAGAGAAGAATTATTTCCTCCAGAAATACCTCATTTCACAGCTGAGAGAAACACTTCTGAAAGTTACACCATCTGTAAAATATTTGTACCTTAAGATCTCTAAAATAAAGAGTTAGCCTTATTTTGTAGGACAACATAGGAGATGCTATATTGCGTTTATGTCTTGTCTTTCATTTTTACTTTAATAAACAACAAATGTTCAGAATCAGATTGTCTTTTTGGAATATGGCAATGGAAATAAGGAACGCAAAGCATACAGAGGCAAATATCTCTAATCTCACTTGTCATGCATGTACAGAAACAGGCTATGTGGCAGATGCTCTGCTCTGATAACTGTTTTCTGTTGCCTCTCAGCCACATACGTATGGGTTCAAAGATGGGCTTCACCATTTACCCTCATTTACCCTGAGTAACTCTTACAGAATTGTGGTTTTTTTTTTTTTTTTTTAAAAAAAAAAGAGAATTCTTGATAGAATTCTGGAGACAGATTTGTGCATGGCAAAAGATGAAAAATGGATAAGTACTTGGACAGTTTCTTAGACTGATTTGGGCATAATAGATGTTTTCTGAAACTGGTTTCACATGTTTGTTTGGCTTTGTGTTCTGATGATTTTGCACAAGTACATTGAATGTAAGATGCTGAAGGAAGAAGTTTTTGAAACATGCACACTTTTAGCTGTATCAGCTACTGGTGCAGTTCCACTGCTCCTAGTTAATGCAAGAATCAGCTGTATGGCATATTGCAATTACATGACAGAGGCTGGATATATTAGATTGCCTCTTAGGAGAAATAGTGATTTTTTCATTTTTTTTTTTTTTTTAAACATATAGAAAAGTTAAACTACAATTATTTAAAAAATAGAGGGAATTAAAGCAACTTCTTTTTTTTTTTAGTTGATATTTAGTTTTGCTTATCAGATTAAATGCACTTTAAAACAGCAGCTGTTCTAATTAGCAGTTTCCTGAAGAAGTCCTGAGTATCTGGAAGAGGTTCTCTGACAAAAGAAATAAAAATATATAAAGTTCTTTTTCCCCCCCCCCTCAACTTCTGCAGGCTGATCTAAGAAGAGCATATATTATTTAAAGCTGCGTTCAGTTTAGTGCAGAACATCTAATGGATTTCTATCTCTCTGTTAGCATCTAAACAGATTCACTTAAAAGAAGCAGCTACAGTATGAATATTTGTATAATCAAAGAATATTAGGCTGTTATAATCACAAAATAAACAAGAGAGTTAGGCAAAGTAGACTATGATAACAAAAGAGAATAAATGGAAGGCTTACCCTTATGCTGGGCTCACCCACAAAACACCAGTAGAAGCAATCTCCAGAAGAGATCCTTCCCTATTGGTAGCCAGGCTCCATCCCTTTTGGCAGCACAGGTGAATTGCCTTCACCTGTGCTCCTCCGGCTGACTCATGGTTCACCTCAGGTGATCAATCAGAGGTTCAGGCTGTGACTCAGCAGTTCCCATACAATACTTTATCAAAACATATGTGTGAAGTCCAAAATACATATATCTCCTGGGATATACCCTTTCACATATTTTCATAGAATCATTAGGGTTAGAAAAGACCTCTAAGATCACCTAGTCCAATCATCAGCCCATCCCCACATGCCCACTGACCACGTCCCTCAGTGCCACATGGCTCTTGAACACCTCCAAGAAGAGTGACTCCACCCCCTCTCTGGGCAGCCTGTGTCGCTGCCTCACTACTCTTTCTGAATATGTCTTTCTTGTAGTGAGGGGCCCAAAACAAAATACTTGAGGTGCAGCCTTACCAGTGACACGTGCAAGGGGATAATTACCTCCCTGCTCCTGCTGATTGCACTATTTCTGATACAAGCCAGCATGAAACTTGCCTTCATTGCCACCTGGGGACACTTTTGGCTCATGTTCGTCTGGCTGTTGACTAATACCAGCAAATCCTTTTCCTCTGCACAGCCTTCTAGCAACTTTGCGCCAAGCCTGTAGTGTTGCATGGGGATGTTGTGACTGAAGTGTGGGATCCAGCACTTGGTCTTCTTGAAACTCATAAAATTGGTCTTGGCCCATTGATCCAGCCCATAGAGTCTTAAGGCTGCAGTCTTACTAGTTATGACTACAGACTTTTGGTTTAAAAGCCAACTTGATAGTGAATGTAAGGAATTTCCATTTAGTCCCATTAATATATTGGAGTTGCAGCTTACCAGATAGGGCTTGGGAAGTGGGATGCATTTAGAAAAAAAATTTTGTTTTCCAATGCAACAAAATTCTGTTTGACTTAACATGTTCAAATGATTAGTGATAGTTTCTATTTTTAATGTGCTATGATTATTGTTTTCAAATAATGTAGGACTGTTGGTTCTGAGGACTGCAATGTTACAACTTCTTGGTTGGTGTACAATGGAAATAGTAGCTTCAGGAAAAAAAAAAAAAAAAAAAAAAAAGTGATATGAATAGAATAAATAATGTAAAAAGCACCAGAACAACATAGTGTCATTTTTAATAATTTTGTGTCAACAGTAGGTTATCAGCAGGTTATTATTTAATGTTCTTCAAAAATTGGAGTGAACATCACAAAGGAAATACATAGCCATCAAAACAGAAAACTGGGCTGTAAGAAACTGAATAAAAGTTGTCGCCTTTGTTTCGGCGACCCTGATTGAAGTCTCCTTGTGAAAGTGTTCCGACAGCCCCGGTCAGTTTCGCACGCTTTTCATGACACCAATATGGTGAGCGGCAAAATGGCGTTAATTGCAAGGAGCACACCCTTCTTAAAACTTTCCCCATGCCTTAGGGCTACTACAGTTATCTCTGACCAATGGACATGTGGCATCTCTTGTTTCCTCCTTATTTGGTCTAACCTGTACTTCTCTCTTATCTTCAGGTCATTTGTTGCCATGGTTTCCCAGGGGCCAAGGGGCCCCTGTTGACCCTGGCGACTGCCCCAGACCATTCAGTTAACTACAAACAGTATCTGTACATAGGTATACTTTGTAAGGAATGGAAACACGCATTTGCTTTCTGGTACGTACACACATAAGCCAATATACTATTGAATGTTACTGAAAAAGAAATACAGAGTTCTAGTCAATTGAAAAGGTCTGTGATTTTCTGCCTTGTAAATGGAAAAAAAAAAAAAAAAAAAGAAGGAAAAAAAAAAAAAAAGTCTTGGCATTAAGAAGTGCTGTTTGTTATAGGCCATGTGGAGGCTGGAAGAGGTAGGTGAAACTGTTTAAGTGCTGACCTTGACCTGCTAGCATGTTAAAGATGGGAAGAAATCACATGTTTTTAAGCTAAGTTAAAATCTGTTACTTGGTTACACAAAACGTTTTTTTTTTTTCTTGGCTGTGTCCCATGTCCTTGCAAAATCCAAGTGAACAGTGCCCACATGTTCAGAATGTAGTGCCTCACCCTTGTGGCTTCTGGGAAGGTACAGTCCACATGACTCTGGAGGTGATGGACCTGTTCAGCTGAACCTTCACTTTACACTGTTTCATCCACCTACATGAAGTCTTGGAGATGATGTTCTGTAGTGTTTCAGAGCCTAGTAAACCAAGTAAGGACATAATTCAACCCAAATTTAACTGTTAACTTTTGGGTTACATCTACCACAACCAAAAATTGCCCCGCAGAAATTAAGAATGATAATTATTGTTTTGCATTTAGAAAATTTATTTTATCCTAAAAGAATGCTTAATGTGAGTTTTAAAAAATATGTGGGGTTTTGGTTTGGTTATGAAACTTTTTTCATAGTTGTCTCCTCCCTCCAAAGAAAGCTCTTAGGAATGGAATTTGCTAAGTTTTGAATGGATCCATTTCCAAGTCTTATTTTTCATAGTAAAAGTGAAGTGCTACATTTTTCCCTGCATTTACAATAGTTTCATGCTTTTTGATACATGAAGTTCTGGAGAGAGTTGCAGAGGAGAGAGCAACTGTGATCAGTAGTGTCATCTGTTTATGTTGTGCATATCGTCTTTTTACTTTGAAGTCTGATGGATTTTCACCAGTTTCATATACAAGATATTTTAAAATGTCATGTGGATCATTTTTAACATATTCCAAACTGCACATTCAATTAAAACTAAACTGAAGCAGTGAAGTCACAGCTGCTCTGCTGTCTGCAATAAAACCTAGAAAATCACTGTGCTAAACTTACTCACATTTAGGGGATGCATGTATAAACAGAAGAATCATATCTGTTGTTTCTGAATGTTCATATGTCTTTTGTTCTTCTGCAGACCACAATGAATGCTAATCTTGAAAACAACGATTCATTTGTTTCAAATACATTATTTATAGTTGCAAAGAGTTTACAATTTTTAAAGAGAAGGAATAAATTTGCCAGCTATATCTACTTCCAAGTTCATGAATTCCATTAAGCTGACACATTGCATATAAATTAATCTGTTTAAAAGAATCTTCTGTTTTGTATATAGTTGTCATTTTTTGTTTCATATTCTGTGTGAGGAGATTAAAAATAAATGAGGTGATACTTTCATGTGTCCAAGCAAAACTGGATTCTAATTATCCATTTCAAAAGTGACCAATGCTCTTTACATGCCAATCCATTATTTTATATATATTATATATATATAGATTTTCAGAGATGTTTAGTCATTTAAAATTTATGAATGTCTTTATATAACTGTGATGTAGAAGGACTTATGTCCTTCTTACTTTACACAGTCTTCTGTGGACTTATGTCCACTTACTTTGTTTATTTGCTGTGGGCTATAGAATAAAACTATAATGCTTTAGGGTTATTATTTCATCAGTGCAGCATGCAGACTTGGGTCATCGCTGGTGAAATGCATAGCTAATCATTGTGACTATGTTGAAAAATGGAGTTTTGTAGTTGAGAATTTGCTCTATCAAATAGTGTTGCTGTGTTCTTTGTATCTGTTGTAGTATTCATGAAGATAAATAGCAGACATTACTTTCAGAGCGACCTACATACTTTCTTGTATTGTTGTTAGCGGGCTACTGTCAGACACTAAAAATGAAAAGTAAGTAGCTTGTCAGCTCACCATGCAAGGAAAAATGCAGTGATTGTGATAATGCAAACAATTCACTTTCTATTACTCTACTGTTTACAAACATAGTGAATTATTCAGTTAACCTCCCCCACTATGTACATAGTTGAAACCTGTCAGTTGCATCACTGGGCATTAACAGTTGATTTTTCACACTGAAATTGATTGAAACATATTGGCACCTCTGCACCTTGATTTATTTCTTTTAACACTGAATTCATGGATAAATAACTCACAGAATAAAA
The DNA here is from genome assembly GCF_951394365.1 of Tetrao urogallus. NCBI lineage: Eukaryota > Metazoa > Chordata > Aves > Galliformes > Phasianidae > Tetrao > Tetrao urogallus. The sequence continues at coordinate 93,995,072 of NC_136813.1, read as the reverse complement.
GCTGGCTTTCAGAAACACTAAACTACAAGCTTGTCAATTAATTTCAGTTCCAGGTGGCTCTTGCTCTCATGAAAGGCTGAGATTGTCACTTTACTTCTGTCTTTAAAAGTCAAACCAGTTATCCTTAGGATACTCTACCCTCTCACCTGGTAGTCTTGGATGGAGAGCAGAATAAACCTGCCATGATTCAGATGCGAACAGTTAGAGACCTACTACTCTACCTGGACTGTCACAAGTCCATGGGGCCAGATGAGATCCACCTGACAGTGCTGAAGGAGTTGGCGGAGGTGACAGCCAAACCACTTTCCATCATCTGCCAGCATTTCTGTGCAACCAGAAAGGTCTCAGAAGATTGGAGGCTTGCCAGTATGACTCCCATCCACAAGAAGATTTCTAAGGAAAATCTAGGGAACAACAGGCCTGTCAGCTTGACCTCAGTGCAGGGTAAGGTTATGGAGCAAATCATCTTGAGAGAGATCATATAGCATGTGTGGGATAAGCAGGGGATTGGGCCTGGCCAGCATGGGGTTGTGAAATGCAGGTCCTGCTTGACCAACCTGATCTCCTTCCATGCATGTATAAATATATGGGGCCTGTCCTGTTTGATATCTTTATTGATGACCTGGATAAGGGTGTTGAGTACAGTGTCAGTAAGTTTGCAGATGAGACCTAGATGGGAGAAAGTGTTGATCTGTCTAGGGTTAGGAAGGCCCCATGGAGCAATCTGGACAGGCTGGATTGCTGGGCTGAGGCTATTGGAATGAACGAAGACTAAGTGCTGAGTCCTGCACTTTGGCCACAGCAACCCCAGACACCCCTGTCAACCTGGGGCAGAGTGGCTGGAAGACTGTATGGAAGATACAAATCTGGCGGTGCTGGTTGATGCTTGGCTGAATATGAGCCCAGGCGGTCAAGAAGGCCAATGGCATTGTGGTTTGTATCAGAAATGGCATTGTCAGCAGGGACAGGGAAGTGATAATCCCTTCATATTCAGCCCTGCTGAGGCTATACCTTGAGTAATGTGTTCAGTTTTGGGCGTCTCACTACAAGACACATTGAGGCCCTGGAGTGTGTCCAGAGAAGGGCAATGAAGCTGTGAGGGGTCTGGAGCACAAGTCTTATGAGGAGCAGCCGAGGGAGCTGGGGTTGTTCAGTCTAGAGAAGAGGACACTCAGACCTTACTGCTCTCTGCAACTACCTGAAGAGAGGATGTGGTAGAGTGGGGTTGGCTTCTTCTTCTGTGTAACTAGCAATAGGACTAGAGAGAATGGCCTCAAGTAGCACCATGGGAGGTTGAGGTTGGATATTAGGAAATACTACTCCAAGAGAGTGGTCAGGCAATGGAATGGGCTGCCCAGAAAAGTTTTGGGTCACCAATCCTGGAGGTGTTCAAGGAACATTTAGATGTTGTACTGAGGGACGTGGTTTAGTGTGAAATATTGGTGATTGGTAGATGGTTGGATTGGATAACCTTGTAGGTCTTTTCCAATCTTGGTGATTCTATGATTCTACAATTCATGTTCTCATCTTCCTGACTCATTTACTTGAATGAAAATTGTCTCATTTGCCATACAGTTTTAGGTTCCATCTACAAAGACAACACGTTTTTTAATTTCATCTTTTTCTTTCACCATAACCTGTGATACCCCTAATACATTTCTATCCAGGTTTCAGAAACAAAGTAAGGAAGAAATTATTGGTCTTCCCCTTGTTCAAGCCAAAGCTTATTGGTAGACCTCTTGATTTATTTTCTACCAATTCTCATAGCACATAGAATGTGAACACAGGTTTGTTTTGTTTTTTTTTACACATTGTACATTTCTCCCTAAAAGAATTTTGTGAAAGAGCTTTTTTAATGGTTTTAAGACCATTCTTTTATATTGCTGTTACCTATCAGAGTACATACTCCTCTTGGATTTGTATCGATACTACTTTGGCCTGTAACGCTGACAAATATTTTTCATTCTTTTTATTTTCCTGGTAATGGTAAAAAGTTTTTGTGATTACCAGCAAATAATTCAATGTTCTTTCTATTGTTTATTTGGCATCATCTTTTCCCTGTGTCTTTTTTTTTTTTTTTTTTTTTTCCAGGCAACGCATTAACTGTTTTGACAGGCTTGAAAGTTTTAGTTGCTGTGGTTAATTACTGCAACTAAATCATTGTTTACCTTTTGTGACTTATGGTGCTCCCCAGTACTCATAATACATATTAGTTCATAATTCTCATAATGCTGTTTAGTATCATATATGCTTATAATGTTGTTTAATACCTTTTTCAGTGATACAGACCATGGGATAGAGTACACTCTCAGGAAGTTCAAGTAGACAACACCTGGACTTGTGCAAGGTCTTTAGTATGGTCCCGCACACCTTTATCTCTACATTGGAAAGATGTGGATTTGAAGGCTGGACTATTAGATGGTTAAAGAATTGGTTGGATGGTCATACCCAGAGGGTTGTTATCAATGATTCTGGGCCCAGGTGAAGGCTCGTCATGAGTGGTGTCCCTGAAGGTTCTGCCTAGGGACCAGCGCTCTTCAATATCTTTATCAATTACACAGCAGTTGGACTGAGTGAACCTTCAGCAAGTTTGCTGATGACAACAAGCTGAGTGGCGCAGCTGATACAATAGAAAGGACAGAAGCCATCTAAAGGGATCTGGACAGCCCTGAAAAGTAGGCCCACAAGAACCTTATGAAGTTTTAACAGGCCAAAGGTAAGATGTTGCATTTGGGTGAGGACAATCCAAAATATGAGTATAGACAGGGAGAAGAACTAATTGAGAGCAAATGTGTAGAGAAGGACTTGGGGGTCCTGGTGGATAAAAAGCTGGATGTGAACCAGCATTGTGTGTTTGAGCCTAGAAGGCCAACAGCATCTTAGGCTGAATCAAAAGAGAGGTGGCCAGCAGGGAGGAGGAGGGGATTCTCCCCCTCTGCTCTTGTGAGGTCCCATCTAGAGTAATTTGCCCAAGCCTAAGTCCCCCAATACAGGAAGGATGCAGAGCTGTGGGAGTGGTTCCAGAGGGGGGCCATGAAGATGATAAGAAGGCTGGAGCACCTCTCCTTTGAAGAAAGTTTGAAGGAGTTGGGATTGTTTAGCTTAGAGAAGAGGATGCTCCGGGGAGACTTCATTGCAGCCTTCCAGTACTTGAAGGAAACTTACAAGCAGAAGGGAGACTGATTTTTTACATGTTCTGAAAGTGACAGGGAAAGAAGGAAAGTCTTTAAACTAAAAGTGGAGATTTAGACTAGATATTAGGAAAAAATTTTTTTACTCAGGTCGTTATGAGGCAGTGGAACAGGTTTCCCAGAGAAGTTATGGGTGCCCCATCACTGGAGGCTCTCAAAGTCAGGTTGTATGGGGCTCTGGGTAGACTGATTTAGTGGTTGGCAACCCTGCCCCTGGCAGGAAGGGTGGAACTAGATGATCTTTAATGTCCCCTCCAACCTAAGTCATTCTATTATTCTAGGTGTGCGAATGACTGTCTGGTGCAGCTGACACACCCAAGGGATGGGATACCATCCAGAGAGACCTAGACAGGCTCAAGCAGTGGGCCCAGGTGAACCTTATGAGGTTCAACAAATCCAAGTGCAAGGTCTTGCACCTAGGTCATAACAATATATGCTTTGGGGATTAAAGGATATCAGCACGGCCTTGCTGAGGAACCTGGAGGCACTGGTGGATGGCAAGCTGGACATAAACCAGCAGTGTGCCCTCACAGCCCAGAAAACCAACCGTATCCTAGGCTGCATCAAAAGAAGCATGGCCAGCAGGTAGAGGGAGATGATCCTGCCCCTCTACTCTACACTGGTGAGACCTCATCTGGAGTAGGGTACAGATGTGGAGTCCTCAGCACAGAAGAAATGTGGGCCTGTTGGACCACGTCTAGAGAGCCACAGAAATGATCCATGGAATGGAACACCTTCCCCACAAAGACAGTCTGAGAGAACTGGGGCTGTTCAGCCTGGAAAAAAGAAGGCTCCTGGGTGACATAATGGCCTTTCAGTATCTAACGTGGGGCTACTAGAAAGAAAGGGACAGACTCTTCATCATGATCTATTGTGAAAGGATAAAGGAGAAATGCTTTCAAACTAAAAGAGAAGAGAAAAAGATTGGATATAAACAAGTTTTTTTACGATAAAGTTAGCACTGGAGCAGGTTGCTCAGAGAGGTGGTGGATGTCCCATCCTTGGAGACATCCAAGGTCAAGCTGGATAGGGCTCTGTGCCACCGGATGTAGTTGTACATGCCTGTATTCACTGCAGGGGGTTGGATTAGGTGACCTGTAAGGATCCCTTCCAAATCAAGCAATTTTACAATTCCATACCCATGCTTGTCTTAGAATCTATCTGGTCAGGATCTGTATGTTCACATGTATTAAAGATTTGCTTCCAGCATCTGTTCAGCACTTTCAGAGGTTTCTGAGCAGCCTATTTTTAACATTGATCTGAGTGAGATTTAACCCAAAATGAGCTCCTATAATCTTTGGGATACAGATTTTTCCTACATAATATGCTAAATTAAACACGTTTAATTCCCTCTGTAATTAGCAGAAAAATGTTTTACAAGTGTCTAGACAAAGATCTTGTTCTCCTAAAGCTGCCTCCCATTGGCTATTACACAACATGAAATACTTGAACAATTTTGCTTCACTTTAATTGGCTTCACTGAAATAAATGTGCTTAAGCTGGGAACACTAGGTTCTACCTTCAGCACACACACTCATTTTCATTTTGTGTCTTGTAGCTGCTGGAGACCCCTTCTTTGAAAACTTTTGTGTCCAGTTTTGCTGCGCAATGATTTCACTGCTGCTTTGTGTAGTATTTTTTGCCTTCTATTTTTATAGTAATTTTTACGTTGGCTTCTTTATAGTCTTCCTGAAATGGCTTTGTTCCATTGTTTGTTGGCTTTCAGTAATTTGCCTTACCAGGTTTTAAATTGCTATTTATATTTATATATTTATTGCTATAAATATTCAAGAAGAATATTTTTCATCTGTTCTGCACTAAAATCTCTCTATTACTACAAATTGAAGTCTCAAAATGTTTTTAAGTCATCATTTCACAGGCCTTTGTAGCATACAAAAATTAAACATGACTTTTTGGGGGAATGAAAAAAAGGAAGTGTCACTGTTTTGTTTTGTTATTAGTTGACTTCGTAGGTAATTTCAGCCACTGCTGCTGTTATTTCAGACTTCCAGCAGTTTATTATATATGACTAAGTCCTAGAACTACTAAGTACAATTTTAATCTTTTGTTCCTTGTTTTATTTTCTTTGTTTGATAACCTGATCAGGCACCATTATTTATGAATGAGTCTCCTACAGATCTCTTGGCACTTGTAGTAAAACTTTCTAGAGTGTACACGAAGGAGTAAGGAAGAACAGCTTTTTTTTCCTCTGTTATGTGGCTAATAAAAAGATCTCTCTCAAATCATAACTGAGGTTAGCAAATCAACTACAGCAATAACAAAAACCAACCAAAAAAACCAGACTGCTTTTGGATAGTTATTAGGATGAACTCTATAAAATTTCTCATAATGCTGAATTGCAAATTTCTTAAAACTCATTGTATTGTTACAATTGAATATATTATTATTTATTGGGAGAGAATCAAGACTGATGCACAAATTAATGTGTTATTTTCTATTAATGCACATTTTTAACAAAGATGGAAATGAAAGTATAATATTTGAGTTCCATTTTAATGGTCTAAATTTTAGATCAGTGCTGAGAATGCATGAATTTTCTCTAGAGGTAAACTCACTGAGATATATACACTGCAGTTGTAAGCATCTAAGTTCCATCTTTATAAAAGCTTATGTTTAGTTGAAAAGTTGTTTACACTTTTTTCAAAATACTTTTGAATGTCCATGCATTGAGGAAATAGGAAAATATCTAGAATTATGTCTTGTAGAGAGATTACATCAAAATTTTCAAATTTATAAAAATGAAGTTATTCAGTTTTCCAAATTCATTTATTTGATCAGATTCTGGAAATGTGCACATTCAGAAAAGCAAAAGTTATCCAAGTTTCTGTGAGGCAGGAGGAGGAGGAAGGAGTATGAATCTCTTCTATGGATTTCATTGGAACCACTTGGACAAACTATTTGCCTTTGCAAAACTTTTTCAGCACCTGCCTGTTTCTCCTACCCCCCCCCCCCCCCCCCCGTTCCCCATTTCTGATCCCATCCATTTGGAACATTATGGTAGCAAATTTTACTGTTTACTTCAGCAAGTCCTTAGGAAAAAAGAAAACAATTACTGATACAGCTGTTATTTTATAATACCTTCTGCACTGTCTTGAGTGATATTACGATTCAATTTCAGTTCATATTATATGTGAACTGGTGATTGCAGGAAATGTTGTGGTTTAACCCAGCAGGTGGCTGAGTACCATACAGTTGTTTGCTCACTCCTCCCACTCCCAGTGGGATGGGGAAGAGAATCAGGAAAAAAAAAAAAAAAAAAGTAGAACCCATTGGTTGAGATAAAATTATTTACTATAATGGAGAAAAGGAAAGGGATAATAGTTATGAGTATATATGAATATATATATAAATGTATATAAGAAGTGATGCACAAGAAATTTTCCACCATCCCCCAGACTGATGCCCAACTAGGGCCCTGAGCAGCAAGGGAGAGCAAGATGAACACCCACTTGCTTCAATGCTCCTTCCCCCTTGATGTCATATGGTCCCTTGGTCACTTTAAGTCAGCTGTTCTGATTCTGTCTCCTCCCAGCTCCTGGGGCACTTCGTTGCAAATGGCCTTGACTCAGCAACTAAGCATGAGTGTGTTATCAACATTGTTCTATTCCTGGATCCAAATAGCATCATATCAGACACTCTGAAGAAAATAATTCCATCCCAGCTGAAACAAAGACAAATGTAATTTTTTTTTTTAATTTGTGAAGATAATAGTATGCACTTTCTGTTAGAGCCTTTCACACTTTTATAAATGTGATATTTTTTCTAAATTTTAGTTAGCAATTCTTGATTGGACATGGCCTTCCATTTCCAAAACAGCTTGGGAACTTGCATGGCTACAATTAAGCAGTCTGCAAAGTGACTGCTGATGCTTTTTGTCAGTGGGGCCCCTCAGGGGAGGTATCACCCAGGCTCTTGCTGAAGTACATTATCACAATTCAAGCATGTCAAGGATTATTACCACTAAACATATTACTACTTACTGGGAAAGAGCCCAAGATGGTGAAAATCATAATGAGCATATTATTCGTTAACAGCTGACACGTTTTTGAATGAAAGAACGAAGGGGGGACATTAGAGTACGTTCCATTTTAAAGTCATTCTTATTTAAAGTTAGCACATGGTCATTTATGTCTACATTGTGACAGCATAGAAACAGCTAAAATATGTAAGAAAATGATATATTTTACTTATCAACCCTTCCTTCCTTGTGAGGAAAATTTCAGACACTCATTGTGTAGACTGGACTTCTCACTGAAGTACAAAATATTGGAAATCTTACAATGGAGGCTAAGAGTGGTTTCCCATATAAGTTAATTCCATATCCCAAAATTCATCAAAATCCAATCTTCATATTCTGGACCTAATTTTAAAAGAAATATTAGCAATTTTTGTGATTTCTGGGGGAGTCCTAGGTTAGGTATTATAATTGATAATAATTATTTGATTTATTTAAAAGCAGTAAGTTTTTCATCTCTACTGAATGGTTCGTATTTGTTAGTACTTACTGCCTCTTCATAAATTGTCATTTTCCCACTTCTTTCCTTCCTAGATTTTTGATAGCCTGTTAGCTGTGTTGTTTCAAAACATTTGAATGTGTTTGAAATACCTTATTTTTAAATTGACTTGCTACCTGTAAGTAGTTGCTTGATTTTCACTGGCATGTGGTTTGTGACTGCAGTGAGCACTGGCTCAGCACCTATCCAGCCAGTGCTCTGGAAGCTGCTTCTAAACCACTCAGTTGATGCCATCATCCCTGCAATGATAGTGGCATCCCTTATTAACTGTAGGCAGCCACAAAAGAAAGTCGCAAGTGCTCATCTTCAGTGAGGCATCTTCCAGCTGTTCATTTTAGTTGTAATCAAAATAATTGTAGCTTAAAATGACACAGGCATTTGTAATTCCTATTTACTGATTTAAAAAAGCTGTTGCATTAGTTCTCCTTTTAAACAAAAACTGCTGCCTCTTCTCTACCAGTTAAAGTTTCTCTTTGTACATGAGAACTCAAAAAATCCAGCTATACTAAATTTACACATTCTTTATACTTTGATAAAATTCAGGCATTACCATCCTCCCTTGAGAGCATCCTAAGATTATATCTCCGGGCAAAGTTTCTTATTTCTTTTGCTAGAGCAGCTGTGGAAAAGATGAATCAGTTGTTCCTCGTTACAATAAAACAAATAATTAATAAAGCAATCCTTCACCAGGTAGCTAACTACCTCTGTTAGTTAAAATTAATGGCACTGTGAAGAAACTTTATCTTGCATTTACATGAACGTGTTGCCACACATCTTTGTGAGAGATGGAAGTAGCACTGCTAGGTGTACATACACTCTTCAGACAGTGATGCATTGGGAGTGGAAATAAAATGGGAATAAATATTGTGTTCATGATGAAAGTTGCAGCAGATTTGTCTCAAATCAGAGTTTTTGACTCCTGGGTATATGCCCTATAAGGAATTGTCTTTGGTGAGAATTGAGCTGTTAGGCCTGATCTATCCAAAGTTGCAAGTCTGTTTTTAAATGTTTTAAATGTGTTCCCTGAAGACAAAGGGTGTATTGCTAGTCCTGTGAGAAGAACTGCCCTACAGAATCCTGAGTGACATTCTGAAACATCACTGATTAGAAGATCTTTTGTTGAATCAATCGATGAGATAAAAATTTCTATTGAAATAGAGTGATGAGTTGTTTCTAGGGGAGAAGTACATACTATATATAAATATTTGACAGGTAACTTGGACATATCTTTAGTACCATTCAGAATGAATTGCCTTTAGCAATATGTGCTGCAGTGCAAGCTGACAGTTATATAAACAAAAAGAACTGTGAATCACTAAAGGTAGGAGGGGAGATAGGGATGTAATTTCTACTATTTTACTATAGCTCCTTGTTTGCTAGTTGCTGCAGTGAAAGAGAGATCACAGCTATAATGATGCATATCAAGGAACTGTACGTAAAGATAACACTCCTGTGTTACCATTTTCTATTTGTAATGGCGCACATAGGCGGCCATTTTTATTGGTCAACATGTTACTGCTCTATATATACTTGTACTACCATGCAAATAAATGATTACCTGAGATCAAAGTCTGTGTAGTAGATCTGGTGACTTCCCTTTCCTTCACACAGAGAAACAAAAATTGCAGCACGTCACATTCCTCCAAATAATTAGTGAATAATACAGTGAAATATTTCAGTTAACATTTGGCTGCATACGTCTTGTTAAAATAAAGCAATAAAGCATAGCAATAATAAAAAAAGAAAGCTTGATTAAAAAAAAAAAAAGAAGAAGAAAAAGGTAGGGTAGTTGATACACAGAATGATCTGAGTTCTAATGCAAGAATTTTTTAGGTTGATCCTCCAAATAGATCCACAGTCCCTTTACGCCTTTATGAAGTACTCTGTTTTTCATCACTCTTCCAGCACAAACCCTTCTGATATAGAGAGGGGGAAAAAAGGCAGAAAAAAAGTAAATTGCTTTTCAGTGGAAACCCACACATCATTTTCATGCAAATGCACCTTCCCTGTGTATATTTGATGAGTTATTTCACTCACAAAAGATTTTTCTGTTAATTGTTGTATCTGCCACTTATAAAGTCTGTTTGCTAAATTACAAAGTCATCCTTCACGGCGGGTGTGCTGTCAGCCACTTCTTTCCCAAAAGATCTTTATTCTAATTGTTTTATCTGCTGCTTGCTAAGTCTGCTTGCTAAATTATGCCTTTCACTAAATTTATGCCAAAACCTTCTCAGGAAGCCATTAGTAGTTACTGACTTATTATATTGAACAGCTTATACGTCCTAGATTGTGTGAAAGTCTGAAAGGCAGATGTACAAACAAAGTAGCAGCCAAAAAGACTGCATAAGAACAATGCCGTGGGAATGGGAAGTACTGTAGTTTGGTCAGATGCTGTTTTAGAGAAATGGGCTTAATGTTCCTTAAGAATGATAGCACCCTGCTTTACACAAAATGTGTATCAGGACAGTCATCTTTGCTCATCCTTCCCCATGTCTTACTGCTGTTACCTTATGTTGTTAGGATTGTGATCTTATCTGAAAAATGCACCTGAGCAATGGCAAAGCTGACCTTATTGCAGAGCCCAGAGACTGGATTCCCTGATCCTGCCATAAAGCTATTAAAACCATTAAAACCATTCAGATTATCTGGAGGAGAAGATTATCTGCTGCCTTTTGTCTTCCCCCATTTTTCTAAACTGAATACACTTGTAGGAAACAATAACTCTATGTGTAGTTAAAACTGAAGAATGCCTGTCTGCATTTCTCACTTCACTTATAACCTTATGCTGAAGTTGCACAGTGATTTTATTTGTCATATAGACTTTGTGGCATTGGAAAAGACAAATTGTTAGACCATCATTGCTGTAATAATTGCAACACAGTGATGCAGAGGGCAGGTTTAAAAAGACCATCTCGCAAGTGAATGCTAAGCTGACATGTCTGTTGCCCTCAGGGGATTTCAGTACATCAGTGAGAAAATATTTGTGCACGTACATGTATAGATACATCAGGGTGGTCATATACTAACACAGGGAACTATTTAATTTTAAAGGCACTACTTAGCTTCTCAGGTCAGCTCAAATAACTGCTAAATCCCTTTTTTGTACTGATGACAAGTGGGACATGTCCTTCATGTAGCACCATGAGACATCAACATATGTTGAAGAGGCAGAGAAAGATGAATCATAGAACCAGAGGAAAGAAAGTAGGGGGCTGTTGGAAATGCTATCATCTCTTTTTTTTTTCTGTACCCACAAATTACTTGCTGCAAACATGTCTGAAGCTTTCATCTTGATGTGTACAATTCAGTCTGCACATCTAGCCTACAGAACATCCAATTCTAAAACATTTTATTTCTCCATGAATTAATAATTGCCCAGGAGAGAAAAATAGGTGCTGCTTAATTAGCTGAAAGGTGCATAGAAAGGATATGTAATGGAGTATATGGAGGAAGGCAGTATATGGAGTAATAGAGAAAACAAGGTGTAAAGCAGTCTTGGAAAAATAGAAGATACCAATTTTTCAGGTATTTCTAAAAATGCATTTAATCCTATCTAAATGTTATTGACTAAATCCCTAAATCCACACTTCATTTTCAAAACAAAATGCAAAAACAAAAAAATAAAAACATCAGCTGCCACAAACAGGGAATGTCGACCACCTTAACTACATGGAGCGCTAATTTCATGTCAATTTTATGAATTCAAACAAATTAAGTTGACTATACTGAGTAACAAATTTTCTTTCTATTCTTTTTATTATTATTGTGCAGTCTCTTGGTGTATTTTATTTGAAGGATTTTGTGTTGTTGTTTGTTTCTGAAATATGTGAGAAATCTGTGAATCATAATCTGTTCCCTGTTCTTAGATTTTGAAGTTGTTTCTGACTTCAGTTCACCTCTTACGGAATTTGAGACTGTTAATTTTTTGTGAAATTAACGCTTCAGTTTGTGAAGCGGTGGCTCCACTGAAGTCAGTGGAAGTCTTACATGCAATACTTTCGGAGTGACAATTTCTCAAAAATAATTGCAGGTTTGGGATTAGGAATATCCTAGGATAGCTGAGGTGATCTGTTTGTAGCATGGAGCTAATCTAAGAAAGTACAATCAGTCTTGTAAGTTAAGAATTAAACACATTAAAACTTTCTGTTTTATTATCAATAATTGATAGCTAACAAAGCAGGTGCTTGTCTTATACTGGGGGAAATACAAGAATTAAATCTCCTTACCAAGAGGCTGTAAAACACAGGACATAAGCAATCTTACATCCTCTGTTTTATTGGTTTTACTTCTATCATCAGGATTCATACCAAGCAGTGTAGAAGTCAGGAAGCTAACTAATTCCAGGATATGTAATAAAAGCGATATGAGTATCTCAACTTTTCGAGTCCTGCTAATGTCTTGTAACCTCTGTGGTGGTATTGTTCTTTTGAGTAAAGATATTACTTATCATTTTTAATGTTTATTAAGTAATGCATGAAATTAAATTTCATGCTAAAAGATTTTAATTTTTCAGTCTCAGTCAATAACAAACATTAGCATTTTAAACACAAAACAAGCTAGTAACACTAAGTAAAAAATTGTCTGCATATGTCTCAAAAGATTTTCTTTTAGGTATAACATTTCCTTGGAACAATGACAAAAGCACATATGAGAACTGTAAACATTGTATTAACCTAGAGTAAAAGAGATTTTTACGCACAGGTCACTTTTCTCCCTTTTTATTTTTTGCTAGCTGTGCCAGTGAATACAGATTTATAGTGAGGTGAAAAAAAACCCTGGTAGGTGTTAGATTGAATTTATTTATTTTTTTCTAAAGAACATTAGATATCGCTTTCTTGCTCCTAGCCACTTTACTTGTGATGTTTTTAAAGCCAGGCATTGCTGTTGTTCTTGAATACAAAAATAAAACCCTGCAGATGGATCCCATTTTGATTTTTTGCTTCCCTTTCCTCCGAACACGTAATGCAGCACTCATTCCCAGGAACTAGATCAGCCAGATAAGCACTTGTTCCTGACAAAGTACCAAATCACCAACTCAACAGTTTTTATCACAGATGCAGCAATTTCAGTGATTTCCCATTCCTGCCAGAACAGCATTGCTGTTGCTACCATGCTATGAATGGAAGTAAGCAGATGCTATTAATGCTGATTACATTTGGCCCATGTAGAAGTGAACTCATACACCATTCTAAAAGACAGAGCATAAAGGTGTTATGTTATTTTTATCTAACTTAATTAAGAAGTAAAATGCTTTTATTTCTTTGTGTGTCTTCTTACACAAACTTTGTTTATGGTTTATATATATTCAACTGCGATACAACTGTGACTGCAAAAATATAGTAAGATTTATGCAGAGCTTCTTCCAGATGGTTTTATTTAATCATCCTTCAAATTGCTGTTTACATAAATAATTCAAACATTGTGAGTGAAAGAAAAAGGTGAGATTGTGTGATGTACACATTTTCTTAATACTGTAAAGGGAATGCTATTATCTGGCATATATATATCAGCATATTACAGGTTTCAATTAAGTAGGAAGCAATTAAGTTCTGTATTATAGCTGCTATTAAACCTTATTCTGGTAAAAACATGCAGTGATCCTGGATACACTGATCTTGGAAGTTGGTCAGCTTTGAGTAGGTAGTCTGATGTCGGGCAAGTTGCTAGTATGTGTGTAGTGCATGTCTCCACATTTAAGTATGCATGGTTCAAAATCTGACATAGCTTTTACCAGAAAAACAGGCAAAGCAATATTTTACTCTGATCTTTCCATTTCTCAATGTTCTTATGTCTTCTCAATAGCTGAGTAGCATGGTGTCTGCCTTCTTTAAACCATTTATCCACAAATTGCAACTAGGAATGAATTTGCTACCCCATGTTTGGAAAAACCAACGTAGTATCTACGTGCTTAGTATGCCCAATGTAGCATTGTTCAAAATGTACCAGAGAACAAAAAAGAGTTCTTATCCTTCAGACCATTTCCAAGTGGTTTCAATACTAGAGGTGTTAATTGTCTTCTTTTATCCACATTTCCCAATACCAAGAAAGAATCATAGAGTCGAAGACTCATAGAATCATAGAATGGTTTGGGGTGGAAAGGACATTTAAGACCACCTAGTTCCAACCCCCCTGCTATAGACAGGGACACCTTCCACTAAATCAGATTGCTCACAGCCCCATCCAGACTGGCCTGAATCCTTCCAGGGAGGGGGAATCTGCAACCTCACTGGGCAACTTGTTCCAGTGTTTCACCACCTTCACAGTAAAGAATTTCTTTCTAATATCTAGTCTAAATCTACCCTCTTCCAGTTTAAAATCATTTCCTCTCATCCTGCCATGACATGTCCTTATAAAAAGTCCCTCCTCAGCTTTCCTGTAGGCCCCCTTCAGGTATGGGAAGGCTGCTATAAAGTCCTTCTGGAGACTTATCTTTTCCAGGCTGAACAGCCCCATCTCTCCCAGCCTGTCCTCATAGGGTTGGTGCTCGAGCGCTCTCATCATCTTCATGGCCTTCCTCTGGACCCACACCAACAGCTCCATGTCCTTCTTGTGTTGAGGTATCCAGAACTGGAAGCAGTACTCCCGGTGGGGTCTTGCAAGAGCAGAGTAGAGCAGCAGAATCTTCTCCCTTGAGCTGCTGGTCATGCTTCTCTTGATGCAATCCAGGACATAGTTGGCCTTCTGGGCTGCAAATGCACATTGCTGCCTCATTCTGAATCTTTTATCCACCCTCAAATCCTTCTTCTCAGATCTGCTCTCAAGCCATTCTCTGCCCAGCCTGTATGTTTGCTTGGGACTGCAAATAAGAATAAAAACCAGGGAATGGCTGTGATCTTTGCTCTGAAGTCTGTTGATGTATTTTATTTAAAATATATTCGAAGTCTTTAGAGTGGGCACTGAAATTTACACTCTCCTCTTACAGATGTAGGATCAGGTTCTTTATTTCCCTATTTACCAGGCAACTGGCTTCAGAAAAAAATGTAACAAGTTCAGCTGTTAAGTTAGAGATGGTCCTCATTCCAGCACAGCCCACAGATGGTGGGCTCCTGCTGGCTCGGAGGTGAAGGCTGAAACCCAGAGAAAGGAACAGAGGAACTGACCCTTGGTCTCTCAGCACTAGCACAAGTGCACCAGGTGAGCTCTCTCCCTCCTTCATATCTCTTTATGCTGTGGACTTCCTTTTCCAAGTGTTTTTTGTTTGTTTGTTTTTGTATGTTTAAATAAAAGAGATCAGTAACAATTCTTTGTAAATTAGCTTAGTTAAGATTTTAGTCAGTGTAGTTGAGTTCTTAAACAGAAAAGGCTGCAGATACTTTGCTTGAATCAAAACATTTTTATGAAGGTAACTTGTAAAGCAGCACATAACCTTATCTCACAAAGTCAAGGACAAATCTATCAAAAAATTGGATACATTCACACAACACCATAGGAAGGATGTGTTATTAAAGAGTGAGTACTTTTTAGAATAATTGCTGCTGTGCTTGTTCATATCTGTTATTTTTTTCTACTTAGGGTATTTTTTCAGCTTTTGTATTCACTAGTGTGCAATAAACCTGTGGTGTCACGCTTTTCAGTTTGAAATGGAAGAATGAAATGAAATTGTGCTAAGAAAATTGAACTAAAGTTTTTAGTTGTTAGCACCTGTGATCTTACTGCATGTTCCACAGTATTTTCTATATTACTATATCCAAAGTCATATGCTGCTATCAGCTACATCTAAGCGGATGTAAAATGAAAAAATAAATAAATAAACTGTAAATGTATAAAAAAGCATCTGTTTGAATGCCTTCAATTATGGTATCTTAAGCTGTAGTGGTTGCATAGTAATTTTCAGGGACAGACACTTGGGAAACATTCTTTAATCAAAGAATTTTGATTAGTCTAATCACTCCTCTACAATGACTATGCAAATGTTAATTCTGGTGATGTTTTTTAATTTGAAACCATAGGTTTCCTTATTAAGGAACACAAAAAGTTAGTCGTGTTAATAACACTGTTTTGACTACAGTGTGAAATCTACAAAACAAAAAATGAGGGGAATATAAAATAGATAAACAATTCCAGAATATAAACATTATTTCAGACATTTGGCCAAAGACAAAATGTGTTTTCCATTGCTAGCAGATGCCTGAACAAATCTGTTCCTACTTTCATTTTCTATTGTAGGAAAAATGAAACTTTTTATAGACTAATCACTTACAGTCGTTTTGTAATAAAAAGCATTTTCTGGATATGTTGCTATTCCAATATAAGATATTTTTAGGAGAAGTTGGTGTCAGCAAAATTATCTTAAATTCTCTGTTATATTTCTGCATGAATTACTGTTCATTGGGCAAGTTTGAAGTTATAGCTTAGTACTGCAAACTTCTTTGTTGTCAAGGTCATTGATCGACTCTGGGACCCATGTAGCCCTGAGTTTGGGGAGCATGACTGAAGTAATGATAACCTTTTATTGAACCCCAAGCTTGTGCAGGATTTGCTGTTCTAGCTGGATGCATGTAAGCTCTGTAAGGCTTGGTGAGATTCATCCCAGGGTATTCATAGAACTGGCAAGTATCCTTTCAAGACCTCTATGAGTAATTTTTCAGTGGTCTTAGAAATTTGGAGAGGTTCCAGTCAACTGGAAGATGGCAAATGTTTTCAAAATTTTCAAGAAGGGCAAAAATAAAGACTGGTGGTAACTGGTAGTTACAAGACTGTCAGTATCACTTTGGTGTCCAGAAACATTACAGAGAAGATAATGCTATGAGTTATGGAAAAACAACTGAGAAACAACACAGACACTGGCCATCGCCAGCACAGGAAGGGAAAGTGCTATTTAACAATTAATTTCTGTTTATGGCAAGGTTAACAACTAGTTGATCAAGGAAAGCCAGTTGATGTAACATGGATTTCAGCAAAGCTTTTGATAGTGTTTCTTACAATATCCTTTTGAACAAAATGTCCAGCATATGGATAGAAAAAAAGCATAATACAGCACGTGAACAGTCCGCTGATGGGACAGACTCAAAGGGTTTTAGTAAGTGGGGCTACATCAGATTGATGGTCAGTCATTCATGGGACTCCTTAGGCCTCTATTTTAGGGCCAATTCTCTTAAATATTTTTATAAATAATCTAGACTTGAAGGCATACTAAGTTGGCAATTTGTGAATTAGCAGAGATAGATTTCTTCCAAAAGATTACTCAAAGATTTGTTTGGCATACAGACTTTTTGGCATTGGAATGTTTCTTTTTTTTAAAAAATTATCATTTACCTATCATTATATAGAATATTTTTTTATTCATAGAATCATGGAGTCATAGAATTGTTTGAGTTGGAAGGGACCTTTAATGATCACTCAGTCCAATCCCCCTGCAATGAGCAGGGACACCTACAGTTCCATCATGTTGCTCAGAGACTGTCTCCCTGACCTCGGATATCTCCAGGGTTGGAGCGTCCATCACTTCTCTGGGCAACCTGTACCTGTGTCTCAATACCTTTATCATAAAAAAAAAAAACAAAACATTTTCCTTATTGAAGTTAGATTCAACACAGAAAAAAATGCTCATGATATTTCAAATCAGAAAAAAAAATGGAGTTTGAAATATTTTTTGCAAGCACTTAATTTTACTTACAAGAGCAGATCCAGAGACAGGCTGTTATACTCTCACTGTGGCTGAAATGCAAACCACTCTATGTAGTTTCAGGTAGCATCAGCATCTTGCCCCCTTCCAGAACTGCAAAGACTGACGACTCAATTTTATCTGCTCTCTGCTGCATATTACTGCATTTTTATTTTTCAGGACAGTTACAGAAAGTCATAATTACTGCACTCTGTACTCTGCTGTCCTTTCTCATGTCTCCTAGTTCTTAGCTTAAGATAGGACATTATTAAGCTTTAGATAGCAAATGAGACTAGATAAGAGGATGTATAAGCTAGGTTTAGAGGTACGGAAATGGAGCGAGCTCTCATAATACATGGCTGATTTAGGGTTTCAAACAAGCAGGGCTGTGGCTGCAGAGATATGAAGGTGGTTCCACAGAGATGCTTGAGGTAGACAGGATTTACTAGAGCAAATGCAGGACCACACAGGCTTAATAATATTCCTTTCAAGGTCTTCTCAGCAGTACAACCACTTCTAGCTTCACACAGTTCTGAGCTTGTTTGAGCTTTTTTCCCCAGACTCGCATTATAAACTTGCCTTCTGTAGTACAAATTGTTAATGATAATATTAGAACAACAGCCACAACAACAAATGCTGTCTTGTTAATGATATTGTTAGAACAAAAAAATCCTCTCAGGTATTTTAAATAGATTTTTTAAAATCACCTTTGGCCAGCCTATGTGGGATTCATTACATAAATACCTAAGCTTGAGCTAGTGCATTCGTGCCTGAGGATGTCTTTTCAGTACCAGTGAGGAGGAGTAGAAGCTTCCAGCAGAAATAGCAGACCAG
Source organism: Tetrao urogallus (assembly GCF_951394365.1). NCBI lineage: Eukaryota > Metazoa > Chordata > Aves > Galliformes > Phasianidae > Tetrao > Tetrao urogallus. The sequence goes on along the minus strand of NC_136813.1, from coordinate 93,976,908 downwards.
CATACTGTCAGCACCCCCTCATCTGTGCAAACTGGCTTGCTCCTGCCATCACCCAATGCACACAAACCAAATTTAGCAGGATTGATATTGTGGCAAATGGTACTGCAGACAGGAGACTTTATGACAGCATTGCAGAAACTAGGACAAAACTGTTCAAGTCATTGATTGGCTTTGTCTGAAACTAAGCGCAAAGTAAAGATGTTTATTGTAAAGATGTTCTTTGGCATGTCAATATGGAACTTCCTATATACAAGTATTAGGCTGTTACTCCTTGTCTTATTGCTACACATCACTGAGAAAAGCCTGGATCATCCACTTGCCTCTCACCTCACTTTATGTATTTATAAACGCTAATTACACCTTTTCTCAGTCTTCTCCAGACTAAACAGACCCAGGTTACTCAGTCTTTTCTCATATGAGAAGTGTTCCAGGCCCTTAACCATCTTTCTGACTCTCTGCTGGGCTCTTTCTGGAAGATCCCTGTCTGTTTTGAACTGGGGAGCTCAGAACTGGACACAGTAGTCTAAATGTGGACTCACCAGGGCAGAATAGGTGGGGAGGATCACCACTCTCAACCTGCTGGCCATGTTCTTTTTAATGCACCCAAGATACCATTGATCTTCTTGGCCACAAAGGCACACTGCTGGCTCATGGACAACCTGCTGTCCACCAGGATTCCCATGTCTTTCTCTGCAGAGCTCCTCTCCACCATGTTATCTACTAAGCTCTGCTGCTAAACTCAGATGCATAGTGTTATTCCTCCCCAGGTGCAAGACTCTGCACTTCCTCCTGTTAAACCTTGCAATGCTCCTCCCTGCCCAACTCTCCAGCCTGTCCAGGTCTTGTTGAATTACAGCACAGCCTTCAGGTATGTCAGTCAATCCTCCCAGCTTTGTATCATCAGCAAACTTGCTGACAGTGCACTTTATCCCATCCACCCCCAGAGAACACCACTAGTCACAGGCCTACAACCAGATTCTCTGCCACTAATGACAACTCTCTGAGCTCTTCCAGTCACCCAGTTCTCTATCTACCTCACCATCCAATCATCTATCCCACAATTTGTAAGTTTCATAACAAGGATGTTGTGGGAAATGGTGTCAGATGCCTTGCTGAAGTCAAGGTACACAACATTTACTGCTTTACCTCAATCTACCAAGCCAGTGATGACACCATAGAAAGCCATCAGGTTGGTCAAGAATGATGTCCCTTTGGTGAATCCTGATAAGCTTCTCTTCCAATTGTAAGGAGATGAGATCCAGGACAAGTTGTTTCTCTGCCTTTCCAGAGTCAGAGGTGAGGCTGACTGGCCTGCAATTTCCCAGATCCTTCTTGCTCTTTTTGAAGACTGAAGTGACACTGTCTATCCTTGAGTCTTCAGGCATCTCTCCCATTTGCCAAGACCTTTCAAAGATGATAGAGAGTGGTTCAACAATCACCTCAGCCAGCTCCTTCAGCACATGTGGATGCATTCCAACTGGGCTATAGATTTGTGTGCAGTGATTTTGGCTTGATGCTCTCTGACCATATCCTGCTCAACCAAAGGGAAGTCTTCCTTTCTCCTAACTCCCTATCTCCAGTCTGGGATTCCTGAGGGCTAGTCTTAGCATTAAAGACTGAAGCAGAGAAGGCATTGTTTATCTCTTCCTTCTCAGCACCCCCTGTTACCAGAACACCCCTCTCATTTAGTAGCAGACCTCCATTTTCCCTAGTCTTCCTTTTACTGTTGACATACTTCAAAAAAACCTTTCTTTTTATCCTTTATCTCCTTTGCAAGGTTTAATTCCAAGAAGACCTTAGCCTTCCTCATTGCATCCCTACAGGATTTGACAACATTCCAATACACTTCTGAGGTGGGCAGGCCCTTTTTCCACATTTCATGGGCCACCTTCTTTCCTTTTAGTTTATAAAAGAGTTCCTTAAATGCAAGAGACTCTTTCAAAATGCAGTGAAGAACTGGATCAGTAGAGAAATATACTGGATTACTCTTTCCTTTCAAGTGAGGTTAAAGATAGGATAAACAGAGAGCAATTTTACTCACTTCTTTCATATCAGTGTATATTCTCAGTGAAGTAGTAATGGAGTCTCAAATTTAAAAGAGACGTTAGAAGATCTGGCTAGAATATTCCCCACCAAAACTAAATTTCAACATAAAGCAGTTGCGAATAGAGCAAGGAGATGAAATGTTTATAGATTACAGATGAAAAATTACAGATCTGGAAATGTAACAGTGGACAAACTAAGGAATAAGTTGGTTTGTAGAAATTCCACTATAGGTACAATTCTGATTTTGTTTATATTGGTGTATGTTTGAGATGAAGTTATTCAAATTACACCAGAGTGAGTATTTAATTTGAAGTATTCAGCTGGGGACTTTACTTCTTTTAATGTTGCTGTGCACTCAGACTTATATTGGAATGAATCAAGGGACATTATTGGAATCAGAATCAAATCTAGTGTATTAAATAATTGCTGGGAACTTGTTTATGGAAATTAATTTCAGATATTATGCAGAAAAAAAACCACACAAGGAGTACATATTAATTGAAACTCGTGTGTGAAGATTTGGCTGAATAACTCCCATTAACAATAATAAAGTTGCAGAATTAATTTCCTAAGTCCTGCTAAAAATTCACACAAGGACATTGTATTCTGTATCTTTAGACTCAGATCTTTTTTGTATTAGGTGTTTCAGGGAATAAAAATGTTCTTATGCAATTATGGCTAGAAGAGTCTATTCTGAACAGCAGTTTATTTTAAACTTTTATTTTAAAAGCAGTTTATTATTAAATTATAGCTGTACTGGCTGATTTTAGTTTATGCCTGTTTTGCATTTAAATATCCATCTAACATCAAATAAATGTTTATTATTTTTATTAAAAAATATTAAGGAGATAATGTTTTCAAAAGTCATATTTGAATTGAACTCACTTCTCTGCAGAGGGCATTTGTAGATAGAGTTCACGAACCAGTCTGTAATGTAAATACATTTAGATTGAAAGTGGCTTTATGCTTCAATATATTTGACAAATTGCTACTGTTTAGTTTCTTAAAAAGCTTTTTTTTTATTCTACTGTGTATATTTCTGGAATATAATGGCATTTTTTACCTTATTTCTGAGATCAGAATGCAGAACTCATTTAAGGTACCTTGATTTGCTATGGCAAACAGATTTCCTGGTTAGTTCACCTCCATGAAATGCTACACTTGTTAGAGCTCTCAAGTCACTCCCAAATATGATTATATAAAAAGGCTGAGCTGAAGGGAGAATTATGATTGCAAGTTAATGCAGTCATGTAGCCAAGCTAACATCTAGCAAAGCAGCCAGCATTTACAGATCAGCAGGTGCTTGGGTGCAGCAAGGTTATTTGCCATTTTATATACTTACATCATGGATTGAAATTCGAAGTCTGTGATGATGTGGCTTGGTTCCTAACTGATAGGAGGTTTGTAAACCCTGGAATGGGTTACTAAAACAGAAGTCCCTTATACACGTAATTTCTTCAGAGACATAAACTTCTGCTCTAATGTTATCTGCTTTATGTAAATGGAAGTGTATCCATTTTTCAGATACCAAAGCACTGATGTTTCAAAAGGCACAATCTTTAAGCAAGAAAAAGTGAAGAACTACTTATGGAATGAAAACTGATTCCTATCATAACTTCAGTATTCTCAAGTTTAATGCGTAGTGGTTTTCTAATTAATTTACAACACATGGCAACTACTATGTAATCAGAACTATTTGTAAAACAGTTGAGATGAAGTTGCAGTAGCTTCTTGTCACGTGTTGGGCTGGAAGTAATAAGATAAATGTTTTGTGATGAGGGTTTAGGGATGATTCTATATGGGATTTGAACCGTGAGTGAAAATTCACCACTGATTTCACAGGCATGCACACACTTCAACTCCATCTGTTTTCATACTCAAAAGCAGCCCTCAAAAAAGCCATACTCATTTATCTCTTGCTAGTGGTTGTTTTCCAATTTTTGAATGTCCTGATCTTATATGGCTGTGTTCCATAGGTTTACAAAGGGATTAGGGTAAATTCTGATTTTTCTTGTAGTTATAGAAATTGAAGTAGATGCGCAGAAGATATGAGGTAGCCATCTAAATGACTTTAAAGAACCCATCAACCATTTTCCATTTCAGTAGCAGAAGCATTATCTTCATAATCATCATTATGTAGCACAGTGGGGAACACTCTAAGTCCTCTTATGACAGCCAAAAAGAATTACCTCAGAGTTGCTGTTAGCATGACAGTTCTGCAAATTAGATTCTGCTATGGGAACCATGTGGAAATGAGTGCATTCTTTGATAAGCAGAGGTTTGAAGTCAGCCTGTGATTTGACATCAACTCAACACCATCAAGGGCTAAATTATAGATACCAGAAACCTGTCATTGGACTTCACTCATAAAACTAGACAGTTTAAATTAGCTGCAAGAGAAATATGAGGATGTGGTGCTTTCATGGTGGGCAGTGGACATGATCTAAAATATATACAAACACCTTCTTGTTCCAAAATTCAGTCACAAAGGGAAGCCCAGCACTTGTTTTTTTTATCTCTTTACTGAGAAGAATTGAAAATAGATAAATTCGTGTGGTTCAGCCACATTCATAGAGTGGAATGAGATATTCTTGTTCTGAGACCAGAGATACCTTACCCAGACAGACATTGCTGAACATTTTCTGTTTGATTATTTCATCAGACTCTACTAGCTAAAAAGTGGGAAAAAAATGCTTTGAATTGGTAATAATCTATTTACTGAAATGGAAAACAGAAAACACCTGAAATATTTTAATAGAAAACTCAGGGAAACTCATGGATAAGGACAATGTGAAAAAATTTTTAGAGATTGGGAGTTTTCACAGTGTAATATACTGGATTTTATCTGATTATACGTCTCAGGCTACAGTTTTGAAATCACCAGAAAAATATTTTGTGGAGGTCCTAATCACTACCTCCCTTTCCTATTATCCCCTCTTCCCTTGGGAAGGGTCCTTCACCAGATACCTTTAAGGGTGCTGACACTCTCCTTCTACATACCCTTACATAAATCTTATCTACTTACTCTATGACTTCATAAAGCTGATTTTGTCAGAGAAGTATAACTGGTATGTGGGTTCTTATGTTAGACTCCAATGCTAAAGGTAAAAGAAATGAAACCACAGAATGCAATCCTGAGGCACCTTTCAACATGCAAACAGTGTCCAAATCTTCTAGGTGGTACATTGTTAACCAAAGTGTCAAACTATAGGTCCTAAGTCATTAAACTTTCTGAATTATAACTTTCTCAGCAGTACAGAAAACTAAAAGTACTCATAATTAACAAGGATTTTTATATTGACTATTAAACCAGAAAAGAAGAGAGATCTTTGCATGTCCCAAGCTTCACTATGTTTGAATTTTCATTGGAGATCAAAGAAATGGAGGTAGCATGGCTACTTCAGTTGTCTCTCTAATGTTGTAGATTTAAACATCCGTTTAACTTGGTATTTCTTAAAATTTCTGAAGGCTGGAATAACTTTTGCTGAAGGATGCTTAAGTGGAATGTGTGGAAGATGAATTTAAAGACACAGTGCTGGAGAAATATGTAAATGTATTCCTAGTATCACCAAAGTTGTCCACATTGAAGAAGAATGTTGAAGTAGAATATTGAAGTATTGAAGAAGAATACGTAGGCTGGTCTGGATGCCCCTAAACTCTGTTGTTTTGTTTTTGTTTTTTTTTTTTAATTATTATTATTTCTGAGTATGTCAAAATATCCTATTAATCTTTGCCGTAGCTGAGAGAAAAATATGCATCTACCAAATTCTGCATTATTTTATGCAAGTTAGATTTATTTTATTTGGGAAGGAATCCAACACATCCAAGAGAAAAATTTTGGAAAGTTTTTCTAATCTTTTAGTCTATTCTTCAATTTCAGGAAAAGAAGAAATTACTCTTTTCACTCCCTTTTGCCCATTAGCTATTTAAAATATTTGATTTCTTTGCAAAGCTGTTAGAAGGATTCTTCCAAGCAACAACAAAGCACATTTGTGAGAGTTCATTTGTGCACCATGCAATAAATTGGTAAATGGAACACTACAATACTAGTGAGTACCATGTTATTAGTATGTCTACTGGCTACCATTTGAAATTTTTTCTACTATTTAGTGTTAAACAAGCATGAAAAAGATGTGAAGGTACCTAAAATAGACAACATGGGAAATAGTCTTTACTAATTTTTTGAGTGCAGCCTAACTAAAAAGAAAGTTATCAAGCAGCACTGTTTAGTGAATGTTCTCCTTATAGGGAGTGTTGGAGAAAAAAAGTAGCCTTATTTATACACAAGAATTTCCAGGAAAAAATATTGCATTTTCATTGTTAGCTTGGCTCCTTTTCATCACCAGATAATATATTATAGAACCTCAATAAAACTTAAAAAACTTAAAAAACTTAAAACCTAGTGCTACATCTGTCAACATCCACATCTTTTTTCGAAGCTCAGAGCTTAAATCAAATGGATGCTCACTGATTAAAGATTTCCATGCTCACTCCTCTTTATAAAGAAGGAAGCAACTGAATTGAGAGCAATTTGAAAGAAAGTAAAGAAGATACTGAAAAATATTAAAGAAAGCCAATGTAAAGTCAGATGGGTGTAAGCTTCTGGTATTCAGGATGCTTTGAAGTATATAAGGAATATATTTGTTTAGAAGAAACTGATTTAATTCTTTGGAAAATTTCTGTTTATCATCTCCGGTAAGGGTTCCTGCTAAGCATACTTTCGAAGTAAGTACCAGCAAAAAAGGAAATAGCAAGCCTGAAACCCACAGATCAAGTCTCAGTGGTTCAGACACACTAATTTCTAAAATAAGCACAGCAAATTGATTGGTTGTGCTGTCTGTAACCATTTGATATACTCTTTCACAGATTAAAATACCTTTCTTGCTGTTTTGCTGCTTTCTAACCCAGAAACATGGACTGGGTCCTCCTCTTCACGCTCATCATTGTTCATCACTGTCACTTTCATGATAACAGTTACATTTATTCTTAACATGTTTTTTATGAGTGTGGGATCAGATACTCATCCGAAATGAACTTTTTAAACAGATGTTTTAAAGCAGTTTTTGAAAAGGTAATGAAGACCTAATGTCTGAGTGGAGTTCTCTAATTCATGAGAGCTTAGATGCAACATGGACTAATACACAGGGGAAATAAGAAGGCTTTTGACAGAGGGCAGATTAGAGCACAGGCTTTTTTTTTTCTTTTATCCTGTCATAAAATATTCAGGGTAGTAGGCAAGGCTTGATGGGGCACCAAAAGACCTCACTCATTCTGCTTCACATAGCTTTATAGTCAGCTCCTCTGGCTAAGTTTGTCATCCCTTTATTGAACATGTAATGTATTTTCTGAAGTCTGCTGGACTAAATACATGCATCTTAAATATATGTAAATCTGCTTGTGCGGTTTTATCTTAGTTGAGGAGCCATCGAACTCATACTTCAACCGTTTTCACATATCTGCATACTAAAGTAATTCCTGAATTATACTCAAGTAGGAAATGGATTTTTTTCCTTTTTTTAAATTATTATTTTTTTTATTTTAACTCTTAATGACATGGCAGCTCTTCAGTCACTCTGCATCCCATTTTCACTGTGACTCCAGGACAATTCAACCTCTGTGGAAGATGTGTGGGCATACTGAAGCACAGGAGAGAGAATCAGGTAGAGATTACCTACCAGGTATTTGAATACACATGGTTGCTTTTAAAAGATCTATTAAAAGGTCTGCTACGCTGATTAGAAGTCAGGTCAAGAAACTGAAAGGAATAACATTCATCTTAACTATGTTCCTATAATAAGCTTGTTTCCTGTTTATAGGATATTTAACTGCTGAAAGCTGCATCTGGTTATATGTATATATATGCAGATGCAGTACACGGTATATTTATATTTATGTATATACATACTATACATATAACTATATGTAAAAAAAGTTTTAGTAAATATTGGATTTCCTGTGGCTCAGATCCTGGGGCTACCATTCGTGTGTTTTATTTACATTCCAATACAAACATATTCAATAATTCTGCATTTATGTTTTCATTAGCAGTGGACCAGGCTTAAGCATTCTATTCTTGTACTGTAATCATTTGCAAACACCACCTTTAGCCCAGTACATTTTCTATTTACACTCCTACAGAACAGTGCAGAAAAAAACATAATCTAAGATACCATCTGTTTAAATGCAACTGTGAAATTGCAGGACAAGGATAGCAGAACTAGCTTGTTAAGGAAGATTTGGACTCTGTTAAGAGGAATGTGCCTTATTGTCTCTCTCATAACAATATACTAGTTTCTAACATTTGTTAGACTGCTGTCACTGATTGAGAGACTGTATTTTAGCTGACATTTGTTCTCAGGCTGATGAAATTGTGATATGCTGTACTCATAACATTTTTTTCTTGTCCTGTTATATAACTAAGTGTGTTTATTAAAAAGAAAAAAAAGCAAACACACACACACACAAAAACAACCCACAAAACACATGCAATTCTATATAATTCTATGTATAGCATACATATTAAAAGTTTTCCATTTAATTCCTCAAAGCAAAAATACCACTTCAGATTCTCTTTCCAGAAAATTGTTTACTGGTGTGTCAAGAAGTTTATACAAACAAAGTTGTTCTATTTTGTTCCTTTTAACAGTCTTCTCTTTGAGCTAACAGAGATAACAGAGCGCATATTCAGGGTATTGCCTTGTCTTCTGATGAGTAGAGAGGAATGGGCACTGAATGCACACCACTGTAGCTTTATTAGAGCATGGCAGCAATATAGGTATAGGTGATGAGCTCAAATGCTAGTTGAGTTGAATTCAAACCATCATGATTGAAATGATGGTTTGAATTCAGCTATGTGGTAAAATTGAAATTTTATTAGATAGAACCAAATGCCCTCAGCAGTCAGAGACTTCCTTGAACTGGGAGTTCTAAATTCAAACTCCTGCAGTAAAACCTGTCACACTTTCCTCAGGAAGAATCCAGATCAGAAAGTTGCTTGCAATTGAATCCTTTCTCTACCAAACCAAAGTACTGCTCTTGTTAAGAGTTGAGAACAAATGTATTTCTTGAAAAGATTTCATTTGGGTAAAATGACATCTTCAGTATTACTGAAAACCCAGTACTAATTTAAAGTGTCTTAAAAGGAGCTTGCTTTTGGAAGTTAATCAAGGCACTGCAGTAAGTAAACTTGTATACACAGAGATCTTAAATTCTCTCAGTAGATTTCTCTCTGTATTCACTATATAACAGGTTTACATGAACTTCATTTCCTTACTTACAGGGTTTTATTGAATTAATTTTATTAGACTTAGTTGCTTAGTGGTTGATTATTTCTATTTACTGTATTAATGGCAGGAGATACCTATCATTTTAATATGGATAACTCCATAGGGAAGACCAAAAGTTTTATCTTTGCTTTCAGTAAATGCTTAATGCATTAATTCAGTTAATTCACAGCTCCCTCAAGTTTTAGAGATGCTACTTTTTTTTCTTACTACAGAGAATACAGATATACAGTCTGCACACAGGTATATATCACTGATGAATTGATGCAACATCAATTCTTTCTCTTGTCCCAGGTGTTAGAGTCCCTCCAAAATATTTATTAAGTTTTCTATGGAATTGCCATTATCTTCCGGTATATTTTATTTTTTATCCGTTGAGAATATTTTAAACAGTATATTTTATCTGCATTTCTGAATATTAAACATTTCTTACTTTTCGCTTGTGAAATTGTTTGCTGCTTGAAGTTTTCAGTACTGAAATGAAGCAAGAAGTGGTCTCTGAGGTGATTACTCTGAACTATTTCAGAAATAGGAGAAATATGTAGGGCAGATACAAGAGAATGGAGGTGAGAAACAAGTGCACTATGTTTTAAAAACTGATTTACGTGAAATTTAATTAGATGAAGATCTGCTTGTGTGAGTGAAACCTGACATAGAATCGAACACAAAAGTCTAGACCAAGTCCCCAGCATTCATGTGCTGCAGAGCAGCAGAGTTCTGTCGGAGCACTGAGGCTAGTCTTGTTCTGCTCCCTGTCCTGGTGTCATGCCTGCCTGCTTTTTTGTGTTGTTGCTTTCTTTTTGTATCAGGAATACTTTGTCTTGATTTAACTCATGGTTTTGACTTGAATTTATTGCACAAATACAACTTAACAGTGTGCATTTGTGTGCCTATCTATCTCTTTCTGAGATATTTTGTAGATTAGTATTTGTTAATGATATGTGTGATGCTCAGCAATAAGTTAATTATTACAGCTGGGTGAAACACTGGCTGAATGGCTGGGCCCAAAGAGTTGTGGTCAGTGGAGTTAAATCCAGTTGGCGGCTGGTCACGAGCGGTGTGTTGTCTGCCAGGGCTCGATACTGGGGCTGCTTCTATTTAATATTTTCATTAACTATTTTGATGAAGGGATTGAGTGCACTCTCAGTAAGTTTGCAGATGACACGAAGTTTGTAGGGAGCATTGATCTGCCTGAGGGAAGAAAGTCACTACAGAGGGACCTGGATAGACTGGATTGATGGGCCAAGGTTAACTGTGTGTGTTTCAATAAGGCCAAGTGTCAGGTCCCACATTTCGGTCACAACAACCCCAGACAACACTACAGGCTTGGGGAGGAGTGGCTGGAAAGATGCCTGATGAAAAGGGATGGACCTTGGTGTACTGATGGACAGTCAGCTGAATATGAACCGCAGTGTGTCCAGGTGGCCAAGAAGGCCAATGACATTCTGGTTTGTATCAGGAATGGTGTGGTGAGCAGGACTAGGAAAGTAATCCTGCCCTTGTACTCTGCATTGGTGAGGCCTTACCTCTACTGTGTTCAGTTTTGGGTACCTCAGTACAGAAAGGACACTGAGGTGCTGGAGCAGGTCCAAAGAAGGGCAACAAGACTTGTGAAGGGCTTGGAGGATATGCCCTATGAGGAGAGACTGAAGGAACTGGGGCTGTTCAGTCTGTGGTAAAGGAGGCTGAAAAGAGACCTTATTGCTCTCTTCAAATTCCTGAAAGATTCTTACCATGATAGAGGGGTTGGTCTCTTCTCACTGGTGACAGGTGACAGGATGAGGGGAAATGGCTTCAAGTTGCACCAGGGTAAGTTTAGGTTGGATATCAGGAAACACTTCTTTACAGAAAGGGTTTTAAGCCCTAGAATAGCCCTCCAGGGAGGTGGTTGAGTCACCATCATTGGATGTGTTTAAAAACCATTTGGATGTGGTGAGGGTTGTTAGATTAGGGTAGTATGGTTAGGTCGTAGTTGGACTCGATCTTTAAGGTCTTTTCCAATCTGAGCAATTCTATAATTCTATGATTCTATGATTATGATTAAAGGATGAAAAAAGGTGGTACACTGAAAAGAATGATGAGTCTCTGCAGTTTCTGTAAGGTCTGGAATAGTGTGTTCTAGGGCAAGAGTGGACAATGATTTGAAGCTGTTTCTGAAGGAAGTGTGAACAGAGGATTTGCTTGTGACAGCATAATAATTGTGACAATTATGTGACGGATGCAACAATTTCTCCATAGTCAGGATAATGTTGAAAATAAGTTGTGAGCAAAGTAGAGAAAGTTTTAAACTCCTAAATGAAACAGAGAAGTGCTGGGTTTTTTTTTCTCATTGTCTTGTTACAGTAGCTGTTTTTTGCATGGGTTATAACTCTCAATTCACACCATATGAAAAATTCGTTCTTATGTCCCAGGTGTTACAGTCCCTGCAAAACATTCTTTTAATGACTGTATGTGTTGGAAACAATTTTTTTTCTTTTTATACACAATGTTCTATAGCATATTTTTTGGTCCTATTCCATATCTGTTGTATCATGAGAGATCATCGAGGCTTCAGTGGTATTTTACATTATCATTTTAGCTACATCTGTAAAAATTTGGATTGTTACTCGTAACTATAACAGAGATTGTGGACAATCATTTAGAAGGGTGTCACTTGATAGTCAGCATTTTGGACTTAAAACTATGCTTTCTAATTCTCCCTAAGTCTTTTGTAGGATAAAAGCTGTGGTTCCCATATCTTAATGGTATGCATCTATATGAATCATTGCATTGTTATAAAATGTGGAAGTGAAGCTGATTAACTCTACCATTAAACCTTAACAAAAACATGTGTAGATTTGAAACTGTAGCTTGGCTTATGCCACTGTAGTATGCTGAGTTAGAATTCTTAAAGTATTAATGAAAAGACTTCTCTTGCACGAGCCATTAGAAGAGACCTATTTGCTAGATGCTATTACAATGCAATAAAAAGGCAAGCAGCTGGTAGAGGAATCAGACCAAGGGAGCAGAGCAAAGGCAGATTCTATCACAGATGCCATTCCTCATTTCCCCACGTTTGAGAAGAATGGCAAGTAACAGTGATTTATCAGTTATTTGGGTGCTTGATTAGTTTTTTTTCAATTGGGTATCTCATTCATGAAAGAAAGCCAACTGAATGAGTTAAATGAACACAAAATTTCAGATTTCTGCATGAAGTAAACCCTGTACTCCTTTCTTTCAACATGATTTTAAAACATCTACTTACTTTCTACACAGAGATACTTTTCAGCTGACAATGATACATGCACCTTCTTACCTTCATCCCCAGTATTTTGCATCATCAATCCAGTTTATTTCTCTTATTGCAAATTCTCATGAGCTCAGATCCCTGTCACGTATTCAGCCATACTCATACCTGGAAAATATTACCATCATTTTTCACATTCCTCATCCTTCTGACTATAAGCTGCTCTTAGCAAAGAACTAGAGCAGAATTCTCCATCTCCTGGTGTTTACATAAAGGAATATTTTCAAGCCTCTTTATAACCTTATTTCCAACATTTCCTGATCTCTTTTCCTGAAACATACTTTTTTCTCTGCCTCATAACATCCACTTAAAAGTAGGTTTTGATGATGATGTTTGTTGGTGGATTTTTATTGTTGTTGTTTTAGAGAGTTAATACTGAATTGATGTAATTTGCAGAACAATGCAAATTGTTATTTGAACATGATGGGACTATGAGATAACTGAAATGAGCACTAAACATTCTCCAAGTTTAAATAATCATTTGTAGCACTTTATCTGAAATTCAACCTGGTTTTTTTTTTTCTTTGTTTATTAATGTTTGCTAATTAGCATATTGTTTAATTGGCCAAATTTTATTAAGAAATTCTGGATAAATACTACTTGTGAGAATGGGCAAAATTTTCCTAGGCCATTTGCATTTTTCAATTTGAGCCCTTTAGCTATTCAGGGAAGAATTTTTCTTCAGGGAAAAGCTCTATTGAGGTAGTTAAAAAAAAAAAAGAGAGAGCAATTTTCCAGAGGAGCAGACAGCACAGGCTTACATAGATAACTTCAGCACAGAATCCTGGGGGATAGGGGGAAGGGTTGCATCCAGCAGCAGAACAATCTCTCCATCTCCTGCTGATTTACAAGTCAACTTGTAAATTTGCTGTCCTTTTCTTTGTCCTTAAATCTGCTGATGAGGAACATTTCCTAATAAATATATGAATGGTAATGATTAGTGTCAGATAGTTACAATTGTTTACACAAACTGTCTTTATTCTAATAATGTGGTCTGAAAAATGAGCAGTTTCACAAAATTGTTTCCACTAACATCTTTGATTTCTAATGTGTTTAATTTTCTTATGAACTCTACTCAGAATACACTTTTATGTTCTAGGCACCCTCTTATATACATAAAAGCCTTTTATGTAACATTTATGTGTCTTTTTGCTGTAAATGAACCCCTTCTAAACCACCAAGATATAAACAAAATAAGCCTGTCTCCAACCAGCATAGATCTACTTATTTTGAACAGAACAGATATTCACACGCTGTTGACAATAATGCCCTGCAACAGTTCAAATAGGTCAGGCATTAATACTAATTGGAAAAAAATATTTTATTTGATTAATCCTGTCTGAAGCAAATTCTAATAGGTATTAATTACCCAAGATTTACATTGTGAGAAGTATTCTAGAAAGTCCTTGTTTTAAAATATTTGCAGTCACACTGTGAAGCGGGATGTTATTCAAAGAAATCTACATGTCCTTACATCTGGACTGCATGAAAAATCTCAGTTGGAAAACACAGATAAATAGTTGTTGACTTAATATCACAGGTTCAAGCAACTGTTTTGTAAATCTGAAATTCAGCTTAAGGGAGGCACCTTTCTTCAATGGAGCATTCTAAAGCCATGCTCATTTTTATATCCAGCATCAGGAGAGGAGATAAGCTAATTAATGTTCTGAAGATCTTCAGTGGCTTCCCGCTGCATAACTTTGTAAATTAATTGACTGTAGGTATTAATGTGAGGCTTCTTCCATTCCGCTCCATTTCTGGGAATTTGTAGTGAACAGGCTTGACTCTAAAGAATGGCATCAGTTAAGCATTTGAGACTATGGAGGAGTAAAAACAGACCTTGGTCTGTTGATTGTTTAAGGAAATAAGTATTTGTCAAGGATCAGACTCTGAGAATGATGCATGTTCAGAGATACTGGGAAAATTTTTGCTCAGATCAGTTTGCTTGATTATCTTTATCTCAGAAAGAGACAGAGGAGTCTTAGCTTTCTTTATTTGTATAAAAGGAGAGTCTGCTGTGGGCATGTCCTTTGTAGGGTCTCTCAAAGTATTGGAGGCACAACCTCTTCTCATCCCTGCTTCCTACCTCATTGACCCTTCTCCTTTCCTCATTGGCTGAAGTATTTGAAGGTTACAGATCTGGACATATTCTCCCTAGTAAGTCACCATACCCCATATGAATCATGCATTGCACATGCAGTTAACTCTATGCTATCTAGAGAACTGAGAAAAACAAACAAAATCCCACTACAAAACAAAACAAACAAACAAACAAACAAAAAAACATAAAAAAAACCCAAAACCCAAATCAGAGGCAGCTGTTCCTCTGAAATCCCTTAATTGGCACTTAGAGCGGGGAATGCCATGGAGAATGCAGCCCATGTGTGATTTAACTTCTACAGTCTCATCAGTGTCAAAAGGAATGAGTGGCTGGGCTGACATTTTTATCTTCTATATCCTGTGATGTAAGGCATGAATTCATTGTGGTTTGCTTTGGCTGTAGGATTTAAATATAAATTGTTTGAATTTAACCGTAGTTGTTGCCTTTATTCAGCTTTTTTCCACTGCTAATCTGAGTTCAGATTTCAGCAAAGAGAAAAGGGACTGTGAGGAAAAATGTGGATATGTAAAGGATATACTTTTATGGAAACAATATCTTGAAAATTATTGGATTCATCATAGTAAAATGGCAATAATTTACTATCAGAAAATAAAAAAAAAATTTCCAGTTCCAATTCTCAGTTGGAAGGGTGTAGGGACATACAAATAGTGTAAGAAGGAGGCTTTAAATGCAATCTATGTCACAAAGTGACTTTATGCAGTAATGATAAGTGGAGTCTATTTCAGTAATTTTTTTGGAGGACATGAGATGCATATTATTATTCCTCGCAATGAGTAATTATACCATTGCATTTCACATTCATTTAGTTCTGCAAAATGTTTGATACAACTTCACCCTTTTGCCAGACAAACCCTAGCCCAAATAAAACTCCTTAAGACAAACATGATATTAAGAAGCAGGCACTTTTTATTATGGTGGCAGTTGTACAGGGGATATTTCCCTCCTATTTGGCACCCCAACTAAACAAAGATGCATCTTTTATATACACTTAGGTACACTACCTCCAGATGCTTGAAGATTTTTGCTGTGGTCATGAGATCTCAACCCCACCTTTCACACATTTGGTTAGTTAACAATAGGGCTAATTGCCCTTTTAGATGACCCCTTACTACAAGAAAGACATTGAGGCTGTAGAGCATGCTCAGAGAAGGGCAATGAAGCTGGTGAGGGGGTCTGGAGTACAGGCTTTAATAGGAGCAGCTGAGGGAGCTGAGATTATTTTATCTGGAGAAGAGGAGGCTAAGGGGTGATCTTATTGCTCTCTACAACTACCTGAAGGGAGGCTTTAGTGAGGTGGGTCCTGGCCTCTTTTCTTAGCAATGCTAACTAGCAATAGAGGGAATGGCTACAAGTTGTACCAGGGGAGATTCAGAGTGGTTGTTAGGAAACACTTCCCTGAGAGAGTGATCAGGCACTGGAGCAGGCTGCCTAGGGAGGGAGGTGGTGGAGTAACCAACCCTGGAGGCGTTCAAGAAACATTTAGAAGTGAGGGATGTGGTTTAGTGGGAAGTATTGGTGATGTGTGGACTGAATGATCTTGGAGATCTTTTCCAACCTCAGTGTTTCTATGATTCTATGATATGCTCATTTTCAAGGTGCTTTTGAAATAGGAGATTAGCCACACAGTCAAGAATACAATATGTCTAAAAAGGAGTGGAAAACTCTCAGTGACTTTTTCAGGCCGTCATTGAGTGCAATGAACTTCCATGCATACAGATGTGCAGTCATTTCCTGCATCCATCTTCCCATATAAAGAGTCGTGTTTACTGTGTTTATTGAACATTGGAACAAAGGAAACATTCCATCATTACTACACAGCTGTTTTAGAACTTCCCTTCTCCCCTCAAAACAGTACAAATTAAATTGCCTCATAAACATTCTGAAAGTGGAATTTTTTGAAACGTACTTTGTCAAGGAACAACACTTCCCTTTTATTTTTTAAGGGAAATTTATTTTTTGAATTAAAAAAATGGAAATAAAAGTATTTACAGTTCTGTACTCAAAATATAATGGAACAGCAGAAACAGAGCGCAGGCATAAAGATAAATACAAATTATTGTGCAATGGACTGTGTGTGGAGGGGTGAAATACAAGAAGATTGCAGTATAATTAAAGAATGAAGTGAGTATTTTGGTTGGAGTAGGTTAGAAATAATTTTAATCGCATTACAGAAGTAGTTGTGAAAGCAAAAAATTGGGGCAGCAGCATTGAACTCCTGAAAATTTCCAGTTGATGTGGGTGTGTTTAAAACACCGGTTGAATGATATTAAACTATGCCTCTTTGTGAATTTCATTTTGCTACACTTTTGAAAGAAGTATCATGGGGGGAATGAAAGCGGATGGAATAAGTGGACAATAGCTTGAAAACATTAACAAACCTTAGGATGCTATAAATATTTAATTGTATGGACTGAGTGAGATGTAGATGTTGTCTATAATACGTAATTAACTACATGAAAATAGCTGATTAATTTCTGCCCAGATTAATATGTTCATGACTGTGAGGTAAGCTGAAGCTCTACTCTCTTTGTGATATGTATACATGCTGAGTTTTGCAGGCTGTTCCAGGACTTCCCTTGAAGCCTGTCTCTCATTAATACAGATATGAAGTCTTCAAGTGTGCTCCTGAGCTTTGCTGGAATTCATTACATGGAATGTACACAGGCATGGGACTGCCCAACTCCAACTCATGTTGGGAGTTAGAAAATGGTTCTTCACCAGAGGATTTCTGGGCCCAGGAACAGGCTCCCCTAGGCAGTGGTCATGGCCCCGAACTGACAGAGTTCAAGGGGAATTTGATCAATGCTCTCAGATGTAGGGTTTGAGTTTTGGGTGGTGCTGTGGAGCTTAGAGTTGGACTTCATCCTTATGAGCCACTCACAGCTCAGGATGTTCCATGATTCTACTTTCATTTTTCTAATCTGAATTTCAAACAAGTATGTTTCTGTTATTTTGCAAATATCAACTAATCCTAAACTATTCGGCACTTATATCTAAATCTCAGAATTCACTATTAAAAGGCTGTAGCATAAAAACAATGAAATTATATATCTTTGTTAGGATTAAGTATTGATTAATGACTTTTAAAGATAGAATTTTTTACTACTTATGAAGAAGAATCAAGCACTCTTGCTCAGAGCTGCAACATTCATATTATGGATCTAATTAAGTCTGAGAGGAGCAA
This sequence comes from Tetrao urogallus, assembly GCF_951394365.1. Lineage (NCBI taxonomy): Eukaryota > Metazoa > Chordata > Aves > Galliformes > Phasianidae > Tetrao > Tetrao urogallus. The sequence goes on along the minus strand of NC_136813.1, from coordinate 93,958,987 downwards.
TGGGGACTCTGTGTATTCCCAGAATGTTACAGACTGGAGTAAGAAGGTCATTCAAATCTACTCTTTTGTCACTTCTTTCCTGTAATCAAAGATAAACTGTTAATTTACAAAAGGTCATTCAAAAAATATTTTTTGAGGGCTGCTCTGAAAGTTATGTTCCTATTTTATTACATTGGCCCATGGTGTCAGGGCCAGATTTTGGTGATATGGCAGTAGAAGTTGAACCTTCACACCAATATTCTGTTACATTTTATTGCTGTGTGACAGGTGGCAGTAGAGGGGCAGTCTGAGAAAATGTCATCTAACATGGAAGTGCATATGAAGGAAAGGTGTGTCATTGAATTTGTCCATGCAGAAAAGATCACACCCATTGACATTCATCAGTGTTTGCTGAATTTTTAAGGAGACCAAGCAGTATCTGTGAGCACAGTGAAATGGTAAGTGGTGCATTTCAGCAGTGGTGACAATAGGTCACCTCCACTGGTGCAGATTTTTACAGGCACAGTACGCAGGCTATTGCTAGTGAAAATGGTGGTACTGCTGGCATAACTAATGTGGTGATAATATACTGGCATAACTAATGCCATGACTATGTTGAACAGTAGTGTAAATGTAATAGATGAAAATTTGATTTTTTTTTTCTGCTTATCGTGCTCTGTGTCACAGTTTCCATAGAAATAAATAGGAGGCATTACTATCGGAGAGACCTAAGCGTGATCATAACAAATTGCTTTGATCAGATTTTTAGGCCAAAAATGAAGGGATGTAGGAATACTAAAATCTCAGGTGTTTGAAAGTTGGCTGGAAATTATTCATTTCTACTGAAGAAGAAAAGAGTGAGTACTGTTGGACTGTATATCTTTTGTGTAGTTTTACTTTCCTTTTGAAATGTAGCTTGCATCAGTTATTGAAGAACAAACGCATCATATTAGTTATCTCCCAGACCTTGAGATTCTGGTGGTAAAATACTTTTGTTTCACACACTACCAGGAATCTCTGTATCAATAGAGGCCAAAAGCCTATAGACTAATAAAAATTAATTTCCTTGTCTTCCATAGAATTACTTAAGCAGATTTTTTACCCTTTGTGTTTTACGTTGTATTCTACTCTGAAAGAATGTTTGCTAATACAGATAGCAGGAAAAGCGATGCTTCCAATTATTCTGTTACTATTTGTTCTGATTTTGGATAATATCCAGAACTGTATGCAAAAGAACACAGAATGCATCTTTATGGTAACGATCTAGCCTGTCCTACCCTCAATACTCACTGAAACTTGATATCTCCCAATATTAGACCATTGCCTAGCCGGCAATGAATATTGTGTTATCCTCTGAACTTTTCAATTGGGAACTACATTCTGAATGGGAAGAAATTGCTTTTCTGGCTATAGCTAAAACCTTCTCTTTCCCATTTTAATGCTTGTATGTTTTATTCTGCTCCTCGGTGATTTAAAACAATGGAAAGTGTGAGGTATGTGAAGAGTTGGCATATCATACACTCAGAATTTAGAGGAAATGATAGAGGGATACTATGAATTTGATTCACTGTGATATGAAAACATGTACATGGTAGTAAAAATTTGACTAGTTGCTTTGAAATCTTTTAAACTGCACTTTTAACTCTTGTCCTGCTCATTTGAGGAGTTTTGAACATATTTCCGAGTCTCCTTCTTTTATGAGATTACTTATAGGGCTGTATGAATGTCACTTGGAGGAGGAGTAAAGACATTTAAAGAACCTCTTGTATAGTTCTGCTTTAACATTAAGCATATAAGATGCTCATAAATGTGCAATCAACTATCAAGTGCATAGTCTCTGTAAATGTCAACTGCTTATACTGATCACTTTAGAAAGAGCTGGAATTTTGGCATTAGTATTAATTACTGTACTAATTCTGTTGACAGGAAGTATTTACCCATGTTACATTAGCAACAGAGTACAGTAAAATCCAGTAACACTATGCAAAGTGACAAAGAGGGATAGAGATATTTGTATTTATTTATTTATTTTAATTACTTTGTGTCTGCATTAAAATCTCTTTAAATTCTTACAAGCAATGGAATATCTACTGAAAATATGCATTTGCCTTTAGTGTTTGTCTCAGGTTCTTGCTTGTCCTTTGGTGCTGGCTGTATAATTACCTAAATTTCTCAAAGTGTTAAATATTCCATTGTCACTGTATATCAAGATGTAAACACAATTGCAACTATAGTAAGCAGAGACCTACTATTTAAAGAAAAAATTTGAAGGTCTCCCTGTTCATTGCAGGGGGATTGGACTAGTTGACCTTTAAAGGTCCCTTCCGACTCAAATAATTCTGTGATTTATTAACATGCAATCGCTTCCAGTTCAGTGACACTTGCAGAACTTGACAACAGTCTTGTACTGATGTTAACATGTGTTTTGTTTTGTTTTGCTTTATTTTGCTTTATATTTCTTTCTACACTACATTTAATATTCATGAGTATATGTGAGTTGGGAATTAGGCCCCAAAATGTAGATGTCCATTTACCCTTCCACTGAAATGATTCAGGTGTGCATCTTTATCCTAGCTGTCAATTATTGTTTGCCAATCCATTTGGATACTAAATATCCATTTGGATATTAAAAATAATAGTTGAACTCATTAAGCCATTTCAAATACATGTAAAAGACTAGAATGCCCAAAACTACTGAGCTTTGGCACAGTACAGGCGACACACCCTGTTACTGTCTGGTTCTGGTAAATGTTTTCTGCATTCTGCCTTGCAACAACATGCTGATCCATGGTGGACATGGAGCTGGGCACATTGCCATGTGCTCCTCCTCTCCTTCAAGTGGCTCCATTAATGGTTCCTTTATCTATTTCAGCAGATTACAGCAGAGCTCTTAAGTAAAATTTGCATACGTAGTTCTGCGTTTTCCCTCAAGAATGCTGAGCTTCATGCTGGGTCATTACGTGTGACTGGGCCACTATTGCTCAAAAAGTAAGTACTACCAAAGAGGGGGCTGGCTGCCACATGGCCTGCTTGGCTGGTGGACTGTACAGCAGCATTGCTCCGAAGGTATGAGACAACCTCTGTGCCCACAGGAATTTGCTTGAAGGAATCAGCTGTGAGCTGAAATCTCCAGTACACTCTTACATCAACTGTATGACCACATAAAATTAACGAGACATCTTTTTACAACTTTCTTTCAGAACAGGCAATAGTAATCACTGTATTTTATATGACATAGTGTTTAAGCTGCCAGAGTGGAAAGAATCTTACAGATCCAATGTAAATACTTCAAACTGCATAAAGTAATTATTAATCTTTAAAGAAAGCATAAAATATGCACAGCAAGTTAATAAATGGCAGACTAATATTTTATTCAACATAAAAGAGAAGGGAAGTGAGGTATTAACAGTTTACCCAGTTATTTTTTTTTCTCTGTCAAGCCATAACTAAACCACTAGATTCTTAATCTTTACCATGCTTATTTTCCAGGTCTTGTAGCAGTATGGAGATGTGTAATAATTTTGAAGGGCATGTGAATATGCCTTTGTCTCTGTATATCTCCCGTATAAACAGATAACACATAGACTACTTTTACAACTCACACTTTCAATCATTCTTGTTGACAGTAGCTAGAAGTTAGTGGGGCCATAAACTAACATAGACATTGTATAATGAAATGAGTTTGTTAAACTATTTTCTTTCTTACCTTAAAATTCCATGATCTTTGAACATATACAAACTAGTTGCTTGTAAATTATCCAGAGTTTGTTTCTGAGGAAGTTTTTAATAGCATTTTGGAAATAAAGATGTGTTTTTTCCTTTAATTTATAAACCCTTATTAAGAACTTGTTTCTGTTTTGGGTTTTGTTTTTCCCTGCTTGAAACCTTGAATTTATTTCAATATTTCTTTTAGGAGAAGAGCATGAGCATCATGCAGAGCTTGACAGTCTTGAGATCAAATACAGAAGTTTTGGCAAACTTCAGATTTGCCAGCTGTGCTGCTGATCATTTCTGGGAGCAATTATAGAATGCTCTTAAGGTAAAATGTTACTATGAAACTATTGAGCATTGTGTTTTTAGAATCTTAACTTGAACAGACATAGTCTCCACAGAAAATAAGAAAATAAATACACTAATGCATAACTCTTTCACTGATGCAATTCTGAGGAATTGAAAACTGAGCCTCCCAATCTTTGGAACAGAAGCTCTCAGTTACCCAGCCTCTGGATATTCCTGAGGTCCTTACCAGTATTGTGAAGAAGCATTTGAAATAAATCAGAAGTCCAATTAGTAGTTCATTTTATTCCTAAATGGCAACTATAGACTCTCAGAAATTTTTCTGTTAGGGTGATAAGAGAGAGTCTAAACATTTCAGAGATATGAGGCAGACAAAGTCTGGAAGGTATAGTTTTCTCAGCAAAGCAAGAAAAAGCTACAATCACTTTTGCCAGTAATTTGGATGAGAAGTGCAAGAAATGTAAGTTATACTCATTATCAGTGTTCATAAAACACGCCCTTTATGTATCTATAAAGGCACTGTAAAGTTCTCAGACACTTTAATACATGATGTACTGACATTCAATACAGTCTCGGATGGGTGGACAGGTTCAGAAACTTCAGGCAAAACCAGATTACATATATAACAACATAATCTCTTTTCAGAGTGATTTTTTTTTTCCCAAAGTCCAGTTTGTGTATCCAATCAGTTCCCTCTTACTACACCGTTGCTTTTTTTTAATCTTCCGAGTGAAATTTATGATCTGAAGAAAATTTAAGCAAGCCAAATCTCCCTTTACATCTCTATTTCTTTTAAGTGCCAGCAAAGATGGATTAAAAAATATTTTTAAAAAATTACCTATCTTTTACCACTGATAACTGAATAACGGTTTGAAGCCTGTGCATAAGGGTTTTCTAAACAAACAAGTTTCTTTCAATATCATTAAGAAATTCCTGCAAGATGCTACTGATGCTATTTAGACCAAATCTTTCCATGTGACTACAGAACAGAGTAAATAAGCTCTTATGAATTCAAGTTGAACTAATGACAGCCTGTGTATCCCAGAGCGTGATAAATCATAGTTTGCTGCTGGCAGCAGGAACTGTTCAAACACATATTTCTGCATTATGACAATTTCTTAAGGCTTCTATAGAATTCATGTTTAATAGGAAACTGCCTACAGGGAAAATTATTAGGAAACTTAGAAAAAGATCTTCATTTTTTTATTTCAGCAGCATCTATAATTAACAACACAGCCTATCATTTACTAAGTGGTTAGTTGCACGTATGAGACCTTTATCTTGTAGAGTAATTACAGTATATAGAAACAATATACTTGTTAGGGTTGACTGAATGTAAGTGGGTGGTTAAATTTCATTAAAGCTGTTATGGAATATATTTATTTACGAATAAATATTTCCTGTTTTCCTTTTAGAAAAAATTGCTGTATGACCTTTAGAAAGGGATGCCAAGTGAGAAATTTCTGCATGGCAGCAACATTAGTTTAAAGCGTGCCTTGCAAAGCACATAAGAAACCCAGCTGATAAGGAGATTTTAAACTTGACCATGGACAAACTCTATACTTATTATCACTGCTTTTTATATTTCATCTCTTTCACAGTTCCTTTGCGTTCACTGCATTATGCTGTTAGCTAGTGCCCTCACATTTTCTTTTTTATTTGTTTGAATTTGAAAGGATGTTGGATTTTGTTTACACTAATTGCTTATTGTCAAGAAAGTGCTATGAATACTGTTTTAATATTAATGTGAAAAATCCTGGGATTTTGGATGCCTATCATCTCAATATTTTAACCTCCGATGCACGTTAAGATTATCCTTTAGAATTTGGTAAGAAAGGCCTGGAAATTTAATGTTGGCTTTAATTTGATTGGAACATAGAATGATCAGAAAATTAAGCAAAAAATGGTCCCTCCAAAAAAGTGTGCATTTCATTGCAGCCATTCCTGACCTGAAAACACTGATGTACTATATTACTCTTTATCTTTGATTAAAATTGCCAGTGTGGATCAGTCACCACTTTCCACATTAGTCTTTGCAAACAAATTGCAAACCTACTGGTACTTTAAAATCACAGAATCACAGAATTGTAGGGGTTGGAAGGGACCTCCAGAGATCATCGAGTCCAACCCCCCTGCCAAAGCAGGTTCCCTACACCAGGTCGCACAGGTAGGCGTCCAGGCAGGTCTTGAACATCTCCAGAGAAGGAGACTCCACCACCTCCCTGGGCAGCCTGTTCCAGTGCTCCGTCACCCTCACTGTAAAGAAGTTCTTGCGCACGTTTGTGCGGAACTTCCTATGCTGCAGTTTCCAGCCGTTTCCCCTTGTCCTGTCTCCACTCACCACTGAAAACAGTCTGGCCTCGCCATTCTGCCCCCCACACCTTAGATATTTATAGACCTGGATCAGGTCCCCTCTCAGTCTTCTCTTCCCAAGGCTGAACAGACCCAGTTCACTCAGCCTTTCCTCATAGGAGAGATGCTCCAGGCCCTTCACCATCTTCGTGGCCCTCCGCTGGACTCTTTCCAAGAGATCCTTGTCTTTTTTGTACTGGGGAGCCCAGAACTGGACGCAGTACTCCAGATGAGGCCTCACCAGGGCAGAGTAGAGGGGGAGGATCACCTCCCTCGACCTGCTGGCCACGCTCTTTTTAATGCACCCCAGTAAGCCATTGGCCTTTTTGGCCACAAGGGCACACTGCTGGCTCATGGCCAACCTGTCGTCCACCAGGACACCCAGGTCCCTTTCCGCAGAGCTCCCCTCCAGCAGGTCATCCCCCAACCTGTACTGGTGCATGCAATTATTCCTCCCCAGATGCAAGACTCTACACTTGCTTTTGTTAAACCTCATCCGGTTTTTTTCTGCCCAGCTCTCCAGCCTATCCAGGTCTTGCTGAATGGCAACACAGCCTTCAGGCGTGTCAGCCAGTCCTCCCAACTTCGTATCATCAGCAAACTTGCTGAGGGTGGCCATTATCCCCTCATCAAGGTCACTGATGAAGATGTTGAACAAGACTGGACCCAGCACAGACCCCTGAGGAACACCACTAGTTACAGGCCTCCAACCGGACTCTGCACCACCAACAACGACCCTCTGTGCTCTGCCAGTCAGCCAGTTCTCAACCCACCTCACTGTCCACTCATCTATCCCACACTTCCTCAGCTTTGTTATAAGGATGTCGTGGGGGACAGTATCAAATGCCTTGCTGAAATCAAGGTAGACTACATCCACTTCTCTCCCCCTGTCCACCCAGCCAGAGACAACATATGATAATAGCAGATACCAGTGATCAGAGAAACTCTCTAAAGTAATATACTTGCTATACTTATCTTTTACCCATCTACTATGATATAGATGGAATAGCATCTGATATTATTTTAGTGTAGCTGTTATCTTTCAGTAAAGGTTTGAAACAGAAGAGCTCTGCTCTGTTATGGACTATCCCCATTCATTCTTCTTTGGGATATCCTCTGTATGTTCAGTGGGAAGGGGGAAGGTGCTAACAGCTAGTGCTTCCTTTGTCTGTAGCAACTTTACATCCTGATCATTTATCAGCTGAAAGGGCAAACTGACTCTCCACAGGACATCTGCAGCCAAAGAGCAAGTACTTCAGTATTTCATGTTGACTCAGCAGCAGTAAGTGACCAGAGGAAACTGGTGAATCCCATCAGTAGTTGAGGTTTTTTTTTGTTGTTGTTGTTGTTTTTTTAAGGAGAGAATCATCAGTATTTTTATCTTTCTTAAATGAAGATTTATTTGTTTATCTAGTGTAATATTCCAGGTTTGCTGTGGACCACGTCTGATACCCTTTCCCATAACGATTAATGGAATGTTCCCACACTGATTAATGGAACATGAAGAAATGGATTGTGTGAGTAAAATGGCAGAATCCAGATTTCTGTTCCCTGGTTTGTCTGTAAGACAGTACAAAACTCACTCAGACAGCAGATGTATTTCTTTTAAGGATAAAAAATAAAAATGAAGGCATGCTCTGTTTTTCTTCTTTTTTTCTTCTTTATTTTCTTGAAGAAACTATCTCCCTTTAAACTCATCAACTTCCAGTTCTTAATTTTATTAAATCCTATTCAATCACTCATTAGAAGTGTCGGTTTTGGTATTCATTGATAGACTATGAAGCAAAAGGAAAGCTTGCTCTCTTAGCCAATTATTAATATATATGTGCAAGTGTATAAATACATTTCTGTAAATGCATATATATATATGCATGTATATATATATATATACATAAAAACATTGAAAAATTATCTGTATGAAGGCAAAAATAGCAGTTGGCTATAAAGTGAACAGCTGTTGTAGTCTTCCCTGTGTGTCAGGATGCAATATTGAGAGATAATTACATAAGGAAAACATCAAGATCTTCGTAAACATTTAGTGTGCATAAATGTCGCTTTTGTTCAAGCATTACTTGCTTTGTCTTTCTTAGACATAATTTATGAAATAGAATAACACTAGCTTCTCTTCTTTTTTAATTTTATTTTACGTTCATACATTTCCTGAAAGAACAATCTGGAAGAGTTCCACAGCTGCTGCAGAAAGCAAGTTGCCATTTATGCTGGTCTGCCCAACTTGCATTTCTGGTAGCTAATTCCTGCTGCAAACTTTGTTCCTGGAAAAATATATTTACACATTTTTAAAATCATTTGCATGAGTAATTATTCAAAAACAACAACAAAAGGGAAAAAAAAAAAAAAAAAAAAGTTATATCCACTAGTTGATGTGCCCAGAAGATACTGATGTGCATGTAGTTCTGTTTTTTTGTTGGCTTCTAAAAGCAATACAGTTCTGTTCACAAGCTAAGGAGCATTTCTTATGTGGTAGACGGATCAGCAGCAAGTGCAACATCTCATGGGTAGTGCTGCAACTACCTGCAGTTTATCACAGATACCCAGGGTCTCTCTGTAACATGCTGCATTTTGTAGCCACTAATGTGAGTGCTTGGAAGGTATTTGGTAAGGTGGTAACTTGCTCAAATTGATAACTTGCTCAAATTGAAAGTAATTCATTACTTATCAGCAGGTAGCAACAGTAGAGTTTATTATAGATACACTGAATAATTCAATATTTGATCACTGCCAGCAGTTAAAACACCAGGGATAATTTCACTTAAGTCCGGAGCTTGTGCACAAGTTTTAATTCACATATCTTTTACAGTTGTAGTGAAATGGTGCCCATTATTGCTATTGGTAAAGAGATGTATTTAACTGGTATTTTCATGGATGAAAATCATATTGAGAAAGTCCACTTTAAAATGATGAAAGGCTTATCTGCAGTGATCCGAACTGAGTAAGTAATCAAACACTTTGCAAAGATCATTTTATGAAGGACAGAAAGAGGTCATGTCAAGGAAATTAATGAACATAAAATAATTCCAACGTACCTGTTAAAAACCTATATTTCCCTACTTTACCAAGTTCAGAGACCAAACCAATTTCATCTGCAAATATGCTAAGTACTCACCTGCTTCTCAAGTACACACATTTATTTTTTTCATTAAGTATGTATTAAAACAACCTTAGATGTAACACAAAATAACTATCTCAGTTGAATGTTGCACTGGAATTCATTGAGCTCAGTAATTGCACTATTCTCTCTGGTCCTAAAAATGACAGACTTCTGACGTGTGGTCAGAGATCAGTCATGGTGGCCCAGCTCTTAGTGTTTTATGCAGCATTCAGGTTTGAATATGGGCAGATTATTGAAACAAAGAACGGATTTGTGTTTTGTGGAAAGTAGCAACTAATCGCCTGTGTATCAGATATATTCACCACGACTTGCAGTTACATTGCTAAAATTAGAAGAGGAGAGGTATCACTAGTTTTAATATGCTGTTCTATTTCACTTGCGTCATATTGAGGGCTTTACTTTGTTTGTTTTGTTTTGCTTGCTTTTCTGTTTGGATTTTTTATTTTAATTAATGAAATATCTTCTCAAGTCAGAATATTTTACAGGCCATTATAAATATCCACTAAAATTTTAAACATGATATCTGCAGTGAAATATTTTTAAGATTTTAAAAGTAAAGGAAAGAATATAGCCACATTAAATTAACCAGAGTGATTCGGGTGTTTAAGGAACTTGATTTTTTTTTTTCCTGATAAATGAGATTTAAGAGATATGTATTTGCTTGTAGAGGAGCTTGTGTTTCCATATGGAGTTGAAGCAGTTGTTCTGTATTGGAAACTGTGATTCCAAGTCAGGGGGATTGAGCATGGCTGAATTCAGACCTGTTAGATACTTAATTTAGTGTTGTTGTTGATCAATGTTAACATTAGTAACTGCATCTAGAGAGGAGATTTCGGAATTTGTTTTGCTAAACTTGCGTTCCTTAAACAACACTATACTTGTCATTGTGAACAGCTGAAAAAAGGTTAAATAGAATCCAGTCTCAATTCTTTGATGTTACAAAAGTGCATTTTGCCATCAAATGAGATTCACCTTTGAAGGTGTAGACATTTTATGTAAAGGTTGTCAGAGGATGTAAGCACTTCCGATCATTTTAGCCTTTCACTTAATACTGTAGAAAATATTTCAAGAAGAATTAATTTCTTTATTATGCCTTGCCACTGTGCGGAGGCATAAGATTTATCTATTACTGTCTCAGTATGTTTAATGTATTCTATTTCCAGTAGTTTCCTGTGGCTGTTCAGATGTCCATTGTGAATCTAGCTGTTTCTTTCCATTTCAGTAATAACCTTCTCCCCAAATACCTAGCTACTCTTAGATTTGTCTGAATATGTTATTAGCTTTGGGCTGCAGGGTAAGAGGGAGGGAACAGGATGGAAGAGCAGAACTCTGCACAGGCCTGAAGTGCAAATGGTGCCACCCCACTCCTGTGTGAGCAGTGAGGCACCACAGCAGCCTAGAAAGCAACACAAACTGCAAACAGGTAGGTAGCGATCCTTTTCCAGAATGTTTTCTCAGTTTCAAATAATCTGCAGATTGGGAAAATTCTCTAGCAAAGTAGAAAGAGGATTAGTTCTTGTTTGTAGGATAGTCCTTAGTTTGATGAATTGGTCTCACTTAGTGCAATTTAAGCTGTTTTGCATAAAAATTAGATATTCACTGAAGCTTGCACTAGGATCTGTTCAGTTACGTGCATCCAGTGCCACATCCCTGTGATGCATCTTGATGACTTCTTGAGTTGATTTAAAGAATATTTAAATACTTGAAAGCTACAATAAAAGGAGACTGAAAAAACAGCATTGGACTGTCCCGTATTCCGAAGTCCAAGGCTGCTTCTTTCTGGGCAGAGATTATTCTGTGTAAACCAGATATTTCAGTCTTCTCAAACAGGTGACAGCGTAAAATGTGGACTTGGTGCAATTTATGTGCTGTTGTATAAAAGCAGAGAAAGGGGGTTGGTGGAATCTCCTTGTTTTTCAGGATTAAGAAACCAGCTTTGCATTTTTTCTTCTTATATGACAAGTGCCTGAAATTTGTCTCTTGGACTACTATTTTGAAGAACAACGTAAAGAGGAGCAATTCATGTGGTTTTATTTTTTTTTTAATTGAAAAATTAATTAAATATAATCAGTTCATTAATGCTTCTCTTTTTATTAAAAAAAAAAAAAAAAAAGCTTTCAAGAGCAGATTGCCCTTTCTTAAGATAATCTTAGGATTCTTCCTAAAGTTATTAATATTTCTGAAATACATAAAATAGGGCAGTGGATTTTGAAACTTTTGACCTTTTCTCTTTCAGCTTCAGTGTTTTGTGGTTTTGCTTGCTGACAATACATTTTTTCCCACTGTTCTGTAAGACTCTAAACTGTGTGGAAGAGAAAAGCAGGAGGACAATGAAAATGCAGCATACTGAAAAGGTTGAGGCAGTAAAGCACCTGACACAAATTGTATGGGATATTAAAATTTTGATGCTTAATTGCTGTGACTAAGGTTTCAAAGGAAAAAAAAGGACAATTGTGCAATACAGACATAGTCTCCTGAAAAAGATTACAAATAGATGTGATAAAAACTAACTATTCCTACTGCAATTTCGAATAGGTCATTTCATGGCTTTTAGTGCTTACATAAAGGAAATGCAGGCAAACAGAATGCAAAATTTAGCTCACTGAAATATGAGTGGTGTGAGCTAAGATCACTGTAGTTTTTTTCGATACATAAGGCTATATTTTAGTCTCTCCTTAGTTCACAGTAAGAACTAAAGTGAAAGAAATAATTTACATCACCAGGGTGAATGAAGTTTGCCTTTGTTGTTCTGAAGTCTACAAGCTCTGAATGAAGCCTTTTCTGGGATCGAGACACTTTCCATGGCACTTTTCTCAGTGATTATCTGAGAAGTGTTATTCAGCAGCAAGCCCAGCGTGCCCTCCTTCCCTTACCTGGCTAACCATTTTCACAGCCTTTTCAGGAATATTACAAAACTTCGTTGTTCATCATCAGCTAGCAAGTTGAAAAAACTGTATTGCATGCATAGGCAGAAAAAAAGAATTGCATTTGTACTTGCTGAAGGAGGAGAAGACTTAGTGGAAATACATGATAGAAACTTCATGTGAAAGAGAAAGACAGAAAGGATATAAATAGAAGGAAGAAGGGTGATCAAGAGAATCTATCAAGACAATTATTGCAATTATTATTGTGTTTGATACACTAGAAAGAAAAGTGCTTGCATTAAATGTTATTTTGTGTTCATGCACACTTCAAAGCTTGCAAGTGGTCCCCACTCTTCTCGGTAGTGAACACTAACACTTTCCATACACACGTTGATTTTCACCTTTGAGGTCTAATTCTTGTAAAAAGACAAGAGAATTTCTGCACATACTTTCATCAAATATATATGTATACGTGTATCTTTAAGTATTTAAGTTTTTGCCTTCTCTCAATCTTTTCTTCATATATTACCATCTGTGGAGAAGAGAGTGTAATATTTTACAAAATTTACTTTCCCCAAAAAAAGAAAAGCATGAAGTCCAGAAGTGTTAAATGCTGGTGGTATTCTTATGCTAAGACTTTCCTTCATTCTCCTTGTTACCCACCATATTGACATACATTTCTAGAACAATTTAAGCTTTGTGCAAAGCAAGAGTGAGGATGAAACTTCAGAGTCTTCCCAAATGGCTGGATCATGTCCCCATTTCTGAGTGTCTGAAAAGTCCAAGAAAACTTCTCAGACCATTGCTGTTCAGTTTTGACAGGTTTGTTAGCCCCATTTTCTTCTCTCTAATTCTGTATCTCATTCTAACTTCTGATCACTTTCTGCTTTTCCTCAGGTCATTTTGGAGACTTACTGACAAGGAGAAGCCTACTGATCAACACTTTCCATCAACTGAGATTTCCTGGTTAGCAGCAAATCTGGAAAACCTTATATGACATGCAGTGACATTGTCAGCTTGGACCTCTTAACTCAGAGCACGAACAGTTAGCACAGCCATCTTTTCCCTCCCATTATTTTCTGGCTCCTCTTCTCATTTTTAGTTTATAGCAGGACTGAACAGTGTTGCAGATTTCACTTACAAGCTGGTGTATTGCCAAGGGCAGAGAGAGTGAGAGAAGGAAAAAAGAAAGTGCTGCTTTGGATTTAGTGTTTTCCCCTCCAGAGAAGTAACAGGCCAGGCTTGGCCAGCACATCTGTCTCTATGAACTACAGTTTTTTTAGTGATGTCCTAAGAACAGTTGTATTGCAAGCCAAGTTATATTTTCAAAGAATTTAATTTGTTCATATTTTTGTCCTTCACTTATTACACAAACAAATTAGATGCTCCATTAATAATAATTTTTCAATTGCAGAGTCAAATCTTGTTTAATAAGCATAATCTGTATACAGATTCTAAGGCACTTTATCAATCATTGCACTTGTCACTATTTTCTGTGAGTTATATCTTCAACTGTCCTTGAAAAGCAGTATGGTATAGTGATGTGGCTTGGAAAAATGGGAGAACTTGGGCTCATCTTAGTGGTGTCCTTGAATTGCTTGTGACTGTGACTAAGTTTATTTCAGTATATCATGCCTCTCTGCTTCTAAAAATGAGGAAACATTCTTCAGCAGAGCTCTGTGATTCTCTGATAAAAAGTGCAGTGTGAAATCCCAGCTTCATATAGTCCTCATTCTTACATCTAATGTTGAGTCTTTGACTGAGTAAGGAATTACTCCCAATGAGTTTGCTCCTTACTCACTTGGGATTCAAGGGCACAGCAGCATTCTCCCCTCTCCCATACCAATTTAAACTGTATGTTGAAAAAATAATATTTTCTTACTATACCAAAAACTCCATCCACTTTCTTTGTCATACTGATACTTCAGAATGCCTAGATGTAACAGAGATTTTTTCTTACTGGATAGCACGTTGTACTAGGTAGCTTCCATGAAGTTGCTTTTATTTTCGTTATTTTCTTCATGAACTGAACTCACCGAAGTTTGGCAACGTTATGTAGTATAAAAACAAATAATATTTTGTTGCTTAGACCTGCTTCTAAGGAAAAGACAATAGATAAGGAGCATGATTACGAAAGCTGTTGATATCACTTTAAGAACCTCATTCCATTGTAATTAAATTCAAAAGGAATCTTCTGAAGGACATCAGTAGCTATTTACAGACCTTAATTAAACACTGTTAGAAATACTGCTAGCCCACTCATTCTCTGTTGGGGAAATCTTATGGATTTCTGTGTATTTTTAGACCTTTTATAAATGTATGATGTTTCAAGTATGCCATAAAAGCATTTGGTTAATTTTTAATCATATGAACTTCAATTCAGTTTCTAACTACTATGTTGCTTCTTTGCCTTCCTCATTTGTTAAACTCTGTCTCCTGTGAATTTTCCTTCCTGCCTCTAAGTAGTTTCTTTGAATATATCAGCACCTTCCAGTGTCAGTACTGGAAAATATTTTTTTTTCTTCAGTTTATGCTCCTAGGAGTAAATAAGATGCTTGTTACTGAAGTTTTTGTTATATTTTCAAGAGCAGATTATGAAATGGATTTAGATAAATGTTGTTTATTAACCTGTTTGAGGATGCTTTATCTCAGGATAATAATAGTATGGCTCATGAAAGGTAATTTAAATCAAATTGTTGGTATCTAGCACACGTACTTGAAAAGAACATTGATTATATTCTTTTTGTCTGCATGCTTGCTACCTATAATGCCTAGAATAGCCTGCAATCTAATGACAATGAACTACAGTTATTCTGATAAAGAATTTAAACTTGAATACCCATGACTCTTTATTAAATTGTTTTCATCTTTATTTCCTGGGCTTATGTTATGATGTCTTCTTCATGTATTTGTGAAGTAGTCATTTCCATTTTGTATAAAAGCTGAAGTACGTTTCCAATAACTGATCTTATATTTGTTTGAGGTTGTCTTTTATCCATGGCAAATCCAGTGGAACAGCAAATGCTGTATGAAATACTGCAAGCCACTGGCATTTTTTTATGCTTTAGCTCAATGCTTACCATTTTATAAAGTGAATACCAGAACTTCTCTTAACTTTAGTGCAAATCAGAATGGCATATCTGTTGCTTGACTACAGAAGTTGGCTTCAAGTCAGAAGATAAATATATCTAGAAATGGAAGGAAAGATATTTAAAAGAAGAGTGTTCTTTGCTGTACAGTATACTTGGCTAAGTAAAACCTGTAGAATTTCAAAGAAAACTTTTTCTTTTCTTTTTTCCCATTTCACACAGCATCCCACCAGCTCTGTGAAAGACTGTACATGGTTTTGGCTTTGTTCTTAGGGATGTAATTTGCAATGGACAGCATCTTATGGGTTCTGTAGGAGCTCAGAGAAATCACAGAATTGTAGGGGTTGGAAGGGACCTCTGGATGTCATCTAGACCAATCTCCTGCTAAAGAAGTTCCCTACAGTAGGTTGCACAGGAAAGCAACCAGGAAGGTTTTGAATATCTCTAGAAAAGTTTACAAAACCTCTCTGGGCAGCCTGTTCTAGTGCAATGTCAGTGATCCTAAATCATGATCCATTCATTTTAGGATTTTTGGCTGGCCTCCTTCACACTATTTGCCCTTGCCATTTTTAGTACCTAAGCACTTGAAAACAAGTTTTTGCAAGACAGCCTGACACAACATTTTGATGACTTTATAAGTACAAATTACATCATATTGAGCCTTCTGCTGTTTTAGTATTCACACGTTATATATATATAACCTTCTATCAAACAGATTTTCAGATGGAGTTAGTAAGGACAATAATTTGCATTAGAGGGCATCCTTTGTCTGTTCTGATTAGCAATAACACTTCTCTAGTTAAAAGCATTGCTTGCTGTGACATTTATGATGAACAGTCTTGTTTTTTTGCAGTCTCAGGACATCATGCTATATATACGTTTTAAATAGCAGTTTAACTGGGACTGTTCTTATGGAAATTCATTTATCTTTCAAGCACAAGTTTCTTTCCTAGCCATCTAAGTCCTAACATCCATTTCTCTGATCTGAGGAGAAGGGAAAACAAATTTTTTTCTCTCGGATTGATACTAACTCAAGATCAGAGAGGAATGAAAACAGAATTTGAACATTCATAAGACTCTCTTCCTGCTTTGCACCAGCAGATGCTGGTTTGCTGTTATCCTGGTAAAAAAGGCACTCAGGCTCTACGAAAGATAATTTTAAATGCTGTGTATTAAAGCTAACAAAGAACAGTATGGATAATCCCATGTCGCTCCAGAAGTTGGGAGCCCTGAGCTGTCCAGCACCAAATGGACATCATGGTGCAGCGTGCTGTGCAGAGTCCATCTATCCATGTGCTCCTCAGTTTGTTCCTATGAGCTCCTATGGGATTTTCTTACAAAGAGGACAACTCTGTTCATCATTTCTATTATCCCATTATTCCCAATATAATTATTATATTCCCATGGAACTTGCTGCTGCAGCTGTCTACATGGAGGTAAATATGTGGTTTTATCAGATTTCCCTTTGAATTACAAAGGACAAGAGAAATCTTACCTACAAAGACAGACTGAAGGAGCTGGGCTTAGGGAAGTCAAACATTTACAAGGGTAGATAATGTCAGGACAAGGGGAAATGGTTTTAAGATGAAGGAAGGGAGATTTAGGTTGGGTATCAAGAAGTTCTTTACCAAGAGAGTAGTGAGGTGCTGGAGTGGGCTATCTGGAGAAGTTGTGAATGCCCTGTCCCTGGAGGTGTTCAAGGCCAGGTTGGATGGGGCCCTGTGCAGCCTGATGGTCTATATATGGTGGTCTTGTCTGTGGCAGGGGAGTTGGAACTTGATGATCCTTAAGGTCCTTTCCAACCCAAGCCGTTCTATGATTTTATGAAATTTAAAAATACTAAATATACTAAAAATACTAGTCCTGCCTAGATTTGTACTGCATCTGCTAATGCAGTCAAAATCAGAAAAATGATGGTGAATTGAGTTTAGATTTGTTTCAAATAATATTTCTCATTTGTCAGTGCAACTAAAAACACCTGAGAACCCTCAGCATGAAATTCATTTTCATAACAGATTTATCCATCTTTTGTTTTACAGCTTGTCCTTGTCTAATAATCACCATGCAAATTGAGAAAGTTTGACATGCTGTGTACTTGCAACAGCAGTGACTTTGCCATCTGAGAATTTTCCTTTGGTTACATTGTGCACTGGTCCTAAGGAGCTAAATGCACACTGAGTTAAACCACAGGAATGTGACTTAATCCTTTTGACACCTTCTGCACTGGGAAACTTAGTACATTGGGGTGGTTTTGCTAGGAAGCTGGAGGCTTTCTTGTCCAAGCTTTACCAACAGCAGTAACTCCTTTTGCACAGTCAGAGGAAGGAGGCTTAGTTTGGATCCCAGTAGGCTAGATTCGTTATGGATGCCTTCTGGCTGCTATTTCAAGATATCTAAATATAAATTGACTTCGACCTCTTTCATGCTGCTCTAATCTGCCCTTTGTACTTTCTTCTAGAACAGAGAAACATGTGCACTCTAAAGTTTAAAGACACCAAATGTAGCATAGCTGCAGATAGTATGGAGAAATACTTGTGCAACCAGTGTAGGAAAGATTCCTATCCTAGCAAGCTAAGCTTTGTTTTATGCAATGTTTGTTGAATGAAAGTTTAATATGGTATACTGATTTAATGTAATAAACATTCTACAGAAATATTGCTATATAATGAGAAAGCATTCATCAGTTCCAGCTGTCTGTGTATTCTGAGATGCCTTTCACTATGCGGCAGCCTATTCAGACAGTTAAATAATTTGACACACTTATCCTTTGATTTGTGGAGATGTTTGTTATTGTCTAGTGAATGGTTAGGACTGTACTTGCCATTTTGTCTAAAATCAATACCAGTATGATGCTGCTTTAATTAGAATAGCTGTGGGTCTTCTGCATGTATGTGGGATAGGTGATGTGTAGCGAATGAAGTCAGCAATGCAAGAATCCTCAGTAGGGTATCCTGCTGGTTTAACCTTCTTTAAGTGCTTTTCTCTTGCTGCATTATATGTGAGAAATGATTAAATGGAGAAGTCATCATTCCAACCAAATGGTAAAATTTCATTCATAGAGTAGGCCCACCTGGAACTTCTCAGGGCAGTGTCAATGTATGATCAAAGAACACAGGATTTGTAGATTCAAGGTCCTGATCTCTAGGATTAAGATTCCTCCAGTTTCTGTCTTATTATTTTTTGCAAACTGTCTAGAATTGAGTTGTGGTACACTGAACTGATTGTTTAGCTTCCCCCCTCCTTTGTCTGAATCAGATTGTCTTAAATGCTCAGATTTTAAATAGCTTTATTAAGAGCTGGTAGAAGTTAACTTATACCTTTTGTGCAGTTCATGTGATTAAATGAGAAAGACAAGATACATAAAAAAAATAAAAGACTAAAATCCATTGCCTTACAGGTTCCCAGACTTGGTCTAATTGGCTTTAATTTTTGTTTGTTTGCTTATTTTTGCTGAAGACACTTCAAAAATTGTAGGGATTATTAGAACAATAAATATAAACTACTGTGATTGATGTTGTCCTCTTAACTTATAGTGATGTGTCCAAACCACTTGGCAGAGTTATTTTTTCCATCAAAATCAACTAATTTCTTCTTTCTTCCCCTCCAGTACATTTTATTTCTATTTAACGTTTTGCATTTCTGAATCTATTGTTATTTTTTCTTAAATCCCCAAATGGCTTCATAATTTAGATACAATATTTATGATACAGTAATTAATAGCAGCACATGCTAGTTGTATTCAGTTTTTTAAGTATATATATCTATTTGAATTTGACTTATTGTAGGATTTCCCTTCTACTCATGTGTGTGCAATTCCATAAGCCAAAGGAAATCACAGAGAATGGCAACATTATGTAAAAATACAGTTCTGCTACAAGAAAGTGTCTGAGAATCTTTATTTAATGCCTTTTCGAATATATAGGCCTTGATTTTTTTATCTGGAAAACTGAAAATGTTAAAAATTCCTCATTTCTCACTTTTATTCAGGTAAGTCTTCTATTACTTACTATTACTTCTATTACTCACTGGGAAGTGCTGTTTTAAACAAAACTACTCATATTTCATAGAATCAGAGAATCATAGAATGGTCTGGGTTGAAAAGGACCACAATGATCATCCAGTTTCAACCCTCTGCTATGTGCAGGGTGCCAACCAGCAGACCAGGCTGCCCAGAGCCACATCCAGCCTGGCCTTGAATGCCTCCAGGGATGGGGCATCCACAACCTCCTTGGGCAACCTGTTCCAGTGTGTCACACCTTGTGAGTGAAAAACTTCCTCCTAACATTTACTTAAACCTCCCCTGTCTCAGTTTAAAACCATTCCCCCTTGTCCTATCACCATCTACCTTGTAAACAGCCATTCCCCCTCCTGTTTATACACTTCCTTCAAGTACTGGAAGGTCATAGTGAGGTCTCCCCAGAGCCTTCTCTTCTTCAAGCTAAACAAGCCAGTTCCTTCAACCTTTCCTCATAGCAGAGGTGCTCCAGCCCTCTGATCATCTTAGTGGTCCTCCTCTGGACCTGCTCCAAGACTCCACGTCCTTCCTGTATTGGGAGCCCCAGACCTGGATGCAGCACTCCAGATGGGGCTTCCAAGAGCTGAGTAGAGAGGAACAATCACCTCCCTCTCCCTGCTGACTACCCCTTTTTTAATTCAACCCAGAACATAGTTGGGACTTCCAGGCTGCAGGCACACACTGCTGGCTCATGTCCAGCTTCTCATCCATCAGGACTCCCAAGTCCTTCTTCGCAGGACTGCTTTCAAGGAGATCTTCCCCCCAGTTTGTATAACTACCTGGGATTACCCTGACCCAAGTGCAGCACCCTGCAATTGGCCTTATTGAACCTCATTAGATTTTCATGGACCTACTTCTCCATCCTGTCCAGGTCCCTCTGGATGGCTTGCCTTCCCTCCAGTGTATCTACTGCACCACTCAGCTTGGTGTCATTTGCAAACTTAATGAGGGGGCACTCGATGTCATTGTCTATGTCATTGATGAAGATGCTAAAGAGCTCAATATTTCATGTGAACTGCTGTAAGATATACCTATCCCTGCCCTGTTAGCTGAGCCAGTTCCAAACAGTGTAACAGACTTCTAGGTTAAAATCTCTGATACATGTTAAAATATAAAATCAGTTTTTAATTTATGAAACTTTCTAGCCTTTCTTAATTTTTAAAAAAGGAGCATCTCTGTTTAAAAAGATATCCTTATCCTTAGATCAAATTTAGCAGGGAGTTTTAAAGGAGTCAGAAGACATTTCACAGTTGGATGTAAAAATGTAAATCTCCACCATAAAAACAATGATAAAATTGCATCACTTTTAAGCAGTGCTTATGTGACCAAATATATAAAATAAGCTTATGAATACATTAAATGATAACATTCGAGAGAGAAAGAAATCAGATTTCACAATGTGTATTTTAAATTTTGCTATTGAGAAAAGCAGTTGACATAGATGAAAGTGAAAAGACATTTCAAGTCCTCAGAAGTCTTATTTATGCTTTGAATAATTTCCTTCATAGGAACTACATCTTTTGAAGAGATGAAATATATCCAAATCTTTTGCAACCAAAGCGCACTGAAACAGGAAGCATGCCATACAGATGAAATATCCCTTATCAAGGCAGGCTTATGGCTCCAAGAATAAGATTTTCATTGCTAGATACAAAATGTGTTTCTTTTGCAGGTAGCTTATGCTGCTCTAATTAATGAATGCTTGATTTTCATGTGAAATGATAAAAACTTGCTGACAGTCTTTGTAAAAGTAGAGTTTACTGAAAGCAAATTTGGACAAAAAATCATAGTTAAATAGTTGGTTCTGCTGTCATATTTCATTTTCAGTCCTGAATGAAAGTTAGTAAGATTGGCAATTCAAGGCTTGAGTGCCAGCAGCCTTGATGGTGGTAAGGATGCTTCTGAGATAGGCATAGTGGTCCCTGGTAAAGTTGTCTTTTCACTTTCCCTTTCATGGTGTTTGTTGTTGTTGTTGTGGTTTGTTTCCCCCCCCCCCCCCCCCCCCCCCCATTTTTATTTGCTGAACAGTAATCTTTTGAACCAAGGAAAATCCATATGGAAGTCTTTACGTCAGACATGGAAAGTTTTTATTCAAACCTGGTGTTACATGGAAAAATATCTAGCAAGTGCCTATTCTCTTGGTAAAGGAAGAAGGAAACAAAGAGTACATAAGCACATAAAGGAGTCTCAAACTTCAAAAGCCTTGACATTGATCAGGCAGATATAACAATGTCCTGCCTAATCCCTATCTAGAGGGAAGCTGTTAGAGACAGGTGATAGTCTTGCCAATAATGTAGCAGACAGAAAATACTGGACAAGGAATTTCTGAGTAATTCAAAGATGTCTTCACTGTAAATCATCTTACTGGTGTCTTGTTTTGTTCCCCGTGTGTAAATCTCACTCTTCTAAACACTGATATTTAAGGTCAAATTCATGAAGTTTCAGATGCTGCAATTCACTTCAATGATTTCAATTCAGTGAAGTGTTTCACATATTTAGATTGTGTCAGTGCTTGTCTTTTTGTCCCATAAGTCTCAGAAGATGTCAAATAGAAGTCATTAAACATGATTAGAGTTTAATTACTTTTCTCTGCTTTTGAAGAGTGGACAAATACTTTGCTGTTACTTTGCCAGGCGTCTATATGTACTTATATTTTCTGTCATATATATATATGTATATATTTTTGACTGTTTTTCTTTAAAAATCATTTAAGTACAAACCTGAAAAATCTAGTATAAGTTAAATAGGCTGGGCATTGGAATAAACTTGTTGTGCTCAGTGGTATCTCTCAACTCTTGTAACAATTGAGCTCTTCCAAAGTGTTTTGTTTTGTTTTGTTTTGTTTTGTTTTGTTTTCCTCAGAATGCAGGTATTACTGTTCAGAAAAGATGGTTTTACTCAGTTCTTTGCTGAAGAATGCTATTGATGATGGACATTACAACAGTGATGCTAAGGCTCCTCATCCTATCAGGACTGTTTGCCCATCTCTCCCTGATTCCCCTTCTTAAGAAGGTTTCTCATGATTTTCTTCTCTTTAAGAAGGTTTCTGATGATTTTCTTCTCTTTAAGAGGAGCAGTGGCTAGGAAGGCAAAATACCAAAAAGGTTTTCTAATTTGTGAAATGAAATCAAATAATGTATGGAATCAAAAGGAAAATTCATACCAGTACTTGAACATGAAAAATTGCTCACAGATTTAGCATTTTTGGTGGATTTGATCACTAATTTATATGAGTTAAGCATGCATCTTCGAGGTGAATATCAACTTATCTGTGCTGTGTTCCGAATTGTCTGTGCATTAATTTAAAAAAACAAGGACAAATATGCACTAGCTTTATGCTTTAACCTTTTTAAAAAATATATTTTAATAAAACCTTTGAAGAAAAGAAGTTTTGTTACTTATATACATTAACTATATTATATATTTTATATGCAGCCCAAGACAATTCTTCTTCACTTAATGCAGATTGGGCAAGCCAAAAGATTGGATACCCATGATCTATGTCTTTGTAATTCTACCAGAAAATAACATGCATTTTCTATGTTTTGACGATGAGGAGTATCAAAATCTCTTGAACTGTGTAGGGGGAATGAAATACCAAACCAAAACCCAAAGCACAAAGCAACACAACAGACTTCATAAATGAATCACAAAACCACAGAATCATGAAAGTTGGAAAAGTCCTCTAAGATTATCAAGTGCTACTGTTGACCCACCCCCTCTATGGCCACTGAACACATTCCTCAATGCCACATCCACACAGTTCTTGAACACCTCCAGGGACGGTGACTCCACCTCCCTGGGCAGCCTGTGACACTGCCTCACCACTCTTTCAGAAAATAAATTTTTCTTTATATCCAATCTGAACTTCCCCTGGTGCAACTTGAGGCTGTTCCCTCTTGTCCTATTACTAGCTACCTCATAGAAGTGACTGACCTTGCTACAACCTTCTTTCATATTGTTGTAGAGAACAATTGATCCTCTTCATCTCCAGACTAAAGAGTGCCTGTACCTTCAGCTGCTCCCTGCAAGATTTGTGCTTCATATTCTTCACCAGACTGTTTGTCCTTTTGTGGATGTGCTCTAGGGCCTCAATATCTTGCTTATAGTGAAGTGCCTAAAACTGAAAACAATATTCAAGGTGTTTCCTCCTGAGTACAAGGGACAATCACTTCCTACGCTATTTCTGATGACTTCATGTTTAAATGTTAACTTTCTTTTATTGTTCATCTTTTGACTTAATTTATATACATAAATTATGCATTCTATGTTTGTAATAAATGCATGGGAGAACAATACTGTAATGTAGTGAACTTCCTTCCCATATTTTAGATACTTCATGAATATTGTAGAACAAATAAAATCATAAAATATATCACTACTCTTTCAGTAAAAGCCCTACCTGACAATGGTGGCTGGGAAGGAAATTCTGGTTCTTGTCTTCACAACTGTAATCTGTTTTGTTGCTTACATGCACGAACAGAGAAGCTTCCTAAGAAATAAAGCAATGCCAGGAAAATGTAATTATAAAATCGTAAATTGTAGCATGGCAAAATAATACGTTCAGATATAAAACTCAACATAAAAGCAGAATGGCTTAGATTTAAAATCAATTAACTTCCTCTATTTTTTAACGCTTCGACTTGCATTAAAATTTTGTAATTTGAATATTTTATTAACCCAAAAGAACTGTCTTCTCGCTTGCTCTGCGCCTACCAAAATGTGTCATTATTTTCCTCTGCATCACTTAAAGCAAAAAAAATTGGCCCTAAAATTTGTCCTTTGCTAGTAGTGATCTAATATTAATTCGCCTTTATAGCTTATATGAGAGATGAATACACTCTTATTGCTTGAACTAGAAATGGATATACTTTGCAATAGTTTGCACTATGCAACAGTGCTAATTAATGGACACTATGTAATAGCATTTTCAGGTACTACTCTCTCTCTTATAAAATGCATGCCAGAAATAATCAAACATCTATTTCAGTTAGCAGGGGGGAAGTCTTGAGGGGACTGTGATGTGAACTGAATCAAATGCCAGTTTTGCTAGTTGGGTCTTCAGGAATATTCTTAGTCATATGTGTGCTCTGAGAGTAATGGTATTCATTTTCAGATATACGGCTTATCTGGTCCCTTCTTCCTACTGAGAATCTCTGTCAGAGAACTGAAGTGTTGTGAAAAGAATGTATAATTATTAGAAGTCATTATTTATTTGACAATCACGTGTTCTCCACGTAATACCACCTTTAGGACTATGTCAGAAAAGACAGAAAAGATGAGCTGCATCCCAAAATATATTTAAAAATAGACTACAATGTTGATTTATAAGATGCAGAATGCCAGCAAAATTCAAAACAGATTCTTGCCAAAGCTATGGGTCTATATGGTATTTTCATGGAGGAATGATGATCCACAGTGGAATAATCTATGGACAGTAAATCAAGAACAGGAGTTTATTTCCAGTTCTGCTAGTAAGTCAGAGAATCATTGTATGATTTGGGTTGGAAAGGACCTTAAAAATCATCTAGTTCCAATCTCCCTGCCATAGGTAAGGATACCTCTCACTAGATCAAATTGCCCAGGACCCTACCCAACCTGGCCTTGGACGTTTCTAGGGATGGAGCATCTGCAGCTTCTCTAGACAACCTTTTTCCAACACCTCACCACTGTCTAAGTAAAGAATTTCTTCCTAATATCTAATCTAAAGCTACTCTATCAGTTTCAAGATATTACTCCTTTTCCTATCACTTCACTCTGACAGACTTCTCTAGCTTTCCTGTACGCCCCTTTAAGTAAAGAAAGGAGGCTATAAGGTCTCCCTTGAGCTTTTCCTTCTCCAGTGTGAACCACCCCTACTCTCTCAGCTGCTCTTCATAGGAGAAGTGCTTGAGTCTATAGGGCTGCTCTCTATCCCTTCTCTGCACAGCCTGTATTTGTGCTTAAGGTTGCCATGACCCAGGTGTAGAACCTTGCACTTGGTCTTATTGAACTTCATGAGGTTCACACAGGACCACTTCTCAAATCTGTAAAGGTCCCTCTGGATGACATCCCTTCTCTCCAGTATGTTGACTGTACCATACAGCTTTTTGTTGCCTGCAGCGTTACTGAGAGTTTGCTGTTTGGTTTCCTGAGGTTTCCTATTTTCTTGTAGACAGGGCTTACATTTCCCTTAGTGTTTCTTTCATTGTGGATGTCTCTATTGAAGCTTTTCTTGTTGCTCTTGACTTCTCTGGCCAAATTTAATTCTATCAGCCCTTTTCCTTCTTCTTCCCATTCACTTTCCCTTCCCCACCTCATTCTTCTTTCCCTTTCCCCCTTCCCTTTCCCCTTCCCCTTCCCCTTCCCCTTCCCCTTCCCCTTCCCCTTCCCCTTCCCCTTTCCCCCTCCTCTCCTCTCCTCTCCTCTCCTCTCCTCTCCTCTCCTCTCCTCTCCTCTCCTCTCCTCTCCTCTCCTCTCCTCTCCTCTCCTCTCCTCTCCTCTCCTCTCCTCTCCTCTCCTCTCCTCTCCTCTCCTCTCCTCTCCTCTCCTCTCCTCTCCTCTCCTCTCCTCTCCTCTCCTCTCCTCTCCTCTCCTCTCCTCTCCTCTCCTCTCCTCTCCTCTCCTCTCCTCTCCTTCCCTTTCATTCTCTTTTTTTCCCCCCTAATTGGTATGTTAACAAATGCTTTAAAAATACATTACTAATTCTACACAATTTCACTGAAAGATATTGAGTCATTACTAAAGAAGTTGGATTGCTTTCCTTGCATTTAAATTTGCAGTTATAATTGCAGAAGCATGGCAACAAAATAATAGAATTTCTTAAAACTTGGAGGAGAAATTACACTGTTAGTTTAGATGTTATAGAAACTATCACTGAAATACTGTAGAAATTAAAATCACTTCACCACTTATTAAAGCATAGTGACACCATTGCTAACTTAGCTTTTTCTTCTTCCAAAACTGAAGGTGACAAACACGATGCTTGCTCACCCATTTTTCATGTGATCTAGCAGAAATATTGCAGCCATGTATTTGGTGGCCTGTCATAGTATGACATGCACTTTAATTCAATTGTTACTATTATAAGTCTTGAATCCATGGGAGGAAAATTGCAGGTAAAGACAGAAATAATAAAGATTACATGATTTAACTACAGCATTATTTTTTTTCCAGCTTTAATTGTGATATCCACTCTTTCTTCTATGAATCATGAATACAAATGTTTACAAAGAAAGGTGTTTGGTTTAGCAGAAGAGACAAGTCTGAATAAGAATTTCATTCTTTTTACAGGACATTTTGAGGCTATATGAGGTGTTTGCTGCAGCTGTCTTTCTCTCTCTGTATGTGACTTCTTGTGTACACTATTTTGAGAACTTCAAAATCTCATATGGAAGTTCCACTCCTCTAGATTTTGGAAGAGTTTAAAATTAAAAAATGATTTTTGAGGTTTATATTAGCTTTTTAGTAGATCTGGCATTTGTGAATGTCTTTTGCGTGTGTGACTCCCTGAAGTAGTATCTTTAAATGAAACTAAAATAAAAAAAGTCATCTCATCAAACTGAATTTGAACATGTCAATTTTCTCTTTTCAACTAGTGATATGATGCTAGATAGCAGTATAATTTGAAAAAGATGGCTGGAAAGGTATCTGGTCTCTATAATGTAGAAAATGTGATTATCTAATTTGTATCAAACGGGTAGTATGAACATCTATCTGATATTTAAAACTGTGTCTTAACATATCTTTGGATACATTAAGACACTTCTTCTCAAGTAGTAATAACTTGTGGATGAATTCAATAAGGCAAGGCAAGGAGAAATAAACATTTTAAAGCATGTGAACATTCTGGCATTTCAGCTGCTGATGAATGATGAATGTGCTGATAGATATCATCTATCACAGCCAAATGTTTGTTTCGATGAACTATCGAAAAACAACAGAAGGAGAAATGGGAGAGAACATTAAAATGGATGAAAGAACATTCTCAAAAATAATTAAATAAGTAAACACTATCCACTCATAAATACATAGAATAGAAATACATAGAATACATCCTAGTTTCCAGTAAAAACTGCTTCATGTACATATATTGCTATTGTGACTATTATTATTTAACATTTCTCCTTGTTCAGATATGTTTAAATCTGTGAAGTTTTGAAATTCAACTTAAAATTACTATGAGCATAAAATGAGAAAGCTCTGCTATGAAAAAGCAACTCTCTTGCCCTTAAATTGCAGAGGGAAAAAAATAATAATAAAAAAGCAACTAAAAAGCAAACAAAAAACCACCTACTTCATTCTGTCCTACTAATCTTTTTTTAAATATATATATATATTTAAAACTGCTTTGATTTTCATCTTTCACAGCACCTTATGCAGAATGGTTTGCAAATTTAGTGAAGTAGTATAGAACTAAGTAAGCATCTAACAACAGGGTAAATCTGAGAGAACTTTGAAAAGATAGTGTTTTCCAGAGAGATTTCCATTGAGATTCATAACCTAAGAAATGGATTAGCACTGAAAGCTGTTTTAGATATCAGGAGCTGCAAATAAGAAGAAATTCACTTGCCATGCCTACTAATTCAATGACAGAATAAAATAACACAGTAAGAATTTTCTAGTAAAAAGTAGGTAGGAATAGCATGAGATTTAGAAATAGTCTGGAATAGAACCAGGGAAGGGAAGGGAAGGGAAGGGAAGGGAAGGGAAGGGAAGGGAAGGGAAGGGAGGAGCAACATAGAAATTAAGATTAATTTCCTCTGACTGTTCCTTCCTTCTTGTTAATTTTGGGGAAAACTAGATTGGTTGTTGCCACATTCTTTGTCTCTTTGTCAGCTCTGCAACAGTTAAATGAATCTCAGTTGGGATGGTGGGAGGAGCAGTGTACTCCTAGAGTTATCCTCAGAGAGAAGGCAGAGATGAGACAATTTATTAGAGTAACACTATCTTAGCAAGGACTGTTTAACAAAAGACCCCACTCTACGTGTGTATGTAACATGGAAGAAAGAATATGAAAATAAAATCTAGAAAAAAAAGAAACAGGAGTGAACAGAAATAAATGAGATTTCTAATGCAGAATCCTGGTTTTCTAGTCTGAAAGTAAGTGAGTTTCTTTTCTGACTTAGTGAAGGTCCAGCAGAGTTTTAGGAGAGAGGTTGGCCCAGAATATTGTAGCACTATAACAGATGATGATCAAAGGATACATATCCCAGTATCAGCCTTTTGTGAAACTGCTTTCTGAGACCTTAAACATTTTCCTTTCACTATCTACAAGGAAGGGTGCAGCAGCTTCTCTCACCTGCAAGTGAATACTGTTTTCCACTGCAACTAGGACACAGTTTGTGGTGACAAAACAGATTATATATTATTTAGACTTCATCATTTCAGCTTCAGCTGCCTACTGACAAAAGCACTGAAACCCACTCCTTTCATATGAAACTTTTGTTCTTGTGAGTGTTCTTAGAGCATATTTGTCTGCATTTTATCATTATATCATATTGAAAAAGGGAAAAAAGACTAAACTGAATATGAAAAATATTTCTATGATATAAACATTATGCAAATTATGTTTTTACTACAGATGCTGATCTATGCCGTAATGTGGTAGCGCTCTTTTTAATCTTGCATTGTTATGTTACAATTTATATTGATACAAAACTCCTTAGTTTGCACGTAGAAAGCAAAAATCCATTATTATTTTATTTGTAAATGCATGCCA
Organism: Tetrao urogallus; assembly: GCF_951394365.1. Taxonomy (NCBI): domain Eukaryota; kingdom Metazoa; phylum Chordata; class Aves; order Galliformes; family Phasianidae; genus Tetrao; species Tetrao urogallus. Next base: position 93,929,841 of record NC_136813.1, on the reverse strand, counting down.
TCTCAGTAATTTAAAAAAAGATAAACCAAGCTATTTACATTGATCAGTTAGTATCATTGCAAGAAGATGACATTCAGAATATAACATTTATTTTAATAATCCTTAAAATAAATACACTGTCTTTGAGAAAAAAAAAATATATATATATAAGCTCCAGAATAATTAAAGTACAAAAAGACCCCTGGAGGTCTCTGGTTCTATCTATCTCTTACATAAAACAAGGTCAGGTATGGGATCAGGTCAGGTCTTTTTTCTCATTAAGTCTCAGAAACCTCAACAGTGGAGCCTGTACAGTCTCTGGGCTTAACTGTCCTTTATGGGGAAAAAGTTTCTCTCTATGTCCAACCTGAACCTCTTTGTTTCTATTCCCTTTGTCTCTATCAGTTCTATCCGCTCTTTGACATCCACAAAATTACAGACAGGCAGCCACTAAGATTCCCTGTGGTTCTCTCTTCTCCGGGTTAATCACTGATTCCTGCATTCCTCCCTATGGGGCAAGTGACCTAGGATTTAAACAGGTTGGTGGCTCTCCCCACACCTTGATGTACTTTGTCACTGTCTTTCTTGTGCTGGGGGATCCCAAACTGGACAAAGTATCTAGATGCAGTCTAACCAGTGCTAATTAAAAAGAGCACAAACCCTTCTCTCAGTCTATCAGTTGTGCCCCCTTGAATAGCATCCCAGGACAGTGCTGGTTATTTTTGCTGCCAAGGCAGGCTGCAGACCCATTCTTAACTTGGAAAGCAGGAAAACCTGAAAGTAATTGTCCCTTGCAGGGCACCACATCCATGGGCAACCAACTCCGTGTACAAGGTTGAACCAAAGGTGGAAATACTGCTGGCAAAGGTAAAGCAGTCAAACAGGATTGCACAGCTTCACCAGCTTAAGTGAGTGTACTGTCTCTTGGCCAATGGAAACTTGAAGCTGTCATCTGAGAGGTGGTGAAAGGGGACAGAGTAGGGATTGTTATCTCCTTGCTATACCAATCCTGGTTAGTGAATAACAATCCAAAGTTTTATTTCTGTGTTCTTGAGTGGTAGTGTTCTGTCCCAAGAATTACTCCATGACATCTGATGGGGAATGAGGCTATGGGTGTCTCTGCTATGAAGTGGTCCTATTCTTTTGTCAGCAATGCTATGCATTGCTTTTACGTGCCATTTGGGCAGAATCATCTTGGTGTACTGATGGTGTGAACTTTTACTCTTCACTGGGTTCAGTGGTTCAAGAAAGATCTCAAGCCTCAGCCCATGCCATTTATTGGTCTGAGTATATTGTTGCCCCTCAAAGTACAGAGAGTGTCAATCCAAGTGGCACTGTGCCTTTGGCATGCTTGTGTGACATCTGTCCTGAAGGTGTCTGTTACAGCATTTTGCTTTCTGTTTGTTGAGAGCAAGCATTTGTGTGAGCCACATCTGTGTACGTTAGATGCATTTTTTTTATTATTCTGGGGGGCCAGAGCATGTGGTGTAAAATGTAGTTTGTGTAAAAGATGCCAGCATTTGCCACAGAGATGGATACAAGCGTGACATCTGCTGGTATGCATCAAGCCTGATTAGCTAGTGAGTAAGAACAGGCAGAGGCCATTTGTATCTTTCCTTTTTATGTGTGTGCTGTTTATGTGCATGTGCTGCCTGCAAAAGCACAGTTCTCCTGTCTCAGTACATCTGTTAGTGGCTGGCTGTGTTTTTGCCTGCCTTTCGTAAACATATGCTCAGCCCTAGCAGGCTGCGGGAGGAAAATTACCCTCGAATCTCAAAGTTCTCTGGACTCATTAATTCCTTAACTTGCCATAAGCCTTCCCAGGGTAATGGGTATAGGAGCCCCAGTGTGAGAAGGTGGCTGATCCTTTTACAATTGTTCCCAAAGTGTTAGAATTTGTGACCAAACAGTATAGCAGTCACTTTAGAGAGTATATTTGTCTCGCTCCAATTTATAGGAGGGAGAGGAGGTTCTTTTATTGACTATACACCCATGCGTGAGATCAAGAAGCAACGGTTCAAATGTTGGTCCGACCAGTTTATTACAGATCTTAATTAGGGAAATGGGGAAGGGGAGGACGGACACTATTATGATTAGGGTAATGGGGAAGGGAAGGAGGGCAATAGAAAAGATAGAAAAGAAGAAGCAAGGAGTCTTTATAGGCAGCAAAAGGGAGATAGTCACCACCATGGATCCAGTGTGGTTCGTAGTTCAGTCTTTGATCTTCAGTAGAGGTGGGTCGTTGGGCATTGTTCTGTTGTTGATGACGACGACAACGACGAGAACAATGACGAGAAGGATGACAACGAGAAGGACAATGACGACCATGGCGATGATGGCACCTTTTCAATAGTTTCGAAGTGGTTGAGTCAGCTGTCTTTGGAGAGACAGCTCAAATCCAAAGTGGTTGAGTCAGCTCTCCTTGGAGTGGCAGCTTCTGGCTCTGGGATCTCAGCAGAAACTCCTTTGTTCCCATCTTCCGGGCCTTGCCAGAAGAGAAGAGGGAGCAGGGATGCCCACCTGCATCCTGTTTTTCACAGGACACGATGGTATCATTCCCCAATTTCCCCATTTTTCTCCATACCAAGCTGGAGCTGTTTAGTCACAGGCCAGATCATCCTTCAGTAAACACTCCTGAGCACTCTCTTCTGGAGGCAAGCAGCTCTGGAGGAAGGGGCTTTCAAATGTTCCCAAAGTGATACCGATTATCACACGGTTAGCACCCATCAGTTGCCTCCTCAACAAATCAATCAGAGTCTTATCACAAGAAATACCTCAGGAAGCAAGCTTTGAGCCAAAAAACAAAGAAGGATTCTCACAATATTCAATGTCTCTAGAAAATAACAGAAGCCACAATTTTGAAAACATCAAATGTGTTGGCTCTAGAGCAAGCAGAGACCCACGGAAAACAGCTTAGAGCTGAACTTGCTATGAACTGTTCCCTAGAGACATCCCAAAATGTAAAAAAAAAAAAAAAAAAAAAAAAAAAAAAATTAAAAATGTAAAAAAAACAAAAACAAAAACAATACCCCCTTCCCTTAAAAAATAAATAAATATAAAGCCTCAAAAGCAAACTAAAAAAATCCTAAAACACAAACAGTTCAGATGAAGGTAACAGATTAACTGTGTAACTGTGTAAATGTAAAATAAGTGGTTTTATCAATGGCAGCTAGTCTTTGGAAAATCTCTAGTCCCCAAAAATAATACTAACCCAAGTGATCCAGGGCATGCTTTTTAATTTTTTTCTTAATTATTATTATTATTTTTTTAACAGAAAAACTCTCTGAAGAACAACTTAAAGAAATGAAACCAACTGATGACTCTGAAACTCTGAAACATTTCTTAGAACTAGTGGCTAGTGCACTTGAAAAAATAGAGAAACGAAATGGCTTAACAACTTAAAGTCAACTGAGACTTTTAATGATGGAAATGTTCTAGGCTTGATCACTTAGATAAGTATTAATAACAATCTCTTGTTATTTTTTTCTTCCATACATAGCACAGAAGAATAAGTGACTCCTTCCAGTCCTATGAGTATGTTAATGACAAGCTGCTTGGCTTTGTTTTTCTATCTTTCCTTATTTATTTCACCTACTAACATGTCTAGGCAGTTTCAGAGAGTTCTATCATTTCTTGTCAAATCTATCTTGATCACTTATCATTCAAATGGATGTTTAATATCAAGCTTCAATGCTCACAGAACTTTTCAGGTCTCAGAGGCAGGTATTTTACATCCTGAATATATAATTATATGTAAAATGCTCTGAGTTAACTGTCTTATGTCTTGAAGAACTGTCTTTATAATCTCTTGAATCATCTTCTAATTTCCATTGAAAAAAAATGAAAATATTTAGTTAAGATTGTAGGCAAAAAAATAAGTGAAGAAGGTATGCAGTGTATGCAATACATAGCCATTACACTGAGTCCTAAATAAGCCTAAGGAAGACTGAACAATAGTGCTGCAAGGAGTCAGCAGTCTCATTTATCTTTGTGAGCTCCCAACTCCCATGTAGTCAGTACCACTACCATTGTTTACAGGAGTAAATAATGCAAACAAAGTCATTGAATAAAGAAGGGAAAAATGAAAACCTGCACTAATTATCAAAAAGCAAATACTTCATACCCTGTCACAAAAGGTTTATGAAAAAGTAGTATCAAGAAGAAGAAATGGTTTAAAAAGCCTAGCAGAAATTGAGCCATTCTTATTAGATGCACAGTCTATTCTGAGCAAAACATTTTTGTCAGATCAGTGTTGTATCTTTTTTTTTTTATGTGCAATCTGGAAAAACAGAGCAGTCTCTGCTTCACTATGCTGATTGTTTTGCCTCATGCATGGCCATGTCTCTAAATTTGCCACCCACAGCCCTGACAGCCTCTCTACCCTCCATCACCCTCATTTAAAAAAAAATCTCTGTTAGATTACATCTCCAGAGCAGGCACAAAAGCAACTACTTAGAGATCCCTGATCCAGGGAAACAGGGAAACAGCTATCTTGTACACTAGTGGGATTCTAGTCTTGAGAGCAGAGCACAGATTCATGTACCCTGCAGCTTGGCTTGGTTTTGCAGCGTGTGCAGCACTTTGTGCTACCACAGCCAAATCAGTACTGATACTTTAAGTAAGTGTTGCAATATATCTAAGTCAGTTTTATGCTAACTGCGGTCACTGCTACAACCTCAGCACTGGGGCTCCCTTCTTTACAGCCTACATATTCAGCCACCACTCCACATACTTGTTCTTCTGCTAGGCTATTTGCTCTTCTTTCACATACAAAATATATTGTATATTTTCTTTTATATTCACATGTAATTTTTACTTCCTGGCTTCCCTATTTTTGTATCATCTTGTATGTGTTACAGAACATTGCTGGTTAGCCCCTTATTGCTGTAAAGGCCTATTTCTATTATCACATTTAAGTACTTCAGAAGAAGCCAGGCATTATGTATTTTGAATACTTACTAAAATATCTTGACCCCTAAAAAGGATTTTGGTGTCTTTCACTTTCACTATCTCTTCCCCTACTTTACACTGGGGTCGATAACTTTTGGGATTACATGAAACCTAAAGAACTGGGAAAATGAGCCGGAGAGAAAAATGTACTTAATTTTCAGATAACAATGCAGTAAAGGAAAGGACTGGATAAGTCAAGATAGTAGAAGCACGGAAAGATTTCCTTGCCCTCTCTAAACACTTGGAGCAATTGTTTCATAAAGAATGGAAGAAACAATGCATTTTGTTAAGTTTATTGTATTTCTGTGCGCAGGAATGAATGAAACTGCAAAGAAAAGAAGCAGCATCATTGGTCACAAGTATTTACTAATGTAGAAGCTATACTTTCATATGTAACTCTGAAAATTTTGTCTTCTAATGCTTTTTTTCTTTTTTTTTTTTTTCTAGAATGAGTTCACTGTGACATTCAAATGCAGCTAAAATCCAAGAGGCAAGAAAGTAGGTAGCTAATATCATAATAAGATTCAGTTAGGAGGGATTCAGTCATTCAAGGGAAAATAAACCTGTTCAAGAAAACAGTAGTACATTGTAGTATTGTGACATTGTAGTACAGAACCATAATTTTCATCATAACAAAACTATGGCAAGTATTATAAAGTATTCAAGTTAAGAAATCTAAATAGAAAAAAAAAAAACAACAGATGGAGAAGTGAAACTGAGTGAACTCTGCACTTCTAAATATCTCAAAAATATTTAATTTTCTTCTGAGTGTGTTAAAGGGAAAAGATAAACAACACAAAGTTCATTTAGAAGATGTTTTTCTTGAAAGTTTGCTTCCTGCTTCCCCAGGAAGTTGAGTATGTCTCAGAAATATCCCTGATTTCCCAAGCTTTATACAGAACAGAATAAGAGTAACTGTAGAATAAATGTGAAGAATTACGTTTTAAACATAGCCATTTCTATATTCATATATGCTTTAACAAATTGGATCTGTTGGATTATCCCCTTGGGAAATACAGAATTCATTCAAAGGTTGTGTTGAACCTTGCTTATGTTTGCAGTGGGTCCTAGATGTTCTCTCTCTGCTACACTTTTTCTCCTAAATCATGAATTTGTGATCGTTTGAGACCACAGAAACTTTTTTATGAGGCAGTGGGAAAGAATAGAGGTGTTGTTAGAATCAATTCTCTGCACTTGCAGGTGGTGATGGTATGAAAGTAAAATATAAAAAGAAAGTAAAAATCATAAAAATCCAATAGCTCACTATTCTCTATAGATAGCACAGATTCATTTATACTACAGGAAAATAACTTAAGACTATAGTTGAGAAGATTCAAGTGCATTAAGACAAACAAACAAAACCCTCTTTATTTAAGCAGGAGAGGTCTCTGCAAATGTAAGAAATTGTGTAAATGACAAAATGTTTCATAGTAGAGGGCAATGTGCTACAAGGAGTAAAAACAGTCAAACCACCATAATAGTTCTTGCCTTTATTTGATAACCCAAGTTTATCTTAGACCAAAAGCAAGTCCCAGTTTGTAACATAGAAATTCTGTATACCTGTAGAAGCCTGTCCTATGTCTTGTCTGTGTCTGTCATTCAACATGTATGAATTAGAAGGCTAATATTCCTTCTTCATTCTATAAATACCACTTGATAGATTTAGGACTGAAGTGATATCATATTTGAAAAATCATGACTGTTATGCCAAGTCTGCTGTGACTGAAAAAAGAGAAACATCACTCTCATTTTAAAAAGGGGAAAAAAGAAGACTGGGGAACTACAGGCTGATGAGCCTCACCTCTTTACCTGGGTAGATTATGGAGCAGATCCTCCTGCAAATTATGTTAGGACACATGCAAGACAAGAAGGTGATCCAATACAGCCAGGATGGCTTCACCAAGGGCAGATCATGCATTTGTGTGGGCACAAAAAAACAACGGTGGCCTTTTATGATGGAATGAAAGCACTGGCTAACAAAGGAAACGCAACTGATGTCATCGACCTGGATTTGTGCAAGGACTTTGATGTGGTCCATGACATTTTTATCTTTAAACTAGGGAGAGATGGATTTGAAGGGTGGACTATCAGGTGGATAAAGAATTAGTTGGATGGTAGCAATGAGAGAGCTGTTATCAATGGCACTATGTCAAGATGAAGACTAATCATGAGTGGTATCCCACAGAGGTCAGTCTTGGGACTGGTGCCTTTCAACATTTTTCTCAATGACATAGACAGTGGGATCAAGTGTATCCTCAACAAGTTTGCTGATGACACTAAGCTGAATGTTGCAGCAAATACAATCGAAGGGAGGGATGCCATCCAGAGGGACCTGGACAGGATTGAAAATTGGCCCACATGAAGGTAATGAAGTTCAACAATGCCAAGTGCAAGATGTTACAGTCGGGCCAGAGCAATCCCAGATACGTGTACAGAATTCGAGAAGAAATCACTAAGGGCAGCCCTGTGGAGAAGAACTTGGGGGTCCTGCTGGGTGAAATGTTGGATATGAGCCAGAAGCTGTGCTTACAGTCCAAAAGGCCAACAATGTCCTGAGTTGCATCAAAAGAAGGGTGGCCAATGGGAAGAGGGAGAGGATTGTCGCTCTCTGCTCTGCCCTTGTGAAGCCCCATATGAAGTACTGTGTCCAGGACTGGGAACCTGATGTGGAGGTGTTGGAGAAGGTCCAGAGGAGGGCCACGAAGATCAGAGGGCTGAAGCACCTATCCAATGAGGAAAGGTTGAGAGAGCTGAACTTGTTTAGCATGTTGAAGAGAAAGCTCCATGGAGAACTTTTTGCAGACAGTAGTTAAAGGGAGCTTATAAACAGGAGGGAGATTGACAGTGATAGGACAAGGGAGAATAGCTTTAAACAAAAAAAGGGGAGATTAAGGTTAGATATTAGATGGAAATTCTTTACTCAGAATTTGGTGAGGCACTGGATCAGGTTTCCTGCGGAAGTCATGGATGCCTCATCCCTGGAGGCATTCAAGGTCAAGTTAGATGAGGCAACATGATCCAGTAAGTTACAACCTAATCCATGGCAGGGAGTTTGTAACTAGATGATCTTTAATGTCCCTTTCAACCTGAGCCATTTTATGATTCATATGAAATAGAATGGTGGGGAAATAAATGAAACAAATATAGGAGATGAATCTCCCAAACTTCAGTTTAATATCTGTGTTTCTTTGCTGCTGCTTCTAGGTTGCTTAATGTGCTGTATTTGATCTTTAAGAGGCTGTCTTGTACAACTAGTATGAGATGAAAATTGTACATGAACCAATTCTCTGCTTTTTTCTCTGAAATAATGGAAATGAAAACAGAATTATAACAGGGATAGTCAGAAAAAAAAATAGTTAATTAAAGACACCAGGGGTTTAAAATATAATGTGTCTGAATTACAATGTAGATTTTGACTTTTTTTTTTTTTTTCCAGGTACTGGCTTGGAAATCTATCCATTAAAATATTATTAAGGGATTATTCTGTCAGAGCCAGAGAAGAATAAAAGATATGAGCACACAAAATTACAGCCTTGCAATTTATAGGTAATTTAATGCTGTTATATTTCAGTTTTTTGGAAAAGCTTAAAAAATGTTTGATCATGCCAAGATGATTATACAGATACAGTTTTCTTTAATAGAGACCTTGAGGTCTTGAAATTATATTTTTCATCCCCATTTTAAGCATTGTCATTTCTTATTTAAAAGTACAGTATCATAAAAGAATTCTGATATTTAGAAAATACTCCATTTATGCACACATGCCTACGTATCTGGGCACAGGCACATGAAATATGCTGACCTTTAATTTCCATATATTGTGTTCCTTATAGGTGATTTCCATATCACCTATACATACAATTATCTGTAAAATTATTAATAGCCTAACATTTATGGATGAGAAAATCTGAAAATCCTTTTTGATACATACCCACTCACACCAATTATGCAACTAAAAAATGCAACAATGAGTTTGCCGAAAAACAGAAAGGAAAAGTGAATAAACACAGTTATCCATTTCTTGCTTTTTCATCAACCATTTTCATGAATAACCCAAATAACATATCAACTAATTAGTTTACAGTAAAGTCTAACTTTTCTCAGTTTATTATAGAACAGTCATACTGATGTGTTAAAGCTGTTAAGAAGAGTTTTTTGGAGATAGCTAAGAATGGAAATTGAAAAGAGTTGAGTAACATGTCTTCCAGCTACAACCCTATGTATGAGAGCAGCTCCAAAAGTCACGTCTCCTATTTTATTATGTTGGCCCACAAAATAAGCAGTAAATGTTAGTAGTATGGCAGTAGAGGTTGAACCTTCTCACCAATATTCTGTTACATTTTGTTGCTGTGTGATAGATGACAGCAGAGGGACAGTCTGACAAAATTGCATCTGACACGGAAATTCATATGAAGAAAAGCTGTCACTGAATTCCTCTATGCGGAAAAAAATTGCACTGATTGACATTCATCGATGCATACTGGACATTTATGGAGACTAAGTGGTAGATGTAAGCACAGTGAGGAGATGGCCGGTGCTTTTCCAGCAGTGGTGACAGTGACACTGAGTCCCCTCTGCTGGTGCAGATTTTTATGAATGCAGCATGCAGGCTCTTGTTCAGTGCTGGAGAAAATGCATAGCTAGTGGTGATGGTTATGTTGAAAAATCATGTTTTCTACTTGAGAACTTGCTCTATAAAATGATGTTAATGTGCTCTTTGTATCTCTTGTAGTTAACATGGAACGAAGCAAGGATTTAATTTCAGAGCAACCTATGTACTATTGAGAGTGTGGCTCAGCATTGCCCTAAAAAAAGATGCTTAGAGTAAAATTCAGAGCTCCTCAATAATGTGTCTGCAATGTCTTGATTGGAGGCATAAGGAAAACAGGATTTATTTCTTCCCAAGTTCTCCCAGTTAGAATAGGATGCTAAAATATTTACTAATGTACTTCAGTAAATGAGAAAGTAAAAATGACTTTGTGGCATAATGTTTGGACTGTTGTCTATAAAAGAAAAGTTCTGGGCTTCAGATCCTCCTGTTCTTTTTGTTACTTTGCATTATATCTGTGGACAGCATTTTACAGTGCTATGGATACGTGTGCATTGATGTCAAAATACCTTCATTACATAGAATTCAAAATGGCAATTTGAAGGGAGCCTGAGCAGTAGATTCCTTTGTACCTTATCCTGAGTTGTAATGCAATCAAAATTTTTTATATAAATGTACTGCAAGTTCTTTTGATGTTAGGCTAGGACTCATGGAAGATTACACGCTTGCTTTTAGGAAAACACAGAATAATGAAACTTGATACTGCATCAAAACAAATATTAACCAAAGCAAACACTAAGCAAATATCTGAGGAAATATTAAGAACCTATGAATAGATTTTACCATTTATACTGACGGCTTTTATTATTACAATCTATTTTATTTTCATAAGACATTACATTTAATAAGTTGAAAATGGCCAGAATGCATGAGCAGACATTCACAAATATTTGTGCCTCACTAGCACAGAGTAGAGGAGTAGAAAAGCCAGCCGTAATCTGGGCTGACTTTTAAAGGTCCCTTGCAACTCTGAGGATTCTATGATTCTATTCTGTGAAACTGTAGTATTTGTGAGCCATAGAAAGCGCCATGTAGAATGTGATAATTGTAAGTCTCTATTTAGTGCCAATTAATTATTACAAAACAAAGTATGTTGGGTTTTGCATATTCTTTTATCAAGTTAAAAGAAACTAAGTGTAGTTTAATAATTTTTCAAATTATTCATAAAATGTTCTATTTGCTGTGCGGCTATAAATATTCCAAAATTCCAAATAGTAATTTCATTTTTGTTATGTGGTGATAGTTTACTTTTTCTTTTTTAGGAGATTAGGGAGTTACAGTGCGTTATTTATTTATTTATTTACTTTAGATTTTTTCTGGTGATTACTTTAAAGACATTTCAGTATAAAAATAACAAGTGGGAAATTTCAAATTGTACTTTATTTGCAGACTTGATAAACATTATTCTTTATAGGTTTCATTATACACCTACACGTACCTTTTCATCCTTGCAAATATTTTTTATGTGATGAACAGAAGTATCACTGGCATTTCCTTAAAAACTAATTTTATAGAGGCAATGGGTAGAGATAGATTGTAGTATATAAGGGATAAGTGCAGTTATTTTTCTTAAGACAGCAGCTTCTGCTCTAGAAATGAATGTTGAAAGGAAGTTTCAACACTGAAATTATCATCAGCACTGAAATCAGCATTTTGCGTGAAACTACCCAGAAATAGAATGTTGCTAATGAGAATACCTTTTTCTAACTAGCTGGCTGTTATAAAAGAAGCACCCATTGATACATTGTCATGCACCTCCAGTCCTCTAGGAGCTCTTTGGTTGGCCAGAAAAGCTGACAGATGATGGAAAGTGGCTTGGCAATCACTCCTGACAGCTTCCTTAGCACCTTTTGATGGATTCCACCTGGCCCCATGGACTTGTGATGGTCCAGATGGAGTATATCTGTTTCTACTTGAATCGTGGGGTTTTATTCTTCTCCCCACTCCAGACTTCCAGGTCAGGGGGTAGAATAGCCTGAAGATAATTGTTCTGACTTTTAAAGACAAATGTGAAGAAGGTATTGAGAACTTCAGCCTTTTCCTTATCCTCATTCCTCACATTCTCTTTAGCTTTCCCTCTTACTGTTAATATATTTCTAGAAAAGCTTTTCGTTCTTTTTTACTACAGTGGCCAGGTTGAGTTCAAGCTTTCACCTTTCTAATTTTCTCCCTGCATATCCTAACAACTTCTTTGTACTTTCCCTGAGTTGCCTGTCCCTTCTTCCACAGGAGGCAGACTCTCTTTTTCTCCTGGAGTCTCAGAAAAATTCCTTGTTCATCCACTTCTGGTCTCCTTCTCCACCAGCTCATTTTATGGCATGGGGAGACAGCCTGCTCCTGCGCCTTTACCTTTCAATACTGAATCCCAAGGTGCTCTCCCTACCAGTGTCCCGAACAGTTCAAAGTTCACCCTGCAGAAGTCCAAGGTAGGAGTTTTGATGACCTCTTTCTTGACTTCACCAAGAATAGAGAACTCTACCATTTCATGGTTGCTCTGTTGAAGACAGCTCTCAACCTCCTCATCTCCCACCAGTCCTTTTCTGTTTGTGAACACCAGGTCTAGTGGGGCACCTCCCCTGGTAGGCTCTCCTATCAGTTGCATCAGGAAGTTATTTTCCACACACTCTAGAAACACCCTAGCCTGTTTCTTCTGTGCTGTATTATATTTCCAGCATATATCAGGGAAGTTGAAGTTCCCCATGAGAACAAGGGCTGGTGATTGCAGAACTTTTACCAGCTGCTCGTAGAACACCTTCTGCGTCTTCATCCTGGTTAGGTGATCTATAACAGGCTCCCATCAGGATGGGAGCTCCCATCAGCCTTGTTGATCCTCCCCCTGATCCTTACTCATAGAGACTCAACTTTCTCGTTCCCAGCCCTGAAATCAACAACATTCAAACACCCCCTAAAATAGAGTCATGCTACCACCCCTTCTTCCTTTTCTATCACAAGAAAGGAGTGGACAGATCCTTTAGCTGGGTCTGTTGTCATAGGACAGGGGAAAATGCTTCCAGACTGAAAGAGAGAGAGGATTTAGATTGGATAGAAGGAAAAAAAATAACGATAAGGGTAGTGAAGTACTAGAGTAGGTAATTCAGAGAGGTTGTAGGTGCCTTGTCCCTGGAGAATTTCAAGACCAGGCTGGATCAGGCTCTGAGCAATCTGATTTAGCTGTGGATGCCCTGTTCATTGCAGGGAAGCTGGACTAGGTGACCTTTAAAGGTCCTTTTCAACTCAAACAATGTATGATCTTTAATAACATTATTGGTCAGAAAGTCAGTGACTGGATCAGCAGATATACAGCCAGAGCTCCCCTATTGCTTCTAGAAATTCTGAGGAAGCCCTGAAAGAGGGTGGATAGGATCAAGACTACTCAGATCCTGCCCTGCTTAAGACATAAATTTTGATTGTGTGTTCTGCAATATTTCCTGATATTTATTTTCCATTAATGCAGGATACATGTAAATTTATATTACAACTAATAACATTCAACTCGAAAATAGAGGTACTTCTCATAATGTGAAGAAAATTTCTATGTACTGCCATAAATTTGAGCTTTCATTAGTGCAGTATTTTCTTGATAATAATATTTGATATTTATCCTGAATGAAAAATTATAGAGGGAAAAAAAAAAAAGAAGAAGTGTTTCTCTGTATCTATAAGGAAAAGAGAGAAGAGACAGTAGATATTTTCTGTTGTTTTACACACAAAATATTTCACTGCTGAAGGGAAAAAAAAGAGAGCTCTTGCCCATAGGCTTAGTTAACTGGCCTAGTGGAAAAGCATTTATTCTAAATTTAGAATGACTACATTACTTATTCATAGTGAAGTAAACTGTAAAGGGCATGCCCACTAGGTGCAGGTAAAACCTTTTGTACCATTCTGTTAATCACAATGCTCATGCCATATTTTTAGATATTAAAAAGGTTACAAAACTTTTAACTTTTTGAGTCTCAGACCTTTAAAAAATGTTTTCAAGAGACTTCCTTCATCCATGCAGAACATATAGGAACCTGGATTGCTTTTGTAGTGTTCAACAAGGCCAAGTGCAAGGTGCTGCACTTGGGTCAGGGCAATCCCAGGTAGTTATGCAAACTGTGGGAAGACCACCTTGAGAGCCGCTCTGTGGAGAAGGACTTGGGGATCCTGGTGGACGAGAAGCTGGACATGAGCCAGCAGTGTGAGCTTGCACCCTGGAAGGCCTACTGTGTCCTGGGCTGCATTAAAAAAGGGGTGGCCAGCAGGGAGAGGGAGGTAATTGTGCCCGTCTACTCAGCTCTTGTGAGGCTGCATCTGGAGTGCTGCATCCAGGTCTGGGGCCCCCAGTACAGGAAGGACATGGAACTCTTGGAGCAGGTCCAGAGGAGGGCCACTAAGATGATCAGAGGGCTGGAGAACCTCTCCTATGAGGAAAGGTTGAGGGAACTGGGCTTGTTTAAATTGGAGAAGAGAAGGCTCTGTGGAGACTTCATTGTGGCCTTCCAGTACTTGAATCGAGCATATAAACGGGAAAGAGAATGGCTGTTTAGGACAAGGGGGAATGGTTTTAAACTGAGACAGGGGAGGTTTAGGTTGGATATTAGGAGAGTTTTTTCACTCACAGGGTGGTGACACACTGGAACAGGTTGCCCAAGGAGGCTGTGGATGCCCCATCCCTGGAGGCATTCAAGTCCAGGCTGGATGTGGCTCTGGGCAGCCTGGTCTGGTGGTTGGCACCCCTGCCTGTGGAAGGGAGGTTGAAACTAGATGATTGTTATGGTCCTCTTCAACCCAGGCCATTCTATGAAGATCAGTATATTAATGGTTAAGTCTACCCAAACTAATGGAATATGACTAGTCAGAGCCTTCTCTCTCATGAACAAAGGGGACCTTGAGCAATCAGGCTCCTATGGTCCTGGAAACTTTGGGTAAGAGCATCCTAAGAATTCTGAAGTAGAGGCTCTGATGGAAGTAGGCTCTCTAGAAATCTGACCAATAGTCACTCAAAAAATAAAAAAAATCAAAGACTTATAGGGGGGTACCACCAGGAGAGTGGCTTCCTTCTCTAAGTACAGTGCAAGTTACTGCACACTCCTATACAGCTGGTGATTTGATGGGCTTCATCCAAAGATTCCAGAAAAGGTGAGGTCCTGGCCTGATTATTGAGACTATGGGAAACGGGAACTGAAAGTGTCATGGTAAATGGCCCAGGAGTTTCCAAACTGACCTCTATCATGACACAGCTAGCATTGAGTCAAAGGTTATATGCCACTGTCATACACAATGAGGAAAATATTCTCTAATTTAACAGATTATGGCAGCTTGTCAAATGATGTGGCCCGATTAAGCCAGATATATATACCTATAGTGGTTTGTGGAGGTCTTTGGAAGAGCACCAGAATTCCATTCAGAAGCTAGGTACAAGAGAAGCCATCTATGAGGACATTTTCAAGAATTCTGACTTAGTAAAATTCACTACAGGATTGAGAGATGTAATTCTACAGCAAGCTACATCGCTATGGGATGCTTGTAGCAATCTTAAATCCTTTGGCAGATCTCAAGGCCGTAATTCAACAGACCACTGAATTAGTGCTGACCTCAGAGAAACCAAGCATCTAAGATCAAAGCACAATATTTGAGCAATACAGAAAAAGGAATAGAGTCCTCAGGAAGTCCAAATTCCACACTTAGGTCCTATGAGAGATTCTTGCAGGCAAATGTGGAATGATCTCATATGGATCATGTTACAATCTAATAAGATTGATGAACAACCTAACCATGTTCTCCTAAGCAACTAAATGAAAAATAATACTGCCTATTCAAGGATGAGTAAAAGATCTACCCTATATTCCTAAGATAGTGTGGCTCAAGCCTACACAGTGGCATGTTAGGCTGCCTATCTGGGATGGTGAAATCACTTGTTCTCCTCACTATTAAAAGAAAAGCTACAAAAGATACTAGGCCTGTAATGTACCATAGTGATGCATCTTACAAGACTGTTATCACTCCATCAGAGAGGAATTCCATACAAGAGGGAAAATACCCTATCCTAGAAGATGCCTAGGAAATAGTTTAGAAGAATTGACGCATCCCAAAATACTCATGAAGCTACATTCTGAAGGTCGCTTAGTTGCTTCTGTTGAAAACTACTCTCTTTTCGTGGGACTATTTTTCCGGTAACTCAATCCTGTGATTTGTCTCTGAAGAGTGATATCTGAATGTTAATATTTGTACAGGCAGCAGCAGAGGAAACATCAAGGATCAGCTGGGATTCCCTTTTGGTGGAAAACCAGAAATAATTGGTGAATGTTGCTCATATTTGAGGTATATGTAAACTGAGATTGTGATACTTGCACAGGCTGTGATTACTTCCATCAGATTCATAAATACTGTTGATCTTGTCTGGTTCCCTAATGCTGACGCTGTTGTTTTTTCACCTCCCCCCTCAACAGAGCAGGGGGGAAAGTAAAATAGAAAAACCCTGACTTATAGTTGTCATCACAGGCAAAACTGACTGACTTGAGGAGGAGTAACTCTGTAAGTAATAGCAGCACAAGTGGCAGAGACTGGAGGATGTAGTTAGCCCTGTGCTATCCCGCTGGCTTCTCCTGCCCTGGACTAGAGTCCCATCCAGCCTCTTCAGCAGCCCATGCCCAATCCTAGCCCTGATAGGACCCTGTCCCATGTCCCAGTCTGTTCCACCAGGGCTCCTTGGGCTGCTGACAGGACTCACTGACACCCCCAGCACTGCCTGCTATGTTCAGGGCAGGGGGATTAGGGCAGGTCCTGCCTGCACTTGGATTGTCAACACTTGGGTCCCACCTCAGGACAGTCCCTGTAGTGCTGTGTTCCCTGACACTGTGAACATATACTTCTTCCCCTCCCCCCTTCTAAGCAAGCATTCTTCTTTCTAGAAAAAACAAACAAACAACCTGGAATTCTATTTTGTGTATTTTGCTGATCTGGAAGGCATGTTGTACAGGATTGTTTGTTTAAATTGTCACATGCCTGAGGTGTTAATGTTTTATCTGCTTAGTTGCTTTCCTGTGTAAATAATTCATCAGAAGTTACATTTTTGTAAAGGAAAGTAACAAACTATGATACTATAGTTACATGATAGATAGTATAATTTAAAAAAAAAAAAAAAAAAAAAAAAAAAGGAATAAACAGTTCAATCAGCAGTTATTTGGAATTTACACTTTGTCATTTTAGAACTTCATGTTAGGAATATATTTTGCATATATTAGATATGTTAGATTAGATATAAGTTGTGCATAGTGTAATAATGAGATTACTAAAAATGTTCATTCATTTTATCTTTAAATGATAAAGACGCTGAATGCCACAAAAAAACTTGGTAATATGAATGTGAACTGCTCCAAAATTATAGCTCCTATTTAATCATGTTGGCCTATGATGTTAGAGGTAGATATTGGTGGTATGACCACCTATTCCATTACATTGCATTGCCATGTGACAGATTGCAACAGAGGGGCAGTCTGAAAGAACGGCTTCTGACATGGAAGTGCAGATGAAGCAGAAGTCACTGCATTCCTCTACATGGAAAAAATGGCACCCACTGACATTCATTGATACTTGCTGAATGTTTATGGAGACCTAACAGTGGAGCACAGAATGTGAGCACAGTGAGGCAGTGGGTGGTGCATTTCAGGCAGTGCTGACAGCAACAGTGATCACCTTCACTGGTACAGATGTTATGAATATAGCATGCAGACTCTTCTCATCACTGTCAAAAATGCATAGCTAACAGTGGTGTCTGTGTTGACGAATACTGTTTTGTAGCTGAGAACTTGCTCTATGGTGTTATTGTACTCTTTGTTGTAGTTTCCATGGAAATATTCTGAAAGTAATGCCTTCAGTTTGATATTAAATTACTTTAGCAAACATGAAGTAGAGGATGTTATCATACATTTTTGCATGCTAAGTTCACATTAAGTCCCAGTGTACATGAAAAGGTAAATATCAGGAATAAAACTTTGTTTTTATCCTCAGTGCATTTGATTTTCAATCTTTTTGTAATTGTACTTTTGTTTTTTCCCTCTTTCATGCATTGTAGCACTGAAAAAGAAAATAAAGTGGGTAAACGTTGGGGAGGGGGAGAGAAATACGCAAAACATACAAATGATAGCTACCATTGGCTGGAATATCTTTTCGTACAAGGCACACAGGCTATTGTCTTAGTGTAAGTGGTTTGCTATCTTTTTCATGGGTATTATTTATTGTTCTTTCAGAGAAAATACATGCATAGACTATTATTCATAATGTACCGAGGTGTTGAAATTTTTTTCATATTATAAAGCTGCAGTATTGGAATTAAGGGATCTCGTGAGATTTTTTTTACTAGCTTATTGCGTTTAGGAATTGCATATTAATTTTGCATTAGCCTAGACTCTAAGACACATATCCAAGAGATGCATAACATGCTTCTTACCTCATATGGAAGGGAGCAAATGAATTACTGCAGCTTGAGAATATATTGTGCTGTCCACAAGGATAGGATAATACCAACTTCTTTAGGAAAAAAAAAACAAACAGAAGTATACTTAGACGTAGCAAGTCTAGCAATTTAGAAAATAAATTTTGCATTTCAGTGAATTATTTGATTATTCCTCTTAATGAACACTGTTTTCTAAGAAACTAAGGAAATGCTTGAGTGGTAGCAGGGAGCAAATCCTCGACTGACAAGAATTCTCTTGGTAACATTACCTTTTGTGAAACAAAAATGGTTCATACCCATTCTTTGTCCTACACTGATTATTTTCTGTTTCCATGTTCTCTATTTTTTTTTTTTTATATCATTTTCTGATCTTGGGTCCTATTCTACGTATGTCTGAGTCAAGGAACCAGTTGACAGTCTTAATCTTCTTGGTTTTTAATGCATGTGACCTGGAAACAACCATCTTTAAAAGAACGAAAAAGAAAAATGTTGAAAAACAAAACTAAAGAAAAGACAACCTAGAAAGCAAATTTTCACATACTTTTTCCTCCATCAGCTTTTGTGACAAAATGCTAAAAATGCATAATAATGTGGAAGAACAGCTCTAGAAAATGACTATTTGTTAAATGATAATAGTTTTGATATGTTTTTCCTTTTTATACAATTCAGCATTTGCTGTATTAATGATTTTTTTTTAATTACCTTGGATTGATATGGAGATGCGATCAGTCACTATGGTTAGTACTGCAGCTTTGTGTCTACAGTAATCAATACACTCTTGTTTAGAAATACTTGGTAGTTTTTAAGTTTCAAATACACTCAAAGTATTAATTTATGGTTTGTTTACAGGTTTTTTTATTTCAGTAGAGTAACATATCATAGTTAGAAAAATGTTGTAAGTCATGTCTTGACATGTATTTCGAATGTTAAATAGTGTTTACAAGTTTACAATATATTTCAAACATTTCTAGAGCACAGCTTGGTTTTAAAAAGAAATGTGTTTGTAGCTAACGCTTCGCTATAGCTATGGACAAAGCCAAGTTCTACATGAATGGAACCTCTGAAAATAGCATTTGGGAAACTCTTTAGAAGGAAAAGTGGAGACATGGTTTTTTTTGTTTTTTTTTGTAATTTATAATACTTGATTTTAAGCTATTGATTTATTTTTGTTTCAGGGACAGACAACATGTCATTGGATAAATCTGATGTTACCTTATTCTCTCCTGTTAGACCTAACCAAAGCAAATCATGTATTTTATTTTTATACTGAAACTTTCCTATCTTTTCTACAAAGTGTCATAAATACTGTATATATAATAGCTTTATACTTAATTACAAATCAATCTGATTATGAAAACAAGCTCTAACCTCTTCCTTTGATTTTTAAATTAAATAAAACTACACAGCAGCCAGACAGCTTCATTTGCCTAATGCACGCAGTAAACAACCACTGAGTTACATCAGAATTCAAGTTTTGTGGCTTTAGTACTCAGAATCTGTTTCAGTTAAAAATATTTTTATATATAATCATATGTATACAGTGCTTGCTATATGAATGGGGTACAAACGAAGATTTTCTTCTGATGAAACATTTAAAGAAGTAACAACCCTGTGACAAATTTATGTAAATGTTCAGAAAAATTTTCTCAAATATCTCCTTTAAATATACATATGATTTTAAAGGTTCATTTTGTGGTAAAATCATTTTAAAAAATAAATATTACTGTAATTTTCACTTTGGGAAGGAAATAAATATATTAAAAGAAAGTATTAAAAGACTTGTTAATGTCAGTTGTGGAAAAAGTGAACAACTCTAAACTGGAGAATGATGGACTCATCACAGTTTCTCTGTACCACTGATTTATTTTGTATTTATTAAAAGCAAATATATCATTGTGCACTGGGAGAGTATATCATCCTTTCTGTTATCTGTCAGATAGTAAGGCTCCCTTATTAATGCAGTTTCTTAAAAGAACAAGATGGTGAAGAGGAAAGAATGGTAAATAAGACTTTATTTTATATATATATATACACATCTATCTCAAATATTAGAATGATTTATTTCTGGTGCTCAAGTATCCTTTATCAGAATGCATGCCGAAGTTGCTTAGTTCATCAGGACAACTTCCTGATACAGCTGGTCGGAGAGCCCACGAGAGGAACTGCCCCACTAGACCTGCTGTTCACAAACAGGGAAGGTTTGGTGGGAGATGTGGAGGTTGGAGGCTGTCTTGGACAGAGTGATCATGAAATGATAGACTTCGTGATTCACGGTGGAGCCTGGAGGGGGAATAGTAATACTGCTACCTTGGACTTCAGGAGGGCGGACTTTGAATTGTTCAGGGGACTAATAGGGGGAGTCCCCTGGCATTCAGTCCTAGCAAGCAAAGGGGTCCAAGAGAGCTGGTTGCTCTTCAAGAAGGAAGTCTTAAGGGCGCAGGAGCAGGCAGTCCCCCTGAGCTGCAAAATGAGCCGGCGGGGAAGAAGACCGGCGTGGATGAATAGGGAGCTATTCCTGAGGCTCCGGGAGAAAAAGAGAATCTACCGCCTGTGGAAAGAGGGACAGGCCACTCAAAATGAATACAGGGAAGTTGTTAGGATGTGTAGAGGTGAAATCAGAAAGGCAAAAGCCCAGCTTGAATTTAACCTAGCTGCTGGTGTGAAAAGGAATAAGAAACTCTTTTATAAATACATTAACAGTAAGAGGAGGACAAAGGAGAATATCCACTCTTTGCTGGATGAGGCTGGGAATGTGACCACTGAGGATAAGGAAAAGGCGGAGGTTCTGAATGCCTTCTTTACGTCTGTCTTTAAAAGTCAGACCAGTTATCCTCAGGATACCCCTCTCTCTGACCTGGTAATCTCGGCCGGGGAGCACACTAACCCCCCTGCGATTCTGAAAGAAACAGTCAGAGACCTACTGCTCCAGCTGGACTGTCACAAGTCGATGGGGCCAGATGAGATCCACCCAAGAGTGCTGAGGGAACTGGCGGAGGTGATAGCCGAGCCGCTTTCCATCATCTGTCAGCGCTCCTTGTTGACTGGTGAGGTCCCAGATGACTGGAGGCTTGCCAATGTGACTCCCATTTATAAGAAAGGTCGTAAGGAGGATCCGGGGAACTACAGGCCTGTCAGCCTGACCTCGGTGCCAGGGAAGGTTATGGAGCAGATCGTCTTGAGGGAGATCATGCGGCATGTGCAGGGTGACCGGGGGATCAGGCCTAGCCAGCATGGGTTCGTGAAGGGCAGGTCCTGTTTGACCAACCTGATCTCCTTCTATGATCTAGTGACCCATCTGGTGGATGAAGGAAAGGCTGTTGATGTGGTCTACCTAGACTTCAGCAAAGCCTTTGACACTGTCTCCCACAGCATTCTCCTGCAGAAGCTGGCAGTCAGAGGCTTGGATGGGTACACTCTTGGCTGGGTAAGGAGCTGGCTGGAGGGCCGGGCGCAGAGAGTGGTGGTGAATGGAGTCAAATCCAGCTGGCGACCGGTCGTGAGTGGTGTTCCGCAGGGGTCGGTGCTGGGGCCTGTCCTCTTCAATATCTTTATAGATGACCTCGATGAGGGCATCGAGTGCACCCTCAGTAAATTCGCAGATGACACCAAATTGGCTGGAAGCGTGGATCTGCCTGGGGGTAGCGAGGCCCTACAGAGGGATCTGGACAGGCTGGAGAGCTGGGCTGGAGCCAATGGGATGAGTTTCAACAAGGCCAAATGCCGGGTCCTGCACTTCGGCCACAACAACCCCAGGCGACGCTACAGGCTTGGGGCGGTGTGGCTGGAGGACTGCGTAGAAGAAATGGACCTGGGGGTATTGATTGATGCTCGGCTGAACATGAGCCGACAGTGTGCCCAGGTGGCCAAGAAGGCCAATGGCATCCTGGCTTGCATCAGAAACAGTGTTGCAAGCAGGAGCAGAGAGGTGATTGTTCCCCTATATTCAGCACTCGTGAGGCCGCATCTCGAGTACTGTGTCCAGTTTTGGGCCCCTCACTGCAAGAAAGATATTGAGGCCCTGGAACGTGTTCAAAGAAGGGCAACGAAGCTGGTGAGGGGTCTGGAACACAGGCCATATGAGGAGAGGCTGAAGGAGCTGGGAATGTTCAGCCTGGAGAAGAGGAGGCTCAGGGGAGACCTTATTGCTCTCTATAACTTCCTGAAGGGAGGTTGTAGTGAGCTGGGGGTTGGCCTCTTCTCTCGTGTCATTAGTGATAGGACCAGGGGGAATGGTTTCAAGCTACGCCAGGGGAAATTCAGGCTGGACATGAGGAAGTACTACTTTTCAGAAAGGGTGGTCAGGCACTGGAATGGACTGCCCAGGGAGGTGGTGGAATCACCGACCCTGGGGGTGTTCAAGGAAAGACTGGATGTTGCGTTGAGGGACATGGTTTAGTAGGAGCTATTGGGAATAGGTGAACGGTTGGACTGGGTGATCTTTTAGGTCTTTTCCAACCTTAGTGATTCTATGATTCTATGATTCTATGATTTTCTAAATCTCGATTTTTGTATTGTTACCTTTATTGCTGTCCCAGCTTAACTCTCAAATGCTGAGGACTGTGAAAAAAAAACAACCAATTCAGTCAAACTTTTTTTGCAGATATTGTGCAATGTCAGTGGCAATATATCATTATCTGTACTGAAATTGTCTATTTTTTAATTTTAATTTTTTAAAGCAGGATATAATTCTTGTGTTTAATATGAAGAATAGATTTCCTTAGGCTCATTTGCAAATCGATAAAATTCAGTTTCATTCAAATAAAGATAATAGCTGAGCTGTTGATAAATGTCATTAGCATACCAACATGCATTACACATTCATGCATATGGCAACAGAAATATCTGAGTATCAAAGACAAAGCAATTGTTGTAGAGTATGCAGCTTCATTGCTTATGAAGGCTCACTCTGATCATAAAACTCCAGTTCTATTTCTTAGAACGCTTCTCATGTTTCAGTCCATTCTGTTTGGGGCTGGCTGGCTTCCAAGACAGTACATTTAGTCTTATTATTTGGAATTTTGTAGGATTCAGAGATGTCTTATTTAATTAGAAATCAGGAAGTCACTCAAGGCTTTCAGTGTCTCTCATATCAGGTGCTGGAGCCTGGATATGTTTTTTTCTGGCTTTTCCAATGTGAGATTTCAGAGACAACTATTCTACTGGCAAGCATTAGGACATTGCATCAGGGAGAGAAATGGGTAAAGCTGTGACTCTGAATCTCTTAAAATAATAATTCCTTTGTGTTGGTGAAATAGGAACTCTGCTAAATGATGGACATACATACAGCATTTTCTCATGCACTACTGATATATTATGCTCAGTTTCCTGGGAAGAAATCTTTGTCCAGTGTGTGCCAGTAGAGGAAAAAATGATGACATTTTAAAGTAATGAGTTCTTCCAACTTTTGTCATAGCTTTGACTCCTGACAGTAGATTCATTTTGGAGTTCAGTTTGAAGTTAAACACATGGTCTAGGGAAATTTAAAGACTCCTCTCCATCCTGTTGAGCATGGAGTCAGTGTCTGAACTTCCTTTTTAATATCCTACATGTGAACAGAGAAACTCATTTCTACAATATTTTGGACAATATATATATATATTTTCATGTGCTTATAATGAAAATCTCTCAGTTTGTAGCCTGTCAAATTATGTACTGTTACTAATATGTCTCAAGACAATGTGAAACAGTAATGAAAGAAATTCAAACCAATACATGTAAACACATACATAAGGAGAGAGAGCGCCAATGTAGATTCTTAATATTTATACCTATAGAAAATGTTTTCCATTTTGGAGAAATCTTATGTGTGTGAGAAATAGATTGTGTTTTTGCAGTAGAAGCTTCCAGATTCCACTATTTTCTGGATGTAGTGTAGGCCTTTACTGAACTTACAACCCTCTTGTGAAATAGTTGTTTTTCTTCCACTAAGAAAGTTGCTGAACAGAGTAAAAACTTAAGATTTTGGGGCATTCTGACTGGGGCGGAATTGAGCCAGGCACAAGATAAGGCAAATATGCAGGGTGGAGAGAGAGCCTAGCATGGGACGGAACGAACGTGGAACTCTTGGAAATATTGCCCTCCTATTTCCATGGGAAAGTACAAACCATACCAAAAACAACAGGTTAGTAAGGGACCTTGTATGGAAATGTATCATAGCAACAGCATTGGGGAAACTGTGAGCCTGAGATGCTCAACCAATGAGTGAGTGCCAGGAGAGCATTACCTGTGTCAGGTTCAGAGTATATAATGGAATGAAGTTCGCTGACCAGTGCGCAATTTTTCCCTTGCCAAGAAGGGGCGTGCAATAACGAATAAACTTTGCTGCTATCACTAAGATCCTTGCCTAACCTGAAATTTTTGACCTTGAGTTTTTCTCACATGCGGATTACGTTTGTTTTGCAAACTCAGATTTTGCTTAACTATTACTTTCTATCATATAACTGTTTCATTAATACTTTCCAGTAACACTTCATCAAAAAATACTAAAAGAATTTTAAAATTACAAATTCAAATACAGCAGATTTAGGAAAATTCAATTTCCACATGTATTTATACCATAATTCAATAATGTACCCAGATACCACTTTCTCTGTAATTCTTTCCTCATTGATGCAAGGGACTTCCCTTTCACTGGCTTCAGATTCCAGAAAACAATCAGGCAGTTTTCCAATGCAGCATCTGGTGTCCTAAAGTTGGCAAAGGCTGCTTTTCAAAACCTCTTTTCTACATTTAAATAGAAGTTTAGCAAGATGGAATATAAAAACATTAATTACTATGATTTTTTTAATCCTTCTGTTCCAGTCCATAGAAGACCAGACTTCTGGGAATAGCCTTATCTTCATTTTATCCTGAGCTAAACTGAAAAGATGCAAACAAAGGGATGTAAGCACTGGATGCATCTGAAGTCACATTTCTCTCTATAGTCCATCTCCTAAATTATGGGCAGTTTGGCAATTTGAGACATTTTAAAGAAAGATATTGTCACAGAGATCTAAAAAGTCCTTCTGTTACAGACATTCTTGATTTATGGAACAGTGCTTTTTGCTTTAACCCTATATATTTTCTCCATTAACTCTAATGCATTTCAAATGAAACATAAGTTCAAAGTTGCCGTTTTTTTTTTTTTTTTTTTTTTTTTTTTTAATTTAATTGCATAGCTTGACACAGTTGTTCTGAGAATTTTACACTAATAGAAAGCCTAGCTGCTCTGCTCTGGCCTTGATAAGACTATGTATTGCCTTACTGCCCTTTTCCTGTGTTTTGGAGCTGGTTTCTTTCTGATATCTAACATGCTTGCCTCTCACTTACCTGGAGACTCACTTTTCATAAAGGATCTCAAAATTCTCAGTTATCCACCAGGGCCTTGTAACAAATTGTGAGCTCTCAGCAGGACTTGAGTTTTAGTACTCTTCGGTTCTCCAAAAATCTGTCATCTTGGAAACGCGTTAATGACAGAACAAACTACTGCCCCTAAATGCTCCCTTGGCTGTTGTGAGGCTGTAGCTGCCTAAATGTCTTGCTGCCAAGGTTTCTTAAGAGGTTTTTGGAGAAGAGCAACAAGCACTGAGTAATGGAAAGGACCCAGTCGGCTCAGAATCACAAGAGCTGACCAGTGCACATCCCTATGTGTAAATACACATACACACATCAAATACTGGTTTTCCCTTTGGAGTTGGATGGTGGTAGCAATGGGGAAAGAAAAGGAAATGCTGTGAGTCATGGCTATACCAAAGAACGTAGAGATATGCTGTTCCTACAACAGTGGAAAGGACTTTGCTCCCTTAATCCCTGCCTTGAAGGTTCAGGGACATGACAGGTGTGGGACACCTGACTGGCGTCAGGGCAAAGAAATGGCCCTTTAGTTTAACAAATGAATCATTTCATCTCAAGTTATAACTTACAAACACTTGGAAATATAATGACAGCTCAATCTCCCTGATGCACAATAACTTTACAGTAGCTCAATGCAATATCCCATGGGAAGGGAAGATAAATCTAAAACACAACTCTAATTTCAGACTCTCACATTTGCAGTGCCACACGCACCAGTGCCAAGATACAGGTAAGCAGTCTGCTGAGCATTCAAGCAGTCCAGCTAGGTCTGCATGCAATAACATGGCAGACAGGGGGACATTTGTTTTCAAGCGCATCCCCACACTTCAGTGTAGAAATGTGCTGGTTTTGGCTGTGTCGTACTGTACCCTTTACAGATTGATAGTGGTTAATCTCTCTCTTCTGCCTCACTGCCCTGGTTTCACCTGGGATAGACTCGATTTTTCTTCATAGTGTCCAGTATGAAGATATGTTCTGGTTCTAGGAGAAAAAAAAAACAAACAAACAACAAACATGATGATGATAACAGACCAGTGTTTTACTTTTTTTTTGCTGAGCAATTTTTCAGCTTCTCATACTATCCTGCCAGCAAGAAAGCTGAGGGCACACAAGGAGCTGGGAAGAGACAGAACCAGGCCAGCTGACCTAAACTGGCCAAAAAGATATTCCATACTATATTGCATCATATGAATAAAAACCTATAAAACTGAGAGGAGTTGGCCAGGAAAGGACAGGTGCTGTTTGCTTGGGCACTTGTCAGTGGGTGGTGAAAAATTGCCTTCTGCATTGTTTGTTTTGTAACTATGTATATATGCATTAGGGCTACCCTAACGTATGTAGGGCTATAACATATATATTATAAAATTATATGTATATTTTATATAATTTTATCTTCTGTTCTGATTTTTCTCCTCCCTGTCATTGGGAGGTGGAGGAGGCTGTGTAGTATTTAGCTGCTTGCCAAGTTAACAACACTCACCTCTGTATGTCACCAATATTTAATCACTGTATGTTTCAGATATGATTGTTTTTAGAGTCAGCAGGTTGATATAGGATCTTGATGACAAGCTACTGCAAGTTTCAACAACACATGCCATTTTTCAGTACCTCTCCACTCATATCAATACGAATGCCACAATTTTCCACAGCCCTAGAAGACTCCTGGGCTTGTTTTCTTAAATGTGGTAGACAGCTTAGTACTTAGCAACAAAAAATAACAACTACCTTTTACAATTCTCACTCTCATTCTCCATTATTTGCCGCAAATAACCCATTTTTATTCAAGACAAGATGGAATAAAGTTTGAAAAGAAACAGAAAAAGCATTGCCATTTTTAAGACAGGAAAGAAATCTATGGAACAGGAAAAAGCCTTTCTTTAAGACACCCTTTTTTGTGCATTGTAATCATATCCTTTCGCTAGCTTTTGCACTGCATATTTATCAAGGGCCATCTCTTTGGCCAAACAAAGCTTCAGAGATTGTAATGCTATAATATGATTGAAAGTACAGCAATAATAGCAAAATGGCACAATCCTAGGCTGCAGCAAACGAGAATGAGCCCAAATGTAGCAGCTGTAGATGTAGAAACAAAGGAAGAAAAACTTTTTATCTTCAGAAAGCCTCTGGCAGGCAGAGATCTCCAGTAAGATACCCTTGTCTCCGCTGCCAACCCTTAAATGACATCTGCGCAGGGGTAGATTCTGGCTCCACCCCTTCTGGTCACTCAGGTGCATTGCTGTTAGAGATTATTCTTTTGCACCATTATCTCAAAGCTTGCTGAGGGACTGATGGACAGGTTGTGGTCAAGGGTTGAGAAATCATTTGTCTGAAGGACACAGATGGACAAGTCCTGGCAAGTTGGTGAAATCTTTTGTCTGAAGATTTGCAGGCTGGGGCAACGAGAGGGAGATAAACTGCAGCTATATGGCAGGAAGCAGTCTTTTGTGTAGGCTTATCTCGAGAGAGGTAGCCATTTCAGGTGGCTGCACATGACTCTTACCCAAGTACCCAGGAATGCTACACTGGCAGAAGAAGAATACAAAGGGAACATCAGTGATGTTAGGATAGATATCTGGCATCAGATGCCTCACAATGCAATGCCTGCCTGCTGACTCTCCTGGGCCTGCCACCTGAGACCTGCTACTTTCTCCTGGACTTGCTGTCGATTTGCCTGTTTTCTACCTAAGGCCAGCCATGCTGCTGCTGCTGCTCTACCCCTGCGCTTTTGCCTTGGACCATCAGAACGGTGTGCAATAGGATGCTGCTGGATCTTGGTGGTGACTATCCCCACTTTTCGCTAATTCTTGCTTCTTTCCTATCGCCAGCTTTCCCTTCCCCATCACCCTAATTTGAAATAGTCACCAGCCTCCCTTTCCCTATCTCCTTGATTAAGATTGTAATAAACTGGTTGGATGAGTATTTGAACTGTTGTTTCTTAATCTCATATCAGGTATACATATATAAAAGAACCTCCTCTCCCTCCTATAAAATGGAGCAAGACAATTGCTTGCACCTGAGCTCCCTGGCTTGGCCCTGCCTTCCCAACAGGTGCTCAATCACTGGTTCAGGTCATGACTTAGCATTTCTGCTCCAGTGGTTATAATGGAGATGGCAGCTACATTCAAATTCTGATCTTGAGCTAGGTTGTGCTATACAACCTTTATGTTTGGGAATAATGGCTGTATCTCTCCTGAGATTAACAGCCAAGAGATCAACATCTTCTGGTTAATATAAAGTTCAGTTTCAGAACTCTGTGCTATGAGAAAGTTAGCCTGGCTGAAAAAAAAACTAATCTGTGGAATAATTGGGCAGACGTTTTCAGTAAGTTCACCTTAATAAAAAATAAACTTATTTTCTCCACAACTTCATCACAGAGTGTATTGCTTCTTGTGATAAAATGTTTCGAAAACAAGAAAACAAACAAAAAAAAAACATGCACATGTTTTGTATCATGAATCTTATATTCTGTTAGTAACAGAGAAAAATATATATAATAGAAATAGTAGGAGAACATAATAGGAAAAAAAAAAAGTTCAAATACTTTATGTTCAGGCCATTATGTTTATTTAGAGAGTTGTTTCAGAATCACTAGAACAATTGAAAGACTACTTATAAAAATGTAAGAATGCAAGCCTTGAAAGACAAATAAAATCACCTTTTCAGGTCTTTGTATTTATTGCCTAAGGCTCATCTTCCATAGCAGCCCTGGCATGGCATCTAGTTCCAGATATTGTAGTTCAAATGAAAGTAAAATAAATACAGTTGAAATATGTTTTGTGTGATCCTGTACATCCCTTATTCCTCTCTTGTATCCTTGCAGCGTAGAAGAAAGCAAGCAAGGAGGGGATCTAAGAGACACAGGAGTGGAACCAGTGGAAGGTGGTAAGTGACTATGAGCTACCAGCAGACCCTGGCTGAGAAGTGTCCCTGCATAGATGGGAGCAACTGCTTATGCTACATGCTGGTATTTCCTAACAAGCTTGGATTGTGGAGTCTGCCCACCCCAGTGTATTACAGCAAGTGTCAAGAGCCACAGTCTGCTCAGTACATCAGCTCCCAGGGCTGCACAGCAGGTCAGCAGTGGACAGAATACAGTGAGGTCTGTGAAATAGTTGGCAGAGGTATAAATAGGGCTGTGGGCAGGAGCAACACTTATTTTGGGAGGCAACTCAAGGCACACATTGGTCTTCTCGCTTCTCAGTCACTTGCTAGAGATTGAAAAGTTTCCTTGATACAGCATTGATCCAGAAAAAAGAAAGACATTCAGTGCCTGCATGACTGCCAGGTACCTGTAAGGTAGCTGTGTTTTCCCAACCCCTATTCCCTCTGTCTGGGTCTTTCCTCAAAATTGTTTACAGCCAAGTCTTTGAGTTTCTGTGGTCGTTTTGCTCTTACGTACTTGTTATCTTGATTTGGCATTTTGTTCTTTTTTTTTTTTTTTTTTTTTTTTTTGCATTCACAGGCAACATTGTCAGTGTCCTTCATCACAGTTTAAAGCCCAGAGACTGCCCCTATAATGCTGTCTTGGTGTCATATCAGGATGGCATGAATGCTGGCTGCTTCCATATGACTGTTCCTGGTCCCAGTTATGTACGGCATTGGGAAGCTTAATGTTTAGAAAGGAGATAGTGCCACTGCTGCCTGACCCAGGTTCCCTCTGCTCCTTCTTAGAGGCTTTGGCTCCAGTACGATTTAAAGACATTTCCTCTTGGATGGAGGGAGCATCTGCTGACAAGTGCCTATTTGACATAGTGACTTTGGCATGACAGCGCCTGAATGGGCTTCAGGTTCCGCCTGTGATGTGTTGGTTCCACTAAAGCAGAACCAGGCAGAAGATAATGGGGCTGTGAGATTTGATATGAAAGAGTAGTGGTGTGTTAAGAAGGCCTTTGGGACTTGGCAGTCAGAAAATTCAGTGCAGAGTTTCTTATTCCTTTGGAATCTCCCACCGTGCTAGATACAGTAGATCTATCTTATCTAGTGTAGTTGATCATAGTGAGTATGAAGACTTGATGGAAATAAAGAGGATGCAGTACGAGAGTGTGTCGGCAGACACGGGCAGAGGCATCCACATAGTTCTGTTAAATAAATTTTAAAAGAAATTCTTAAAGCACACAGACAAAACAGCTCTTAACTTGGTGGAAAAGATACTGGTGAATTTCTTTCTGTGGCATGAACATCCATGTTATTTGAGCACTACTTCATTTAATCACTGTAAGTGTTAAGAAAGTGTGTAGGCTTTTTCACCAGAACTATTTAGGTCTGCACAATGTTCAATTTGTTACAGACTAAAATTGGTTGAATTCAATAGTACTGTTAGACTGATAAAATATCACTCTGTAAATAAAATCCTGAGCACTAGACTGCACGACTCAGGAAGGTCTGTCTCTGTCAGTTCACAAAAGTGCAGTAGGAAGACTAGAACTAAAGAAGAATTTTCTGGAGTTGAATTAAATTTCTGTTGTGGTAAATGGGTGAGATATTTGTGGACAGTAGTTTTTTTACTTTTTTTTTTCTTCTTTTTTTCTCTCTTTGAAACCATGTCTGTAACTAGCACATCTACCCCACAGAGGGATGATTTAGAATGTTTGCTTAGTTCAAGTTAGTAAAAAAGTATTTTCTAGTGATGAGATTTAGCACGCACTCTTTGGAGTTAGGGAAATGACGAGATCTTATATGCTATCTAGGTTGTCTGTCAGGCATTTATTTATGTAACAAGATCTTTGAGACATGAAATGATGGTTAATGGGATTTGGTATACAAAAAAAATAGTGGAGTGGTTATATTCCACCTCTGTAACTTGATATAATTTTTTCAATACTCAGTTGAAAGTGTATTTTGGACTTTTAAAGTAAAATGAATTTTCTGAAAAGGTTTTAGTAGGAAATAAATGATAGAACAGGACTGGAACAGACTATATTAGAATGACTTATGTTTGCTGACCTGCCTATACGAAGAAAATAAATTATTAAATTAATTACATACTTAACATCTATAACAAGAAAAGTAGTAGGCATATTAAACTGGTAGGTGTAATCTGAATGGAATTCAGTGTTTGCTCTACCTGATTTTTTTCTCTTCCTAGCACCTCAGTTTAACTGTTTCATGTTAGGTTTTCTGACACTCCATGGATAGTTTTGCAAGCATAAAGTACATCACAAAATGCTGTCTCATCTTGCAGAATGACAGAAGTATATTATTTTGTTGTCTATGGAGGAATTTTCATGAAGGATATAAAACACACCCATCAAAATCAGTACTTGAATCTACTTCTACATAAATTCTTTTCTAGGTTTCAGAACAGAAAATGTTCCCACAATACAGCTTAGATGGGTTAATCCTAATCTCATGTCTTGAACTTTGTCATGCTGTGACTTTAGTTTAAGCCCTAAAGAGCCTTGGTCCTATTTTTGTTATACATTATACGCTTTACATTAAAATATTTGGTACCAGCTGAGATCTCTTAAGACAGGTTTTAACTCAATCAATACATGCTTTGTTGGTTAGGGCAGAGTATTTCAGGGATATTGGTAAACACAATAGAGAGCAAAGTGTAGGGGAAAAGAACTGTATAAAAAGGAATAGTAACTGTAAACGTTATGGAACAGAAATAGCTGTAAAGAGCAAGGACGAGAAAAGAGGAAGCAGTATTTGGAAAGAAACAAAAGGAACCGCAGAATAGTAAAACTAAGGATTGCTGATGATGTGGGAGGAACAAGGGAGGCAAAACAAATTTGTTACTGAGGTAGAATTCTGCAGATTCCAAAGAAAGGGCAGTTGATGAGCAAAATATAAGCCATATGGCAATATAGCAATTATGCAGTTAATGAGAGATATGGAAAATGAGCATTTAGGCAAATAATGAGCAGTTAATCAGCCAGGCAATTAAACAATAATATGCAATGTGTTATGGCTCCTACCTGTTCCATCAAATTTAAGCAGAAAAGGCCTTGACTTCTCTTTGCATACTAAAGTACTGAGCCAGTTTGGTGCTCATTATGTAATAAATAATAAAGAGAAGGCAACCTAAGATCCTTTAAAAGTAAAACTCATTTAAAGTAAATGAAACAAATGGAATGAGTTATAAACAGCTGTTTTAGTTTCCATGAGTTCTCTTTTAGCTTGCAGTCATCACATTGCTGGGATTAGGATGGTGAAGCATGTAGTAAGTATAAAAAATGGTAAAAGTCATGTCATGATTTTGTTTTACAGCTATTGGGTAAACTGCCAGAAAATATAATAGAAAAAAAAAAAAATTGACTAAAAGAATGAAGCTTCTCAGACTGATAAGATTGCTGTTGAAAGGATAATGAATAATGGCAGTGTATGATAGGTATAAGAGAAGTAGTCTGTGCTTAGCATAAATGGACATTGGAACCCCTTGCAAAGGAGTTTTTGATGTGAATACATATATATTACTTCCAAGATCATGTTTAATGGCTTTGTATGTATCTGCAATATTTTAAAATGTTTTGTTTAAAAATAATTAGGTGAATTGGTCTATTGGTCTGAATATACGTCTCATCTTTTCCACAGAGCTCTTGCTTTGAAATTATTTCAGAAAAGAAAATGTTTTTTTGTTTTGTTTTGTTTTTAGGTTTTTTTCTAGTCAGCCATTTATTTATAGGTTTTTTTTTTTTTTTTTTTTTTGTTTTTTCATTTTCTTAAATATCAGCTGTAAACATGATTGCCTAAAACATGAGAGATTCTCTCGTATGAGAGAGATTGATGGTTGGACTGGATGATCTTGTAGGTCTTTTCCAACCTTGGTGATTCTGTGATTCAAAGTATTTGTGCGCTAGTCTGATAGGACATAAAAATCAGAATCTCCTCAACAATTCATTTCTTATAACATGAAGCCAGACAGTATTTTCTTTAGCAATAATATGTAGGTTTGTCTAAAAGTGATGCCTGCTTTATTTATTTCCATGGAAACAATAGCAGCTAACAGAGCACAATAACACCATTTGTTGCAGCAAATTCTCAACTAAATCATACGGTTTTTTCAACAGACATGAACATTAGCTATACATTTTCATCAACAATGAACAAGAGCCTACATGCCTTCCCCATAAAAATCTGCACCAGCAGAAGTGAACCACTGTGGCTGTTACCACTGCTGAAATGCACCACCCACGACCTCGCTGTGCTCACATCCACTGTTTGGTCTCCAGAAACATCCAGAAAATTTTGATAAATGTCAGTGGGTCACATTTTATCCACATGGAGGAATTCCATGACTTTTTTTTTTTCATTTGAATTTCCATGTTAGATGCCATTTTGTCAGACTGCCCATCTGTTGTCATCTGTCACGTGACAACAACATGTAAGTAAATATTGGCAAAAAGGTTCTATGGTGCCAATCTACCAACATCCATCTCTGATACTTTGGGTCACCACAATAAAATAGGAGGCATTACTTTCATAGCATCCCTTGTATGTTTATATAAATGCCTATCAAACACTGTGTCTGCCTCACATTTTGGCGTTACTTCCCCTAAATAACAAATAAATTGCTGTACTTAATGCATAAAGCAAACCTCACAAATAGTACATTTTTAAATACTCTGTATAAACAAATCAATTTTATGATTTTCTATTGTTGCCATAGTAGATGTTTCAAGTCACATTTCAGATAAAAAAATAAAAATGGTACCTCAAATTCAGTGTTTTACTTACAGATAAGTTAAACTCCTTGAATGGTTGTCTTTTCTATTCTTTCTGATCAGCTGATAGAAAATAACAGTGAAAAGAGACTTAACTTAAACATATGGATTACTTAAAATTTGTAACAAAGCAGTATAACAATAGTAATTGTCAAACAATTGGGGAATACAACTTTTCCAGGTATACAATTGCTATTAAAAAACTAAGCCAAAGTCAAAGAAACATCTAGTAGCCAACATGTAATAGTTATGCTCCTCAACACTGTCATGTTTGTTTCTGTTTCAAGGACAGGACTTCTAATTTAGTATTTACTGTTTCATTTTGTGCATGGGGATATATGACTGGCATATTATTTACTTATATTTTGTGGCAGTACCGAATCATGAATATCAAATGTCTAAAGTACAGATTATTGGCTTTGTTTCCTACTGCCACTGCCCAACCATTATTTGTCTTCATAACATCAAACCCTGTATATAGACTAATAAATTCACAATCTGTGGTGCAGTTTTTCCATGTTTCAAGAGAATTGTACGAGTGAAATTTCAGGCTATTATATTTAAGATCAAATATATGGAAAAGTGGAAATGAAGGGAATTTTCCTTTAAAAATATGGAAAAGCTGATTTCTGTAGCTTGAATACTAAATCAGAGCATGCTGCATCAGAAACAAAAGTCAAGAACTTTTGCTAATAACATTACATTACATTGAGCTCATCAAACAGGAAACTCAGAGCAGCAGGACTTAAACAATGTGTTGTGAAAAACTCTGTCTTATATTCAAAAAGAAGTTATAATAATCCTTTGTGGCATTAAAGCATCCTCCATCTGATTTCCACAAAGAGTTTCTGAACTATTAAGGAACTCCAAGGTATTCCTTCAGAGCCCCTTGGCCCTCCTGCTGAGGTCCAAGCAAGCTGCATGGAGCATTGTAATACTGAACAAACACAGCAGCTTAATTGCAAAAGTTGTACAACTCCAGTAGCATGGCTTGACAGTTGTGCTGACTAGCTGAGTGTCCCAGCAGAGATAATTAGCTCCACACTGATATGACTCTGCTGTACTTATTGCCATTAGTATTTTGCTTGGCACTAGCTCAGAGTTCTCACCAGTTGTCCTCTTTTACAACACAGAACATACTCTTAATTTCAGTAATCTCCAGGACAAAACATGTGCAGTAATAATTGGAAATCCGTGGCACAATAATTGGAAGAATTGCTCTGAAAGTGACAAAGATAAGGCCTTCTCTCTCTCAAGTTTAGAGTCTTCTATAACTTGTACGTAAGCCGACATTTTTAGACAGTCTTGATGGTTATGGTTTTAGCACTGGAGGTACATGTGAAAATTTATGGAAGCTAAGTTAAAAGAGCAGTAAGTCATTGATAAGATAAGCAGAAAATTGATAAGCAAAAAAAAGGGGGCTAGTTTTTTGCTCTCAGTTTCAGGGAACAAGAAGTTGCCTTATAACGTACACGGACTTTTACTGTGATGTGTTATTTTTATTGCAAATCAGTGTTTCTGTAGTGGTAAACCCTTACAGTTATTTAAGTTGAATATCACTTTCTTAAACCTCTTACTGTTTCATAGCCTCTTAAGGGACTTCCTTGCATTCTGATAAGAATATACGTTTGTGCTTGTTTTCAAAAATATCTTTCACTGAGATGTAGTGTCAAAATCATGGAAAGCTTCAGTAGCCATTCCATATAAAGCATAGATAGGAAAAGGCATACAAATGTTTTGTGTTAGATGTGTATTAGCTTCCTGTGTTGGTGGTTTTTTTTGTTTGTTTGTTTTTTTTTTTGCCAAATTTTACTTATATCCATTTATATATATCTTTTATAGATAACATTATTTCATGATATTACAAGTATTCTGGATTGCATTAGGAGGGCTGTTTTGCATTAGGACTGTAGCCAGCAAGTCAATGGAAGTGGCCCTTCTCTTAGAATTGGTAAGATATACCTGGAGTGTTGAGTCCAGTTTTAGGCTCCACAGTTTCCATACAGAACTACTGGAGAAAGTCTGGTGAAGAACCACTATGAAGGTCACTAAAGCAACTCTCCTGTAAAGAAAGACTGAGAGCTGGGACTAGAGAAGGCCTGGGGCTGGAGCAAGGGGAACTCATCAATGCATGCAAATATCTAAACACAGTGTGTAAAGGCAATCAATACACTTTATTTGAATGTGGAAGCAAGTGAGCACTGGGATTGGTGTCCCAGAGAAGCTGAGGAGTCTCCATCCTTGAAAATATCTATCTGGATGTGGTCCTAGGCAACTTGCTATGTGCATGCCTGCTTGAGCAGAGGAACTGGACTAGATGACTTTCAAAGATCAACAAAGATCAAACATTCTACAATTCTGCAGATGAAAGAAAGAAGGCAGCTAATGCTGACCTGAGATGTCAATAGCTAGCATAATGGGAAAATAAATTCTCTAAGGAGTTAACTTTTCAATAAAACTTTCTGTCATTGTATGTAATGGTATTTTGGATACTTTACACATTGGGCAGATTAGTGCTTCTCTTTCTTTGTCTAAAGACAAAAGAGTGATGGTATAGAACTTCATAATCTCTCAGTGACTACTGAATTCTTTATCTAATGCAAAGAGAATCTTCAGTAATGTACTAATTTTCAATATTAGATATTTTCAATATTAGATATTTTCAACTAATTTTCAGTAGAAGTTATGTTGTGGCATGTTTTAAATCTGGCCAAAATTATACTCTATTTCATCCCAGGGTTTTCTATATTCCCATGAAAACTTTCTTACAGGACTCAAAAATACCATTAGACCTGGTTTTGAGTATGTATGCCCTCAAATGTCCCTCAAAAAAACAAACAAACAAAAAAAAAAACCCACAAAAAAAAGTTTCCTATATGAAATCTTGATTATAAATGATCAAAGAGTAAATAAACATATTTTCTACCCTTTTGGAGTGTGTCACAGCTCTGAGGCTCCTTTGATAGGCTGTCTTTAAGATTTGAATAGCATTAATCAGCAGAAATGACAGTGTACAGTGGAATCACAGAATTACAGAGTTTGGAAGAGACCTCTAGAGACCATCAAGTCCAGTCTCCCTGAAAAAGTGAGTTTCCTACTGTAGGTAGCGCAGTTTGGCATCCAGATGGGTCTTGAATGTCTCTAAAGAAGGAGATGCCACAAGTTCTTTGGACAGCCAGTTCGAGTGTTCTGTCAGCCTCACTGTAAAGAAATTAGTGCACATATTAGTGCAGAACTTCCTATGTTCCAGTTTTTGGTCATTGCTATTTGTCCTATCACTACACAGCACTGAAAAGAGTCTGGTCTAATCCAATTGCCTCCCACACTTTATATATTTATAAAAATTAATCAGATCCCCACTCAATTTTCTCTAGGCTTAATAGACCCAGGTTGCCCAGTTTTTCCTCATAAGAGCGGCTCCAGGCTCTTTATAATCTTTATGGCCCTCCACTGGACTCTTTCTAGAAGATCCCTGTGTTTTTTTTTTAAATGAGGAGTCAAGAACTGGAAATAGTATTATAGATGTGGCCGCACCGGGGCAAAGTATAGGAGGAGGATTGCTTCCCTCAGCCTGTTGGCCACATTCTTTTTAATGCACATCAAGATACCATCGGCCTTCTTGCCCAACTCTCCAGTGCGTCCAGGCCACACAGCCTTCTGGTGTGTCAGCCACTCCTCCCAGATTTATATCCTCAACAAACTTGTGGAGAGTAGACTCTATCGCCTCATCCAAGTCACTCTTGATAAAGATTGGACCCACACATTCCCTGGGGAATACCCCTATCTACAGGCCTCCAAGTAGATTTTATGCCACTGATCACAACTCCACAAGCTCTGCCACTCAGCCAGGTCTCAACCTACCTCACAATCTAATAATCTATCCTGCATATTCTGAGCTTCATTACTAGGAAGCTGTGGGATACAGTGTCAAACACCTTGCTGAAGTCAAAGTACACAACAACCACTGCTCTCTCCTCATCTACCCAGCTGGTCAAAACATTATAGAATGCTACCAGGTTGGTCAGTCATGATTTCCCCTTGGTGAATCCATCAGGAGTTTACTATTCCTGATAACCTTCTTTTCCAGTTGCTTGGAGATGGCATCAAGAACAAGTCAAACCATCACTTTTCCAGGGATGGAGGTGAAGCTGATTGGCCTACAGTTTACTTGGTCATACTTCTTTCCTTTTTTGAAGATTGGAGTGAAATGGGCTATCCTACAGTCTTCAGGAACTTCTCCCATTTGCCAAGACCTTTCAAAGATGATAGAGAGCAGTTCAACAATTAGCTCTGCCAGCTTCCTCAGCACATGTGGGTGCATCCCATAGAGGCCCATATATCTGTATGCATTGATTTTGGCTAGATGGTCTCTGACCAGAACCTGTTCAACCAAAGGGAAGCCTTCCATTCCCCAAACTTCTGTCTTACCTCCAGGTTCTGGAATTCCCAAGGGCAAAAGGCTAAAGCAAAGAAGGTGTTCTTTTTCTCTGCCTTCTCAGTATCCCCCATTAACAGGGCACTCACCTCATTTAGTAGCAGACCAACATTTTCCCTAGTCTTCCTTTTACTGTTGATGTACCTTAAAAATCTTTTCTTTTTATGCTCTATCTCCCTTGCCAGATTGAATTTGAAAGGGCCTTAGCCTTCCTCATTGCATTCCTGCAGGCCCTGACAACATCGCTATGTTATTCCCAAGTGGACAGACCCTTTTTTCACATTTCATGGACCTTCTTCTTCCCTTTGAGTTAATCAATGAGCTCTTTGTTCATCTGTGCATGTGTTCTGCCACTTTCCCTGATTTCTTACTCTTAGGGATGCACCAATCTTGAGCTTGGAAGAAGTGGCTACATCAGCCACAGTCTGCCAACTAACAAAATTAAACAAGGAAGTTTCTGTGATGAAACTGCCATGTATCTACTGCATCTTTGCTCCCCCCCTTTTTTTTTTTTTTTTGTGTAACTAACTAGAATTCATACATCCTGCAAATCTTATATTTTTTTATGGCAAGCCACAGAAAATCTTCTAGAAATTTTCTGCCTTAAGGCTTTCCTAGGAGTTTTCTTTCTTCTTGTTTTCTTTTTATTTTTCATGATTTATATTTGAGAGGTTTTAGATTTTTTTTGAAGGATGAAAAGGAGAAGTAATAACATATATTAATGGAAAAATAGTATTAAGTCCAGTACTGTATCATCATTCTAAAGTGCAAATGTACTAAGGATTCCAGCTTATGTAGATGACATAACTATGAACCAAACAACATTTTGTTTCAATGGATGGAGAGTTAATAGGTTTTTATTTTTTGTCTTGTATTTTTTTCCCAAAAAATATAGAAGAGACAAAATGAGGGGGAAAAAAAGAGTGTATTATGAGTTCCTATTACACACTAGACCTACACAAATACAGAAAAATAATGTATAGAAAAAATGTATTGAAAAACCACAGCATTTCAAATGTCTGATAAGTCTTTAGTATTTTATTCTCAAAACAAGCATGGAAAATAAGTTAGTATCATCTCAATTTCTCAGACAAGAAAATGAAAATAATCATTTAAGGATTATGTCCAGCTCACATCATTAGCAGAAATGAAACCAAGTTGCAGTACTTAATGAAAAAATTAAAGTTGGTTATTATATCCCAGGCTTATGAGTATGCAACGTGGTGAGTTTTAACTTTCAAAGCTAGAGTTTAAGTGCTATTGGTTAGCAGATATGTCATCATACTGCAAACTGATTTCATGTCTTGTTCAGTTCGTGAGTTTGTATAGTAAAAATCTGAGATGCATTATCAAAATAACTTGTTGAGACAATATAAAAAGGGCTATTCCTTCCCCACCAATTGAAACTATCAAAACTAGTGAAACTTATATGTAAAAAAATCTTACTGAAATAAAAATATACTCCAAGTTACAAGCACTATTTAACAGATTGGAGTATCTTCACCTTTTGAGAGTACATGGCTGGCGTTATTTTCTGCTCAATGTAGTTAGTATGTTAGACTTCAAAATTAAGAGGAAGCCTGCATAAAATCTCATTTTGACTTTTGGAAATATGAACTGGCGTATCTCAACTTTTCCTCCTAAAACTAATCAGGCTTTGGATTTGAGCACAGCATTCATTAGTTTATTGTCCAGAGCTATATGTGTCAATGCAATTTTTTTTTAAAAAAAGATCACCAGAATATTATTACACGTACCATTTTAGATGCAATAATATTTTTATTATACGGAGTAATATAAAGCAAGTAGAATTAAAATAGCCTTTTTGTGGAACTATGGAATTTAATATCAGCCTATACAAGGTTAATAATAAAAGTCTGTAGATGGGTTAGGTTCTGTTGGTATGTTAAAAACAGTAATCGGAACAAAAAAATGACAACAAATGCAAAACACATATTCATGTAGTCTTCTTCAGCTTCATTCTTGTGACTTTTGTGCTGGAGGAAGTTGCAATTATCAGTCTAATCTTTGCTATCACTGTGAAGCTCTGTATTGTCTGCTGCTTGTAAATCTGGAAGTGGAGTGGCTCCTGAGATGATTTCCAAACACTTTCATCATATTTAAACTGATTAAATAGTAGGTTTTAGCTGAGCTTTATGGCGCTTCTCACCTCTCTTCCTACTCACTGTTTACTTTGGGAACTCAAAAATCACCAGAGGTGTACCTCCAGTTTTGCCCTCCCACCCAAATGTTACAAACAACTGTCTTTCTGGCAGACATTCTGGATAAATACACAGAAGCAATCTGCTGTTCATTATAAATTTACACAAAATAATACTGAACACTGCAGAAAACAGAAGGGCTTTGGATTAAATGTAAGGGTTAAGTTTGCTAAAACAATATATTTCATTCCTGATTCCCACCAGAGGTTGTGCATCTTAAGTCTTAGTCAAACCATAAAGTTTTTTAATTTACATGAGGCTATTGCATGTGGCAGTTATTCTGAAAATAAGCTTTAAAGTGTTGTCTTAATGCAAATATGGTAAAATGGCATGGGAATTCTGTGCCTTCTAAACTGTCTTACTACTTTTAAATATTTTCCTCTGTGATATGTCCTCAGCTGTTCAAATTGTTCTCATATGGTTGGGGAATTATGGCAATTTACTCTACTGGAAAATCTGTGCTCAGGTGAGCAAGTGTTCTTGCCTTCATTGAAGCTTCTGAATGTTGTGAAATTACCTTCAAGATCATTTTTACTAGCATAAAGCTAGAAGCGATGTAATCTAGTCTTGTAAATGTAGGTCCTATTTTTATTAGCATTGTAGTATGAGCATAGTTGTCAGGAATATGTAATGATTTTTCCTGCTTGTTCAATTAACCATAATTAGTAATGCAGCAGACACAGGATGTTTAAACAAAAAAGTTGCTTTAATTATGCAGATATTTTACATAATTATGCAGTGTACGTTACTTGATCAAAATGCCACTTTTTTCTAGTGTAAATAAATGCTGAAGAAGAAAAGCGCTGATGTTTTTTAACACTAAAAATACATCTGAAATTACTTGTTCTAAAAAACCTGTTTTCTATGTCCTAGTCTCTTATAATTTATGGCTTTCTTTATGAAACAGACATTTTAAAAAAAACAGAGACACTTTGTTGTCTGCTTTGTGGCTGCTCTAGGATATGCTGGTCATCATTGTGTACCACTAATAACTTTTACTTTTTGTAATTTTACAGCAGGCGTACATGGTAATATTTTTTTTATTTTTATTTATATTTTTTTAGTTAAAGGCTGAGGATTTCAAGCTGTGCTGCTGTACAAATAATGATTGTCTGTATGAATTTGTAACTGCCAAGCACCGTCTCTCATCCTTGAATCCCAGAGCAAGATTTAATAATGTACAGATTCCTGTTGATGTAGTAGTGGGTTAATAATATTCTGAATCCTGGAAGTGCCACAGGATTAGACTAGCTTATCTTTACTATCATTTTGGTCTAGTAAGCTCTGCTTAATGCTGTTATCATTTTCTAAAACATTTCTGATGGCACGGTTAGCAGATATGTCTGTTCTAAAGGACAAAACTAGCCGTTCTGAAGCTGATCACACATTGACCTTTGTCCATTCCAGTCTCATTTCTCAGATTAGCCACCTTGAATGAGGGCACTTTACACGAATGTTCGTTATAGCTACACCAGATTTTATTAGGCTTCTTTGTGATAGATGAATATGTGACTTTTTATATACTCACTGCAAGGTCACTGCAGTGAGTGCATAGAAGAGATGATGGACTGATGGTTTCATTTGAGGGCTGTTCAGAAAGTAATTCCTCCTATTTTGTGATGTTAGCTCATGACATCAGAGGCAATGTTGGTTGTATGGCAGTAGAGGTTGAACCTTCATACCAATATCCTCTTACATTTTGTTGTTGTGTGACAGATGGGAGCAGAGGCAGTCTGACAGAATGGTGTATGACTTGGAAGAACATATGAAGCAAATGTTTGTCATTGAATTCCTCCGTGGGGAAAAAAATGGCAACCGCTGACATTCACCGATGTTTGCTGAATGTTTATAGAGACCAAACAGTGTCTGTGAGCATAGTCAGTCACCTCCACTGGTGCAGATTTTTACAAGCAAGGCATGCAGGTTCTAGTTCATTGCTGGTGAAAATGCATAATGAACTATACTGAAGATTAGTATTTTGTAGCTGAGAATTTGCTCTTTTGAATGGTGTTATTCTGTTCTTTGCATCTGGTTCAGGCTTTGTTTCTATGGAGGTTTGTTTTTCCACAGAAGGAGCTGTTAATTTCCATTAGCAAAGAAAGAAAGCATTTAACATGGAACACCAATAGGCAGAAAAATGCAGAGCTCTTTTTCACATGTATGTTTGGTTTTCTGCACTTCCTGATGTGTAAAAAGACCATAATTAGTCACAGTGAATGATAGTGCTTTTTGATAAAACATTACTTTGAGTTTTCTTCTTCAAGCAGATCATCCTATATTCTGTCTCACTTTTTGGTAGAGGAGTTGGAGAACATGATATGAATAGTAATATGCTTCTTGACTGTAACTTACTGTTTGCACAGAATCACACAGAATCACAGAATCACAGAATTGTAGGGGTTGGAAGGGACCTCCAGAGATCATCGAGTCCAACCCCCCTGCCAAAGCAGGTTCCCTACACCAGGTCGCACAGGTAGGCGTCCAGGCAGGTCTTGAACATCTCCAGAGAAGGAGACTCCACCACCTCCCTGGGCAGCCTGTTCCAGTGCTCCGTCACCCTCACTGTAAAGAAGTTCTTGCGCACGTTTGTGCGGAACTTCCTATGCTGCAGTTTC
Organism: Tetrao urogallus; assembly: GCF_951394365.1. Classification (NCBI taxonomy): domain Eukaryota; kingdom Metazoa; phylum Chordata; class Aves; order Galliformes; family Phasianidae; genus Tetrao; species Tetrao urogallus. The sequence continues at coordinate 93,886,596 of NC_136813.1, read as the reverse complement.
CAGCCGTTTCCCCTTGTCCTGTCTCCACTCACCACTGAAAACAGTCTGGCCTCGCCATTCTGCCCCCCACACCTTAGATATTTATAGACCTGGATCAGGTCCCCTCTCAGTCTTCTCTTCCCAAGGCTGAACAGACCCAGTTCACTCAGCCTTTCCTCATAGGAGAGATGCTCCAGGCCCTTCACCATCTTCGTGGCCCTCCGCTGGACTCTTTCCAAGAGATCCTTGTCTTTTTTGTACTGGGGAGCCCAGAACTGGACGCAGTACTCCAGATGAGGCCTCACCAGGGCAGAGTAGAGGGGGAGGATCACCTCCCTCGACCTGCTGGCCACGCTCTTTTTAATGCACCCCAGTAAGCCATTGGCCTTTTTGGCCACAAGGGCACACTGCTGGCTCATGGCCAACCTGTCGTCCACCAGGACACCCAGGTCCCTATCCGCAGAGCTCCCCTCCAGCAGGTCATCCCCCAACCTGTACCGGTGCATGCAATTATTCCTCCCCAGATGCAAGACTCTACACTTGCTTTTGTTAAACCTCATCCGGTTTTTTTCTGCCCAGCTCTCCAGCCTATCCAGGTCTTGCTGAATGGCAACACAGCCTTCAGGCGTGTCAGCCAATCCTCCCAACTTCGTATCATCAGCAAACTTGCTGAGGGTGGCCATTATCCCCTCATCAAGGTCATTGATGAAGATGTTGAACAAGACCGGACCCAGCACAGACCCCTGAGGAACACCGCTGGTTACAGGCCTCCAACCGGACTCTGCACCACCACCAACGACCCTCTGCGCTCTGCCAGTCAGCCAGTTCACAACCCACCTCACTGTCCACTCATCTATCCCACACTTCCTCAGCTTTGTTATAAGGATGTCGTGGGGGACAGTATCAAATGCCTTGCTGAACTATGCACACTACAGCTTTGCTGTCGCAACTTTCATAGTTTCATGTAAGTTGGTGGAACTATGAAAAACAGTGGAAATACAAATAATTCAACAGATTGGGAAAAAAAACAAATGTGTTTTTTTTTGTAGAATAAATAATTCCTCACATGTCTCTTAATGGTTTTTACTGTAGTCAAAAGCATACTGATAGGAATGATACAGTAGAATTGAAAGTTTTCACCCCTGTCTCATCCAGAAATAATGTTCTTACAGGCTAGATGGGAGATCTGTACATCACATACTCATCTGAAAAATAAGGAGAAAATAAGGAATATGGGATTGTTTTTCACAGCACTCATTTCTAAATCGGAAATGCTACGTGGTGCTATATTACCCCCCTGCACCCACACCATGAATCACCTGGATATTTTGCGAACACAGCTAACTACAGACAAAATATGGAAGAAGTCAACTTCAGATACTGTTTCTTTTCATGTAGGCCACAGAATGAATAAATAGTTAACTAAACCTCCCATTTATTTCTATTTGCATATATGTAGTTATTCACTGGTGTACATCAATCTAATCTCCAGGAAGCAGATATAACCTTGGTTGCTGTATACCCAATGAAGATTCACAGTCCTTTTCCTGTTAGGAATTAAGTGCCATATAAATCAGCCTAGCAGCATGAGATAGGCTGAAACAGATCTTACTTCTAAAGAAGCCTTCAAGGGCATGAGTTCACTCTCTTATGTCTCCTGTCTTCTGGGGGATTAAGTAGCAAGTCTCCACAGCAGATCTGTGTAAGCACCATATATCCTGAATGGGCTGCAGTGTACACCACTGGACACTGTACATTTTTTTAATCTTTCTTACTGCTATTTGATTATCTGTCTGAGTTGTTTTGACATTAATTAACTCTGTCACTTTTCACTTCAATGTTGCCATTTGATTAACTTTCGTCTTGCTACCTTTTGGATTTTGTCCTGTTTAATTCATTCTGCCATTCAATTCCAATTTTGTCTTTTAGTGATTCAGTCTATTTATTTATTTATTTTTAATTACTTCAGTTACATTTTTATATTGCAGCTTGTATATAGGTTTTAATTTCATACTGTGCTGGACAGGCTGTACTGCATGAAAAGAAAGTAGCATTCATAGCTGGAACTGTTTCCCTAGAGCATCATGGACATACGTCTGGTTTGTAAGGACACTTAAACTAGTTAAAACAGATTTTTGTAGATACTAGAATATACTGGTATTGTCCACTTTAGAACACACCATTAGGATTAGATAAAATTAAAAGACATTTTGTGATTTTATAGAACACTTTTTTTAAAAGTGTACTTTCTTGGCACTTGCCTTTTTTAAACAGCAGGCTTTTTAATTGCCTTTCTCTCATAGTAATTTACTATTATTATTATTATTTTTCTTATTTTAATCTGCATATCTTGCCTCCTTCCCCATTTTCCCCCAGTATATCAGAGTGTAAACAGGCAAGTCATAAATATGTTTCTTTCTTTGTCACATATCCATCAATGTGGAGCAACCTTAGAATCTGTTCTGTCAAAAAATAATACATAGACAATGGAAATGAGAGCAAATTACATTTTTTAGCTTAGAATGGGGCTATGTTAGACCACTGATTCTTCAGTAAAGATTACCATTCCAGGAGCTAGTGCTTCATTTTAGAATTTGAAGGCTATTCGATGACAATTATGGGCAGAGTATGACTGATAATACAATTCTATATTAATCTTCAGTAGTGTTATTTGAATCATCCTGGGATTTCAGAGATGACTGTGAAGAGTGGGAAATATTGAAATCCTTCTAAGAATTAGTCGATGTTATTTATTTGTTAACTTAAACTTGCTTAGCTTACTTCCTTTAAGTTCCTGTGGTTATTATTGAGGATTATGGCTAGATCAATACTCTTTGGAGATATTTCTAACTTTTAAAATCAATGTATTCCTCTACTGTACCTCCTCTTTTCTTATCACTTGTGTTGCATTTCTTTATTTTACTGCTAAAAGTTCTCGGTATATGAAAATACCCTCCTCTGGACTATTATCTATCAGTTGTGGAGAAGGTGGTTGGGGAGTCCAGTCAGCATCTGTACCCTAAGTGTCCCTCTCCCAGGAGTGTACATTAGACACATCTGCAAACACAGTGGGTTAATTATCCTATTCCACTCTTCTAATTAGGAATCAGGCTGCCTGACAGCCCCTGAACAATCTAAATCACATTATTTGTAACCCCTTAAATTCATGTTTCCTCTTTCTCTTCCCAAGTTCTTTTCCATCAACATCATTTTTCCTTCCCAAATGAACACCTAATTTCTCATACTGTTCTTCCACCATTATTCACTGTGGGCCAAGACTGCCCTTGAGTCTACTATTACCTTGAGTCTGTAACTCGGAAGCTATCACCCCCTTTGCTATTTTTAATATTTCCTTTTTTTGCCATTTCTCATTTTGCTGTCTTGTTAATGTAATCAGTGGTCAAGGCTGGGCAACTACTCTGCTCTTTAACACCTTGTAATTTCTTGTGTTCTTGTGTTGTTACCTGGCTACTGTTAGCTACAGGCCAAGTTTTGGCCTTCTGTAGTCATTCCCTAATCCTTTCCCATTTAAAAATAACAGTAAAAGTTAAACGATTAAAGATAATATGAAAAAGAGACCCCACCAGAACCTGCATGTACCTCTTATGTACTTCTCCTTGTGCTGCACATTTGAAAGCAGGAGCCAGGCTCCTGGAGTACCAGGATGCATATAGTTGCAGTCCAATCTCTCTACTTTTTGGGCCCCACTATCGCTCACGTAGAAGTCACAAGAAGTCACAAAAACGAGTAACACCACCTTAAGGTTAATAATCTAACACTACCATAATAGTCTGTGTAGAAAAGCCAACTCATTGAGCCTAATAGCATACACCAGTCCTTTTTGTCCACCTGGATACAGGATATCGGTGTCTGGATCCCTGCTCTGTTGCCTGAAAATGTGCTTGAAGTAAGCAGCTGTTGCATTGAAATTGGTCAAAACATAAAAGACTTAATAGTCTTTTACTGATTTTCACCATCCATCTGCCTGTACATCTCTCAGCCCCATCCTGGCCTATTAAACCTATTTAATATATTTAAAATATTCATTATAAGTGAGAGTCTGAGAGAGAAGACCTCTGCTAGAAACAGATAAGTGTTCCCAACTTCTATCTTCAAAGCATTGTGAGAGAGTGAGGGATTCCTTCCCTGTGACAGTAAGTCTGGACTTACTGTAGGATTTGCTCCTCTTCCTCCCCCTCCTTTCTCCTTCCCAGATGCAAAGAAATTTTCTTTAAGCTTTCCTTCCTTCCTTCCTTCCTTCCTTCCTTCCTTCCTTCCTTCCTTCCTTCCTTCCTTCCTTCCTTCCTTCCTTCCTTCCTTCCTTCCTTCCTTCCTTCCTTCCTTCCTTCCTTCCTTCCTTCCTTCCTTCCTTCCTTCCTTCCTTCCTTCCTTCCTTCCTTCCTTCCTTCCTTCCTTCCTTCCTTCCTTCCTTCCTTCCTTCCTTCCTTCCTTCCTTCCTTCCTTCCTTCCTTCCTTCCTTCCTTCCTTCCTTCCTTCCTTCTTTCCTTTTTAAATGGAATTGGTATTTCTGCATTTTGCAGCACAAAAGGTGAGAGGTGGGAATTAAGAGCATTTATCACCTTTCAATGTAAACATCTAGTTCACCCAGTTGTGGAGAATGGTAGTTTTAATTCAGGAAGAAGGCAAAGTGACAGATAATTCACGTAATTCACCTTAGTCCTCATAACTGTGGTCCCAAAATGAAAGCTGCAAATTCAGATTGGTTTATATGCTTTATTTATAGAAAAATAGATTAAAAAAAAAAAAAAAAAAAGAGGATAAAAGGAGCATACTGTTGAGCCTAAATTTGCTGGATCATCACAAGTATATTTAGAATAAAACAATACAATTGTCAAATCAAGGCAAAGACCAAAGGTGAATTATTATATTAAAGATTTATGTTTGTACGAAGGAATCATCAGAACATGATGTTGTACAGGATATGGGTTTTAGGTGGGCTTCATGTCATTAAAGCTGAGAAATATTGAGTTAAACTTACAGTGAAAGATTAAAGGAAAATAAATCATCCTTACGCTTCAGTAGCAAAGTTAGCCTGTTTTACACTAATTGTTTCTAGTAGGATCTGATCATCCATTTTGAATTTCGTTTGACTAAGGGAGAGTATGAAGAGTGCTGATGAACGTGTTGTAAGCAAATCAACTGAGTTCAGGTAATTTTGTTTAACTGAACTGTCACTGTTATTTCACTTCAGACCTTAAAAGCCAATGTTAGCTTACTTTTCTCTTACCCAACTCTACCAATTTTTAGTTTATAATTCCCTTTTAGACAAGTTTGTTTTAGAACAATGCTGACTTTTGATTCAGTCTCATGCCTTCAAGCAGAGAGTCTGAATATCACTTCCTGAAGTCTGAATTCCTGCTAAAGTTGAATCGTTTTCTTTTGGGATTTGGGATGTAGGGAACTATAACGCTATTTTTAAAAAACAAATGAATCTGAATAGTGAATCATAGTGTGGTATTGTTCCACAGACAAATGAGTAGAGTGAACTAGCAAGCACAAACTTATTGTGCTTTGTGGCTTCAGGAACTTTGATTCCTGTGAGTTTATTTCTTAGTCCATACACAGTTGAAGTAGAGTTCTGGTCCAGAAGATGGTCTCATATAGCACTTCCTAGGGCTGGCATGGTTAGTGGAAAGGATATCTGCCTAAATACTCTTACAAGGACAAAAGGGCAGGATCTTAATTTCAGATTTTGCTGTTGGAGTCAAATGTTTCTCTCATGAACAATACTCACCTTTATAGAGGACTCTGGCTTACTGTTTCCAGGACAACCTTCATAGCTTTGGGCCAGTTCAGTGATTCAGTATGCCAAAAGCAGTAGCAGGTTTAATACTTAGAGACATCAGTCGTCTATCCCAAGGTCATTGTGAAATATTTCCTTTTGATGTGAATTTGGCTTAAACAGCACCTGAATTTAGCACCTGAATATAAGCACAATTCCGGTGCTAAATAATCATTTGTGAATCAAACTCCAACTTCTTAGCTAGAATATACAGATCTGTAGCCACTTCCTGCTTCTGCTTTGTTGTTTTCATAAGCTATTTCTCTTTAAAGTAATAGTGGTTCTGTCAACTTTGTAAGTTCACTGGTACATTTTTTCAGTGAACTATAAAAGGCAAATTTAGGAAAGAATAAGCACCTTGTGTATCTTCATAGTGTAATTTCCATGTGTATAATATAAAAAAGCAGCTCATAACAACTTCACTTGATCATGCCTGTATATATTTAAAAATTGAGTAACAGACTGCTCAAGATCCAGAAATTTGCCTTTTAGTTTTGAACAGGTCTATTGAACACAAATCCTATTCTTAGGAAAAAAAAAAAAAATCAGCTATCTGTATTACATAATATAGAATGACAAACCAGTTTGCCATCGCACCACTAGATGAGATGAATGTGCAGCTAGCAAAGTACAGAGACACATTTTTTAATGCAGAATTTGTATTCATCTACAAAAATAATGATCTAATCACAAAACATTTTCATACAACAAAATGGAGAAGTCTAGATATACGAGAGAAGACTTTGCAGAAACAGTTATACACATATGAAAAATAAGAGCTGAGAGACGACTTGTGACTTCCACAGTGATGATCTTAGGAAATTTAGTTCTTGCTATGTTTGAGGAGCTGTGAGTTGGACAACATAGATGTTTGGAGGGAGGGGGGGGGGAGGGAGGGAGGGAGAAAAAAAAGATATTTATAAGGTCATTTGATTTTGCATAGATGTTTCTGCTTAAATTAGGGTTATGCTTCAGGAAGCCTGTGGTATGTTTCTTCTCCCCTGGTGCATGCTTTATGCAGCTCTGATCTGGAAGTGGGGAGAGCAGATATATAATAACCAATTAATGTGGGGATTTTTGGAAGCACTGAACTTTTGTAATATGACTTTCAGAAGGTTAGTGAGGGACAAAATCAGATATTCTCTGTTAATATAATGAATCAGAGCTTTATAATGTTGCACTAGCAAGCTGGAGTCATTCCTGTCTTTACTGAGATTAAAAGTCAGTTTCATGTGGTGTCTGAACTTTAATTTAGGAACAGTTCCTGGGGTTCATAAAGGTTCATATGTTCTGTATTCTTGCTGAATTAACTCAAATATTCAGAATATGAAATACCCATGACATTTTACTCTGTCTAATCAATGTGTTTCAATCAATCTCCAAACCAATAGGAGATTGGTTTGTTCTCTCTATATAATTCAAAAGACAAGAAATAAGCAGTAAAAAAACAAGATGTAAAAAAAATACTGTAGATTTAACTGTTTTTGTTTTAGTTGATGCAAATGGAAACAGTCTGATTGTATTATGATTGTTTTGCAAAATTATATTAAGATAATTTGTATTTTCTGTGTAATTAGATCATAATCAAATAATTGCATTTGAACATATTTCTTGTCTGAACTCCCAGTGAACACTATCACTGGGGCAGAAAATGAGCTATGAAATCTATAGCATTAGTGAGAAAAGGTTCATTTCTGAGATAAGAAAATCTGCATGACCGCTCAGTCTTAGAGAGTGAGGTCAAAGCTGGGGATTACAGTAAAACACAACAGTATGTTATTAGAGTGATTTGTTATTCTAACTATTATTACTTATCCGTTACCTCTCCTCAAAATGGCAAGGAGGGATTTCAAGAGTACTCAGTGATTAAACATCTCCCATGTGAAGAGTTACAGGTATATATTAAGTTGCACCAGCTTTTAGAAAAATCTATGGTAGAGATTTGCTGAAATCGGAGGTCTGATTATATCCTGGCATGGACATAGGCTTACTGGCTGCGTTAATGCATGTAGCAATGCTCTGATTTCTTCAGTACCACTGCACACTCAAGGCCTTCATGAAGGTGGGCGGAGAAAAGCAGATGTTCCTATGTTATGTATAGTAATGTTAGCAGTATTGTTAATGAGAGTTTCTGGTGTTAATTTGGCATATGACTATTAGTGTTACTGTGATTACAGTAATAGAAACTCTTGTATTTTGATTAAACTATAAAGATTTTATGTTATTTAGATTACTAACTCTTAGCCTCCATTCACCCATTACATTTTGATCCTTGCACAGGCAACAAAAAGCTAAGCCTTGAAGACTGTACTGCTCATAATTGTTTTTTAAAGTTGAGGGTTAGAGATCAGGGTCAGGCAGGATGTTGTTACATTAAGCATATTTTGAAATTATTTTTGAAAAATTTCTCATAAGCAACATTTCTTCTTATGTAATTTTTTATTTCCCATTGAGTTGAAAGCTTTTAGACAAAATTAAGTGCTAAGCAGACTGTTTTTAGAGACTTCTGTTTAAGCCAAAAATTGACATCCTGTGTCTCGTTTAAATACCTGCTAGCAAGGCAGACTGGACAAAACATTATCTAACTTCTGTGATCTGTGATGAATGGCAGATATGGAATTGCAAGTATATAACCACTAGGGAAGAGAAAAGCCTCATAATGTAAGTCAAATATGAAGATGTAGTGGGAAAGAGTGTGGTTTCCCCTATAGAACTTCAAAAAGTGCATACTACCCCCACTAAAGAATTGTCATTTAGTGATAAGATAAAGGAGCTGCATTCAGAAAGGTCTTACCTTGTTCAGCTCTTTACCTTCCATGAAGTCTTGTGAAGTCTGTTTTCTTTCAGCACAGCTGCCTGCAATTCAGATAGGTGATACAGAGGGTGAAACACATGCTGGGCCGCTGTTTCATGGTGCAAAACTTTAACGTCCAGGAATAACTTTAAAAGAATCATCAAAGCTCTTATGGTCACAGCAATTTCAAAAGGCAGTATTTTTTTGTTTCAGTATCTGTTCTTTATGTGCTAAGTTCATTCTTGTCATTTATGTTAACAAAAATAAACATGTTAACAAAAATAAAAGCAAGTTCTCTCTCCTCATGGCAGCATGAAGAATATTACCATTTTTAGAAATGTTACTTCTTTCAGATTTTTAACATTTTAGCAATTCTATTTGTTATAAGTATTTCTTTTCAGCTCATGTTTTTCTCATTATTCTTTGTCCATAGTTCCATCTTCATCAGTTTATCAGATTTTGATGCTTGCTCTATTTAATTTCTTATTCCATATAATTTTTACGTTTTATTCACTGCACAAGCATCTTTCTTTCTCCACTTAACGGCTATTAATCTTTGTAGAGCTTGTATCTTTGTTGCAGTTATGCTTGTATCCATTCAAAGGAGCTGATATATTCTGTAAATATTGTCTTTGCTAGCAGTTGTTGCCAGGAGAGCTCATAAAACTGACTGGTGTGCAGAGCTCAGCCTCTTTGAGCTACTGCTTGTTAGAGATTTTGCATTCTGTGTTTTTGCCCTGGGCTTACTCTGACTGTTTGTAGATATCCTACAAAAATTGTTTGTAGTTGTTCTACTCTCTCCTGAATTGAAAAGCTACTGTGCCTTGAATTAGCATGTACATGTCTTTTTTTACTAAGACTTGTATAATATTTGATGTTAAATGCTGAATGTGTTTTGTATTTCTTTCCTGTTGATTATGCTGCATGGTGAAAGGTGAAAATAGTATTATGCGTAAAAACAAAAATTATTCTGTATGACTCAGAATATTGACAAACTTTTTCTTTTGTATCCCTCATTGCCTTGTTATTGCCTATAGTAAATTCATAAATCCATTTCTTTGTACTTAACTGAATTTTCCTCTTATAGAAAACACTGAAATTCCATTGTCACCATGGAAATTCAGTGCTAAGCCCGTCAGCACTGATCTAATTCTCTAGGAATTTTCTATAGTATAGGGGGATTGTGAAAATTAGCCTTACAAGACGAGCCATTGAAGGTATCTGTTGCTCACTGCACCATAGAAAGCGCATGGAAAAATTTGCGCTCTCAATGTTGCTCTCATTTTCTTATTACTACTGAACTTGAACTCATTTTCTATATCTACTGGTGCTCAGTAGTGCAGTTGATTATGCTTCTGGGAAAAGTATTCACTGGAAAAGTATTCACACAAATTTTCTGAATTTTAATACCACACTAACTCCTATTTTTCCTTAATAACAAGTACGTATAAAAATGAAACAAACAAACAAGGAAGTGTTTTAACAACCACTTCTACTCCAGAAGTTTCTCCTACATCACTGCTCTGCTTTAATTTAACTACTAAGCTAATTACTTAGCCGAGTATCAATTTATTTTCATTATTGCTGAATATAACTGATTTATTCTGTTTTCTCTTTTACCTAATCAGAGAAAACTGACTAAGTAGCACTAGTTCTTAGACAACAACAAATTAAATTATTCTTCCAGTGTGTGACTTTTGTCTTGTAACCAGAAGGCAAGATATATGACATTTATTCCTCCAGAGAGACATTTCTGTGCTATTTCTGGATGCGCTTTTACATGCTATAGTTTCAGATAAACTTTCCTATGTGATGTTGCATGCATAATTTATGTCAGATGCTCATAATTACTGTTGACTCAAGTTTAAGGAAGTTCATAATTAATGATTAATAATTTTTAAAATTAGTATTTTTATTTAATCTTGTATCAGTCTTCTTTTATGTTTATTTATTTAGAGCAATACTAAAAATTGTTTGAATAAAATAAGACCATCTCACAAACATTTGATGCAGCAAAGACATTAATTCTTGCTGTAGTCTCAGGAGGATATTATCTCTGATTTGGTAATTTTCTACTTTGAACAATTCTTTTAAAGACAAATTATTATTGAGTTGCAGGACTAACAAAATAACAGCGTTTGATGACTTATTCAACTTTCTCAGTTTTGCAGAATCCAAAATCAGCAATACTATCTGTAGTTGGGAGACATTCACTATTCAGAAGAAATTAATAAACTGTAATGCATTTTCATTTTTTACATCAAAGTTATGGATTCAAAAATGTTTCACATGCCAAAGTATATGTAGCATTCTGCATATCCAGATTACAAAAGCATCCTTGTTCAAAATATTTTACAGTTTTACAGATAAAGTTGTCATTATAGAAAATAATAATAGTACATCCAGATTGAGACAGTTATGCATCCATATGCTAGATGTGCACAAATTGATAACCAGTGATTTATTTCAATTTACTTATAACTTCTCTGAAATTCATGTTTTGTGTAGATTAGACTGATGGACCAGAGTAGTGAAAATTTAACCTGGATGTCTAGTTATTATCAAACACTCCACTTCTTTGGAAAAAGCATTGACTCTTGATTTCTTGAACATCTTGTCTTGCAAATCTGGAGATGCTTCATCCTATGTTACATAATTTAAATCATTCTTCACCACAACAGCTCATTCTCCAATGTTCCCTTTTCTCTCCATGGCAGCGTCATGCCCACACATCTATTAGGCAATAACAAATACTGACCAAAAGGGGAGGTCTTACCTGCTGCCCTTGGTTTTAATGTTGCTGTCTCAGTTATGGCTTTTTGTTACTTGGTAGATTAGTTAGTTGATTTGATCTGAAGGAGTTTTCAGGAATCTTTATCCCAGTTCAGCTCACCACATGGTCACAAAAGCTGCTGTTCACAGCATTAGTGGGGTGGGGGTCACCCTCTTCTCTTGTGTAACTAGTGATAAGACTAGAGGGAATGGTCTCAAGTTGTGCAAGGGGAGATTCAGGATGTTAGAAAATACTACTTCTCTGAAAGAGTGGTCAGGCACTGGAATGGGCTGCCCAGAGAGATGAAGTCATCCACCTGCAGGTGCTCAAGGAATGTTTCGACATTGTGTTGAGGGACATAGAACAGTAAAAGCTATTTGTGATAGGCGGATGGTTGGACTGGATAATATTGTAGGTCTTTTCCAATCTTGGTGATTCTGTGATTCTATGGAAGATGAAGAAGAAAAAGGTAAAGTCTGTCTTTCTAAGGCCGTCCCCATGATGGTCAGATTGTTGCAATGGTAGCAGGTGGCCTTTGAGTATATCAGACTGAGTGGTTAAAAATGAACATTGTGAATGAAAATTTTTCCTTATGTTTTCTTCATGGTTTTATTTAATCAGACCAAATACTTCTAATTTACTGCAGATATCAGAATATATATATGTTTGAGTGTTCAGTATCTAAAGCTAACCTGATGACAACTTACATGTACAATACATTCAGGACAGTTTGCCTCGGTAGAATGAACTTGAAGATGTATTCCATTCCAGTACTTCAGTGCATAGCTTGAAAGACGCCAACTCACAGTTTAGCATGCAGTGGAGGTGGTATTTTTCATTAGTATATCACACAACAGTTTGGGGCTCTCATCTTTTTTCCTTTCTGTGATGTTTCCTTTAAGAAAATAATAAATGATAGCAAATACATCAAGGTCTCTGCTATCAAAGCATAGTTCTGTAGACAAAGTTCAAACAAGAAAGATGAAAAGGTAAACCCTTTCCCATTGGGGCTGAAAATTATGCTTACAGCAAAAGTTGACAAATAGGTGAAAAAGCACATGCAGACTTATTAGCCAGCTGTGGAAACAAGTATGTGTCATCTGGGGAGAGTACAAGGATGCTGTCTGGACTTGCAGAGAGGGGATTAGGAAAGCCAAGGTGCAGACAGAACTGAACTTGGTGGAGGATGTTAAAAACAACAAGAAGGAATTCTATAAGTACATTGGCCAGAAGAGGCAGGCCAAAGAGAGCGTACCTCCTTCAGTAAATGAGAAAGGAGATCTGGCTATAACAGATATGGAGAAGGCTGATGTACTAAATGAGTTTTTTTTGCCTCGGTCTTCACTGGCAGCCAGGCTTATTACTGAATTATTCAGGTATATTTTATATATTTTTTGTCAGCCACCCCTGCACTCCACCAGTCTTTGACTGTCCTGACTGTCCTCTAACTGCCTTTCTGTGTGGAATTCTACAGTCCCCCTGTCCATGATTTTATGATTATTATTTTTTTTTAATTTTCAGTGAAGTGTATAAGGGCTCTGTGAAGGCAGTGAAGAGGTAAATGAGCCCAGGTGCTTCCTGTGGTGATCTTTAAGGGCTGATGATTTTAAGTACTAAAAGATACTGATACACTCAAAGAGCACCTCCTTTTCCAAGGGTCACTTGATAGGATGATCCTGCGAGCGAAGGTGCTTCCTGGGCCACTCCCAGCATACAGCTGGGAGTTTTGCTGAGGAGACTGTCTAGGGCAGAAGCATATCTTAGAACTGTAGGAAACTTAACACAAAAGTAATGAGGTGGTAGAAGAGGGGCCATAACTTGGCAAGGTCAGAGTTAGTATGGCTGTATTATAATTATTGGCCTCAGTCACAGGCCTTGGGATGTGGGTTGTTGCTCTGAGCAGCAAAACTGACACTACAGTGAACCTGCACCTAGACAACAGATCCCTTTTATCTGCATGGAAAGCATGTAGGTGATGATGGCAGTGTGCTCCTGATAAAACCCAGAGAAATTTCTTGCTCTCATAGAAGACATGGTCGGTGGTCAAGCTGCGCTCCTGTGACCAGGACAGCCCAGTGATGAAGAGGTGGGGAGAGGTCACAAGGGAGCATCACAGGAGATGTTTTCAGGCCAATTAGAGCAATCAGAGCCTTCTCTTGCATCTTTGGGAGTGCCAGTACTTAACTGTATATACTTTGAATGACTCAAAGTTGGTTTTGGAGAACAAGAAATCTTTAACTCTCTTAATCAAAAACTTAAAAGAAACTGAGTTATCCACCTTCTGTAAAGTAATTTTTATGTATCACTCAGACTTTCTGAAGAAAGAGATGACTGTGCACATTAGTGAGTGACAACAAGGATAGTTTATGAATAAAGATGTTTAATTTCCAAAGGAATGATTATAGGATATAGTCAGCCAGATCCATGTCTCTCTTGATAAATCATCTACTGACTGATTTCTAGAGAACAAATGATGAATAACAGATACGGAGTATATCTATAAGATTTGATTTTTTTAGGTCACAATTGCAGTCTCAGTATCTGGAAATAGTGATAGCTTCCCTTCTTCCTCCTTCTCTGATTTTATACTGAAGAAAAGAGTGCAATTTTGTATTGCTACCAATGTCTTTTCTTCCAGTTTTCAACATCTCCCTGTAATTTTGTTTAGGTCTCTCTTTCTTCTCTGCCCTCTCCCCTCCTAATATTCTTCAAGAAGCTTGCTTTGGTAATCTAATCAATAATTTGCCATTTTTATTTTGCTTTGCTTTGCGACAAAAGCACTGTAGATCATCCAGAAAATATTTGCCATGGAAAAATGTTTCCCAGCAGATAGAATTCGCCCCTTGACAATTGCTTTCTCGGTTGCTGTGATACATGCAAACTTTGCTTTGTTTCACAAACAATGGCTTTATTTTGTAAATGAAAAAATTGCTCTGCCCTACATTATTTTGCTTGGTTTTCTAGATGACAATTAGAAGGCTAACAGAATCACTTAATTATGTGTCAGTCTTTTCATAGCTCCATTCATATGATGATACAGTCTGGAAGAGATATTTGCTTAGAGGCATGAAAGGCTCATTCTTGTAACCAGTGCTGTAGTGATTAAGCTATAGCACCTTGATGAAAACAGTGACAATTCTCTACTGGTAAAAAATTGATATATGTATGTTAATTTCTGTTGAATATTTATAGCTGGGGGGTGGTATATTTTTCTCCTCTGCATGTTTTTAAATTACAGGTTCACAACATTAGTTCTATGACTACTTAGATTAGATCAGATCATGACTACCAACAGAAAATGCTTATTTTGAAAACTATCTTGTAAGGAAAAGCAGAATTTTAATGATGCTAGTATCACTAACTAGAATTTTAAAATTAAAGATGTGAAAGACAGTGTGCCATCTATTCTTATCTCCTGTGAGCACCAAGTTATGCTCTTGCACTACCAGTAGGATGGGATACAGCACCTGTTTTTCAGAAGTATCACTCAGTTATATCTTCATCACTGGAGATTTGTCTGCAATAGGAAACAAGTGACATACAGTCACATTGATATACATTCTCATGCTATGTATATCGATGTCTCTCGTTTTCATGTGCATTAGAGTCAAATTAAAAGACAGTCAAGATAAGATACGTAACAGAATAGATTAACAGTCAAAAGTGAGGAAGTATTAGACTACATATTATTGATTTCTTATTGAATCTTATTCACATAATTCTGAAAGTATTTATTTTTACACAGCAAGCTTATCTCCTTTGTTCACTTCAGTTCTATAAGCTAAAAGGATTTAAAGGATTTAGTGAATATTTCTTTGAATGTAACTTCTGTTTAATAGTAAAAGAAATAAATGAAATTTATGCTATTGGTAAAATAACTAGAATTGAAAAAAGTTGCAATTATTACTCTTCTAAAAAGTTGAATGATGTCCAGAATCGTAGTAACGTCATTTAGGATAAAATGGCAAAATGTGTATTCCAGTATGGAAGTCTTGCCATTACACATACAATCCATTTTGTCATGGGTTTGTGATAAACAATATAATATTGATGTTGTTGAAAGTGCATTTATGTATGAAGAGTTGACACCAGTGTCATAATTTTGGTGCTGTTAAATAGATGCTTAATGCAATTAAATTACTCTACTTGATACAGTAGGCAGCAAAAATGAAATGGGTTTGCATCTTCTAAATTTTCCACTAGAGATGGAGCTTTTTAATACAACACTGAGGGCAGAAAATCATAAGAGGAGCAATGCACCATAAAGCTGGAAAGCAGCTTGTATTGCAACATTTAGCTCTCTATAAATACTGCTGTGCATGTATAAAGAATAAAACAGAAAAAGTACTCTTAAAAACATAATAGTTTAATAACAGGTTTTAAAAGTCTTCTTTATGGACTATTTTCACAAATTCAGCTTCCAGACACCTTCTAAGGAATAATTCCTTACTTAGAAAATGGCTGTAAAATTGAGGTAGCTGGACTCTCATTCAGCCTACAGATGCTAATTGAAATATGTTTAACAACATGTTTATTAACATGTACGTCAGTATGTTACATGTTACTCAGGAGCTACATGTTAGTCAGAACTATAGTGACATGTTGGTTTCTTTGTCTTTTTTTTTTTTTTTTTCCCCCGAGGTTGGAATACAGATACAGTTATGCAGTTTTAAAATAATAAATGGAAAATAAAATTAATACACATTGAACACTTATAAGCAGTTACAGTTGTTTTTTTCTTCTCCAATTCATTTGAAAGTACAGTATGTGATTGTTATTTCTCAGAAATGCCTCTGAAATTGATATTTTTTCACTTTTCTCTGCAGAAGAGCAAAATAATTTAACTTATTTATTTTTAAATATAATTTAGCCTCAAATTTTATTTAATTTTGATATAGTCTGCCAGGTCATGCTGTGCCATGCTGCTATTTTTCTGTTTAGATGAAAGCGATCAAAGCGATGAAAAAGATTCTGATTTGTGATGCAAGTTTAGTGATTCTTACAGTTATTATTTTCTGTTCCTTTGTCTCTTTCACTAGTCTCATAATAAGGCCATTCATTTTTTTCTGATGTGAGTTTGTCTTTTTTTTTTTTCAACTTAATTGATCTCTAGATGTACTATGAAGGCATTAAGTTGAAGTGAGGCTCATCTAACATTCACAGAAGTCTCAAAGAACAAATGATTTTGTTTTTTTTTAATTTTGTTTTATTTTTTATTTTTTTAGTCTGTTTTCATGACATTTTAATTAAAAAAAAAAAAAAGACATTACCACATCTATTTCATGATTCCTTGTTAAACTGTAAGAAATGTTCAAAGAAAGCAAAACTAAATACTCACTTTACTTGTTGCAGATCATTAAGCTCCTACTGGGCACATTTTGTTTTTGGCTTCTTCCTAATCCTCATGAATATGTACTGATATTTCAAAGAGGTTTTGGCCATTGCATGAATCTTTTTGAATCTATAGAACACTGTTTGCATGAAAGCTAATGAAGAATCCATATTGCTAGTAGTGAGCAACCTGTCAGAAGTCAAATGTCTGTTGTAATAAGAAATATCTGTGTCAATATTTACTTTGAATTACTATTTTTTTCATGTCAAAACAAAGGTTTTGTGAAACTAAGGGGTTCCCCCCAGTAACCAAGTCAGTAAACATCAAGTTTTAAGGTCACTAATTTTTTTTTATTTTCACAGCAGATTTTTGATATGCAAGTCACATTTTTTCATACACTTTCTATCTCCTCAGCTCTGTATTTTTCTCTTGCAAAGTTATTGTTTTCCTTCAGCTCACACAAAATTTTTAGGAGAACTTTGGGGAAATCCATATCAACTATTATCCTCTTATAACTACTGTAGTACATAGTGTAGATGTAGAATTTGCGCTTGAATGTATGTTGGAATGACTGGAAGTAAATTTTCAAAAATGTTTTGAGGGGAAGTGGGAAAAATAAGTGGAAGACTTAGCTTCTAATAAATGTACAGAGAGGTCTATTTTAGAGCAAGTAGGTATTCATATTCTTGGTATTTCATACCAAGAAAAAAAAAAAAAAGGTCAGAAAGGCTGGAGGTTCAGATGGTTTGTTTCCTCTTCATTATAAAAGGTGTCTGCTACAGAGATGTCAGGTAAATAAGCATGAGAATGAGAGAAAACATTTGTCAGTATTGCAGAATAGAGATTTCTCCATCCTAGAGTGAAGTCTCACCTGCACTTTAACTTTACTGACTGAGATTCCTAGAGATCTCACGTGTTGTTCTGTTAGATAGACTATACTGCCAGAAGGTATGAGTGATAGATGGCTCTCCTAGAACCTAAGAAATGATTCATTATCCTACCTAATGAATTTCTAATTCTGTATTCAAGTGTTTTTACTGTGTGTTGTTGGGATATACTTTTTCTAATTTCAACTTTAGGATGATGACCCTAATGTTAGAGTCATTTTATCCCAGGGATAATGTTCTCACTATTGTTATTGCTGAATTTGACTATGTACTCAAAAGCAGTTAAAAGGTATCAAGAAATGAATTATATCTTACTCATAGCTTTGAAGAGTGAGATATTCATGACATTGAGTGCAAGAGTTACCTAGTGTTACACTTATTGTTGTCTCAGGTGTTTTCCAATGAATCTAGTTTCTCCTAGCTTTGTTCTTTTTGGAGAACTCTCATCAAGTTTCTTATTTAGTAAATAAATAAGATTAACATTTAAGGGGGGGGGGGGGAGGGGGTGGAAATTACCTCTGGAAGAAGTGAGGAGTCAAAGGAGTAATCAGAAAAGAAGTGTGTTTAGGAATATTATCACCTAAATCTGAGAAATACCTTATTTTGCTGGCCCTAATTGTGTGACCAATTATTTTCTATTCCACATATTAGACAATAATCAACTCCTCTTGAAAAGGAGAACTGTGATAGTAATTATAGAGGAAGGAAGGTTCTTATGGGTGGGGGGGGGGTCTGGCATAGGAGCACTTTACAAACTTCAGGCTATTCAGCTGCCCAGATTAAGATAAAGAGGAAACAGATCATTTAGGATGAGTGCCTACATCCAAAATACTGTCTATGAGACATAAAGAACAAAGGGTTTATCTGGCCTAAGGGTGTTTATTTGCAAATGAAAGGCAGCTGGCTAATTTTGGGAACCATCTAAATGCCTTTTGGCTGGACTAATCCAGAGGAGATACGTCTGGAATCAAATCATTAAAAAAATGTCCTTCCATATTGAAAGCCTGGAGATAACCTCCTAGCTAAATAGCCATCTGATCATAATTTTGATCTGAAAGTAGTTTTGCAAACAAAGTTTAGAGTGATGTGTTTTTTTTCCTTTATCCTTTTTTGTTTTTCAAATAAAAAGGTTAATAAAAAAGACAATGAAAAATGAAATGGATGTCTTTGAATTGCAGCTTTTAAGAATGTTTTTACCCACAAGACCAACAGTTTTTGAGGAAGGGGAGTTTTATGATCTTGAACATCATTATCAATTTTCCACCTGTGCAAAGTTAAACTAAAATAAATTGCCCTGGCAACACTTCACTTAGAAGAATGTTTTCTTTTTAGTACTCTCTAGTACTCTAGTATCACACAAGAACTGAACATTCACCTATAAATGTGAAAGACAACAGGATTTTTTCCTTTTGTAGGGAAGTTGATTGAGGCACAGAGGTCTTGGCTGAGGTATTCACGATAACAAATAATTAGGTGCATGATTCCAGTCTCCTGATGTGCACTTCCTAGATAAAATTTCCTGTATTTGTGAATCTGTTTTTTCATTTTGAGATTGATACAAGACTCATCTTGTGCTGTCCAGAATCTGGAATAAAGAAGAGCCTGTGGGAGAATCTGAAAGTCTTCAAATCTGCAGGAATGCTCTACTAACCTTGGAACAAAAGCAAGCTAGATATGAATCTTTTCTTCTTCCCTTCCATTCTCCTGCATTTCACAGAAAAGTACAAAAGGTACTTGGAGCAGGACAGTGATGCCACTGACACATGGGATAAATCAAGTATTCATATATTTTTCTCTTTTTTTTTTTTCCATCTACATATAAAAAAAAATATATTGTTCATTAGCATATTTTGCCAGTTTATTTGTACCAAAATGGATTTGACTCTTCCCTTCCCTATTTCCCTATTTCCCTTCAGTGATTCACCTCCTCAGTTAATGTAGGCCAGAGACATTTACCACTTGCATGCTATGAAATTGTACAATTGAGTCTCTGAATCTAAAAGTAAAATACCAACAATGGCCACTTTATCCTTCTGCTCTAAGAAGTAGCCAGCCTCTTACTGTCCTTTGCTGATATACACTGCATACTTCTCCCAGATATCAACTTTCTAAAATAAAAGATGGAGTCACAAATTTTTTTGAAAATTAAAATGCAAGCATTGTTCCCTTTTAGCTTTAGCTAAAGATTTAGCTTTAGGCTTCGGAGTGTAACAACAGTCACAGCAGAAGTACAGTCCTTCTCTTGTGTTTCTGAAGTCAAAATGTTATGAAGAAGTGCTAGAGTGTGCACTGAGAGCATATATTAATGAACTCAAAAGCAGTAATCAGAAGAGCTTATTAGCTTCAAAGAAAAGAAAGTGTACTGTAAGTTTCAGGTGTATTTTTCACTTAATTTATTTTTTATTGTGCACTTCAGTAAGTTGGAATGTTTTTATTTTAATTACTCAGTTACTTGCAGAAATGACGATATACAAGCTTAAACAAAAAGAACTTTCAAATGTATGTAATTCTGATGGATTTCACTAAAAAAGCAGTACACAATGATAGTTCAACTTTAGTATATGTGCATTTACAGTGCATTGCATTAATAAATTATCACTCAACAAATGTCTTTTGTTCTCCATAAAGAAGAAAGAACAACCTTAAACAAATCCAATTAAAGGTACGAATAAATTAATTTGGATAATTACAACAGAAGTAGAAATTGTTTATTCCACTGTCAAGTTGTTCTTCTATATTAAAGTCTTAATTTTCACTTCTTGAGATGCAGTGAATAACATTGCAATTCAAAATTCTGTTTGTCATTTCTCTTCATTAAATGAACAAAAAGATAAGCCATCTAATGGCTAGTAAGTACACAAAAAAGTTAAGTCAAGCAGATGAAAGAAGATAAGTCTTTATGAAAAAAACGTATTTGACTAGTCAGTCATTCAAAGAAACATATTAAGAAGATAAAGCATCAAATATAGAACATAAAACATGAATTTGCTTTACGGACAAGTGATAAACTGAAAAAAAAGTCTCCATGTATGTTGCAGACTTAAAGGAAATTGTGAAACAGAAAAGGAGAAATTTTTATAGAGGTCACTTGTATCCATACGTCCCCTCAGTCAATGGTTACACATCTGGCTATATCAAAGGTGTTGCTTTTTAATGGTGTCTACATTCTTTCTGGGATAGAATTCCAAAATAGCCAAATTACTAATATTTTTATAATAGTATTTTTTAGATTCCCTCAGGAGTCTGGATATTCCCTGTGTAACTGTAGTAGAAGTTCACATATAATGCATGCTGTGGAGTTACAGAAGCTAAGGAAAGCAAAAGACTTGAAGAACTGTTTCTTCCTGGTCCTGGAACAGGAGAAGACTGATATCCTGATCAGCTTTCTTCATGTAGATAAAGAGGAAGCTCTTGAAACTGAAGATACAGGGAGAACTAAAGGAGTTTGAAGGTGAAATGGGAATAGGGAATTCTGTTGGAATCTGACAAAAATGAGTGAGAAACATGGTGTTTTCACTTCAAAAAACTTGTGATTAATGTTTGAATAAGTGAGTGAAGTTCCTCAGGATGGGGATGAGTTTGAATCTTTAAGACTCACAAGTCTACACACCTCCTGTACAACCATAAAGTCAACAGACTCTCATCTTCTGAGATTCAACAAATACTAGCCCTGCAGCAAGGAATTATATAAAAAAAAACTTTGCTGGAAAATTATTGGCTATATTTTTATAGTGCCCCAAAAGGAACCTAAATACATAATTCTTTGCTCTTTGAAGGACTTTCAGGTAAAAACCTTCCTTTTAAATTAAAAAGAGAGCTTTGCCATTGATTTCAGTGGGGCAGGATTTCAACCTTTGTTTTTATGGTATGAAAAGTACAGATCAAACATTCCTTTCATGCTTTAGGCAGCCAGTCCATTTCTATCACAAGCATTTTTTATTCATAGCACTTTCTATTCTGTTCAGAAAAGATCTATGGTCTTGAATGAGTTTTTTAACTGCTTTTCTCAAAGAGACAGCATGAGCAATGGAGATGCAGAATGATTTCAGTATCTTTGTGCTTCCCTAAATCTAGGATATGGCAGAAATAGTTCTGTGCCTAATGTGAACTGGATAACTCAGAAGTATCTTCATTTTTTTCCAGCTCTCCAAAAAATCCTTCTTGAATTCCCTTTCTTGAGTGTAAACTCTGGAATTCTCTGGGATTCAGAGTATAAAACTGATTTACTCAGAGATAACTGAAATAAGGTATTATCTGCTAACTGTAGAGGAAGATATTCACTGAGACCAACTTCATTTTGGATAAAATATTCAAAAGATTTTTATAGCCTCACATCAGAAATGACACTTCAGTAAGTTCCTAACAAGAAAGAGAAGTAGATGTGCATTTGGAAAATAATTAGAAATTATAGATTAAAAGAGTAAATACAGGTATGTATAGAAACAGTGTAAGAAAAGCATCATCTTAAACTAGTGAGTAGAGGCTGTTAAAACAGTTTAAGTGACATTGGATCAGCGCTTTTAGGACTTTTGGAATAAAAATCTGAATAGTGAATCCACTTAAGCAAGGCACATTTAACACAATATGTTTTCAGACAAATTCAGTTGCAGACACTTGATCAAAATCTGCAGAGTATCTGTACAGTTGCTGGAACTGCAGAATATGCATCATTCATGTTTTTAGAATGCTTTTGGTTGTGCACGTAATATCACCAAACTAATGCTACCCACGGTCATAGACCTAATAATAGACAAAATATAAGGCCTGTTGAGTAACTTGATGCATGTGCTGAGTGCATTAAACTACATGATGTTTAGTTTAGTTGCAATCCACAGGCATTTATAAGTGTAGCTTGTAAATATGAGGAATCTCATATTTTTTCAGTTAATGTAGCATTAGAATTACATAAAAAAAGGAGAAAACTATGAGGAGTATTGTTTTTGTGTTTATTTAAAAATGTTTATTGCACATAGAACATCTTTTTCTTTTTTAATAAGGACTGCAGAAAGGCTAATTTGTGCACTAACCTACATTTGACTGTAAAGCAAAACATTTTATACTTGCTTATTGTGTGCAACTTGTTAAATACATAGGATGGCATCGATATGTCACTAGGTGATTGCACTGACAAGGGACCATGACAGAATGGAGACTAACCTCCCCGAGGTGGCAGGCAGGAGCTGGGAATGATCTCAGCATGCCTGAGTGTGGTGGGCAGAGCTGGAGGTGGCAGTGGGGTTCATTGGCAGCACTGAGTGCTGTGAGTGGATGGGCAGGGCTGGGTCTCAAGATGAGGCACCAGTGCAGTCCTACTGGAGCCATTGGCCTGGAGATGCTGGGCCCTCAGAAGACGGAGCCAAGGAGAAACGAAGGCAAGGAGGAGATGCCCACTGCCCCTGGCACCTGTCATATACAGACCCAGCAGTTATTATTTTAACTTACGCCTAAAACCTTTTCATGATGTAAACATCGAGTATTTCATCACTTGTCAGCATGTTTACATGCCATCAGAGAGGCCCCAAAGGCTAACTGCAGTAACTTCAAGCTTCATTTTCTATGCTTCTCAATGATCTATGAACAACCGAAAGCATGGTTGAGTAAAAAGCTGCATATTTAACCCCACTGAATTAAAATAAGCTGTGAACTATTGGAAAGTGAAGAGAATGGCTGAACATCATCCTAGAATTTTAATTTACTACAGACTGCTTTTCAATTGGCCTTAGCAGTACTGGGAAACTGAGTTATGAATATTAAGATGGTTTCAATAACAGCATTTTCAAAATTTCGTTGATTTAATGAGCTTCGAAAGCATATTAGCACAGATTATTCTTCTGGTTGATTTCCCATTGAAAATTTTGCTCTACTTTCTTTAAAATTTTTTTTAGGTATTTGAAAATAATGGGGAAAATACTGGGTAACAATGTAGAATATTGGAACTGTGATGATTCTATAGGCGCTGAATAAACGTCTCTCTTTTTAAAACATGAAGCACATCATACAACTTGTAAGATAGATGTTTTCTTATACATAAGAAGGAGAGCTTCTGAATTTTTAATAGAAACACTTCACATACTGAAAAAAAAAAACACAGTAATTTTCCTGTAGTTTAGTTGATGATGTATAGTTCCGAAGATTCAAATTAGTTCACAGTTTGAAATTACCAAGTCTGTTTTCTCAAAAGGAGATGTTATTTTGCATCTTTCAATCAATATAAGGTGCTAAAAATGCCTATGTTACTGAAAATACTCTTAATTTTTCAAAACTCAGTGTGTAGAATACTAGTTACTATTCCAAGACAGTTTTGCTGAATTTTCATGCTGAGTCATTTGAAATTGCATCAAAAACTGGAACCATAGGAAGATAGATTTTCCCTCAGTATGGCAATTCTAGAAGCATGTCAGACAACAACTTAATAAAAAAGCAGAAAACAAAATGTTGGATTCATAGACAAGGAAAAATGATTAGCTTCTTTCAAAATCATATTAATGAATAAAAGCACTGAAATACAGATTTATGTATTTTTAATCTAGATTTGTAAAGGATTGAAATGAGAGAAAACAAAACTTTGCCAGAGAAACTTTGGAAAAACAAGTGAGTTATTGATTTCACCTTTAGAAACATGAAAACCTTTCAAGATGGCTTATAAAACTGGGAGCTGATTTAAAAGGCAGGAGCCTCAAATACTTTGAAACTATGAGCTCTAAAGACTACTAAAGCAGAGTTGACCTAGTGATAATCATTTTTCTCCCATTGTAAAAATCAGTTATAAAGTAAAGAAAAAGAGTATATTTGGCAAGTTCGGAACTAGGTTTTGTCAGAAATTTCATTTCTTGATTGATGAGTTTTTCTCAGCTGATGTATAAACAGAAGAACATAGGTAAAGTCCATGTTAATTGAATCAAGTATTAATAACTGAAGATCTTAAAAAGCAGTTTTCAATGGGTAATCACCGTCAAATACAAGAGAACTTTATATAGGATTTTAGACAGATAAAGTAAAGATAAACACACACACACTCAAAAACAAGTCATGAGGACTGTACTTGAAAAGACATGTGAAAGTATCACAGAAATCAACAAGCTGAATAGAAAGAGCAAGTTGCTGAATGTAAGTTCTTAGTGTGATGATGTTATAAAAACTTGTCTCTGACACTTGCTTATACAATAGAACAGAGAAGTGAACTACACAGACTTACTTCAGAACAATGTTTGTCTGAGGCAGGTATAAAATTTGTGGGTCAGGTGTTTGTATTCTAGATAACTAGAAGAAATCATGGTGGGTGATAGAAGAAGTACACAAGTTATTTGAAAGCTGTAAAAAAATGTTCCAAGAATTTTCAATTAGCTTAGAATAATCAAAAGAAGACTGAGAAGTGATATGGTCTGAGTGCAATAATATCTTCCAGATAAAAACAGTGAGTATGCCGAAGTTAAGACATATTAAAACAGTAGAAAATATAGCTATTTTAAAATCAAGGAGAATGAAAATATTAAGTCTTTATCTTTGATATCCACAGATCAAGACATAAAGGTTTCCTACAGGATTTCTTCAGCCTAACAAGATCTTTTTAAACTAATATACTGGTCTAAATGCAGGAATAGCTAGATGAAAAGGAGTATCCTGTAGAACACAGAAAGTATGGCTAGACACTCATCACTGTCTTTTCTATCTACAATTTTGTATTAGAGCAATTATTTCCAAATTAACTCTAATAATTGAAGTGCTTTACTGTGCAGGGAAGATCTTCACATTTCAGCCCCTAATGACATCCTGAAAGTTCTCTTAAGTATATCATAAGTCAGGATTATCAAAACAGCTGCCAGTTATTTATGCCTCAAAAGATGAAAAAATGGGTATGATTTCCAAATGAAAAGACAGAGAAGTAAAATTGGTGGTATATGAAAGTCACATATCTGTGCATGCAGAAAGTGTTTGCTTTACACATTTATGAAACCCTTATCCATTTAGTTATGCTTGTGAGGTATGCCAGAAATCATAACAAGAAAATAGGTAGAAAAGTTAAAAACATGTAATAGCAATCCACAGAAGAAGTTCTACTAATTCAAAGTAGTTGTTGACAGGCAATTTGTAGGATAAAATCAGTTTTTGAAAGATAAATCAGAACTCGGTGTTCTAGTAGAAGACTCCCCCCTACACAGTTTGTTTCTGGTAAGTAGGTAGTCCATCATGAAAAGGTTTTAGGTGTAAGTTAAGGAGTTCTCTTCACTGCACAGACTACCGAATGTTAAGGTCTCAGAAAATGATGAAAACTTTTGAAAGATTAGTTTTTCCTGATAAGATAGTAATCACTGCAGAGTTAAAAATTGCTCACATGACTATGTGAGTCAAAGATAAACTCAAGTAGATATGGAGTTCAGCTCTGTAGTGGAATGGGGAACTTCAAACTTCATTTCCTTGTGAGAACTGCTACATTGATTTTAAATGACTGGATTTGTAAAAGCAACCCGGCATGGTGAGTGGCAGAAAATCCAGGAGATTCCTAGAGTCTGTTGAGGACAACTTCCTGGTCCAGGCAATAGATGAACCATCCCAAGGTGGAGCCCTGCTGGACCTGGTGCTCTCCAGTGCAGAGGAGATCATTAGATAGGTTAAGATTGAACGCAGCCTGGGCTGTAGTGACGACACTTTGGTGGAGTTTGTGATCTTGAAGAATGCGGGCCTGGCAAAAAGCTCAGCTAGGTCCCTGTGCTTCAGGAGAGCAAAATTCTGGCTGCTCAAGGAACTGCTGAGTGGGATTCCCTGGAAAAAAGTGCATGGGTACAGAACAAAACTGGCAGCTCTTTAAGGACATCCTTCCGAGAGTGCAACGGCTCTCCATTCCCCAGCAGAAGTTGAGCAGAGGAGGCAGGTGACCACCATGGCTATGCAAGGATCTGCAGCTTAAACTGAGGGAAATGTAAAGCAAGTGGAAGCAGGGTTGTGTAGACTGGAAAGGATATAGCGATATTGTCTACATGTGTAGAAATAAGATTAGGAAAGCCAACTTACATATAGAGCTGAACTTGGTGATGGATGTGAAAAATAACAAGAAGAGGTTCTACAGGTATGTAGGCAGGAGGAGACAGGCCAAGGAGAGTGTTCCCCCTGTGTTAAAAGAGCACGGAGAACTGGCTTCCTCAGACATGGAAAAAAGCTGAGGTGCTCAGTATGTGCTTTGCCTCAGTCTTCACTGGTAGTCAGGCTCCTCCCCATATTTGCCAGGACCCTGAAGCTCTAGGTGTGGGTGAGAGGAGTGGATTCCATCCCACTCTAACAGTGGAACAAGTCCAAGACCTCCTCATGAAACTGAAGGTATATAAGTCCATGAGGCCAGATGATATCCATCCTAAGATTCTGAGAGAGGTGACTAACGTGGTTGCCAAGCCGCTCTCCATCATATTTGAAAAATCATGGCTGTCTGGTGAAGTCCCTGGTGACTGGAAAGGGAAACATTTCTCCCATTTCTAAGACAGGAAGAAAGGATGACCCGGGGAACTACAGGCCGGTGAGCCTCACCTCTGTGCCTGGGAAGATCATGGAGCGGATCCTCCTAGAAGCTATGTTAAGGCACATATGAGACAAAGAGGTGATATGAGACAGCCAGCATGGCTTCAGCAAGGACAGATCTTGCCTGACCAATCTGGTGGCCTTCTATGATGGAATGGTGGCATCAGTGGACGGGGAAGGGCACTGGACGTTGTCTATCTGGACTTCTGCAAAGCCTTTGAAATGGTCCCTCACCACATCCCTTTAACTAAATTGAAGAGGTATGGATTTGAAGGATGGACTGATTCATGGTTGGCTGGTCGCAGCCAAAATGTTGTGATTAACGGTTCTGTGTCAAGGTGGAGGCCGGTCACAAGCAGTGTCCCTCATGGGTCGGCCTTAGGACCAGTACTCTTCAAGATCTTCATTAATGAAATAGGTGATGGCATCAAATGCACTCTCAGCAAGTTTGCAGATGACGCTAAGCTGAGCGGTGCAGTCAATACACTGGAAAGAAGGGATGCCATCCAGAGGGACCTGGACTGGCTAGAGAAGTAGGCCCTTGAAAACCTAATGAGGTACAACAAGGCCAAGTGATAAAATCATAGAATTATAGAATCACAAGGTTGGAAAGGTCCTATAAGATCATCTAGTCCAACCATCCACCCATTACCATTGCTGCCACAAGCTACTAAACCATATCTCGTATCTCTGTGTCTCATAGGGCTGATGTAATCCCAGGTGCTTATACAGACTGGGCAGAGAACCCCTTGAACGCAGCCCTGCAGAGAACTAAGGGATCCTGGTAGATGAAAAGCTGGACATGAGCCAGCAGTGTACACTTGCAGCCCAGAAGGCCAACTGTGTTCTGGGCTGCATTAAAAGAGGAGTGGCCAGCAGAGAGAAGGAGGTGATTGTCTCTACTCAGCTCTTGTGAGGCCCCATCTGGAATACTGCATCCAGGTCTGTGGTCTCCAGTACAGGAAGAACATGGAACTCTTGGACCACGTCCAGAGGAGGGCCACTAAGATGATCAGAGGGCTGGAGAATCTCTTCTATGAGAAAAGATTGAAGGAACTGGGCTTGTTTAGCTTAGAAGAGAAGGCTCTGTGGAAACCTCATTGTGGCTTTCTAGTGCTTGAACTGAGCATACAAACAGGAAGGAGAACGGCTGTTTACAAGTGTGGATAGTGATAGGATAAAGGGGAATGGTTTTAAACTTAACAGGGGAGGTTTAGGTTAGATATTAGGAGAAAGCTTTTCACTCAGAGGGTGTGACGCACTGGAACAGGTTGACCAAGGAGGTTGTGGATGCCCCATCCCTGGAGACATTCATGACCAGGTTGACCTGGCTCTGGGCAGCCTGGTCTAGTAGTTGGTAATCTTTCCCGTGGCAGGGGGGTTGAAACTAGGTGAACATTGTGGTCCTCTTCAACACAGGCCATTCTA
The DNA here is from genome assembly GCF_951394365.1 of Tetrao urogallus. Taxonomy (NCBI): domain Eukaryota; kingdom Metazoa; phylum Chordata; class Aves; order Galliformes; family Phasianidae; genus Tetrao; species Tetrao urogallus. The sequence continues at coordinate 93,858,093 of NC_136813.1, read as the reverse complement.
TTATTCTGCGATTCAAGTCTGCTTTCAGTCCATTAGTTTCTGGTTCCACCAGAAATCCAGAATTGCAAAGGGACACAAAGTTGAAACATAAAAATAGACAAAACCAAAACTTCACAGGAAGATTTTTAACATAAGCAGAGTTCAGTTTTAGCCAGTAGTACTGTTGGCTGAGTAAATCTTCACTTAGAAAACTTAGGCTTTTTTAATAACCACTTTTGAAGAGCAGATAAATCAAACATTGCAAAATGACAAATCCATAAATTTTGAATTCCAGTAACAAGAAACCTCTTTTGAGGACCTCCTACAGCTATAGTATGTACTTACATTTTAAAATATTTTTGAGGAACTCATTTCCAGTTTTCTTTGCATCTACTATATATATATATATATATATATATATATGTACATTTGTGTGAATTGAGAATGGATGGAGAAAGAAATACAGAGCAATCCAAACTTGTTCCTTATAAAAGGAATTTTTGTATGTGTGTGATACTGGATTTGAGTCTCTGATCGATTAAAATAAGAAGTCGTTGTGGCTTAACTTGGCATGTGGTTGAGCACCACAGTCATTCACTCGGTCCCCCTTTCCTACTAGGTTGGGGAGAGGATTGAAAGAATAATGCAGAACACATAAGTTGAGATAAAAATATTTACTAAGATAGAGAAAAGGAGAAGGACAATATTTATGACTATATATGTATGTGTGTATATAACCAGTGATGCACAAACAATTGCTCACTGTTCCTTGTCTGATGTCCAGATAGCCTCCCAAGCAACTATAAACACTGGGGTGTTGTCAACACTGTTTTTCTCCTAGAACCAAACTGTAGCATCGTACCAGGCACTCTGAAGAAAGCAATTCTGTCCCAGCTGTAAGTAATACAGAATTTGAACCAAATTCTCTTACCTGAATTGAGCACTATAAAGGCCACAACAGTTAACTAATCTGAAGGAGGAATGACTTTAAGTAGCTAAAAGAAACACAAAATGAGTATAAAATACAGCTGTACAATGTAACCTATCAGTCACAGAAGCATTTCAGTGAGTGCAAAATGAGTGTTAGTTGGATTGATTTCCCATGTAGCTAATTCTTTTAAAAGCAAGAAACCTGACAAAATAAGTCTTTAAAAATAAATGAGGTTTCTAAATGAACAGCAACAAGGAAGATTCCAAAGACAACTGGTATAAACTTGGAAGATATGTTGAAGGTGAGCCACTGGTAAAAAAAGAAAGGAAGTAAACAGATTATAACAGTTACCATTTAGATTCACAGGAGAAAAACAAGATTGAAGTAAATGTCTCATTAACTCAGTCTGCCTCAAATCTGGATGCAAAGGCAATAGAGATGTTGTGTTTCAGAAAAAAGTGAATGTAACTTTTGAGATTATTTAGCTATTATTTCTACAAATAAGGACAAAGGAAGGTAAAGAAAAAGAAACAGGAGTGTAGTCTAGAAGCATAGTATTCCAATCAAAATAACCTGAAGATTAGCAATAATCAGAAATTACTACTGTATTTATATTTAATATTGATTTAATAATCTAGCACAACCTGTTCAGTAAGCTGTACTGAGAGAAACAAAATAATATTGAAAATTCAATATATCTCAACCTAATGTGATAGCATTTCCAGATGTCAGTCATGGACTGGAAACACGGACATGAGGAATCCAGTAGTCTTTTTATAATGATAATAATTAATAATGACTGTTTAGGATAAAACAATTAAACTCTACTGGTTCAGAATCTGTCACTTTCACTAGGATTGTTCCACTTCACATTCATCTTCTTTAACCAAGCTCTTATAGTAAGATGGCATTTCTTCTCATATCACTGTTTCCTAACATACCTAACTTTTCTTAATTTTTAGTGGCATTTTTTAATTATTATTATTTGAGTGCTGTATTATATGAGTGCTAGATGTAAATGAAATATACAGACACCAACTGTATTCACATTCTTTTTCTTTTGGTTCCGTAGCAGTATATGTATATCCTGGAAAATCAACCTTTGAAGTGCGTGTTGATAATTCTTTCATATGTCAAACTTGCAATACCTTGTAAAGCTTCTAAATAAATATCAAGCTTCAGAAAATCAAACTGTAAAACAAGCCAGTTTAAATCTCTCTAAGTCTAAAGCAATTACCTTGGAGCAAAGCACAACCAAATAATAGTTAAAAAAATCTTATATATTCAACCACTGAAAAATAATTCTAAAATAAAGTTAAATTCCATTAAAAAAAAAAAAAAAAAAGCTAACCTTTTTTATTCTTTTTGGATTTTAGAATTCAGTTGATCAATTAAATTTGGCAACATCCTCTTGAGAGAAATGCATACACATGTTTTTTTTCAGAGTCAATTTTTGGTCTGCTAGGAAAGTGTAAGCCATTTTTTATTCTAAGCAGATTTTATTTTTTAGGTTCTGTATTAATTCCCTTTAACACATTTTTCTTGCTAAAAATAACAGTCATGAGTTCTATTTTCCAGTCATTGCTGGCAATCAAGAATGTTTTCTAACTTTGAACATGGAATGGAATCCAAATTATCAGTTTTGTGTCTTGACTGTGGTTTCTTGTTTTTCAATATCTAGCTATTTTCTTTGGAGACTTGAGGAAGGTCAGACTGAAACAGTATTATTAATATAAGATTGTGATATTGAAGACAGGCTAATGAACAGCCTAAAGAAATGTTTCTTTTTTTTACTTCTTAGAAATTTCTCAGAGAAGCTGTCAGGTATGTAACTGCTGAACAAGACTAAAAGGGATCTGATTCTCATTTTCTTTAAACATGTATTATTGCTATGTAGCATTGTTATTACCGTTAATAGTATTACAGTGAAACTCAGTGAATGGCTTCTGTATCATTAAAATTCATAATAAATTTTATGAATTTTACCATAAACAATCACAATCGTAAGTTTTATCTATCACCTGCTAACTCAGTAGTATATATTCATGCACTCACAGAAAGTAGGGCTTATTTGACTTAAATTTGACATCTACATTTGATGTTCTCAGCCTATGCTGTGTTTACAGTCATTGTAGATTAGGATGCAATTCATGCCTTCTCAAACTAAAAATAAGTCAGACGAATCATATTTTGAAGAGCCATTTCTTCCTATTGAGTATAAGAAGTATGTAACCTGACTCACAAAGAAATGTAGAGCTATGAAAAATGCAATAGAAATCACCAGAACTTTAGTAATGGCAGATTCATATAAATATTGGTTAAATACAACTTATGGAGGTTACCTATAAGAACTTCCATGCCTCTTGCCAACACGAGATCAAATCAGTTGTAGCTTTTCTAGTGAGCCTTGAAGGTCTCCAGAGACTAAGGTTACTCACTCCTTCTGTATAACCTTTTTCACTACAGCACTACTTTACTGTCAAAAATGGTTTTCTGATGCTGTATAACAATTGCTTCTTGGTAAACCACAGTCATTTTGTCATGAATGTTGTTTAGATTTTTTTATTATTATTTATTATAAAACTGATTCTGATTCTCATCTTTATGTATGGAAAGTTATTCTTCCAAAGATGTTCTCAAGTAATGCAGTTATCTCACTGAATGTTACCAACAAAGAGCTCTTTTGCAAATTATTTATTTTCCTCAGACAAAGAAGTGTTTTGAAGTGACAGGCAATTTCTAAACCTGTGTAATACAGTTATCAAATCTACACTGGGAATCTTTTTTTAAAGTTAATGGACTAGATTCTCCAAAGGCTGCACTGAACAAGTACCCTATTCAGGATCTTCATACTGAAAATGCTGTTCCCTTCTACTCACAGACTCACAGTCTACTTTTTGCTTTCTTGACACTTTTCCAGAGGAGTAAACAAAAGGTAGAAATAATATACAGTAAGTGTTTTAGTATGGAATAGTGTAGCATAGACACACATAACAAAGATATGCCATTTGACTAGTATGAGAAGAAAAATATTTGGAAAGACGTTATTCCATCTTAAAGTTGTAAATTTATCCTCTAGGATTCTGTTTGTGTGTGTGTGTGTGTGCAGGCATCAGTAAGGAAGATGGCTATAGTTCTAGAAACTTTCTATCTACCTGATGTAGAATTCACTTTTCAGCCAAATAACATGTGTTTGTTATAAACATAGGAAAAATACTTCATAATGCTAGCAATTTGTAAGTAGACCTGCAGGAAAATTTCATTGGCCTCTTTGAATTTCAGCTATTCATTGTGTGTATTTCAATGCTTTTTAAAACATAAATATATGATATGAAGAGAAAAAGAAGAAATGTGTATATTTTAGGTATTGGAGAAGGCAATTACAGATAATATAGCTCTATCAGAATTTGAATCCCATAAAAAAATTAAAGTTGTGCAGGAAAATAATAGCAAACATCGGAAAAGATATTCCAGAAAATTATTCACAGGAAATAACACTAATTCTGTTTTGTTGTTGTTTTTGTCTGCCTTCTACAACACTAATCTCTGAGATACAGACTCAATAATCTACTGTTGTCCGTGGTTATACATTGAAACAGGTGTGTCTAATGCATGTAGTTTTAAATTTTGCTTGTTTTCAGGGATGAGCTCAACATAAAGCTTATATAAATGTGCAATGAAGCCTAAAACTGAGGCTAGAGAACGTTTAGTACAAAAATACAAACAAACAGATAAAAAAAAATCAAACCCAAAACTCAAATAGTTAAAGGTAAACATAACAGAAGTTCAGTGCAACTCAACTAAGTATTCACTACACACATTGTGTCAAATATGTGACTAAGTTACTGACACATGGCCTCTATAACCTTGTTATTAGTACAGATGATGAATGTTGTCAATAAGAAAAATTCAAATTCTTATTTATTGATGAGATTTTCTACATCACAGATGAACAGAATTCATAGAACAGCATGACATACTGTAAAACTGTGCTAGGAAACATTCAGAATTGTAGTACTTAACTTTTTACCATTCCTTGTAGTGTTATTTTATTCATTTCTACAGGTATCTGTTATCTCCCTTTTTAACTAAGGAGATAGCAGTAAACTCAATTTAACGTTTAAATTTTTTCTTGCTTGTTCTAGGTCTGCTTCCTGCCCCTGACTGCAGTCAGCTTCCAGATTATATAGGCTTCATTATTTCATATTTCAGGGAGACAAAAGGATCACACTCTGAATGCTTCTCTCACGCTGTTGACACAACTACATTTGCCTCTTTCTTCATTATCTTTATTGTATTCAAACTTCAAAGCTGAACCTCAAAGGTCCAAACTTTTCCCATCCCATCTTGTAATGGATTTTTCTTTCAATTTTACTCTAAATATTCCAGAAGTTCGTGCTGTATAAAAAAAGATGACTTTTTTATTTTTATTTTTATATTTTTATGTTTATGTTTATCTTTATTTTTATTTTTTAATAGATGCAGCTGTGTGGTCAGTGGTAAACTGTTTCAGTATGGGATGCAAATAGATTTTTAAAAAGCACTACACAGATAGTCAGTGGCACCCATTGGCTTGTAAATCTAAATGAAAACCTGTGTATCTCCAGGCATTTCTATAACTGCCCATTTCAAAGGCCATGGCTACAGCCATATACAATCAGTTTTGATTAGAATTAACTGTAAAGATATTTTAAGATTTGGAGAGCTAGTATTTGAAACAGAATTTTTTTTATGGAAGAGTGTTGTTAGACCAATAAAAAAACATCCTACAGAGGTAAGAAAGAGAAAGTTTTCTCAAAGTAAGGATAGAAACTCCTGCCTGCCCAGGAGAGGCACGAACATTGAGTCAGTTGACCCTCTTACAGTGCAAAGAGAGCAAAACAGCAGGAAAGCTGCTGCTGCCAGAAACATTTCTGTGGCATTCAGTTTTAAAGGAGCGAAGGAGTTCTGAGTGAATGAATAGAATGGCAAAGTTCTTACAAAGATTTTTTCTGAAGTTTTTCTTCTCTTAGTTTTTATGGCATTATAGGGAGTTCTGAGATATTTTTTCCTGTTCATGAATTCTTAAATGCTGTATGCATACACGTGTTGGGTAATTTGTAAAGATTTTTACAGTTATTAGCTGTACACATGTGGAAAAAAATGTGAAATACATTTTTTTTATCTAGCTACTAGATGAAAATTATAAATGAAAAAAGATTTTCTGCCATAAATCTTATTCTTTTGAGCGTATATTTTGAACATGAAAACTTCTATGCTCTGCTACAGCATTTTGTCAGCATGAGAACAATGAAATAACAAAATAATGCATTTGCTCTAAAGTTGCTATGGATGTTTTGTAAAGAATGTGAGATATGTTGGTGTACCTGTCACTGTTATATGCTCTCCTTCAAATTAGCTTTTCAAAATGACTTAATATGAAATTATTGAACCAAAACAAAGAGTAAGTAATACTAAAGTACTAGGTTATTTGTGAATTGTTTGGCAGTGTCTGCAATACTGTATATGTTAGATATACAACATCTATGTACTGTGTTGAAAGTAAATCATGCTTGTCTTTATTGCCTTAAGAATCTGCCTTAGGGAATAAAATATGTAAATGATCTTTTGGAAAGAAGGTAGTCTACTTAGTACACTTTGAAAATGGCTCATTTTTGTTACACTTCCTTTGTCTAAGGAAGTGTAAACAAAAAAAAGTGCAGATTCATATATGCAACTGTAATACGTATCCATAACAAAGGTAACTGTAAAGCTAAGCCAATTCCACTGACTTTTCCCCATTAAGCAGTAAACAGAAGACTAGCAGAATGCCTGCACTTGCTTCTTTCTCTCCTTGGGTGTGTTTTTTGTGCTTAGGTTCAGATCAACAGAAAAATACATGTTCTTACTGTTCATAGTCAGTCAAGTACAGCTAGGGGGGCGCAGAAAGGCGAAGTGCATTATTGACATACCCCATAAATTACAGTGATGCAATGCAGCAGCATTTGAATGATGGGAGAAAAGGAATAAAAAATAGGAATGATTTTTGCTTTTATGACAAGCTACTCACTGCTTCCTGAGATATGTTTCATTATGAAAACTTTGTTTTAGCAAATTTTACTTACAGACCTTAATCTCACAAGCAAGTATATCTTTTTTTTCAACATGAAAGTATGTGTTGAAGGAGTGGGCTGAAATCAGATGGTGTGTGCAGATAGCTAATGGTTTTCCTTTATAGTACTGACAATTATAATTGTTTCATTATTTTGCTCTTTCTCTCTTTTACTTGTGGCTAAATTTAAATTCAAAGGCTGAAGTAATATCAGGATAAACTGTATGATACAGAACATGGAAGCAGGGATGGGTGTCCCGAAAAGAATAGAGGAATGCCAGACATGTAGGGGTGGGATCAGGAAAGCCAAGGCACAGATGTATCTGAACTTGGCAAGGCAAAAAAAAAAAACCCCAAACAAGAATGAATTCTACAGGTACACTGGTCAGAAGAAACTAAGCAAGGATAGTGTACCCCCAATGGTAAATGAATAGGGAAAATTGTTTGCAACAGACACAGAGGAAGCTGAAGAACTCAATGAGTTCTTTGCCTCCATCTTCACTAACAGTCAGTCTTCCCATGCCTCTCACATCCCTACATCTCTAAGTGCGAGTTGGTGGAGAAAAACCCCTCCCAGTGTAAGAGCAAATCTGAGACTTCTTCATGATACTTAATGTATAAATCTATGGAGCCTGACAACATGAATCCCCAGGTTCTGGAGGAACTGACTGCTGCGTTTGCCAAGCCACTCTCCATCATATTTGAAAAGTCACAGTTGTCAGGCAAAGTTTCTGCTTACTGAAAAATAAAAATATCACTATCATTTTTAAGAAAGGGAGAAAGGAAGATCTAGAGTACTACAGGCCCATGATGTCTGTGCCCAGGAAGATCATGGAACAGATCCCCCTGCAATCTATATTAAGGCACATACAGGACGAGAAGGTGATCAGAGACGGTCAACATGGCTTCCGTAGAGCATAGAAGAGTGGTGTTTTATGATGGAGTGATGGCATCAGTGAACAAAAAAAAATTCCAAATCTCAATTTAGCACAAATATATTTGTCTGTATCAGGTGACACACTGATAATGTATGAAACAAACTTAATCGCTCTTGAATACTACATTGTTTTCTTCCTATCTTTTTGTCTGTAGAAAGCTGGGAAGAGTATTCTAAACCAATAACCAAAGCCAGTCCTCCTCATTTTTTGCTTTCACTGTCCTTTGGGTATCCTAAACCTGTGTGGACATGAGCACTTGATGGATATTTCTTTGACAAATTACTCTAGAACTTTTTTACTGCAGATAGACTTCTGGCATTTCCAAAAGTCTGGAACAATGAATCTGATAAGTTAGTTGCACACTGCATGAAAAAGCTTTTTTCCATATTTGTTCCCTAGCTCCAATTCAATAATTTCATTTCCTATCCCTATTCATACATTATAGGAAAGGGTGTATCGCTATTTTGTATTTCACTTTAACTAGTTTTCTCCTTTGAACCTTATCCAAAGTAGTAATATAATGTAGGAAGCTCTGTACACCATCCCTGATCATACGAATAATAAAACCAATAGAATAGGTCTATGTAACATTGGTAAATTGTGTCAAAGAAAATTTCCAGTTATGTCAGGCAACATTGTAGAATCATGAATATGACTCATGAAACAGACTGGTTTGGGTTGGAAGGGGTCTTTAGGATCATCTAGTTACAACCCCATGCTATAGGCAGGGACACCTCCTACTAGACTAGGTTGCTCAAAGCCCCATCCAGCCTGGCTTTGAATGCTTCCAGAAAGGGGGACTCACAACCACTCTGTGCAACCTGTTCCAGTGTCTCACCCTCATAGTAAAGAATTTCTTCCTAATATCTAGTCGACATCTGCCCTCTTCCAGTGTAAAGCCATTTCCCCTTGTTCTGTGAAGAACCAGGTGGAGACCATTTTTATAACTAATCATTTTGGAGAAAGAGCTTAATTTGTTAAAACCTTCAGTAGCTGTTTCCAACCACTTACCATCTTTTTGTTATGGTCACATATTAACAGTTATCCAGAAACAGCACTGTATTCTTGGCTTCATAACTCTGCAAGCATAAGAAGGCAATTTTTTTCAGTAAGTGTATTCAGCTAGTACTCCAAAGACATTTCTCACTAAATGTTGGCCAAAAGCAAAATATAATCTAATGGAAAAATGGATTTTTGAAACACTTGAAACATTTTTGAAAGATAGAAATACTCAGCTACGCTGCTAACCATCAACTATTTAATGACAGACAGTCAATCAAATCTGCTTTGATGTAGATACAAAGATACTGAAGTGTTATGCTCAGAAATAATCTATTAATAAAATGTCAGTGTTAGAGATATTGTAGTTATTTCTCGTAGAATCTTGCAACAGATGTTTTATGATGACTTCCTACACCAGGCAAACAAGAACATCTAATCCATAGTGTTATTAGAAATGTTTTTTCTCCCTGTGTTATTGTGCTATGCATTCAGATCTCACACTGTTTACTTACCAGCTTGCTGAAAAAGAAACTTTATTGAAATGAACATTTAGATTCAGATTCACATGAAAGATAACGATCTATTTATAAATCTATATCAAAGGAGAATGAAAAGAAACTAAAAGATAATAACCATCTGTGAAAATCAACTTGACTGCCATCACTCCTGGTCTTGTTAAAGCTGCCTATGCAAGCAGAAGCGAGAATGGAGATGATGAAGAAAAGTAAATCATATGATCTTTGAGGAGAATGAGATGGATCTGGAAAATTGTGTTGGCCAGCTATTCAACTTAATATACGTGGAACAGATATAAGATTTACTGACATCCATTTCTAAAAGCCTGTATGGAAGAATATCTTTTTAGGTTACTAAAAAACTCTGCAAAAGCAAGAAAATTCAGAAGAAAATTCAGAAAAGGCTATAGCAAGAGACAGAGAGAGTCAGATGATTGGTGAAACACACGTGGGATCTAAAAAATCTCACATTTAAAGGAATTATTTGAGATAACAAAAGTAGTCTCATCATCTGTGTACTCTCTTTATCTATAAAACATTAGCAGAAATGGCTTGTGCAGAAGGTACAGTAGGCCTGCATGTATAGACTTTGTAGCACTGACTGAGAAATGTATTTCTCTGACATAACTTTGTTGCTTATTTTTGGTTTTGGTATGTCATAGGTCTTGCATAATCAATATTCTTTTCATGCTTATGGATGCAACAGAGCAGGAGCACCAATTCTGCAATTTAGAATCGTACTCAGGAGGTGATTAGTCTAGGTGTTTTCCTAAGTGCTTCCAGTTTTGCACAGAATTAGACAATTGTTCAAAGATTTGTGAAAATGCCAGTTGAATTGGGAAGCAGTTAAATCACCTTGCCACGAGCCCAGATGCTCCATCTGTCTGTTCAGGAAAACATGTGGGTATGGTTGCAGTTGCCAATGTTGTCCAGCACTCCATATGTCATCACAATATTTATAGGATCATTTCACTATGCTGGTAAAAAGCATTGAAAAAATTTTGTAGCCATATCAACTGAAGACTTGCTTTGGACCTACTTTTGAAATGGGATGTGGGACACAGTAAATTAGAGCCTTTTTGTACTGTGTTTGGCTGAGTTGCAGGCAAGATTATTTGCTCATGCATGTTTGCTCATACTGTGTTAAAAAAAAAAAAAAGAAGAAAAAAAGCCCATCCCTGAGTGAAGGTTTACCCAAATTCATTTCTGTGGTTATACACTGAACACTCGTAGAAGGAACAACCAAGATGTTGATGCCTTATTTTTAGCAAATAACTATTGCATGAATAATAAGAGTAGAACAAGGATATCACAACTGTGGGGAAGACCAAAAATAGTCAATAAAACCTTTTTGCATTGACCACAGAACTTATGAAGAATAGCAAGGTATTAAAGAGAATATCTATTCCTTTTACTTGTTATTTATTCTTGTGTTTCCGTTTTGTTTGCTTGCTTGTTTTCCCAGAAGTATTACAGACTTATCATGATGATAAAACTTCCAGTTTTATTTTCTGTGATGATTATAGTTATAACTGCATACAACACACACCAATTCTTTTTTCAGAACAACAGTTATGGCTATTCCAGATGAGATGGGAATGCATCGTATCACACACACTGTAGAAACACACTGTGCAGATACACTGTGTGAATATAATGAATCTTTTAAAATAAGTCTATGATAGGGAGATCAGGTCTACATTAAAAAAAACCACAGAAATAGAGAGATCTAGAAATGCTATTAGAGATGTGTACCTTTTGTTTACTATTGCACAGTAAGGAAAATAAATGAGGGAAAAAGAGAAAGGAAAATCTGTTTATCTTGTTGAAAGAATGGGCTAGAAGAAACCCGAGATATAGTGACTTATACAGAGTTTAAAATTGTGAGAAGCACTTGCAGTTCTGGTCTCGATGTTACATGGAAGTTATTTCAGAATTAACAAGAGGGTAAAGGAGATACAAGAAAGAGCCATTAGTGTGATTGAGTGCAAAGAGTAGCTATCCTACAAAACAAAACTAAAAGGTCTCAGCTTAGAAAGGAGAAAACTGAGAGGAGATATGTCTTAAGTTTATAGAGTCATGAAGGTCATAAGTAAGGCTAATACAGAACGATTATTCACCAAACCCCAAAACACTTTAGAGCTTTCAGGAAAAACAAGCAGGAGATTAATTTAAAACTCACTTTCCTGACTTATGTTGATGCTTCTGATTCAATTCTGAAAAGATGGCTTCGCTACCCTCAGCCTGAGTAAGAATGAGCTGGATTTTGCAGACACCCTATTGCCTGGCCTTGTTTGAGCTTTCAGAACGTCATGTTGGGAAGGGGCTGAAAGCCTCAGGCAGTTCTTCCTGAGTACAAAGCCTTGAAGGTATAGGACAAGGCCCTGTGGGGTAGATTTCACCTCTGCCCTGGGAGCAGAGAAGGGCAGCAGACAGGGGTAAGAATGTATGTAAAAAGAGCCCAAGACCAAGAAGGAAAGTCCAGCATAAGTATTGCAGTTCCTCCAAAGATCTAGGAATGACAGCTTGCCACAACTTCCTTCCCCTATTCATTTCTTGAGAAAGGCTGACACCATCACGCATAGGATAAAGGGGGACTTTAGAAGAAGAAGGGTAACAGTGGAGGAAAGGGATATATAACGGGAAGGACTTTTTTAAAAAATAACTATTTTAACTATATTATTAGGGTTTCCCTATGTTTGAGAATATGTTTGAGACTACAGTGCTGAACATTAATTGAACTGTTTATAAACTCTTGGCTCTCTCTATATATATGATTTTCTTTTTGCCCTCTTCAATGTGCTTTTTTCTTTTGATTGAATTTTTAACACTGCCTCTCCTCCCAGGTGTTTCTGTGCAAAAGATGTGAGAAAAGTTTGGTTGTAACAGTTTCTGTCTCTTAGCGAAATATGTCGTGCAGTGAAATGATGTAAGTTGCAGCACTGCAACCCATATCTTTGGACATTGTTCAAGATTGCTTAGTCCAAGTGCCCACAGCTTTGAAGGGGGCCATAAAAATGATGGTTGTTGTAGTCTTCATGCAGGAAGCTTCTAGCACAAATATCTGATGTTCTTTCTTGATGTAAGAAAGACAGTGTAGGAGAATAACTATTGCACAAATTGCAACTCCTTCTGCAATTGTGCACACTGGGCCTCACACAGACTCGGGGAAAGTGAGCAATGAGTCCCTTTCTCCCCAGACTTCTAAAAATTATGGGCTCTGGAAGTCACATGGGCATGGACCAACCAAAGTAGCCAGACTGACATGCTCTTCCTCAGTAGCTGTCTCATACGTGATGATAGTGTTGTGGCTGCTGGAGCCTGAGTACTGGGATAGAAAGACCAATGTTTAGGGCAATTGAGAACTTCTGATGAGTTTGCTCATGTTTATCATTCCTAAAATTCTTGTCAGTGAAGTATATCAAGATATGTTAAGCTCATAATCGGAGCTGGAAGGACCACCCTGTACTGTCTACTATCATCTTCCTAAAATACAGACTGTCATTAGGTGTTCTCCAACTGACCTAGGAAAATAACTTGGCCAAAACAAACATAAAAGCTCTAAAAAATCTTGAAAGTACAAAGTTTGTGTTTCCTTTGGTATGATTGCTTTCAAAAAATGTACGCGAATATTTCTCAGAAAAGAAATTACTGAAAGCATTTAGTTGAAGCTTGGCAATTAAATGTACTCATTAGGAATTTAAATATTTGACATACTAAAGCTATACTTAAGCTGTCACATTGATGCACTTAATGTACTAAAGTCAAACCTCTGACTCGTCTGTGATTTCCATGAGAATTAATTCACAACAGGTGTCCTTCTTGATTATGCAAAGTGAAAGTTCTTAAGTTCATAAATGACGTTCTTGGATACTCTTTATGTGGCTTAGTAATGTTTCATTTAATTAATTAATGACTCTGCTCTTTGTTTCTCCTTAGGCAAATTACCAGCAAAATAGCTATTGGATGGAAACTGGGATTTTTAGCTCTGTTCTTTAATAAAATGTCCATCACATGCATTTGAGGAACAGCTCTGCAGTCCTAACCCCATGGTCTTTCTGCATTCCTGACTGATCACCTGTGCTGTTGAACAATGTCTCAGGGAGAATGAAACTGAATGAAATTCCTGGAGGGCCCTATGGATGATAAGTATCTGAAAACCATTCCTACATTGAAAATGAACTACTACAAATTCACCCCCTTGACAATCCCTACCCAAAAGTACTGCATAGGTCTGCATGCTGACAGGGAAGGTGAAACTCTATTTGCTCAACTCCTGGCAGGACTGTCTGAGGGGCACCACTCTCTGCCCTGTATAATAAATGACTTCCTGGTTTCTCTTTCTGCGAAGTACTGTCAGAATACAATGAAACAAGAATTTATGCAAAAGTGAGTGAAATCCTGAACCCAGAACAGAAATGAAAATGTCTGTATCAATACTTCAGTACTCTGGACTATCTGATCTCTTCTAATAATGTGTGTATCTAGCATAATGTTACTTTTCTTATCTCCTCACAGTGTTGTGGTAGTTATTACAAACTGTTCTCTTTGATCACTTACAGTTTGTATGCTTTTTCATGCAGTTCTTAGTTACAGTAGGAGATATTTTGATATTGAAATTTTAAAAATAAATCACATTTTCTTTTTTGAAAATGATTGCTGCACATTTTTGAAAGACGTAAATTAATGGTCTGGAATTTCTTAACACATCAAATCCTTACTTAAGAGTCAAAGCAGTTAAACCATAAAGATCCTTTTCCTCTCACTCATTTTTGTTTTCTTTTGATCATAACATTTGTAAAAATGGTGATATCAAAGAATAGTGTACAATGTGAAGGAGAAAAAGTCTTGAGAGTTTGAAGACAGTGCTGTTATCTTTTATATTGAATTTTATAACCAACAGGCAATTCACCAAAATAGATCTATAAAAAAAGTTCACTCTGTACTAACCTCCATTTTCATTGTCCATAACAAACAGCAACTTTGACAGTGAACCAAGGAATTTCTTTAAAGGGGAGAACAGACAAAGCCCTTCACCCCAGGCCTCCTTAATCCATTTTTCTAACAGCACTTCTGATAGGTAATCATACCCTTATGCTAGAGAAAAAGCAGTTTTATAAAATTACATTCAAGCTTTTTCACAATTATGTATTAAATAAAACTTTCTCCTTAAGATCCTAAACTGTGTTAACTCAGGCAGCCTGTCTGAAATTACATCACATAATTTGAGACACCTGAAGATGTGTGGGCATTATATCAACAACTTAAGTTTGCACTGGACATATGACAGGTTCTCTCAGAAGTCTCCTTTTTTTGCAAAAGGAAATGGAGATTACTCATCCCTTCAAAAGAACAGCAACAGTAATACTTTGAGGATAAAAAATTTCTGTGGTCCAGTTCTGTTATCATTGAAGTCAATGAAAAGAAACAGGGATTTCATTTTTAGAGAACATTTGTTTTCAAATCACTGTTTTCTTTCATAACCTAATTGTACTGATGAAAGATAGAGACAGTAAATTTATAGGACATTTCTGTATAAATTAATTCTGATTTACTGAATAGGATTTTTTGTGTGTTTGTGTTCATAGTTAGTGTTTTAGATGACACTTTTTTTTTTTCCCCTAGTGTAGTGATAAAATGGACAGCAATCCTTTTGTTTTTAGTTTCATGCAGGTTTTTATTACATCTGTTTTGATTGTTTTTGTTTCTCAATAGATAAGCTTCTACTTTTAAAAGAATGCGTTATAAATTGCTCCAAATCTCTAAGGTCTACCTTATTATCACATGATTCATTTCACATGTTAGAATGGCAGAAGCTGTTTTTATTCTACCCTCTTCTCTCAACTCTCCTCTGTCATGGGTGCTGGCGCTGTCTCATGGCACTGCCAGTTGTGTCTTCCCCGTGGGACTTCCATACTATGTTCTGCAACTGCTTAATATTCAAAATAAAATATAAATTCAGACATAAAAAAATTAAAAATATATAAAGATAATTGTTAAGCATATATTCCTCAAACATTTTCAATTTAAAAAGCACACTCCAGGAATGTGTTAACGTACTTAATGTCAAGATAGTCAATCCAGTAATGTCTGACATGTACAACAGGAAAACTTAGTTATATGTGAATACAGAGAAGCAGAATGCATAAATTGACATATCATCTATTGTAGTTTATATTTCATAATATAAGAGATAAATAATATTCTTTTAATCTTCATTCATCAGGAGTAAAATGGGTGACAATTGCCATATATATCTTGGTGGAAACCCGTAATAATATATAAAACCACGGGAAAAGATAATGTTTTACATATCTTTAAAAAGATTTTATTATTTATGCTAAGCTTTTGGATAAGTAGGGGATTACATATGATTTATGAAACGTAATAAGTACACATAATAGCTATTGTGATTGTGAGTAAATGTAATCAAAATGGTTCTCTGACAACAGAAATCATAATTTAAAAGAGAACCTGCTTTAATGTTATCATTTTCCTTAGCTGCTTTTAATTCATGTAATAAAGAATAGGTGGAGAATTAGCAGTCAAATAAAAAAAAATTTCTTTTTTTCGTTCAGAAAAAAACCAAACTTTTTTGTTGTTATTTATTTGAAATAACTTTTATTTATTTTACATAATTATCTATCTGTCTATCTATCTATCTATATATTTATGCTTGATTTTTTTCTGTACTGTGGTGCAAAGAAAATAAATATAACTACAATACTATATATTTTTTTCTTCTTGCACAAGGTGCTATCTACTTTTCTTCCTCACTGGAATTTATTAATGCTCCTTATAAAATTGTCAATGTGTTTTCTCTTATGATTGTCTCCTTTAATGAGGATTAGAATGAATTTCAAATTTATGAGCATGATATTTCATCAGAATTTTTAATTTTCTTTTTTTGAGATAAATCATTAGAGGTTACAAAGACATCATTAGAACTAAAGAGTGACATCTGTAACCGTATATTTAATATTTTTTTCCAAATTCCACTGTACTCCATTGAATATTATTTCTATAATTTTATGAGTGTTATTTTGTATGACTTTTTACTCAGAAAACTCAGGAGAATCATCTGATATTTTTGTTCAAACAAAATGTTGGAATTTTGTGTTAGAACTGTTTTCGTTAATACCACAGTGCAAGTTTGTGTTGCAATAATAACAGTGTAACTCCAGAAACAATTAAAATGTAATGGCAGCTTGCGAGTGACTTGTGTAAATAAAGACCATTAGAATCATAGAATCATAGAATCACAGAATCATAGAATCATAGAATGGCCTGGTTTGAAAAGGACCACAATGATCATCGACTTTCAACTCCCTGCTATGTGCAGGGTGACCAACCACCAGACCAGGCTGCCCAGAGCCACATCCAGCCTGGCCTTGAATGCCTCCAGGGATGGGGCATCCACAGCCTCCTTGGGCAACCTGTTCCAGAGCATCACCATCCTGTGAGTGAAACACTTTCTCCCAGTATCTAACCTAAACCTTCCTTGTCTCAGTTTAAAAACATTTCCCCCTTGTCCTAAACAGCCATTCTCTTTCCTGTTTATATGCTCGATTCAAATACTGGAAGGCCACAATGAAGTCTCCACAGAGCCTTCTCTTCTCCAATTTAAACAAGCCCAGTTCCCTCAACCTTTCCTCATAGCAGAGGTGCTCCAGCCCTCTGATCATCTTAGTGGTCCTCCTCTGGACCTGCTCCAAGAGTTCCACGTCCTTCCAGTACTGGGGGCCCCAGACCTGGATGCAGCACTCCAGATGGGGTCTCACAAGAGCAGAATAGAGAGGTACAATCACCTTCCTCTCCCTGCTGGCCACCCCTTTTTTAATGCAGCCCAGAACACTGTTGGCCTTCCAGGCTGCAGGCACACACTGCTGGCTCATGTCCAGCTTCTCGTCCACCAGGATCCCCAAGTCCTTCTCCGCAGGGCTGCTCTCAAGGAGATCTTCCCCCAGTTTGTATAACTACCTGGGATTGCCCCAACCCCTGCACTTGGCCTTATAGAACCTCATTAGGTTTTCATGGGCCTACTTCTCCAGCCAGTCCAGGTCCCTTTGGATGGCATCCCTTCTTTCCAGTGTTATCAGCTGCACTGCTCAGCTTAGTGTCATCTGCAAACTTGCTGAAGGTGCACTCGATGCCATCATCTATGTTACTGATGAAGATCTTGAAGAGCACCGCCTCCAAGACTGACCCCTGAGGGACACTGCCTTCATCCTGACACAGAACCATTAATCACAACATTTTGGCTGTGGCCAGCCAAACAATTCATAATCCATTGATCAGTCTATTCTTCAAATCCATGCCTCTCCAATTTAAAGAGAAGGATGTGGTGAGCATTGTGATTGAGAATTGCTTAAAAAATAACATTACAATGTAAATAATATGACAGCTAAAAATATCTAACAAGTTTTTTTGCCACTGTGATATTCCTGGATATTTGGTCACATTGATGTTAAAAAGTACTTCCCTTTTACCAAGATCATTGTTCTTCATATACTTCATATCTTTTACTGTTCACTGGATGTCTGTTTTTATTTTTCTAATTACTGTCTTATCTTACTCACATTGTATTCCTTACTTTTACTAAATTTGAGTTACTATCATGCTTTTTCTTAAACCTAGGCAATTATGTTGGCCAGTAGTGGTCTTTGGTTAAGTTTGCACTCACTTCTAGAGCAAATGATTTTAGTTTTGAGTAGACTCAATTGGAACTGCTTAAAATAATTTGAATGGCAGGTATATTAAAATGGTTACCAGCAAATGTGAATGCAGTCTGAACACTGTTTTCAATTTTTGTTATCAGGTTAAAACAAATAGTAAGTGATACTGATCTTACTTGTTGCAAACTGCTATTCAACTTGCCATTTAGAGATGAAACTAGAAGCTAATGCTGTATTATATTTTGATGATTTATCTTGCATTTCAGAGAGCTGCTCTGCAGATATTTATAACTTGTTTTGTTAGTTTGAAAAATTATAGATGGAGTATTTGCTGCTTATGTGATTATTGAAGGTACATCACTCATGGCATATTAACAGTAGAAATTTGGAAGGTTTTGAACAAAATACTATAAAAATCAGGGATAAGTTCCAGTCAGGATAAGAAGCAACCCATGGATTCTGAATGGAAGCACACTATTCTTAAAACGGCGAGGAAAAAACGGAAGCTGTGGAGATATAAACTGATTAAATAGACATAGAAACTGAGATTTGAATATTTCACACTGAAATTAGAGGGATGTTTTTGTGATGTTCTTATTGTGTTGTTCGTTTTGTCGCTGTTTTTGTTTTGACTTGGTTTGTTTTTACAAAATGAGAGAAAGCTTTTTTCTGTCATCTACAATAGGAAGGGAAATCAAAATGAAGACACAAAAAATTCGTCAAAGGAAATTTTTAGCACAAGAAAAAGTAGAGCAGTTTTAGAGTAAAGTAAATTACGCTGGAGATGAGTACAACTTTGTAGCCACTGAAGTAGTGAATCCCAGTAAGAACACCTTTAAGATAGGGCTTCACCTCTTTGTGTAAATGATCACGTTGAATATTTATTTGTGATAACTGGTGGAGGGGAAGGAAATCTTTCTGTTCCATTTTAAACAGCTTATGAAATAACTTTTTGGATAGGAAAGGAATAATCATTTTAGATTTCCTGGAACCCTGAAAAACCATCAACCTGAGCACGATATTACAACGCTGACTCAGCAGAAGGCTCAGACTTCCAGAGTTAGAACAGAGAAGACATTTTGCAACACAATAATGCCAGGTCAGATACTAGTTTGAAGAGCATGGAGCACATAACCAATCTTGGCTGCACTTACAGCACCTACAGTATAGTCCGGATTTGGCACCTTCTTGGTTCCATTTCTCTGGGCTTCTGAAAGATGAACTATGTGAGCAATATTCTCCTAGCAATTATGCCATCATAAAATCTGTGAAACAGTGGGTAACCTCTGCTGGTGCAGATTTTTAGGAGTGCCACATTCAGGCTCTTGTTGAATGCTTGTGAAAATGCACAGATAATGATGATGACTATACTGAAAAATAGTTCTCCATAGCTGAAAATTTGATCTATCAAATGGTCTTATTGTGCTCTTTGTAGCTGCTATACTTTCCATGAAAATGAACAGGAGGCATTACTTTTGAAGTGACCTCTGTAGATGAGGTTCATATCCTTGAAGGGCACAATCTATCATGGAAGTGTTTGTCTCTAGGTTGCCTGACTAGAGATACTGGCATTTATGCTTAGTTTCAGAATGTGTCTATTTTTGTGTCTGATTTCTGGCTTTGTTTCTATGGAGGCTGGAGAGCTGGGCGTAAGAAACCAGATGAGGTTTAACAAAAGCAAGTGTAGAGTCTTGCATCTGGGGAGGAATAATTGCATCCACCAGTACAGATTGAGGGATGACCTGCTGAAGAGGAGCTCTGCAGAGAGGGACCTGGGTGTCCTGGTAGACAACAGGTTGGCCATGAGCCAGCAGTGTGCTCTTGTGGCCAAAAAGTCCAATGGCATTCTGGGGTCCACTAAAAAGAGCGTGGCCAGTAGGTTGAGGGAGGTGATCCTCCCCCTCTACTCTGCCCTGGTAAGGCTTCATCTGGAGTACTGTGTCCAGTTCTGGGCACCCCAGTACAAAAAAGACAAGGATCTCTTGGAAAGAGCCCAGTGGAGGGCTACAAAGATGGTGAAGGGCCTGGAGAATCTCCCCTGTGAAGAAAGGCTGAGTGAACTGGGTTTGTTTAGCCTTGAGAAAAGAAGACTGAGAGGGGACCTGATCCAGGTCTATAAATATCTAAGGTGTGGGGGGCAGATTGGTGAGGCCAGACTTTTCATCAGTGTGTGGAGACAGGACAAGGGGAAAAGGCCAGAAACTGCAGCATAGGAAGTTCCACACAAACGTGCGCAAGAACTTCTTTACAGTGAGGGTGACGGAGCACTGGAACAGGCTGCCCAGGGAGGTGGTGGAGTCTCCTTCTCTGGAGATGTTCAAGACCTGCCTAGACACCTACTTGTGCAACTTGGTGTAGGGAACCTGCTTTGGCAGAGGGCTTGGACTCGCTGATATCTGGAGGTCCTTTCCAACCCCTACAATTCTGTGATTCTGTGAGGTTTGTTACTCCACAGAAGGAGTTATTAATGTTTTATGACCTATATAATGTAATCAGAGAATATTCTGAGTTGGAAGAATCATTAAAAGGACCATCCTACTCCCAGCTCCATGCAGGACCAGCCAAAAATCAGTCCATATTTCTGAGAGTCTTGTAGTCTTGTCCAAATTATTCTTGAACTCTGGCAGTCTTGGTGCTGTGGCCACATCCCTGGGTAGCCTGTTCCAGTGCCCAACCATCCTCTCAGTGAAGAACTTTATTCTGATACCTGACCTAAAAGTATGCAGTTTCATACCTTTCCCTTGTGTCTTATCACTGGTCACCATAGCAGTTTGCCAGGACAAATTTTTCACTCACTGTTTACTGTTGACCAGATCTCTCATATCCCTTTCTGTGGGCTGATCTCCAGTCTCTTGTTCATATATCCAGGGTTGCTCCATCCCAGATGCAGAATCTGGTGCTTACTTTTGGTAAACTTCATGCAGTTGGTGATTGCCAAACCCTGCAATTTGTCATGGTCCCTCTGCTAGGCTTCTCTGCCCTCAAGGGAATCAACAGATCCTCCTAACTTAGCGTCATCTGCAAACTTACATGGTATGCATACTAGTTGCTTGGGCTTGGTCAACTCTCATGACTTCTCTTGGTCAACTAGGTGAGTAACCTTGGCATAAAAGGAAATAAAGATTGTTAAACAGAACTTTCCCCTGGTGAATCTGTGTTGTTTTAGCAAGTAAGTGGAACTTGAAAGTTATAATGCCAGAATTGGTTTTGAAAGTCTATCTACTGGAAAGCAGCTTGAAGCTGCTTGTTACTGGAAGACCAATTATTTTTGGTGATCATCTTCCAAATCCCCAATAACAGTTGTCTTTGGTTTCTGCCAGATAAAACTAGGCTTTTGGTGATAGGTTGTGCAAAATGCATAGAAGTGTAATGGATAGAGCAGCAGTTATACTTCTACATTATTTAGAAATATGTACTTTTTTACAGCAAATGTAAACTATTGAGCTTTCAGTATTCGGTGTCTTTTCTTCGTTAACTGTGAATGGAAGGGGAAAGGCTTTTTTTGATACGGTAAATGAATTTATAAGAGAATGTGAATATTCATTTATATTAAAAAAAATCATCCTAACCTGCCTGTGTAGTTTTCATTCTTATTCTGAACTGGAAAAAGTTTAATAACCTATATGAAAAGTAAACCATACACTGAGGAAATATTTATTCACAACAGCTCCTAGAAGAATGACCCAGTGATGACTGGTCTGCTTGGTTATATGCTGAATGCTTCCTTTATGAGTATAATGAGGCACTAGAACAGGTTGCAGAGAAAAGCTGTGGATGTCCCATCTCTGGAGGGATAAAGGCCAAGTTGTATACGGGTTTTAGGCAATCTGATCTAGTGGGAAGAGTTCCTGTCCATGGCAGTGGGGCTGGAATTAGACCCTCAGGGTCCATTCCAACGCAAACCATTCTATGATTTTATGATTCTTAGTGCACCTTTATTTATTTATTTGACCTTTGGAAGAGCGGACACATAAAAACCTGAGCTTGTTAACAACCTTGTATACTCTCTAAAGTTTTAAGCTTGATCACTGACTCAAATGTCCTTCAATTCTATAAGACCAGAAAATATGTGCTGTTCATTGATCACTTTCCAACTTTTTGTACTCATTCTTGTTTACAATTTAGGGAAATTTACATTTTTCAGGGTTTTACTAAAAGATTCATCAATAAACATTTGATAATACAGTTGAGTCCTCTATCCTTCAATTCATTTGTGTGAACTATATGCTTTCCTATTTGGGAATTCTATCTTGAGAGTCCCAGAAGAAATTTTAATATTTGATCCTTCAGACATCTCTGTGACTGTAGAAGAATATTAATTTTGTTTCTGTAGGAGGTCTGTAGCTTTTAGCCTCATGTGACAATGCTGAAAAAGGTTAGTTGGCTATAATTAATGTTTCTTTAAGTAGGTCATCAGGCTATAATATCTAGCTTCCATGAGAATTAATTGGTACTTTAGCAAATATTCAACTCCTTTGTCAGTCTAATAAAGGCATCAGCTCTTTCTGTAATAATCAAAGCCAGGCTTAGTCCATTCTAACAAATTTGAAGAATGCAGAGAATGGTGAGTACTTCACTATAGTTTCAATTCAAATAATAATATAGCATGGAGAAGAATTTCCAAGAGGTGGAAAGCTTGACTGATTTTGATTCTCAGTCATCACTGGTAACTTACACTTCATGACTAGATTCAGCTTGAACATTCTAAAAGTCTCTACTAAAAGCCTAAGAGCAACATATGTTATTTGGAAAATATAACTCAAGTGATTAATATTACAAACATAGTTTTAATATGTTTAACTAATATTTAGGAGGTACCAGTAAAATAACTACTCTAGTTATTATGCAGGTGTCATTACATTACACAAAAACATGCAGGTTTTTTAAATTATTTATAGGACATGTTGTATAATGCTTTTTTGGTACTGATACTGTGTGAACAGAAATACATTAATCTGATATTAGGACTAATAATCTACTAGTTACAGTGATTTTGAATTTATTGTTTACTTGGTGATCTTAGGTTTTTTTTCCAACTTAAATGATTCTATGATTGCATCTAGAAGGACATTGGAATGGTGAGTGTAATACTGGATAAAACTAATAGACACTAGGAAAGACTTTTTTTTTATTATGAAGAAAATATTTTTAACTGTATAATTACTGAAAATTTTTCATACTTCATAATATGAACTATCAGATATGAGCTTGAATAACAATAAATTCTTGTCTCCAGATATATATGCAATATGCCCTCCTCCACAGATACTTTGTGTAAAAAATGTTACATGAACTTCACTAGTTTCTGCATTCAGGAAATTCTAGAATTTCTCTTCAGCTGTTATCATGTGGTAAATTAACAGTCATAGTGACAGAGGTGCATTGGGAAATTCTGTTGAAACATTTGACAAATTTCATTTAAGCTTGAATTAAGAAAATAGTTTTTTATCTCAAATTATACGATTTTGTAGATTTTGTGACAGAAATATTAAGAAAATGCACAAATGCTTCCATAGAAAAGAATGTTCTTAAATTTTGAACAACTTCAGTTCCAATTGCAAGCTAGACTTTTAACCAAGTAATAAGGATTCAGATGCCATGATGTGACTAGCCTGAGTCATTTGACATTCTGTAATAAACAATACCTTGTGTCCAGCTGCATGCACCAAAAAGCAGAGATCTGCTGTAAACATGTGTGGATCTGAGACCCACTCAGACACAATCTGGAAACCCAAACAGTTTGAATTAGGATAACCAAGAAAACATAGCTTAAAATGAGAAATTAGAATAGAGTCCTAAGGACCTCAGTGAAGATTCCAAATTGACATTTTTTTCCTGTTATGAATGAGCAATATCTTGTTGTGTTTGGACTGAGCTGTTTGGACAGGAAAAATTCTTCTTAGTTCAAATGAATTGACAAATATTAGCCAGCTTCTGGAGAAGCTAGGGACAGTTTTAAGGAGGAAGGAGTTTGGGCTGAGAAAGTATATTAAAAATAGGAACAGTAACATGAGTTCTGTCTTTCAATGCATTTTTGCTGTACTGGTTCCTGTGCTGATCACTTCACCTAATTAAATATTCCACTATCTCTGGTAGTCAGCCAAACACTTCTATTCTTCATAAATTTCTTATGACTCAAGGGCATCCAGTGAGGCTTATGGCATGAGGAAGTATGGGTGATTATTTTTTCCAGCTGCATGATCATGTAGTATATTAATACTAATGAAGTATTTCAAATACGTCTTGCTGATGCAAATCCAAAGGGATAAAGTGCCTTCTTTAAGTCCACCATAAGTTTTAGTATTTAATAATATAAATATTGGTGTCAATCCCATGTGTCTTTCTGTGCAGCCACAATTGCAATAAAGAAGCTGAGTTGGTTTTCTTATATTTAAAATGCTTTTTGAAAATGTTTTATTTAGTTAATTATTTAATTGTTTTAAATAAGAAACCAGTAATATTTTGAAAGTACTTCTCGTTCTCTCTATTAATGTGCATTTTAGTGAAACCAACTTTTAGGGAATTCATATAATTTCAATGAAATTAATGTGGAAAGCTCTTTATCCAGTAGTTTTGGCTTCTCTGATGTCCTGTACCAATTCTTTGGTAAAAGCTGCAGGTATCAATAAGAATATTATCTGAATGAACTTGCTAATTCTATTTGCTTTTTAAATGGTTTAGGGCTGGACCAGATGTTTGATACTATGACTGCCTCCAGGTTTTTGCTGACCAAAAATGATTGTTTCACAGACACCAAAACAGAATTGGAAGCACATAGGGTCAGATATTTACATGTAAAAGGCAGCTGTCTAGCTGGTAGTTCATGCCAGTAAGTCCAGATTTTAATACTTTCAAGATTCCCACATGCACTTAACACTTACTTACATAAGTTAGTTCACTTATTAAAATATCTATTAGTATCACAGTCAAGCTTTGGGCAAGAATAAATAGATGCCCACCTCCTTCTTCCTTTGCCCTCTCTCCCTTCCAAAATTAAAAGGGATACGCTAGACCTTACTTGGTTCAAAAATATACACAAGAGGGATTTATATTTTAAAATAAGATCCCACTTGGCCACACATTTCCAAGAAATTTAATATCAACCTTACCATATCAATGATCATATGCATAAGAATATTATAATTGGTTTTCCTTTTTTTTTTTTTTCTTTCAAAGAAAGCTCTCCAAGCTTTGAAGTATAAAAAAATCCGATTTAGCATGGAGAGATGAAAGTATCTATGAATAAGTACACAGAACATGTAAATCTGACATTTAGAATAAAATACAATTCACTGTCTTGGCATAAATCAAATCAGTGTGCAAGACATTACTGGGGGGAATGAGGGAGGAAGGAGGAAAAGAACTTTGATAGCTTAAAGAAATATGCTGTTCTTAAAAATGAATTAACAATAAAATGGCACCGAGAATGAAGAAAAATGATGCTAAGCCATTTGATGGCAGACAGAACATTATGTTAATATTCACTTGTACTTAAAACAGTCAGTGAAGATATCTCCACAAAACACCATCAGTTTTCACAGAGGGAACCTGATGTTTCATTTCCATGTTATTTTTGCTGTAGTCTTACAGACTTCAGATAGATTTTATATTTGAGGTTTATTTGGGCAACCAAATCTGTCTTTTTTATTTGTCCTGAATTTTCTGTTTCCTGTGGACTGAAAGATCATTTTAAAATAATAGAGAAACTGACTTTATGTCTTACAATCCAGTCAGTCTCTGGATTGCAACAGCTTTTCTTTTCTTTTTTTTTTTTCTTTTTCTTTTTCTTTTTTTTCTTTTTCTTTTTTTTTTTTCTTTTTTTCTTTTTCTTTTTCTTTTTAGCTTTTTCTTTTTCCTTTTTTCTCTTTTTTCTTTTCTCTTTTTTTCTCTCTTTTCTCTTTTTTTCCTTTTTAATTTTTCCTTTTTCCTTTTTCCTTCTTCTTCCCCTTCCCTTAACTTTATTTATTAATAGAAATTATTTGAAAACAAATATTTAGTTATGAGCAATATGCAGTTTTCTTTCTTTTTGAAATAAGTATGTCAACAGTTCTTTGTTGTAAATACATTCATAACTTTTAATAACGGAAATGTTAATGTTTACATAACATAAAAAATCCCTTTGGGAATAAGTTGACAAGTGTTAAAATTCTTGCTTTAAATGTACAGAAGACTGTTCCTTCTTAAAATGAACACTAACCACACACTTATAATTTGTTAATAACTGAAATTTTTATTAGATGTGATGCTGAAGGATATTAAGTTGTTATTAGAGAAAATATTTAGCAATGAAGGGAAATAAGTTAAGTTGTTTAAGGCACAGAAAAGCTTTTACTTCTGAGATAAATAAAAACTGCATTTATACCCTGAGTTCAATTTCAGTGGAACAACATTTAGGCATGTTCATAATTGTGATTAGTAAAATTCGGGTTTTATTATTAAGCTTCACCACATTATTTTAAGTAAGAGTGATTGTAACCCGTTTGGGTTGTTCACAAGCATAGCCATATATATTTAAATGTGTCTGTACTGGAGACAATCTCTACTATAGAGATGCATGAATTAGATTTGTTCACGTAGCTGGAAACAATCCAGCTCAGACCAGCTGTACCTCAAAGCAGTTTCGTTAACACATGCTGAATCCAACTACAAGAAGTCGCAGTGTCTATTTTGCTTTACATGAATAAATTAGTGTACAGTTTAAGTTAACAATAAGTAGTTTGGGATATATGTATGCTAAAATGATAACATTTTAAAGACAAAAAACACAGAGAAGCAAAGTAGGTGGAGAGAGTATAGGAATAGGATTCAGTCTTGTAGGGTGGAATGTCCTTCAAGACTCTAAAAAGTGCGTAGAACAAAATTGATGCTATATACTGCAGTTCAAGAAAGCTTTTAGAATTATATCTATCCTGCACTGCCCCTTTAAGACTCTGGAGATTTCCATACAATGCAATTTATTCTTTTAAGGCATCGCAAGCATTAAATAATTGGAATTCAATAACAGTGAAAGAGGTATAATTTATTTCTTTCTCAATAAGGTATTGAACTTCATACACATATGTGGTGTAAAAATATATACATTCATATTTTCAATATGGCTTCTCAGAGAAGTGTTTCTTAACATTTTCTGTTCTTTCTCTCAAATATTCTATTCTGTCATACTACTTTGAGAACTCTGAAATAATCCATTAAAATACAATCATTAATAATCTATTTTGTCTCTGTATACTTTCTATATATATATCAAATACGTATGGCTTATATACAGAATGTACACACCATGCTTTATACATACTGAAAATTTGTAACTATCATAAATACATAGCAGATATGGCATATAAGCATTGGGTATGCGTACTCTGCTAAATAGATATTGAACTTTTTTTTTTTTTTAGCCATTTCATTATTCTAACTTGAAATAAAAACACACATATTGGCTACATTCTTGGGTTCTAAGGTTCTTAGTATGTCCTGAATAAACAACAACAACAAAATCACAGTTGCTTAATCATAGTGGGAATTCAGTTCTCATATTTATATAAATCAAGATGCAAACCTAAATTTGAACTGTTTAAGCTAATGTTAAGTAAAAATACTAATATGAAGCACAAGCATATAGAAACTAAAATTGAAGTTAACTTCATTTTGAATTCAGTATGAGCACTCCTGTCTGTCTGCCTCCATTTTCACCACTGACTCTATCTTGCTTTTCTGTATCATCACTGAACTATTTCATTTTAACTTTCATTAGTGTCCCGCTTGAGAGGTATGCCTGGAATTACCTGCAGGCAGATGAGTCTCTTGAGCAGTTGATACTACAGCAAGTGTGTATAAGATGATGAAAATGAATTCTGAAACAATATCTGTCGGCACTGGTTGTAATATGAAGACTAAGGAAACAGCCTCAGTTGCCATAAAAATACAGTAATGTTGTACTCTTAGTAGTGTTACCATCTTTTCACATTAAACACCAGGCTAAACAGTAACTTTTTAAAAATGAAAAGTGTAAATGCCCATGGCATATCTGCAATAAATTTAATTGTAATGGAATTCACGGCATTTGAGTTACATCACAGTTTTGAAGAGATGCTTGTTCATGTGGGAATTTGGAAGCTCTTTTTGTTTTATCTGAGTCACACATAGGTATCTGCAAATCTCTGATGTTATTGTTTATATTTTACTACTGGATCATAAGTCACCAAGCTGTTTAACCAGAAATATCTTTAGAACGGCCCTAACTTCACTGTAATTTCCTTAGAGTTTAGGTATGAGTTTAAATAGTTAAAGAAGTATTGATTGAAAAAAGGTTTCAAAGACAGAGAAGATATTCAAGGGATGAAGTTTTATTTGTCCATATTATTATCATTACCAATGATAATGTAATAATATATTGTTTGTAACGTTTGATATTGCTTTAAAGCATTTAATTCTGTATACTTTCATATGGGATAGGTAATCTTTGTTTCTAAATAAGGTTACTTTTTAATGCACATGTGGAAACAGTCCTCGTTACACCTTTCAGTTGTCCCTCATTGAAAGAAATATTACAGAGGTATTACAAAAGATGTTAAATTTTTATTTTCCTTTTTTCAAGAGATAGAGTGAGGAAGCCTAACTGGACTGCTGAGGGAAATAAGGAGATCTAACGAAGGACCAGGAAATCGTAATTTCTAAGGGTCACTCCTTCAATTATTTTTATTATTTTGAAATGGCATATCTAACATGTGGCAAAGAGAATGTAGAAAAAATATAGTAACAGACACATATATCTGTAGTATGTGGAGAAAAGGTGCGCTTTGTATTGTATGTACTTCATTCTGATAAAGAATGTATGACATATAAAAGCAGGAACAGACATAGTAATGAGGAGGCTTTCAAACTTAAGAAAAATTATGTCTTCTTTGAATTAATCAGAATTTGTAACTTCTGGAATTTTTAAATTTATCATTTAACTTTTTAGAGTTTAAAAAGATCTGCTCAAAGATTAGGAAGGACAAGAAATATAGCAGAAGCTGAAAAATATTGCAATATTAGCCACACATTATTTGAAATCAATCTCCTTAAATATGGTTGTGGTAAAATATAAGAAATGAAGCCAGTGATTGCATGAAATTCATGACACGAATTCCATTGGCTATATCTAGACGATAGATCCTAGGAAAACCCTTTAAGTTTGGATGTCCAGATGCAGAAATTCAGCTACTATCCTTCCCCTATGTCATCATAAGAAACATGCAGACACTGACTCCTTGCTGGTTCCACTATTTCTACAGAAAAGAAAGCCAGGGAATATCTTAAACAGATCTCTTTTGTATCCTCATAGGCACATTTTCAGCAGTGATTTCAAAATTCAAATTCGTCCTTAAACAAAGTACCTGATAGCACTGATGCCAGTAAGATGGCATTAAAGAATAAAGGGTAAAAATATTCAAATCAGTGAAAACAGATACCAACATATGTGGATTGGAAAACACTTCAAATACCAAAAACTGATTCAGTGCTAGTTTCCATAGTATATTCAGAGGCAGAAGGGATTAAATTAAACACAGACAGAACCCATCAGTTGTCAATTGAGGCTATAAATGGCATCCTTTAACCTGACTTGTAATTTTCTGACTGCATAACTTTAAAGATGAGCAATCTGTTCTACTGGCTGACAAGAAAGAGATAGAGAGATCTTACTCACGCGACTGGGGGAGAATACCTAGTAATTTTCTCAACATTTTATTGTATCTTTTACGACAGCAGAGATGTGCATTTGGTGCAGCAATTAAGCTGCTGTATACTAGCTATCTGGCATAACATTACATACTTTTGTACACAAAAAAGCCGTATTTGTGTTTTTTCACAAAACTTCAAAGATTAAAATGCTTGTGAGCTGAAAATAAAAGAAAAAACAGTACAAAATAATTTAAAATGAAATTGATATTACAGTACTGTTGTCACATAATTAAATTAACATATATTATTTGTCACACAAATATTATGTACGTGTGGCACAAACTTCATTTCAGAAGTATAGTGATAAGTTTATATAACAAGATCTATTGTTTTTGTTGGTCATCCATGATGATTCTTGCTTTGATATTTCTAATTGGCTGTAGTATTGTGCACATCTCTATGAGCCTTTTAAAAATGCTACTTTTAATAGGCAATTGCAAATAAAGTTTACCTTGTATATTGGCTATAGCCCTTTCTGTGAAAATGATTATCTTATTTTTTTCAACCTATTCAAAATCTTTGTTGGTCTATGTTTCTGATGCTCTCACTAGTCTTTCCAAGCAGCTGATTAAATATATATCAGACTCTTTTCTCTTTGTCTCCAGATACATTATATACTTCTGAAAATGATTTAAACAACTCCTTTGAAAGATTGTATTGCACACCTTGTAACTTCTAATGGCCAACTTTTAATTTTTTTAATAACAGCACTATCCAGTTTTTTTGTTATTGTTCTTATGTTTTCACCTTCTCTTGCTGTCAAGTCAGCTGGAGTCATCTCAGTTTTTGTTTGTAACTTCTTTTTTTTTCTGATGAGTTGGCTCAGCAGAATGAATGGCTTGCCCTCCTCTCTACGTGCAAGGTATTCACTTCAGATATCTTTGAACCCTAGAAGAATTTCTTCTTTTGACCCCAGTGTGTTTTATACCAAAATATTTCTCTTTTTTTTAGGCTATTATTTACAGTTTTTATGAGCATTATTTCCCTGTTCCTTCAGAAGAAAATATAAATATACTTTATAAGAATCAAAATAAATCATCTCTCTTCACAATGGTAAATATAACTAACATCAGATATGAACCTTGTAATATTTTGAAAGCCTGATCATAAATTTAAAAACCTAAAATAATGGATTTTACATAGTTTTTAGATTTTTTTTCTCAGCATCAAATAATTTAATCCTTCAATGAGAAACCTTCTCTGTTTTGAATTGAAATACTCATATTTTTGAAAGAAATAATCTGATTAATTGTAAGATATGTTGATACTAATTCTGCACAGAGATAAGGAAAACTGTTAATATTCTTGAGTAGAAGACTATTGAATGTGAATTCCAATTTGAGATAGTTTGATGGATCCCTGTTCTTGTGGATATAGCTCTCAAATATTTTCAGTCTACCAGTATCATATCCTAAACCACTTTTGATATAAGAAAATGAAGAACATACAAATTATGATTGTTATAGCTGTTCCCTTTCAAGAAGACCCACAGTTGTATTTGATTCATGTTACATATGACTTCTTAGTATAGAAGAAGGACTAGCAAACCTTTTCAGCAGTAGTTTCTAACAGGAGTGAGGAAATAGTGAACGGCATAGAAATTATTACACAGGTATTATTTGAGTCCTATTCTTTCTTTGAAAAATTTACTTGAAAAGATGAATACAAACACAGCTTCGAACTTTTCTAGCCTCAGAAAACAGCCATGATGGTAACGTAAAAAAAAGAATTTACTTTGCATTGGATTAAAATCTCCCTCACCAGCTTAAATACGAAATGGTCTAGAATTTTCACAACCATTGTATGTTCTCATATTGATCTACAGTCTACACTTACTTTAATTATAAAAATCTTTTTGAGGGGTTAATAAAAAAATACTTTATGATTTAAAGATTGGTGTCTTCTTTGAAAGGTGATCACGTCAAATTGGCATCTTTAGATTCTGGAGACTTATTAGTTTTCTAAATGTTTTTAGGCTTATATCTCAATAAAAAGATATGGAAATAGTCTGACCAAGATTAACATGAAAAAAAAGTTACAAGAGTTTTTGCCTAGAAACCAGAATCAGTGTTTGTATCCTCATGTCCCACAAAGATGAATGTTTGTGTGAGACTTTATTTCTCACCAATAATGCTATCATTTTATTTTATATAACTCAAAAGATAATTAACTAGTGAACAGAGTTCTCTTTGGTGTTACAGTGGTGAAATATTTAACTTCACTCTTGATGTGAAATTGAGGCACATACATGTCACCATTTCTTAAATAAAACACCACATTTTCAAATCAAACAGTGGTATCTGTGCTTTATGTCAAGGATACTCTTTACATTACATGAAACAATGGTGGCCCCAGTTAATTGTGGTGGTTTCAAATTGACATCAAAATAAGCTCCACCTCACCACTCTTTACCTAAAGGAAGAGGGCAGGGAGAAAAAATGCTGGAAAAAAAAAAAGTCTAATGGGTTGAGGTAAAGATAATTTAATTAAAAGGAAAAGAAAGAAAAAGGGGGAAAAAAAAAAAGGAAAAAAATTGTGCAGAAGCAAAGAGAAAAATTATTCTCTACTTCCCATCAATAAGAGATGTTTGGTCACATCTTCTGAAGCAGAGCCTCAATATGCACAGAGATTGTATAGAAACACAGATAATTTCATAAAAAGAACCCAAGCCCTTCTTCTCCTTTACCTGCTTTTATTGCTAACTGTGACACCATGCAGTATGAATATCCCTTAGTTAGGTTTAGGTCAGCTGTCTCAATGATGTTCCCTCCCCATCTCTTGCCTACTGGCTTTGGCAGGGGTTGGAGACAGACTTGCTGTGCCAGAACTGTCCAGCAATAGACAAAACATTGGTGTAATATCAGTGCTGTTCTAGACCCAAGTGTAGAGCACTCGACACTATGGGCTTCTGTGGCGAAAGTTAACCATTGCAGATCAGCCCAGTACAATGATTAATTCATTTTGGAATATATACAGAAATAATGTGATCACTATCACGGCATTTTCTATCCTTTCAGAAGCTGCTTCATTAACTTCAGCAACAAAATAAACCTATCTAGCCTCTTGGATTTTTCTCTCATTGCAAATCTATGGTTGCTGTAATTTTTTTGCATTGTTTTAGTAACTCCTCAGAAGAAGAGACTGTCAAGATATACTCTTCAGTGGACTTCAGTGGATTCCCTCCACAATCAAAAACAGCTTTTTTTTTTTTCTTTTTTCTTTGTAGGTGTTTTGTAATAAAAGCAGGATGCCTGAATGTTGATGATACAGGCAATATGAAAAATGATAGATTTCTGGAAATCCATTTATGTTTATTTCACAGGATAATGAAGAAGAAAACTCATCCAGAAAGATCAAAAATCTTTAATTTTATGAATTAAAGTGTAGAGTGTTGCCTTTCTTTGTCTTTCTATATCCTTGCCTGCTCTTAGATACTTAGAATAGATGCACTTGCTATTAGTTTGGCAGCTTTTCAGAATTTGAAGTCATCCAGTTATATCAAAGCAAGCACTCATCCAACTAATTCCATGAGAAAAATAACAAGGACTATTTTAAGATAATTCAGATATATGAGATAAAAATAAGTAATCATCTGTGCAACTCAGCAACCCTGGTTATTTATGTTTAGGTAATTATCTGATCTCTACTTTGTTTCATGAGTCAACTGACTGTCTTTCAAGCAATCTACACAAAATACTGAAATGTTGAGTCATTTTTTTCTGATCTACTAGGTAGTTTATTTTTATGGAAATACTCTCATTAGAATCAATACAATTAGTCTTTTAAAATGAGGTTTAAGTGCTTACATTTGTATATTTCTGCAGAATGTGAAGTAACCAGAAAAAGAAGTAAGAAAACAAGCAGCACATACTTGCATACTAATGATCTTTTGATGATAAAGAGCATGAGCTGTAATTTTCAAATATGAATAAGGTAATTAAGCACCTAAATTTCAAGGAGAAATTGTACGGTGTACATGCAGGACTTCGAAATATTTTCCTCATATAGACCTATCTTGGCAGAGTAAGAAAAGAATCACTAATCTTGTTAAACAACAACAGCAACAAAAAACCTCAAAAGCTCTCATTAACTGATTCTTAATTAACATATTTCCTAATGATTAGAGATTAATTAGTTCGTTGTTAAATAATTTCATAAAAATTTCATCCAGATGGCATGAAGAAGCACCATTGTCTGGCTAATTGTCCTGCCAGAGACTTCAGATATGCAAGGAAAGAGTGAAAATCTGTAATGGTTTGTTGTGGTTTATCTGGGCTTGTAGCTAAGCACCATACAGTCATGTGCTCAAGCCTAACCTTCCATCAGGATGAGGAAGACAATGGAAAAAAAACAGGCAGAACTCATAGCTTGAGATAAAAACTGAGAGAAAGACAGAAATGGACGAGGAAAGAAAAGATAACAGTAATGATAATTACATATATATGTATATTGTATATGTATATATGTACATATATATACACATATGTTTTGTTTATATATGCCCAAAGCAATTGCTCACCATTTGCCAATCAATGTCCAGCCAGTCCCTGAGTGGTGGTCCCTGCCCAGCTGACTCCTGACTAAGTTGGTTTTTTTTTACATGATGTCATGTGATATGGGATATCCCTTTGGCCAGTTAAGGTCAGCTGTCTTGGTTCTGTCCCCTCCCAACACTTTATGTCCACCAGCTCCCTCAATTCCAGGATAGTAGAAGAATCTGTGAATATCTTTGGATACATACAGCACTGCTCAGCAACAACTAAAAGATTGCTGTGTTATTCCCTAAGGCCAAACATAGCAACAGACCAGACTCTATGAAGGGAAAATCAGCTCTGTCCCAGCTTAAACCAGGACATTGTTATACCTGTCCCTTAACACACTTGTTCTCCTTTCATTTGTTTATATATCAAATTGGTTCTTTGCCATGAGTGAGTGATTCACTAATTAAATACAAGGCCAGATCATCAGCCAGCAACTTAAACTGAAATCATTAGACCAGTGAAGGATCTAATTCATTATTATGCACCGCTACTGTACTATCTGTAGGTACTACAATAAACAGACTAGGTGGATATTTTACCCCTCTGCTGTATTACCTACATATTCAAGCATGGCTCTTGATAGTTGAAAATATTAAGGAAAAAATGCATGTAATGACTTGACTGATGAGTATGGGTACTGAAGCGTATAAGGGAAAGTACCTGAGTTATACCTGGAGAGAATTAATCATCAAAAAGCAATACCAAGTAGGATATTATATGTTTGCAAAGTACATACTCAAAATGAAGTGAATGTTTTATTGGTAGGTTATGATTCAAATGTTTAGTTTGACCTTATATTATTGCTGTTTGCATCCAATATATGTTTTCTTCTCCCTACACTTAACTTCTTCTCCCTGAAATCCATCTATTAATAGGTCTTTTTTTTTTTTCTCTTCTGATTATATTCTAATGAATATTGGTTCATTTTGATCCATTTGTTGGTGACTTTATATCCTCCTTTTGCTAACGTAGTTTGTAGTTGAATATATTTAATGGTGTTTCACTGTACAGCACTTTTACAGATAACACTGCACAGTTGAAACTTTTGAATTAAGTGATATTATTCAAATATATGCATCAGTATTTAATTTAATTTTTTTTTTTAATACGTGGAAACAAAACATGCCAAGTACTTGAATGTTTCAGAATTTATGAAAAGAACAATCTGAGCTGCAAAACAACGGGAAATATGGAGAAGATTCACAAATTCTGGGGAAGAGTCAGAAAGTGGAAGCAAAAGTCATGGACGGCTGCAAGAGAGAATGGATGGAATGACTGTAGCAGGGTGGAAAAAAACCAATTTGACTGGATAAAATTTAACCTGATAAAAAGTACATGTTTATGTCTTAACTGAAAGTTAAGTGGTATTGAGATAATTATGTATGTATATATAAGTATAGAAGGAAAAGAAACAAAAGTATGCACATCCAGTTGTTGAAAATTCTTCGTCATAAAAATATGATTTTCACTCAATTCATCAAATCCATGTATTAAAATGAATTTATTGTTACATCACAAGGTGACAAAAGTTCTTGCAGTTCACATTCTTTGTGAAAACCTGACTTTGACACTATTTCATGGAAAGTTCAGTTAGCCTTAGATTAAACTGTTTTACCAGGAAATAACAGAAAAATCAAATTACAGAAACCTCAAATTAATTATAGAAGAATTACAAATGGTATCTTTAAAATCCCAAGTTTGCAACAGGATTTAGA
Organism: Tetrao urogallus; assembly: GCF_951394365.1. Classification (NCBI taxonomy): domain Eukaryota; kingdom Metazoa; phylum Chordata; class Aves; order Galliformes; family Phasianidae; genus Tetrao; species Tetrao urogallus. Next base: position 93,821,985 of record NC_136813.1, on the reverse strand, counting down.
GTTGTAAAGTTCTCTGTAAGCAAAGGAATTTGTTTCATAAGGTTTTGGGTTTGTTTTACTGATCTATATCTTTATACACATTCAATTGTCTAAACAATATATTTGATGAAAAATTCAAGTAAAGTAACAAAGTTATAAAAGTAAGAATCTAATCCTTTTTAATGAAGAAAGAATTTCATTCATTCAAAAAAAAAAGTGAATCACTTTCTTAGAATGGAAGTTATCTGTAGTTTTTGCAAGGTTTTGGTTTGTTTTAAGACCATACCTCTGCCTTTGCTGCTACTTACTCAACATTTATGACTTTGTCTACCCACAGAAACTATACCCATTAAATCCTGTTATTACAGTCTTCATTCAGCCCCATCAACTTCTCCAAATGGAGCTGAGAAAACAAGAGAGGGGAGAAATATGAAAGTTAGATTTAATAGGGATAGATAGTGATTCACAGTGTTTCACAGATACCATTAAGATAACAAACAAAGTATTCTCGATGAATAAATAGGGATTTATAAAAGCCTTTCAGCTTATTCCTGGTGATAGCTTTTAAGGTATCAAGAATTAAAGCACACATTTTCTTCAATGTTGTACTACGCAGTTGTGGGGGCAGTAATGTTCAAAGGGTTCACTGAATACATGATAGCCTTCTTTCATATTCACTGAATATATGTCTATGTTCATGAATTGAGAAAAGATTACAATTTTTATGAACTTACTCTGTTTGATATTGTTCACTGGATATTTCTGCGTGACCCTGTTAACTCCAACAGATGCGATCACGGTAAGATTACATAGGCATAAATGAGGCAAAATAGGTATAAATTGTCAAATACAATTTTTGTCCCTTTTGATACCTTGGATGTATCCCAGTTGCATCATGGTCAGTATAGCAACTCTTTGTTCTTCTTTTGTAGCGCTCCTGGCTCATGTGCTTGAGTCTAAAGAGAGCCCCACCCCAGTTCAAATGGGTTTTTATAGTCCCTATGAATACAGGAAAATTTGAAAATGTTTATGTGAGAATTCTATCATCTATGTTCAGAACCTACGTCTTATACCTATCTCACTTCTGTGTTTAAACATACAGCAAGAAAAATAATAAGGAATAGTCATACCACATCATAAATATGTGGTTTGGATTTGACATCTTTTTTATTCTATTCCTCCTCATCCTCTTTATATTAGGACTCCATTCCTTCTGTTTTTTTTACAAAACCATCCTTCTATTGACTGTGTACGCTTCTTTGGTTTTCTCCTAGCCCCCACACTATTGAAATAGGTTTCACGTAGAGTTACAACAGAAGTATTACAGTCTCAACTGTATCTGACTGAGCATGCTGATTCCTTGCTAAATAGCTTTGTGTTTTAGAAGATCTTCTATGAATTTCTGTAATGAACCTGCATACCACAGCCCCTCCCCCAATTTTTTTTCTTTAATTTGCTAGAGTCAGACATTGGGCAGACTTCTTTTATAAGTAGATTCAGACAATATGGCCCATAATAGAGACAATGCTTTAAAGGGTCTTTTAATGAAAAATATATACTTGAAATATAGAGAATCATAGAATCACAAGGTTGGAAAGGACCTACAAGATCATCTAGTCCAACTGTCCACCTATCACCATTACTAACCACTAAGCTACTAAACCATATATTGTAGCACCTCATCCAGATGCCTCTTCATCACCAGGGATGGTGACTCCACCACCTCCCTGGGCAGGCCATTCCAGTGCCTGTTCACTCTTTGAGAGAAAAAGTTTTTCCTTTTGTCTAATCTAAATCTCCCCTTGCACAACTTGTGGCCATTTCTTCAGGTCCTATTTGTTGTCTGGGAGAAGAGGCCGAACCCCTTCTCATCACAACCTCCCTTCAGGAAGTTGTAGAGCACGATCAGTTCTCCCCTGAGCCTCCCCTTCACCTTATTTCATCTTAAAAAGAATTTTTCTATGAAAAGCAGAATTTATAAAAGGAAATATCAAAATGTTGGTAGTTGGCTGGGCATGTGACATTCTATTAATCAGTGCAAAGAAAACTGTAGTAACACACTGAAAATACTTTTATCCATTTATGCTGGAAAAGTTTAAATATTTTAAAGAATTCATTTTGAAGAATAGATTCTAATTCTAATCTGAGTCAGCACTGAGTGAAAAATTGCATGCTACATTATACTTGCTAAGGAACTAACATGCATTGCCAGCTTTAGCTGTGTATATTGAGGGACTAATTGCAGGACTTCAGTCGTTAGATGATACGTTAGATTGCACACAGCATCAGAAGATAGAGAGACCACTTCCACTAACCTACTTAAGTGCTGGATTTCATGTTCCCTCATGGAGATGGAATTTAATCTGTAGTAGAATAGATTATGAAGGGCTCACACATAGATGATAACTCTTGCCATATGCCTGTTCTAAGCATGAAGTAATCTTTTACAGAGTACGCTGTACAACTGTACAATTTTACATCCAACTAATGTAGAAAGAAACAAAGAATGCACGAGAAGAGAACTGATTCTGTTAAGAGTCAAATGGAATACGATATGTATAAGAAATATATTTCTTTTAAGGATCTTCATCCCTTTTCCTCTTCCTATCTAATATTTTACAATTTATTTTATTCCCTTCAGCTTTTTGTTTGGTTGGTTTTACAGATTTAGGAATGATCAAAGACAAAATGCTAGAGTCAGTTCTTTAGGCACCTATGAAACATGTTCTTCACTGCCTTAAATTATATATGTTCTTGAATTGTATTGTATTATTAATGATAATTATAAATTATAAAATATAATATACTTTTCATACCTGACACCTATAGAGAGAAGGTAAAAGTAATGTAGAAATTCAATTAATTATTCTGAGCATCTCATTTAATAAAATTAACTTAAAAAAAAAAAGAAAGAAAAAGATTGCATGTATATCATCAATTGTGCTCTCAAAGCACTACCTTTGACAAAGACAATTCTGTTGCAACTGAAGATTACCATGACATTTTTCTTAAAGGCAATTATGAGATGAAGGTTAATGATGTCCTTTTTGCCTTGAAAATATACAGTAGCTATTTTATTGACTACTTTTCTCTTTACTCCTGAAAAGCAGTATTGCTGCAACATACATCATGGTTAGAACTGAGATAAGAAACACTGGAAATCAGCTCACGATGAGGGATTAAGGTCAAAAACTATACAGAATACTTACCAGCATTTCTAATTGCAAATCAGACAGAATTTCCACTTTTTGAACACAAATCTAGCAAAACACACATTCACATGTTTTGAAGAGCTTTGCTGGATCAGGACCAGAGGGGCTGGCCAACATTTGCCTGCTACATTGATTTCATACTAAGTTACCATATGTTTATAGAGGACCGTTCTTCCTGGAATGCCTCAAAACTGTTTTATGTTATAAGCAATACAGAAAGAAATTGCTTCAGTCAGTTCTGCAGTGCATTTGTGGTATAGAATGCTGCACTGGTTAATAGAGCGCAGCCACACTGTAAAATTGCTTAGGACAAAAGCAGAAGAATGCTGAATCTAATTAAAAATGCAAGGGAAAATGAAGCAGGCAGCATGTAATTACCTGAGCTGAAATTTAGCCAGGACATCAAAATTAAAAGCTTACTCTTAGGAAGCTTTCTTGACTTTCTTAATAAATATTAGATGTGCAGCATATTTCTAAAGTATTTGCTTCTACATGATCACTTGAATTTATGTTGAATTTGCCCTATTACCTTTTATCATTAGCATACACATAGGTAACAAGTTAGGGATCACTAAACTGCATAATCGTTATACAGAAGGGAGAAATGTCTGCAGTCTCAAGTTATTCATGACCAAACCACCATATTTCATGCGGCATGTAAAATGCAGCTGGAATGCAAGCTCCCAAAAACTAGTTATTAGAGTCCACAACCACATCACTGGGCTACCTGCTTCAGTCACCACCCTTACCATAGAAGACATTTTCCTTATATCTAACCTAAATCTGCCCTCTTTAAGCTTGAAACCATTTCCCCTTGTTCTACTACCACAGACATGTCAAAGAGTCTGTCTCCTTCTTTATTGTTGCTCCCCTTAATATACTGAAATACCACTGTCAGATCACCTTGCAGCCTTCTCTTCCCCATGTCAACAGCCCCAGCTCTCTCAGCCCGTCCTCACAGGAGAAGTGTTCCATCCCTTGGATCCATTTTGTAGACCTCCTCTGGATGTGTCCCAACAGCTCTATGTCTGTCTGGACTGAGGACTCCATATCTGGATGTAGTACTCCAGGTGACACCTCATCAGTACAGAGAAGAGGGGCAGAATCACCTTCTTCAACATGCTGGCCACGTTTTTTTTTATGCAGCCCAGGATACAGTTGGCTTTCTGGGCTGCAAGGGCACATTGCTGGCTCCAGCTTGCTATCCACTAGTAACCCCAGGTCCTTTTCAGCAGGACTACACTCAACCCTTTCATCCCCTGCTTGTATTGGTAGTGGTGTTGCCTCAACTCAGGTGCAAGACCTTGCATTTAGATTTGTTGAACCTCATGAGGTTCACCTGGGCCCACTGCTTAAGCCTGTCTAGGTCCCTCTGGATGGCATCTGGTCCCTCTGGAGTGTTGACCACACACAACATGTTGGTATTATTAGCAAAGTTGCTGATGGTGTACTCAATCCCTGTATCAGTGTAATTGATGAAGATATTAAAGAAGATTGGTCCCAGCATTTACCCCTGGGGGACACCACTTGTCACTGATCTACAGCTGCAATAACTACCCCTGCTTATTTCATGTAGAATGATATTATTGATTTTCCTAGTTTTAGACTCATCTTTTCACTACTCTTGTAGCTTCTCTTTTTCTGCCTTGATCCTCTCCCTTAAGAACAACCTGTCCTAATGATGTTTTCATAATTGGTTATAGTTTCGCTATACCTGTTTTGAAATTTCAGTCTAATGTGGTATAAATGATATATTTATTTGGGCACTATTGACCTTCATAGATTCTACTCCTTAAACATCCCCAAGACTCCTCTCTAAGCATCTGTGTAGTTTAACAGACTGGTGCACTCAGGGTAACCTCTGAAGTTCTGACATCCTACTCAGCACTGTCACTTCTGTTATCTTCTCACTGAGTTGTTTACCATAGCATCAGTTCCTCATCTTTTGTCCAGCAGACTTCCATGTCCTGTTCTGAATAATCTCAGCCTTGGGTTAGGGCTTAGGCAGCAGCCAAGTGATTTGCCTATAGCTGTAACACACTTTTTATGGAGCAAACGCTACTCATTCTTTTGGAGAAACAGATTGTATGAAGCTGACTATAGGAGAGTCTGTCACAAAGAACAAATGTGATAACGTTTTAATTCACACTTTAGAAATATGACCACAAATTTTTTTAATATGAATAGAAATTTTGGATGTACCTTTTGAAAGTGTCTGTGAATAAATTCTGTGGTTGTCTAGTGGTAAGAAAGAATGTAATATATGTATGTATATATTTATTTTAAAAGAATTTCTAGGCAGTATATTCCATTCTGCTCTCCATTGTCAGGTACAAATCAAAGTTGATGTCATAATACTTCCTGTGACTAACAGTAATTAGATATGAATACAGCCAAGAAACTATTCATAATGAGCTAAAAGATTAAAAGGAAGTAAATTTCCAGTTTTTGATTTTATAACTAGAAGTTTACTAAGAGAATTCAAAATCAGGGTATAGAGTATGTGAAAGCGAGAAAAAAAGAGCAGAGGATTCATTGTGAATTGTTATCCTAAAAAATTAATAGAATAAATGAGTCTGTGGGTTTTTGTTTGTTTTTCAAACAGAACTCTCCTCAGCAAATTAATAGACAGTAATTCCAGCAGAAAAATTAGATATTCAAATTTAACAGATATGTTGACTGTCAAGAAATTTATCTGATCTTCACAAGATTTATGGTGGTAATTTCAATAGCTAAGTATTCATTTTGGAAGAAGTATCTCTAAAAATACATGGTTGAAATTTTTAATAAAAAAAAATCTGTTAGCTAAACACAGTGGGTTTTTTGAAAATGACTTGGAGGAATTTGAAGCTGTGCTCATCTTGCTACTATCTCTCTTTGCCTGTGTTATACTCTGATAATTTACAACATTTGAAACAGATGAGCATTCTATGGTATGAAACTAAATCCCACATCCAGCCAGCAGAAAAGACCAGATCAACCAACCATTATCCAGCCACTGCCAAGGTCACTGATCTCAACCAATTTGAAGGAGACAAGTAATTATTTTCAAATGTAAGTATGTCATGTAGAGAAAGGGTAAACTCACCAAGAATCAGTGGAGCAGCACTATTTCTGTTCATACTCCAGCAGTTTACAGATGAGAAACTCAGTAGAAAGATCCTATAAAATTAAAAATCAGTTTTGCAGTACAAGAACAAAATGAAACTCCTTCAGCTACAAGAGAGCATCACATTCCTAGTCACTTGTATTTACCTGATTTATATGTTTTTCTTTGGTCATACATTGCAAACAATGTAGGATTTATACATGTCATGCTGTAACCTGCTAGCTCAACACCGCATGTCTGCTCACTCTCCTGCAAAGAGGGATGAGGGAAAAACCTGGAAACAAAATAGAACTCCTGGGTTGAGAAAAAAACTATTCATTAAGACAGAAAAAGGAAATGAAAACGAAAATGCAATGACAATAAAATATATGAAGGTTGCTCCAAAAGTAATGCCTTCTATCTATTTACATGCAAACTATAGCATCTATGAAGAGCACAGTTAACACTATTTGATAGAGTAAATTCTCAGCTACAAAACACTATTTTTCAGTGTATTCACCATCATTAGCTGTGCATTTTTGCTGCTGATGAACAGGAGCCTGCATGCAATGCTTGTAAAGATCTGCGCTAGCAGAGCTGACGCACTATTGCTATTTCCACTGCTGAAATGAATCACCAACTGCATATTGCTGGGAAGGTTCAACCTCTACTGCCATACCACCAGTATGTGCCGCTGATGTCGTGGGCCAACATGATAAAATAGAAGGCATTACATTCATAGAATGTATAGATACATAGAAGGGCAGACTTCATCTTTATAGACATATTATATGACATATATATGTCACATATACAGACATATTATATTATAGAGATGATTTTAATTTAAAACATTTTATTCTCATTAGATGTAGTAGAACAGCCAATATAATGAAATAGGAGGAGCCTTAGAGCAGCCCTCATACATACACATACACATACATATACACATACACATACTTAGCCACCCAGTTAACAATACAACTGCCCACGAACTGATGGCCCATCACCAGTGCAAGATCTTAGCCCACACCAGCCAACACCAAGCCAATCCTGAGCAGTGGCTGCCTTCCAATCAACTCCCCACAGTGATATAACATTCCAAATGGTGTCATGTGGTATGGAATACCCCTTGGCCTAATTCAGACAGTCTCCAGACTCCGTCCCACTTGTTGATTTCCTGTTGATAATCCTTCTAACAAGTGTCTTTTTTAGTTAACTCAAGACTTGACTCTCATATCTAAATTACTGGGCATATTAATTATTATTACATATTTATTATGGATTATGCATGTCTATATCTGTATAGTCTTTTAGCCTTTTTTTTTTTTACTACTTTTTTTTCTATTTTCTCTGTAGTTCTTATGGTGTGCACAGCCTTGTATCTCTGATGAATATTCTCAAAATGGGAACGTACTTTCTGCTGTGAGAACTTAGTGGCAATTCCATGTCTGGTATTGTGGCTCTCTTGGAAATGATGAACAGATACAAAATAAATAGGATTCTTTAAATACTTGACTCCTGGCTGAGATATCAGCTGGTGTGAATCAGTGTAGAACTCTTGATTGCTTAGAGAGGCAACAATTTAGATTGATAGTGGATTAGATTCATTGTCTTTAACTGAGAGAAACGTCTATTGGACAATTATGTTATTAAAGATTAGTAGTAATTAGGGGAAGTAGGAAAGCAGAGAATGCTGGTAAGAAAATGAAACCTGCTTTCTTATTGCTGTCATAGAACAGATAATTATCTGCTGGCTAACAGACTCAAAAATTTACTGCTACCGTCTGTTTTGTGTTCCTATGTTTTTGGCTTTTTTTTTTTTTTTTTTTTTTTCTTTCCCTTTTGCTATCATTTCATTGAGAAACCACTCATATATTACTACAAAGAAGCAATCAGTCTAACTGCAGCATCCACATCATATTAATTGTTTTCTGTGTTTGGTGAAATATGTTTATTGGTTTCTTAAAGGGCTCTTTCACATACTAAGCAAATAAAACGCTGGTTTACTTGCAATATTTATTAATGTCTTAGTTTTCTTTGCAGTGTCATTTTTATAAGCCAGAAAACTCACTAACACTTTCATGGAATGGTCTGCTTCAGAACCTCAAGGGGGGCATCAACTTCCCTTGGCCTGTGAAATAATTGCCATTCTGAAGCAGACAGGTATAAGTAATGGATGTAATGCGCTCTTCCCCGCAAGATGCCTGTTATTCATTCAAACATTAACCAAAATGCCACTTGTCTGCATAAACATGCTTTTTCCCATCTAGCTAATTGTGTTTTTATTTCTTTGCTTTACCTCAGTTTTAAGAGCTGCTGTTGTGATAAGAAGCCATTGCTTTTTTCTCCAGGGGAGAAGAGATTATGCTTGTGCATAGTAATAGCTAATAAGATGAAGGACTTTGATATGGATAAGTTTCAATTTAGATGGCTGAAGCATGACTTTACAATACTGAAGAGAGTTATCTAAAATGAAGATTTCTTTAAGAAAAACTTTTAGGTTTTCTTTGTATGGAAACCAAGAAAACTTCAGCCTAAGCACTGTTTGCTGTGGAGTAGACAGTGTTCCAAGTCTCGTCATCTCCTCTTCCATATCTGTGATTAGCATAAAATAGGGATGATGTACATGTGTGGAATACCATGACACTTTCCTAGTGTTCTGAATTGAGTGAGATATATACACATAGATACATTCAGTAAAACCTTCTTGAAGCCTTTTCTCATCTTCAGTTGAACCTTCCACTGTCTGCTCTTTGTCATCAAGGAGGCCCTCCTTCCTCTTACCTGAGTCTTACCTGTCTGCAGATTCCAGCTGAGAATTTAATGAGAAAGAGGACCATCTGCATAAGTCATCTTTTCTTTTTCCTTTTTTTTTTTTTTTTTTTTTTTTTGCCACCATGTTTACTACTATATGCTGTGAAACTGTTGTAATCAGGACTCAACAGGAGCAGAGGACCCAGAACTGCATGTTCTTATTCCAGAATGGTTAAGCCTTTTTGACAATAGTTGCTTCTACAACACATAGCCTCTTCTTATGTTGTATAAATATTTATTTCAGGATAATTGGAACTGTGGGATAATCCCCCAGGAAAGAGTGGAAAATCTAAATGCTGCATTTCCTCTGAGCAAACAAGGTCTATCAGTCATCATAACACATTTCTTCTCTGATTGCATGACGCTGCAAATCTCAAAAGAGCCTGGAAAGAGAGAGCATGATTTTGATTTTGTAATTCACTGCCAGCTTGCTAAACTGGGAGATAGTAATCGTGAGTTCTATTCCCTGCTTTCCAGTCCACTTAAATACTATATTACGAAGAAGATATGCAATTAATACAAGAAAAAAAAGAAAATGACACATCACCCAACTTAGTATCACAGCAAATAAACTCTTGCTAGTTGCCTTTCTGACCTCTGAATCTTTTGTATCTTATTGGGAGAAAATAACAGGAACAGTAATTAGCACTTCAAGAGAAACATCTGATCATAGCCTATTGATGGGAATGTGGCATGTTAAACTTGACCAAGAACCAAATGCCCACACCCCCCTCCTGTGAGATGGAGAGAAAACAGAATGAAGGAAAGAGGATTTGCAGATCAAAACAATAGCAATTCAGTAAATAAAGAATAAGGTATACATGAAAGTAAATCAAAGAGAAACACGTTCACTAGTTCCCAGCAGCAAGAAGTTTAACCACTTACTAGAAAGCAGGGCCTGAGCATGCATACCAGTTTCTTGGGAAGACAAATACCATAGACACAAATATTTATCTTTTATTCCTCTTTCATTCTTGGTCAAATTCATGTCACCTGTCCCCTTTCAACACCTGGCCCACTCCCAGCTTACATTTGAGGGGAGAAAGGTGCAGGGCAGAATGTGAAAGAGTGAAAGCCTTGACACTGTGTAAGTACTGTATAGAAATAGACAAAATATTGCTATTATCAAGACACCCTTAGCCACAAATCCAAATCACAGCATTTTATATAGGCTGCTACGCAGGAAATTCCAAACCCAGTAAAGGGTGGTAAAATGTTAATTTAGCAATAGGAAAAGAAAGAAGTTATCATGTTTACTACATTCTGCACAGGCTATTATCTACAATGCAAGTAATTCACCTTCTTCTTCTTGAGTTCAAATTTTAAAGGTTGAGATCTGTTCCATTCATTATGGGGCTCCTTCATGGGGATCTGACTGTTAAGTGGCTGGAAGTGCACTTTAATCCCTAGCTTTATGTCTGGCACTTAAACTCCAAAGAGCATGTGGTTAATGTGAAACATTTATTTCTTCACTCTCATTCCTGTGCTATTTTGTTTATTTGTTTGTTTTAATTCACCCTTTCCATATTCCATTCCTAGATATCAGACCTAGGAGTACAACTCTTCTTTGAACTCAAGATTAGGTTAAAAATGTCTGCATTGGAATGATTTCAGTCTAGGACTTCACATGGAAGAAGGATCGACTGATCAAAAGCTGCTTATCTATAGTTATTCATGGTATGAGAATTCATGGCACATTTTATAACTTCAGAGAATAAATCAGTTCTATGAGCCATTTATGTATTTTATAAACGAAAAGCATAAGCAAGCAAATATTCACTTAATGAAACATATTTCTAAGCTAATATGTTACAGTTTTATTAGATAATTAAAGATGAACAGTACAATGATCAAATAATGGGCACATTTAAAATTGAATCAATAAATCAGTCGGGCCCAATTATTCAGTTACTAAATTACTGCTTTGAGTAATCAGTTCAAGTTATGAGCTTGACATGGAAAGAAACTGTTCTGTATTAGCTTTGTCTTGAGAGCCTGACAAAGATATAGCTTCCTTTTTGCTCTAGAACCCACCCAAATTCTTCTCAGTATAAGACATATTCAATATATCTTTTCAGCCTTAAACTAAGACTTAAGCAGGAATTTCTTGCATTCAAGAAAGAAAAATTTAAAATTCTTTTACCTCCAAGTGAGACACTGGACCAGGTTGCACAGTGAGGTTGTGGATGCCCCCTCCCTGGAGGCATTCAAGGCTAGGCTGGATGGGACTTTGAACAACCTGATCTAGTGGGAGGTGTCCGTGCTCATAGCAGGGTATTGGAACTAGATATCTTAAAGGCCCCTTCCAGCGCAAACCATTCTAATCTATGATCCTATAAAAGTTTGTAGGTAGCTGTTTTTGCCTTGACAGCCTTATAGAAACAATAGAAACTACTATTATGACTGAATGCTCTGCATAGACTGAGCATGTAACTTTTCCTCCCACATTTAAGTATTCTATAGGGTTAAAATTACAGACTTTGATATTCCTATAGGTTTCTTTTTTCTTTTTTCTTGATATTCCTATAGGTTTCTTTACATGTACGTCATGCATCTGCCATGAAAATGTTTTTAGGATTGCGCTCCCAGTAAAGTTGATGTCTTTTCTTCCTGTTTAGGCCACATCAATCTATAAAAAGGGAAAATTCAAACTTCCTGGGAGAAAACTACTCATTTCAAGTCTTTTGAAATATGTTTTAGGACTGACACGGTAAGACTTAAGACCCAGGATGAGGATAAATGCAATACATAACCTAAGAAAAGGGTGGTTTGAAAGTTTTGTGAAATAATTTTACGCATATTGTCAATCAGATGTTTCTATGTTAGACAGTTTGGACTACTGGACAATCAAGGCATTAACTATACTTCATGATATATTCATATATATATCTGGTTTGCTCTCTTTTATCCATGAAAAGCATTTTATTGTAACATCAGTAATGAGGGAATGGGTTCTAAGTTTCTGATCTCATTATTGCTCTGGTATTTTTGCATCAAGCCATATGTGTAGTAAAGAAATATTCTCTTACACATGAATATTTTGAATAATACTGCCATTGACATAGGAGAATCTAACAATTAACTCAGTGGCAGTTTATTAAACAAGATATTTTTTTATACACTAAGTTGTATCTCAGTTGATAGTGCTGACTTAACGTCCTCCAACATACAAATATTTTAAGTAACTTATCCACAAAACAAACATAATATTCATTTCCTGTAAATCACAAGACTTGATTTCTATGTCTTCCCTTACCTAAAAAATAAATGAAAACAATGTTTTATACAGTTAATGTAAATATGTGTGTATATTTATGCGTATTAAAGTGTGTGCAGACAGTTAATATGCGTTCAAAACCTTCCAGATTTCTGTTCTACGTTTAACCAGAAAAACATTTATAGAGCATATTTAATAAGACAGTCCCTAGAGGAGAAAAGTATTTATAGTTATTTTCAGACATTTCCTTTAAACATCTTGGACTTTCTCCTGTCAGAATTACAATAAAACAAAATATGGGCAATTATGCTAACCTAAATCATAGTTTCTTTCTTGTCATTTTTCTAGAAATATCTATTTAAGAACATTATGCCTGTTTTAGAAGACCACCAGTCTCAATAGCGACTCATAAAATCTGCTGAGTACTTTGTGTCATTTTGGGAAAACAGCAAATCAGCTTCCATTAGAAATAGTATCAAAATATCATCCAAAAGTGCTTACCTAATATTATCCTACATTTTACAGAACCATCTTTTTGGGAATAGCTTTTTTTCCTAAGTGAAATAAAAGCTTACTTCTCAAAGGGAAAATAAGGTTTACTCAAAAATAAGCAGTAGTAACCAGTGTTAGCTCAGTGACATACTTCATGCTTTCTGACACTTCCAATTACCATGGAACAGTAATGACAAAGGTGTTGGATTAGGTAGTTTCCAATGATGTGCTAACATTTGAAAATTAAATTTTGGTAACTTTATTCAAAAAGAAAAAAAGAGATTTAATGGCAGCTGCCACTTGGGACCTATCATTCATGACTTAGTTGAGCACCCAAGACAGTTTTGGGTAAAATTTGTGTGTGTAATGGTTTTATGATTTTTGGTTATTGGTATTCCACATCATAACATCATATAGTGCACTGGGAGTTACAGTGTTAATGCTCAAGTTCCAGGTACCTGTCTGGATGAGAAGAACTACGTACCCCAGGGGGCTTTGCAGTCAGAGAGGAGATATAACCACAGGCAAGATCACCTGATGTGTTTTCCTTCATTAGGCTCTCCTCCCTGCTGCTCAACTGAACTGGGCATCTCACCTCAGTGTTACGGTGAGGCCTATCCACCTTTCAGACACTCTCTCATTACATTTGATTTATTAGTTTCAATTCTAATTGTATTGTATTATATTGTATTATCTTGCATTCCGATACTATATTCAGTGAATTAGTTTGTTTCTCACAGATTGTTGCCACTGTTTTTAATTATTTTGGGTCCCCTGTTTCCCTTTTCTAGAGGCGCAGATTTTCTGAAATCCCTCCGCCCTGCTAGTCATGGAATTGGGCTGAACCAGCCCGTAAACCATTGACAGTGTGGTGGGAAGTACTTTTATGGATTTTTCATGCTGATCTAATTGATTTGCGGGAAGGCTAACAACCCTATTTCCTGCACCTGGCTTGACAATTGATGCCATCTGGTTCATTGGATTAGCAGCTGTAGTTCACAACTTCTATCAATTCAAACATGTTTGACAAGAGTTCTGCATCTTTGGTCTCTTCCAATTCATTTCTCTCTTTACATGCTGAAATCTGCAGAGCTCCTTTACTGCAAAACAAGGTTTTCTTAATTTATAGCACATGGATAATAGAATGATGATAATTATTATTCTAGTTTAGTTAGAGATGGGAAAAAAAAAAAAAAAAAAAAAAAGTTATGCATCTTTCCTACAGCAAAACAAGGGGATAAATTAACACTGAGGGCCACATCTGCATTTTATTTACTTCAGTGGAAATGAAGGGTGCTCAGTATCTCAAAGGACAAGAACATTTATCATGAAGAAAATAAATGTAATTATCATGTTTTAGAAATTAGGATCATGGCTACATGATTCCGTGTTCACTGTCTCATCTGCCATAACACACTGACTCCCGGTCAGTTCAGTAAATATTTCAGTATGACTCTCATAATAAGAGAAATGAGTAAATTTGAACATGTGTCTTCCTTTATATATACCCTTTTAGAAATGAAGCGTACTGCTCAAGGGACACATTGTCTTGCTCTTAGGATTAGCATCTTAGGACAAATCTCAGACCTTAAATTCTGTTACCTATGAGCAGGACTCCTTCAGTGTATCATTTTATTTTCAGATTACTCAACTCCACACCATGATAAGCTATAACCATGCAAATGTGGCCAATTACATTGTATTTCCAGGTTAGCAAAAAATAAACATATCCTTCTGGGAGAATTACTAGTGGGAGTAGATATTTCACTAGTATCTATGGTGAACTAAAATTGATTATCCAACGGTTGGAAAGAGGACAAAGGGGGAGGAAAGTAATGCTATAATCATTCCCTGTTCTCATATCTACTTTGTTAGATCTTTAAAATTTCTTAGTCCCAAGAGAAAAAAAGAGAAAACAACAAAACCAGTACTAAGAAAACAAAACAGCGGGTTGAGGGAAGTGATCCTATCCCTCTACTCTGTGCTGGTGATATCTCATCTGAAGTACTGTGTCCAGACATAGCATCCTCAGTACAGGAGAAACATGGACCTGTTGGAGTGCATACAGAAGAAGCCCACACAAACAATCCAAGGGATGAAACAACTCTCCTATAAGGACAAGCTGAGAAAGCTGGGGCTGCTCCAGAAAGACCAGAAAGACCCCACAGCAGACTTTCAGTACCTAAAGGGGGCCCATAAGAAATTAGGGGACAGACTCTTTAGCAGACTCTGTTGTGACAGGACAAAGGGAAATGCTTTTAAACTAAAAGAATAGAAATTTAGGTTGTATATAAACTTTATAAATAATATATAGACTTATATATATATATAGACATATATATATATATATATATATATAATATATAGACTTTATAATATATAGACTTTATAAATAAAGAGCAAGAATCCTTACCATCCATACAGCACACAGAGACACAAAAAGGAGAATTTCGGTTTAACTGGATATATCTTAGGCAGAAACATTTTTCTCTTCACTGGCTGAACACCATATAAGGCCATTTTGGTCAATGAAGTGCTAAGTTTTGGCTCAGTTGAGATCCTTTTTCTGTAGGCGTATAACTTTTTAACAGATATATAAATGCTTTTGAATCCTTCAGAAAATTGAAGGAGTTTCTGATATACTATCCTGCATGAAGCTTCCTGAAGACAAGTGAACATGCATGAATAGGTTGCTATTTCAAGATGTAGCTTTAACAAAGAAAATGGACCTACATCTAATTCATACCTACATCTGTTATTTTTCAAATAGTGAAAATATTTCGGCCTTTCTTACAGGTTTTATATGCTCTTTGGTTGTCTCAGTAACGATCAGATGTAATAAGATTTCCAGCATTTCGTACTATATATGCATGTACACACAAAAAAATCAAACAGCTAAATATAGAAATATACATTTATAGTTGTACATAAATGAATGTCTGTAGAATGTCTGTCCTCCTAATTTTGACAGAAGCTAGGCTGAAAACATGTCAACAAATGTCATGATTGAGCAAACAATGACATAACTGCAATAAATTATCCATTTGTCCAAAATAACTGTCATCAGAGTCATAATAGTTATGTTTTCCATGCACAAATTGTATCTCAAATATTATCCAATTAAACCTACAATGTTTGATTAAAAATGACCTTGCTAACATACAAGGTGCTATACATGACCCATTACTTAATTTAAAAGATTTGGATTAATGTTTTCCAATTAAGAATAAATTTCTTAGCAGGGTAAGTTGCCAGTAATGAAAACTTGGCAATATATTTTCTCCTAAATAATAAAAAAATTCACGTCTTGTGAGTGCAGGTACCTAGCAACCTTCTCTGATTTTGCAGCTCACTGTCAACAGTCAGATTGTTGAAAACATGTTAATTAGAAGTACTGACATTTCCTGTGAGAGAAGGCTATCTTAACTGCCAGCTAATATACAGAAACCCATTGCTTCAGAACTATTTCAATTAGAAAAATAAGATAAATGAAAACTCAGGTTTTCCCATGGTGTATAGATATATTCTATTGCAGAATTTTATAAATTGCTGTGACAGATGCAGCAGAAACATCTCTATTAAAATTTGCATAGATTATAAATAACACGTTCTATGAATTCATATACTTACTATTTTCCACATACTATTAACCAAATAAAAGAGGAAGTATATTATTTCTCACATACAACATACAAAAAATTATATATAATTGCATACATATACATTATATAGAGAAGGAAAGAAACAGTCTAATGTTTAGCTTTACTTTTTTATGCAATTGAAAAAAGAAAAAAAAAAAAAGATTTTCTACCTTTCTGACTTCATGTTTACAATATATTTACAGCAAAAATTGACCCACTCAGCTTAAAGATGAAACAGGAAACCTAACCTCATGGGTAATACAGTGTGAAAAGATCAGAATTTAAAATCTCTTCAGTGGTCCTTGCTCATAATCTAAATTCATACTTTTCAAAACTGACAAGAGCAATAACATTTTTCTAGACCAGCAGGCCTAGAGGAAAGGTAGTACTTAATATATAAGCACTACTCATTTGATATATTATGAAATGCAGAGATATTTGTTCATAAAGAGAGCAGGACTTCTGGTATCTATGCAAATCCAGTGCAATTGTAACAGAATATTCAAATCAAAATTTCTTCCTCATGTGAGATCAAGGACAAAATTTGGTTGATAGTTTCTTACAGGGAAGTGTTTCTATTATCCCTGTTCTACAAGCATGTATGAGAGTGGTATGGAGGAGACCAAGATCTGTGCTGCAGCAGACTGTTCAGCCAGGATGCTCCAGAATCCTAGAAGGCTTTGTTTTAGTAAGATGCTTGTTGTGTTCTATAATTGGAAAGATACATATTGATGGCTGACCAGAGTATGCTTCAAACACACCAGTGAGACTAAAATATATAGAAGTCAGTGGAAAAATTAGATGGATAAATTCAGAACACATAGTTTAGTTAAAGAATTTATAATTGTTGTGACTGGGAGATTCACTGCAATAAAGAAACTAATGATGCAATTTCCTTGTTTGTTTGTTTGCTTGTTTTTCTAAAAGATCTAAAAAAAATTAATCTTTTTTTTCATCTGTGAGAATTTTAGTCTTACCAAATGTATTATATATTCTAAACTATTTCTCATCTAAACTGCAGAAAGACATTAGACAATAGGTTGTTCACAATCCATTGGTAAATACTTGTATTGGACAATCAAGGTGTGTTTTCTACTTTCATTTGGAAAAATTTCAGTTTGGAACAATTTAACTTAATGACTCATTTGCCCAGTTGAAATGGGTTTACATGGCATGGTTTTAGTAGTGAGGGGGCTGCAGGGTGGCCACTGTGAGCAGAACCCAGTGCTGTTCCATGTCAGAGCAGAACAGCTCCAGCTGCTTCAACAGAGGCCTGCTGATGCCCAAGCTGAGCCATGAGTGACACTGTGTGTGCTCTGGGAGAGCAGAGATAAGGAAGGAAAAATCTGCTGTGCAACTGCAGATGGGAGAGAAGGATGAGGAAAGTAAGACACCAAGGTTGAACGAGGGCAGGAGTTGTTGTTTTTTTGTTTCTTTTTCCTCCAAATTAGCAACTGTACTAAAACTACCAGTAGGATTTTACAAAATGAAAATTGTTGTTTTCTGGCAGCTCAGTCTCTAAAATATGTGTTTAACTAGGAAACAAGGCAATTTATAACTGGTTGAAATAAAAAAGGACATTTTTGGTTGTTTATAAAACTCATAAGCATTTCTGAGTTTAAATTTCAAGGGGAAAAACAATCTCTGAAAGACTCAATAAATTTCAGGTTCTTAGCAATACTAATTTGCAAAATAACTCCTAATTGCTTTGCAGTTTCTTTATGAAGGTGTGGTTCATAAGGGCAAATGTTTCCAGAATGCAATATCCCTTGGACATAGGAAGGCTGAAGGAATGAAATTCGCAGAATTTAACAAGGACAAATTTAAAAAGTCTCTTCTTGGAAAGTAATAACCTCTTTTTAGCAATACAGGCTGGGGACTGACTAGCAGCTGGGAAGCAGCTCTGCTGAAAAGGTCCAGAGGGTCTAAATGGATAGCAAGTTGAGCATAACTCAGCAATCTTCTCTGGCAGCAAAGATCACCAGCAGCACCTTGGGCTGTATGAACAGGTGGTAATTCAAAGAAAGGGCTTATTGCCATCTCATCAGAACTATGCATGTTCCATTTCTTGGCCCACCAATAATAGAAAGATGCTGATTAACTGGGATGAGTTCACTGGGGTGCCACCATGATGGGAGAGCCACTATGATGAGAAAGGCTAGAGACTTGCCATATGAGGAGTGACTGGGTGACTGAGACTTGTAAAGCCTGGACAAGAGACAATGTTGGGAAGCCTGACAGGTTCCTGCCTGTCTATACTTACCAAAAAGAATCAGATGGGCTCTTTACAGGGATGCTCAACAGGAGAAAAGATAATGAATGTGTGTTCAAATGAGGGATATTCTGACTGGATATAAGGAAAAATTTTCTACCCTGAAAACATTCAAGTATTTGAGCTGGCTAATCAGAGAGATTGTGTAAGCCCATCTTTTCAAATTTTGAGCATCCTGATCTGAGCTAGAGATTTTCCTGAGTTGGGAAAGATTTTCAACCAGAGTCCTTCAGGACTAAGAAGCTCTGGGATTCTGGACTTGTGTAGATTGCTGAACAAGTGAAGTTCCCCGGCATTGCTGAAAACATGGGCAGAAATATGCAGTCCTTCAAAATGCTTATTCATAGAATTGCAGAATCAATTCTTCATTTCACTTTATTAGAAAAAAATATATAAACCAAGAAAAATTTCCATTCAATCCATTACAATCAAAATCTCTCTAGAGAGCACAATTTTAAATACTTCAGCTAAGTGATAGAAATCTGTAAGATTTTTTGCTGGGACTGCGAGAAGCACAGAGATTTCCTTTCAAAATCTCATCTAAATCTTATACCACAAAGAAATATTAATGGAAAATGCAGACGAACCTGATATTTAAAACTTAGCTGTCATTTATTCAGTTGTTGCCCATCTATATTTCTTTCAATTTTAACTTCTTTTAAGTTTTTTATTCTGAACTTCTCCTATCTGATTCAGATGAGATTACACAAATCACCTAGTTTTGTAGTAGGCACTCCAAAGATGTATCTCTATTTCCTGTAAGCCTGTTGTGACCTGCTACATCACATCTGCTCTTTGGGAGCTGCGAATGTTCCCTACAAGAACATTTAATTGAACAACATTGATGTTTGGACTGGATGATCTTACAGGTCTTTTCCAACCTTGGTATTTATGTGATTCTGTGATTAATGGTGTAAATTAGTACTGATAAAGAAAGAGAAGCTACAGAATGAATAGCTATCCCTATATACATACTTTTCCTTATGTACACTTTTAAAATTTCAGTATTTCTTTGCATAGTTTTGTGAATTTGCCTTGGCTCCTCTGCTTCTCGTCCTGTACTGCTTTTGGAGGCAACAGACTGTCTCAGCATGCTCTCAGCATGTTTCCTTCTCTCCATGCTTTTTTGTGTGCTTGACAGCTTTATCTGGTACTTTGTGGGTGGTCTGATCTTCTCTAGCATCTTTAAAGTTGGGAGTTTCGTAGGAGGCATGTAATTCTCCCCTCAAACCTTGTTCCTTTGAGTACCTTTTCCCTATTAAATCAGTTCCATTTTGCTTCTTCTGTACCAACCTCATTTAACACCTTCTAGTCAGATAGATTAGTATCATGAAGATAACCTTTCTCCTTTCCTGGTATTTATACTGACCTATATGTTTGTGCAATGAAGAATACAAAGGATTGGTGGGTAGCCATTCCATCCATGTGCAGATCAGGATGTGACAGAAGGATATCTGTGTTATTTATGCATCTGTACACTTCAGAAATGTTCTATGTAGAAAGAAGAATATGTAAATATCACCAAGATATTATTGCAAAAGCAGTCATTGTTCAGAATTAAACTTCACTAAATTTATGTTGAATGCAAGCGTTCACCAATTTTTACTTCATAGAGATTGGAAGGAAAGGAAAAATAAGTTCTGAGTTGGGCACTAAGAGAAGTCATTGTTGCAAAATGGTGCACAGCAGAAGAACATACAAATATATCTTGCTATGTATCTGAATTAATCAAGATAAAAACAATTAAAATTCACATTTTTAAATTATCAGGTTATTTCTTTAAGCTAGTACAAGTGCATATCACATTCATATGAGAGACAGCATATCTTACCTTTGAGATGAGAGAGATGCAATAAAGCTGTGTTGATCCTTTGATCTGAAGTCAAATCACTGAGTATGGAATACAGAGAGGAGGTACCTTCACTTGCACACAGTGTTGTTGGATGGCTATGAGTGCTTCCACACATTACCAGGGACTTGCTCTTTTGAGTCATGGGCAGCCTGCTCTACCTCAGGCAAAAGTATCAATACAACTTGGAAAGAATTTTTCTCCTTCAGGAACAGCGGCAGACCACCTGAATCTAGGGTGTCTGGGGAATACAATTCTGGTTGGTGTTGCCTCAATAACACTAATCATCAGTAGCACTGCATTGCAGAGAAGGTCTATTTACTCATCAGATATTCATCTTCAGCATTATAACTAAAGCTTAACTCTACATAAAGTTTAACATTTAGTATCTTTAAAGAAAATGTTGGAGAAAATCACAAAGAAAATAAGTTCAGCAAATAATAATACTTTCCCCTTAAAATCCACAGGAGAAATGAAGATCCTTTCATGCACCATTTCCTGTGTCAATCTCTTGTTAAATATCCCTTGTAGGCAGCAAGCCCTGGGCTCTGCTATCACCTCTGTATGTCTATGCCACTCCACATGCCTCTCTCCTCACCCATTCCTAGACTTCTGCTGTTACCTTATCATAAGTGAGCACTTCTAATCCATCCTTTTAAAAACCATCCTGGTAAAACTGGTTGCTAAAGTAGATGTTTCATCTAGCAAAAAACATTCTGAACTGAGAGCAATCATTAGTCCAAGTACCTTACTAAAAGCATGCAATTTTCCCAGTGCCTGCAAATAAACATTGCTAGAAAGAGTATATTTTCTCATAAGTATTGTAACCTTATTGGCTAGGCTTATTTTCTGCCATTCTTGTAAAAATGCAGAGGCAGCAGATATGTAAGGGGCTGAGGCAGATACAAGGGTCAATAGCATGAGAGTTATATCTAGTGCATTTTCAGAAGTGTTTTATGCTACTATTTATTTCTTCTTTTTCAGAAAAAAAATAAAACCAAAAAAAAAAAAAAAAAAAAAAAAAAAACTGTTTTAATGCTCTCAGAATAACAGGGTCATGCAAAAATAGTCAGTGACATAAATTTTTAAATTGACAAGCTGTAAAATTCCAAAGGTGTTGCCAGTGCTGTTGACTCACTTTCTGATAGTATGAAAATGGGTAAAGACAATGTATGAGAAGCAATATCATAACTCTTCATTCAGAATTCTCTTTTACCACATAGAATAACAACAAAAAAATGAACAGATTTCATGCAATTAGGCAGAGCTGTATTACTTAAAAAAAAAAAAATAACGATGATCAACATTGTATTATATCAATTCATGTTGTTTCAATTCACAAAACACTTTCAAAATGAACAGGTGTGCCATCAGTAAAATAGTACGTTAAATTTACCGAAATTTACGAGAGTTTCTATGTAGAGATTAAATTATGCAACTTGCATCCTGCCTATGAAAACTAAAGCTTTTTTTTTATGGTTCCTTTCTCTTCCCAAACTTCAATAAACTATTTGAATGGAGTGACCAATTCACTTTAGTTGAGTCATATGTGTTGTGTGGTGTTACGGAATCATAGAATCACAGACAGGTTTGAGTAGGAAGGGACCTTTAAAGGCCACCCAGTCCAACTCCCCTGAGATGAATAGGGACACCAACAGTTACATCAGGTTGCTCAGAGCCATGTCCTGATGGTCTGCAGAGATGGGGCACCCACCACCAATCTGGGCAACCTGCACCACTGCCTCACCACCCTTATCATAAAAACCTTTTTTTTATATGCAGTCCAAATCTCTCCTTTTTAACTTTGAAACCATTTCCCCTTGGCCTATCACAAAAGATCCCCCTAAAGAGTCTGTCCCCTTCTTTCTTACAGCCCTCCTTTAGATACTGAAAGGACATTATTGGGTCTCCCTGGGGCTTTTTCTTCTCTTATCCTGATTCTGTGATGGCATGTCATAATGAAGAGCTCCCTAAGAGAAGAGATGCTAAAATCCTAATAATGTCTCTGGATAAATAAAAAAAAATAAAAAGAAAATAAAGCACAGGACATTTTCTTCACACCTTCTGTAACATAGTCCTTAGAATACCTAACCACGGACAATGTTTATTTTGTTGACCAGACTGCTCTTTTGAGATAGTAAAAGAAAGGAGAAGCTCTCACATGAGATTTGTAAAGCCAAATACAAGTAATTGTTGCCTGAATTCTGCAAGCTTTGGGGGTTACCTGGAAACATAATATAAAATACTGATTTGAGAGCAATCCCTAATTTTAACTGTTTTACAAGGTGCATCTATTGCGTAGCAGCTAGATTTAAAATAGAACAGTCTAATGAATTGCAAACTTATGCCTTGCTGGGGGAGGTTTGCACAGTGGTTCCAACTCCTAAACTGTTTTTATCACTCTATAAAAGCTGATCTCAAAGATTTCTTCCAGCTGATTCTTCTGAGCCCAACGGACACAGAGAAGAAAAGCAACAAAAGGAAATTAATTTTTACGTGCATAAAAGGCCAAGAATAATTTTAGTTCAGTGTGACTGGATGTTAAAAATAAAATATTACTACATATATAACCACAGTTCCCTTTTAATGAATTCAGCTGTCATTCTAATCACAGTTTTGAACTTCAAAATCCTCTCTTGGACTGTTGAGATCTCAGAATCACAGAATTGTAGAGGTTGGAAGGGACCTCCAGAGATCATCGAGTCCAAAGCAGGTTCCCTACACCAGGTCACACAAGTAGGTATCCAGGCAGGTCTTGAACATCTGCAGGGAAGGAGACTCCATAACCCCCCTGGACAGCCTGTTCCAGCACTCTGTCACCCTCACCGTAAAAAAGTTCTTGGACACATTTGTGCGGAACTTCCTATGCTGCAGTTTCTGTCCGTTTCCCCTTGTCCTGTCTCCACACACTGCTGAAAAGAGTCTGGCCTCGCCACTCTGCCCCCCCACCAAATACCCTAGATATTTATAGACCTGCATCAGGTCTCCTCTCAGTCTGGATGAAGAACGATCCCTATCAATTTCTTATTCAAAAAGAATGTTGAAAAACAAATTTTTAATCTGTGACATTTTCCTTGAAACTGTTCTTACGTTTGTTTTCTTCATTGAAGACCCTATATCTTATCATTATATCAAGAGAGAAGAAAATTCTTGCTTAACTTTCAAACTGATATATATTTTAATATATGGGAGAAAGACTGATGTGTTATTGTTTCAGATAACGTTGAAGCAATATCAGGAGTATCTGATACGAAAGGTAATTCTTTACTGAAGAATCGTAGAATCCAGTTCCAGTGCCTCATCACCCTATGAGTAAAGAAGTTCCTCTTAAATTTAAACATAAATTTTATCTTGCTTTAAAGAGAAAAAAAGAGAATAAGAGAACATAGACTTTTCCTGTTGAGGAGCCATACACTGGTTAGAAAGATCTAAAAGTCTTTCATTTCTTTCCTCTCTCTCAAGCTATTTTCAGTCCTTCGTGTTAACTTAAGATGACGCAGGGAAAAAAAAAAAGCTTTCTTCGTGAATTATTGAGGATGTTGATTTAGATGTGGTAACCATTTGGGGAAATGTGGTTGTGGTGGTAATACTGACTGATGATACTAAGTGGCAGCAAAATCTTTTTATTTTTTGTATTATCTCATGTATATGTGAAACAAGGAAATACACAATGTTTTCAAAGAATCATACAAAGAACTCTCCACAAAGCTGGCTGTAGTGAATTTTGCTCACCTACCTCACATTCCTATGATGAAAAAGTTACTCAATATGCATTTCTCAATTTTTGACATAACGCAGTGTATTTTATTTGATTGATAATCTCTGTATGTATTTATCATTTTCTGCGCACAGACATTTGAAAGAGAAAAATAGTGTTATCGGTGATGTTTTTCTGAAGTAGCTCTATAAGAGAGAATTTGCATGCAAACTTTAATTTATCCTTCCAGCTTCAACAAAACATAACTCAAAATTGAGTTACTGGAATGCTTCTTAAAGATCTCTATGTCACGACAGCAAAATGACTAACAGCTTGTCTTTTCTGAAATAACATTTAATGTAATAGTGTAAATATTACTCATATTATTCTCCATATTAATATAAGCATTTGAATTTTGGGCCAAGTACATGTACAGTTGGATCCAAAGTTCAAGTTACATATATGTAAGTACTGAGAAGGTTGATATTTTAATGTTTTGTTTTTTTTTTTTTCAAATAGTAGAGATTGTAAGATTAGGCATGCTCCATTTGCACTGATTTCCTGTGATATGAAATGTGACACAATTAACAACTGACCATAAATAACTTCCAGAGTAGAGGGAAGAGAATACACAAAATGAAAATGAACAACAATGAAAAACAGTGCAAAATAAATTGTCATATCTTTAAAAATTTAAAATTTAAAATAATCAGTTTCAGAGATAATTTATATAATGAATTTGAATTAAATAAAATTGTGATTAAATGATTGATATTAACTTTTATATAAGATTATCACAAAACAAACTATATCCAAATTGATAAAAATCTGCCCTTGTACAACACAGGCCATTGTAGAAATCCTTTTACACCAGTTAAGCTCCATTTGAGATCAAACAGTTAAAAGCCATTTTGGATAAGCCTTCAATAGAAGCTAAATGGGAGAACTTCAGCAGAGATGAGTATGTATACCCCAAGGAAAGCTGTACCTCTGTTTCCAAGGTCCGATATTCCAACCAAAAACAGTTTTGAGGTGAATAAGAAAGATCAACATAATTTAAAACACGTTGCAAAGCTGAATTTCTAGCCTGGATCCTACTGACATGATCAGACACTGAATAGAGGGCTGTCTAGGGTCCTCATATTACTTACAAGGATGTATTTATAGAAATATTTATTGTTTTCTTTTATCTTAGTGGCCGTGTTCAGTTCTATCTGGGCTTTGGCTTTTCTAATTTTCTCCCTGCGCAGCTTCACTACATACCTGTAATCATCATAAGTAGCTTGCCCACTCTTCCAGAGACCATGAACTTTCCTTTTGTTCTTGAGTTCCAGCCAAAGGTCTCTGTCCAGTCAGTCCGAGACCTCTTAGTCTCACCTCGGTGCCTGGGAAGGTTATGGAGCGGATAAGCTTGAGTGCCATCATGGACCAATTAAAGGTAAACCAGGGGATAAGACCCAGTCAGCACAGGTTTCCAAATAGTAGATCCTGTCTGACAAGCCTGAATTCATTCTATGGCAAGGTGACCCGCTTAGTGGATGAAGGTAAGGCTGTCAATGTGGTTTATGTGGACTTCAGCAAAGCCTTTGATCCCCCATGACATTCCCATGGAGAAGCTGGCTGCCCATGGTTTGGATGGGCGTACGCTCTGCTGGGTGAAACACTGGCTAGATCCAAAGACTTGTGATCAATGGAGTTAAATCCAGTTGGCAGCCAGTCACGAGTGGTGTCTCCCAGGGTTCAGTAGTGGCCTGCTTCTATTTAACATCTTTATTAACAATCCTGATGAGTGGATTAAGCACTCTCTCAGTAAGTTTGCAGACCAAGATACCAAGTCGGGAGGGAGCGTTGGTCTGCCTGAGGGGAGAAAGGCACTGCAGAGGGATCTGGGTTTACTGGATCAATGGGCCAAGGTCAACTGTATGAGTTTCAGTAGGGCCAAGTCGGGTCTTGCATTTTGGTCACAATAACCCCAGGCAACTATACAGGCTTAGGGAGGAGTGGCTGGAAATCTGCCTGACAGAAAGGGAGCTTGGTGTACTGATGGACATTTGGCTAAATATGATCCAGCAGTGTGTCCAAGAAGGCCAATGGCATCCTGGCTTGTATCAGGAATAGTGTGGTGAGCAGGACTAGGGAAGTAACCCTGCCCCCCTATTCCACACAGGTACTCAAGGCCTCACCTTGAATACTGTGTTCAGTTTTAGGCACCTCAACACAGAAAGGACATGGAGGTGCTGGAGCAGATCCAAAGAAGGGCTACAAGACTTGCAAAGAGCTTGAAGAATATACCCTATGAGGAGAGATTAAAGGAACTTGGGCTGTTCTGTCTGGGGAAAAGGAGGCTGAAGGGAGACCTTATTGCTCTCTTCCAGTATCTGAAAGGTGCTTACAGTGAGAGCGGGGTTGGTCTCTTCTCACTGGTGACAGGACAAGGGGAAATGGCCTTATGTTCCACCAGGGTAAGTTTAGGTTGGATATCAGGAAACACTTCTTTACAGAAAGTGTTGTTAAGCCCTGGAATAGGCTCCCCAGCGAGGTAGTTGAGTCACCATCCTTGGATCCATTTCAAAACCAATTGGATGTCGTGCTCAGAGATATGGTTTAGCAGAGGGTTGTTAGAGTTAAGATAGTATGGTTAGGTCATGGTTGGACTCTATCTTTAAGGTCTTTTTCAACCTGAGTGATTCTATGTTTCTATGAAGCACTAAAGGATTAAACTGTGTTTTCAGCTGTGCTTCTTTTTGAAGGCATTGTCTTCAACCACTACAGTCCGGATCCTTTTTTCACTGTTGTTGTTATTTTTAATACTCATCCTTTAAAAGTTTTACTAAAATTGTAAATGCCTTTCATTATAAAGTGTAACATACAAAGAAAAAGGAAAAAAATAATGCTGCAATTTTGGTATCCTGCTTTCTTACAAAAGCCTAATATTAGCACATCTGTTTAGAAAGTAGAGTAAAATGCTAAAACTGAACTTTGTATATTAAGTTTGTTCAAAGGTCAAATTGTACAGATTAGTTCAAGTACATTAAGAAATATCCAGTCTGTAGCTCCTACCTAGGCCTAAGCTAGTTATGAAATCCCAGTTGGTAAATGCCAGTGTGGAGGCACATGCAGAAAGACAGCGCTACAATGCTGAAGGAAGGTTATGCAAATAAGTCACTCTATGAACAGTGGAAATAAGAAAATATATTTTATAGGGAGTTTTCCATTCCACAATGCATCTAATTTTTTTGCAGGCATATTCCATCTCTCTTCAAAAAATAAGAGAAATTGACATATTTTACATATGCGGTAAAACTATTTCTTAAAATTGTTTTATAAATCTCTATCTTTGATGTTATTTTTTCCACACAGTATTTCTCTGAAAGAATAATCGTCTATGGTCAAAATTATGCACTGAACCAAATGAAATAACTGAGATACCTTTTTTTATATTATACTCCATTGTATTACATAATGCAGTTACTTTAACTGGATTCAAATCACCCACCAATAAATATGAGGCCAGAAAAGTTCAAAAGTCACTTTGTTCCTTGTCAAAAAAAGAACTTTTTTTTTTTTATTTTTTTTTTTTATTTAAAAGAAAACTTATGAGATTTTAGGTACTGTTGTCTTCTTCTGAGTGAATGCATGTTAAATATTTTTATAGGTAGATTGTAAAGTCAAGCTAATTAGAAACCATGACTTCAACTAAATTAGCAATTCAAAAGTTTCGTAACTCTAAAACATTTTCAAAGTGTTAGACACCATGTTTTAAAATTAGTAGTTTCACCAGTCTGTGAGTTGGCGGTTAAGACACTCTTCAAAGGTGTTGGCTTATTGCAAATTAAAATGGGAGAGAAAAAGTTAAGGAACATGAGTAAGGACTAGGGGATTACTATGGCATTTTTGTTGTTGTTCTTGTTTGGGGTTTTTTGTTTTAAAGTTTCTGAAAGTTAATTTCAGAATGTAATCTTGAAGTGGTAAAAACTCAGAATTAAGATTACTCAATAACGTGAGATATTAAAAAAAAATAGCATCCTTCAAATACGTCTGCAAAAAAGAAAAATGGGTCGTACATCCTTTTAAGGAATGAAGCAACAGTTTTAATTATGACCAGATATCTTAATAGAAACGAATTTTTATTTCACTCATTTGCCTACGGCAAGCTGAGCTAAGTCTCTAATGTCTCATGTAGTAAGATCTTAGAGCCACACTATGCAATTTTTGAAGATATTGAATAAAATCAGTACAAAAATCAAAATGTTTGTTTTTGGTCTGTAGCCAAGTGTAAGAGGTTAGAAATATTAAAAACTTACTCTTTTACTTAAAATGAAACAAAACAAAACATTTAAACAAAGAAGCCCAAAACCATCCTCTTTGTCCCTGCTCACTGAATGAGATTTCAACAAAGGACTTAAATTTGATTGAGAATATAAAACTTAAGGTTCATACAATTATGCAATAAAAGTCTTAAGTTTTATGTATCGGATAAGCTGACCTTTTTCAAAGGTAGACTTCATACATGGAGTATACATACACATATGAAATGGGAAATTTATATTAATAAATTAATGCATTATTATATTGATATTGGAATGACTACAGGGATGGCTGCGTTAACAGTCATGTGTATTGAGTACCAGTCTGTGTAAATGCTTTGTCAGAACCAATATTCTTATGGTTGTATATTGTGTTGCCATGTTTTGCTTTGATGAATCCAAAATGGCATGGAAATGGCATGGAAATGGCACTTTACTAGCAATTATGTCCTTTTATGTTTTACTGAGAGGTTTAAATAAACAGCACAATACTGTTCTGCACTCTGTTTTAGATATAGATTTTTCAAAGGTTGGCAACTCCATATTCTTATGTTTTTTCAACATGTTTGTAAAACAAAATCAGAGGAAAAATGTAAAATAATAAGAGTAGACTCTTAATCTAGAAAAATTATTAATCTAGAATAATAAAAAGGCCATCAAGAATCTGTCCTAATTCTAGATCATGTATCCTAAGTGATAAAATAAACTTTTCCCCCATGAATTGTGGGAATCTATACAGTTTTATAAATCTGAAACACAGACATGGGAATCTTAGTTATTGCTTTTATAATAGTAAAGAAAAAATAATAAAATATGCTGTTCACTTATTTTTCTGTATTATTTTGTGTATGCTTTAGTCCTTATTATCATGTAAGTATTACCTGAATATGTACTGCAAAACAGAATACGTGATTTTATATTTTCTATTCAGTTACAAATATGGATTTCCTTAAAACCCTGCCCGATAATTTAAGAAGGTAAAGAGATCAGTGAAACTGGCTTTTGCAAAATAACCAAAATGCAAGACTGTACTTTGTAATTGTAGTTGTAATTGTAATAATTCCACATAAAGCTGTAGATATATACAGGCATACAGAAAGAAGCATCATTTCTTCACCAGGAAGTTTAGTTCTAGGAGCATCTTTCTAAAATCTATGTTCCCTGTGATATATAGATAGTACTGTCTCTAAAATCACTATGTATTCAATAGCTAGAGTATAACAGAAGAAGCACCAATAATGAGTTCTACAATTCTGTTCGTACCGTAAGATTAAGAATAAAGTCAAAGCATGACTGAAACAAAAGGAAGGATTTCACATTTCACAGTTCAGGCAGTTAATGTAGACTACTTTCATCCTCTGTACAACTTAACTTGAAGAAATCTGAGACTTCCCTTTACTGCAGACAATCCCACAAATATTTTTGCCCATAATTTTCCCTAGCCTTCGAACAGTAGACTTTCTAACCATTTCCTTCAGCTGAACCCTTTCTGTTTCTGAATGTGCTCTCCTTGAAAGTTTGACATAGTATCTTTTCCCTTCTTCTCAAATCTAATTTATAAACTACTCTCCAATTTCTTCTATTGGATTTTCTGTTGGGGTTTTCCATGGTTCAGATGCATTCCAGAAGATATAGCCTTTTCCCTCACCATAAAAGGAAGTATTGCAGTTGAGAACTAGATGATTGACTACAACATCACCCAGAAACATAAAATGTCTGTGCCACCTCTTGGCCAAGATAGCAATCCTGCTACAAAAGGGGTAAACCACAGGAGACAAAGCTTGAAGCTACAAGGTAGCAAATGCTGGTTAGATCTTGATTTTCAGAAATCTAGCTGTCAGCGGTCAGTTGAGTTAGAGAGCTCTCACAGTTTCTTGTAGCATCAGAATAGTTCTATTTTATTGTGTTCAACATACATCTTACATACCATTCACAAGCAAGAAATTCTGTCCCTCTAATGAGTTAATTGGGCCTACCCTCTCCCAAACAACAGTGATAAAGGATGAAAGGTTTCTTAAGTGTGATAGGATTAACAATGCATACAAACAGAACCTCCTGTCTACCCTTAGATGCAAACAGATACCGTTTGCTCTCTGTCTTACGCTCCAGACTCCCAAGGTGTCACAGTGATAAGGTCTATCAAGGAGTTAGATAAGCTCTTTGGTGACTTGCTCACAGTTACATCTTCCCTCAAATCTAGCCATTTAAAACCCTTTTCTTTTGAAATGTTTTGTATTTAGTCATAAAATTCTCCTCCTGTTGCTAGATCTGCTTATCTGTATAATACTGGAGAACATCATGTACACTGGAGGAAGAATAATTAGAGTAAGCCACCATAGAAGTTACAGGAATATGTACTTGTTCTTGTCACTTCTTCCCACTCATGCACCCTGCAATCTTTCCTCTATACATGAGGTAATACTGGCTATCTTTCACCAACATTGTGGTCATCTTACCTGAAGTAGACAAGAGCTCTCTATTAAACCACTTCAACTAAAAACAAAACCATGTGTAACAATTAAATTGTGCAATTGCATTTTGTTTATTTGAAAAGAGAGGAAAGAAATGACTTGTTAAAGCAAAGTCAAGTTTAGCTGAATTTCCCCCCCCCCCCTCTATCTAGCTTCCTGTCACTAGGATGCAATATAGTGGAGACTCCAATAACTAAACTGCTACTGCTGCCCTTGATAGTGTCATTCAAACTCTTTTTGAGGTTCTCAAAAAAAAAGAGACACTCAGCTGTTTGACAATTAGATTTAAAAGGCACAGCAGAAATAGCAGTCCATAAAAGTGAATGACACCCTCAATAAGACTACTAGCTTTTTTTCCCTGAATGGAGACACAAAAGGATGACTGCAGAGAGGAGGGTATAGTTGTAATTATCTTGTCATTTGTATTAATTACACAGTTTCAGGCCTGCATACAGTTAAGGTCATAGACTAAAATTCAGGTTCAATTCTTGTTTCTCTTAGACTTCTCATGGGATGTTGCTCAATCAATTTATGTTCAAGTGAATGTATTCCTTTTAATGTTACTGGGAATAATAGCATATTTTCCTATTGATTTGGATTTTCAACTTAGCTTTAGTCTTTTTTTGATTAAAAAAATCAGATCTAGTAAGGGAATTTAAAACAAACAAAAAGCCTCCACATTTAATGGACTGAATTTGGAGTAAGAAACATTTTATTAAAAGGAGTTTCCCAATTTTACTAGAAAATATTTTTCACAATTAAAAGTGTTTAAGGTTTCTCAATTTAAAATGATATAAAATAGAAATTTTTTTATTATTATTATTTTTTTTAATGGACAGACAATTTTCTTCGTAATTCTTCATTTCAGAAGCTCTCTTGGAAAAGCAGTATATACAAAGCACTCAGATTGTTGAAAAGAAAAAAAAAAATCTTTCACTTTTGAATTTGTTGCAGATTTAGTAATTCACCTGTGATCTTGCATTACACTACAAATAAATGGGTAATGAACAACCACCTGAAATAGTATGTAATTACCATTGCATTTATGTAATTAGTTAATAAAGTGGTAAGTGTCCTAAATTTTACAAAAATATTTTTTCTCCCACATTGAATGTTCATAGAAAACCGTTCAAATTGCAACTAATTTCAATAGTGGCAGTGTAAGCAAAATTTTTCAGTTTCAAGATAGCTTGGAGAGTTTTGCTAGGAATCACACATACTGGATGAAGAAGTAAAGAAAACGGGCATCAGAATCTCTACTTGATATTAAGATCAAAGCTGAAAAATGTAAGACATCGCCATAATACGAAAAAGGCTACATGTTAAGAGAGAAAAAATAATAGAAATAAAAAATGCATATGATTTATTCATTTATATGACTGCATTTGATAGAATTCTGTCTTCTGTTAACCATTATATAGTTATCTAGTCTCTGACATACCATTTCTTTCAGGTATATTATATATATATATATATATATATATATATATATATAAATATATATACATATATATTTATGTATACAGTGAGACAACATCTTTCTTCCTTGTTTTTCCTCTAAGTTTCAGAGGAAAGATCAAATGGAGTTAGTGAATATGATTTTGGTGCTATTCTACTTAGTTATTTCAAAGAAAACAAAAGTTAACAAAATCTACACTACACTTTCTTTTAACATGGTCAGTCTAGAAGAAACGTTTGCCATACATTTGCCACTAACAATCTCACTTCCAGAGTTTCCAGTTGTGTACAAATGAAGAGAAATTTAATTAAATATATTACACTGTAATGTATTACATCATCCTCTTGTGATTTCTTAACCTTAGAAGTTATGAGTAGAGCTTTGTATACATTCTGACAAGTTATTTTACATGAAAAATCTGATTCAGGTGAGAAGGGTAATTTCAGATTCAATTAAAAAAAAAAAAAGATTAAGTTCACTCATTAGGGGAAAAAAAAACAACAGAAGACTTTACTTTTTATTTTATATATATTATACATAATATATTTTTTAATTGTATAATCAATGAATATACAGATGTTATAATTAAGAAATACACAGGAAAGTTAGGCTAAATAAGATTATAGCAATAAGAAGAAAATAAATAGAAAATGCTTACCAATATTGTAGGCTCACAATATTCTCCACGAGGAGTGACCTCCACAAAGAGATCCTTCCCCAGTGGCGGTCAGCACTTAAATGGGGTCTAGGAGAGGTGCAGCCAGGCTCCACTCCTTCCGGCAGCACAGGTGAATTATCTTCCTGTGCTCCCATGGCTCACTGCTTGCCTCAGATGGTCAATCAGAGGTTCAGGCCGTGATTCGGCAGTTCCCATACAATAATATAAGTGCACAGTAATTTAATAATTTATATTATAAATGTTTCAATTACGAACGTACTCCAATTGTATTAAACAATAAATTGACTGAAGAAGTTTGACCGAATTAACCTTTTAATCTTTTTCACTCAGAACTCTAGGCTGACCCAAGGATGTATTTTCATATGTTTGGTTTACTGAAACATTTTGTGTATATATGTATACATGCATATGTACAAACCTACATATGTTTATATGCCTGCCGTGTGTCTATCTGCTATAATGAAATCAGACCTCGATTTTCAAGTAAGGGAACAGAAGTCATTGGTCTTATTGTTGAAGATTTTCTAGTTTTCAATATTTTAATTACTCTAACATGCAACCTTGCAAACCTCACTTTTGATCCTTCTCCTTGTAACTAACTATTGACTTTGAAGGTAGCTCTGAAAGCAATAAAGGAATGGTTTAGATTTATCATCAGCTCTACTGTCTAACAGAATTTGACAGCATGAAACTATGAAATGGATAGAATGATTAAAATTTAAATCCAGCCACACTTACAAAGTATTAAAGTCAATGTACTTTCTAAGCCAAAAGTCACTGGCAAGAGTTAAGACAGAAGTACTGAACCTTTTGGGGTCCATCAATTTCAATTCATTTCCTCTGATTTAATGGATCAGTACTTGGTCTCTTCAATCTACTGCCTATGAAATGTCAGTCTTTTCAGTGACACCTGCTGAATCTATAATAACCTGAATATGTAACAATAATTTCAACACTTTGCCAGCATTGGAATATTTAACCACGTGTGCCTATGAGATCTAGGTTGATGCAGCAGTACTGAGTACAGCTTACTTCATTTTACTTTAGCACTGCAAATAGCAGAATTTGAGCTGCTAATGTGGTGCATTTCTATATGTCCTGAGGAGTTCTGATTCTATAGAAGAGCAGTGGCTTTTTTCTTGCCATATATGGTTTTAGTAAGTATATATTTATATTCATAACACTAAATTATTCAAAATACATCATAGTCATATCTTGAAGCAGCTGAAATTACTAACAGTACACCCAAGAGAAACAAGGAAAACACTGACGTGAAAAGCTAATGATCAAATGATACATTGTATGTGTTTAGTACAACTAGAATGCAAATGTCACATTATCCACAAAAACTCTAAATATGACATTACACTGGGAAGAGCACCTAATTTTCTGTGCAGAGCATATTTTCAGAAATGACTAAATGCGACATGACATTTCCTACAGACTGAAACAGTCTAGAGCTGTTCTACTACATCTAGTAAGAATGTTTAAAATGAAAAATCAGTATAGACAATGAAATATAACTTTATTTGTCATGTTTTCAATCATGTCTATAAATATGAAGTCTGATCTGAAAGTAATCCCTCCTATCTTATTATGTTGGCCCACAACATCAGAGGCAGAAGTTGGTGAGGAGGCTTTACAGATTGAACCTTCCCAACGATAACCCCTTACATTTTGCTGCTGTGCAATAGATGGCAGCAGAGGGGCAGCCTGACAAACTGGTGTCTCACATGGAAGCGTGTATGGAGCAAAGGTGTTTAAATGAATTCCTCCGTGCAGAAAAAAGTGGCAGCCACTAACATTAACTGACGCCTGCTAAGTGTTTATGGAGACAAAACAGTGGATGTGAGCACAGAGATGACGAGCCATGTTCTGGATGGCCATGCGGGTATTTACTCTAAGAGGCACCCTTTGCTGCCGGAGTTGAGCGGTGAGCGACGCCGGGTCTGGGAGAGCGGACTTAAGGGAAGGGGAGCTGCCACGTAACCGCATCTGGGAGAGGGGTGCGAGACGTGGGAGGAACGGCGCTGCAGGCACCGCGGTGAGCGCAGCAGGAGGCGCAGAGGGCGCACAGCAGCAGCTCCGTACAGCCCAGGACCCTGCAGTCCGCGGGCATCCGGGCGGAGCTGAGCTCCCCGTGCGGTCACGGAGGAGCCCGCGCTACGGCAGTGGATGAGACCCGGAGGAGGCTTGGACCGTGCATGCTCCCAAGGGAGCTGCCCGGCCGGATCTACAGACCGTGGGGAGGGGTTGCGGTGGGGCGGGAGGGCTGCGGGAGTTGCCGCTTAGGAGGATCCACGATACAGAGCCGTGTTGGGGTGGTGCTAAGAGAGCTGCAGCTTGTGGGAAGCCCGAGTGGGACTGGTTTCACTTTTTCATAGAATTTACTCCTCCTGTTCCATTGAGGAATGGAGTAATGTGGTAGAGTTGAGCTGGTCAAAGATGTGAAACCACCACGTTAATTGAAGAGATTTACAGGGAGCTTCCTTAGATGGTGTTTTGTTCCTTCTTTTAGTTCTAAAATTAGTTGTCTGTTCCACAGTGCTAAAGCCATAATGTAACTAACACATGAAGAAAAGTTACATCTTACATCCCATTTGACATGCGGAAGTACATGTGGAATACATTAAAATAATATCTCAGTATAGAAAAAAAAGCTTATGTTAGCAAAGCAAGGTCATTTAAAAAAAAAAAAAAAAGAGTTTTATACTGTAAGCAACTTCTTGTTATTCATGAGAAAAAATCCATTAATAATTTGCAAAAATGAAAAGTGATTCATCCTTGTTTTAAAGGTTAAGCCATCCAATCAAGAAAGAAATAAAACTGACTTCAGTGGCCCATCACATTTTACAGATAAAAAGGATGAAATGCTGTGTGAGTGTACAGGAGAAAAAAATGTTGGGTGAATTGTCAACAAATTATATCCAAGTCCAGTGAATGCAAACACAGAAGTCTCCAGCAACTGCTGTTTTGATAGCTAAAAGAAAAAAAAAAAAAAGTTAAATTACTCACTGAATATAATTGCTTCTTTAATATAATCCAGAGTTATAATTCCTTTAGAAATCCAGACAGTTTTAGGTTAGATTTTTCTGGTGTGAGGTACTTTTGCAGTCACCAAAAGAAACCATTTCCATTTATCTTAAAAATAACGAACTATGGGATATCTAAATGGGCAGTATGTATAATGTAAGCTACTAAATTCCATGCAAACATAATAAAAACTTCCAACACTATTTTTGAAAGAAGGTAAAAGTTCTAACAGAAGGAGGCTTTAGGCTTGTAGAATTATTATGCCCCTGCCAAGTTAAATGAAGATGAAATTATCTTCTCCTCAGTAGAAGCACAAGTAGGTATAATAATCATATGAAGATTTAGTGTAATGAGTCTTTATCCTATTGGTATCACTTACCTCTTTTATCTCTATTCTACTTCTCCCCTGCATTTATTTTAAAATACTAACAAGTAATTCAGCCCTTGTGTTCTCTGTTTTCATTGGATTACAAAAGAAATCAATGGAAACTCCTGGAATATGTTTCCAGTGGGATGCACAAATTTGCATTAAAAAAAAAAAAAAAAAAAAAAAAAAAAAAGCCCTGTAAAACTGTAGTCCAAGAAAATAAGATAATAAAAAATATTCCTAAAAGTTAGGAAGGGATGAAAAGTCATCTTTAATTTTCAAGTAAAAGAGTCTCAGATCTGGCACATTATCCTTTGTTGCCCATGCCGATGAACAGATATTAGATCAGAATTGATTCAGCAGTGTTACACAGATGCGTAGAGTTACCATATCAATGACTGATGCCAGAAGGCAAAGTCTTGTCTGCTTTTAAGGCTTGAAGTGTCTTGCCATGGCTTTTCTGGTGGTGAAGGTTTTGCACATTGTCTCATGGAATCTGGAGAATTAACATGACACTTAAAGTATAATTTCCCATTGTCTATAAACATCCCACCAGCCCATAAGCAAAAGGAACTAGGGAGTAAAGACTCCTGTATTTTTAATTCTTGCTTGTCTTCATGGAATTCAATGTTTCTGTCTCAGTGTGGGATATTTTTTTCAGTATGAGAATAAATAAATTTGGCTGTAATGGTGATTGTGGTATACTTTTAGCAATTTTGAATTAAATTTGATATCTGAATGAAATGGAAAAAAAAAAGCCCTCAGTTTAAAGATTTTGAAGAATATTACTATTTCAGACAGTGATAAATCAAACTATATATTGTACACTGAACTGAGGCAATTGAGTCGAAAAGAAAATCAAGAGCGCTGCAGGAAGACTAAAATCCTGCAGTTTTCTTTCTTTCTTTCTTTTTTAATGACCATTTCTACAATCCTTTTTTAAGGCCTTCTAATTAAAACTTTCCTTAATAATTTATCAAACATTTGTCATTGTGTGTTGTTTTGGTCCAGAATTTTAGAGGATATTCTCTGTAAAGTGAACATTTAAAGTTTTGCCATATTTTCCAATCATCACGCGCATAGTGAGAAGCTAAGAATATACAGACAGTGCAGTACAGAAGCTCATTTATCCATTATGTTCGTTCTGCCATTTTAAAGGATCCCTGACTAATGGATTTCTGATGCAGATGGAAGTTTTTGCACCACTGAGATATTGCTTTGACAGATGAGAGCACAATAGCTGTAACTGCTAGTCTTTCAAGCCTAAAGAGTTTGCTTTCTTGACTTCTGCCAAAGCCTTTCCAAAGCAATGCAATGTTCACAGCAACTAACTTTTTAAAAAAGAAAAAAAAAATGCCTTCTATTTTTCATTTATGAATGACCTAAGCTTACTGCAGTGCTGAAGGAATAAGTCATCTTAGTTAGACAAGAGTAATCTTTAAAAGGCAACTAAAAATCCACAAGGTCCAGATAGCAAAAAGTCAGCTTTAAAGTAAAATGTTCCAATAGCTTACAGTTTGAAAAATCCTAATACCTCGCTTTTTGAAGCCCTACATTTTTTGTCTGCTTTAGCATAGTTAATGTTGCTCTTACCGAATTATCATTGGAAGCATCTTAGTGTTTCATCTAAACTTCTTTGTTATTGTTTCTTATCATGAATTTAGGGTTTTTTTTAGGCTAGTTTAATTGTGTTCACATTAAAGGACTGAGGTTTTTAAGCCAGTAGTGAAGAGGAGCAGAACATTGACTAAAACCTAAAGTTATTTGATATTGGGTTTTTTTGTTTGTTTGTTTGTTTTTTGTTCATAAGAATATTTGTATTGTTTGCTCTTTCAGCCCTGTTTTGAAGCATTTTGAAGTTTTTTCAGAATTCAGGTATTCCCTCTCCCTCACCTCAAAGTTGCCAAAATGAATGCTAAAAGATTGCTTCATGAGTAATTAACGGAAAAAAAAATGAAGAATTCGGGATTTTATTTGAACAACTACATTTTAAGCTCTTATTTTAGATTTGTCTTGTAATTTTGTTTTGTTTTAGAATCAGTCCTGTTTTCCATGGAGAACTGTTCCTTAACTTGTAATTTTGCATTTGGCCTTTTATAATCCTATTTCCAAATTCAGGGTTTTCAAGTCACTCTGAAAATCACTCTGCTTGCTTTGGTAAACTCAAACAAAGCTCTGTTGCATGTTAACAGACAGAAATGTAGTCACAAAAGCAATCTCATTCAGTTTCAATAAATAGTGCTACTAATGATAGCCTTTGAATTAGCTGTGCTCCTAGCTTTAAAGTCAGTCTTTAAGAAAGATTTATCCATACAAGAGTATTACAGAGGTGAACAGGCCCAGGAAAGTCCTCTCAGGCCTACGTGATTTTGCTTGTTACTACTTTCTTCACAAAGTGCTACTCCTTGTCCTTTTACTGTCAGAAGTGCCAAGGACAGCAGCAGTGAGACAATTTCTGTGTCGCTGTGTCTGCAGTCCGTGCTATGTCAAAAGAGAAGAAATTGGATCCTTCCTCCTGTGAAAGTCTCACAGGGAGAGTGCTAAAAACTCAGGGCTTGTAACTTCCCATCCTCAATTTCAGGGCCAGGCTGGATGGGGCTTTGAACAACCTGGTCAGCAGGGAGTTGTCCCTGGGACAACTGCAGGGGAGTTGAAACTAGATGATCTTAAAAGTCTCTTCCAACTCAAACCAATTTATGATTATATGATTTAACTCAAAGTTGGCCAGTTTCTACTGTCTTAGTTCAGAGCTGGATGCTTGGCTCAACAGCTTGTGCAAACTTCAGTAAGGCTGCCATTTTGGTTGCAGGAATCTATCAGCTGTCTCATCTGGGGAATGATGTCCTAAATCATGTGGGTTTAATCCTAACAATAATATGAATGGCATTAATGTTTCAGTCCCACACTAACCCACACCAACCACCTGTATTTCCACAGCAAACTGTGGTTTTAATACATTTAATTACCTTCATGACATTGACATGGAACCTAAGTGCTGTCATCAACTCCATCTGATCAATGGTCTTTGATCTGAGAGATTTATGTGGATACTCTAATGAAGTAGTAGAAGCTGTAAGTGTGTGGGGGTGGGAGTGTGTGAGGCGGATGTCACTTGGAGTACTTGTTTAATCTCCTTTTTGTAAGCAATAAAAAATTAAAACCTTGTATTGAGTTGAACATAGTCACTAATAAAACATTATGCGTCCAAGGGACTCATCAGTACATAGGGTGTAAATAATATGTTGATGTTTGCCAAATATGTGTGGATGTAGAACAACGACTTCAGTGAAAACTTTTTCAAGAGCCACAGGTATTTCAAGAATGTGCTTTGTTCAGACTTTTGGAATATATTACTTTATGTAGTTACATTTTTACTGAAAGATCTAACCACATCAGAATGGTGGCTGCTTTCACAGGCTTGCTAAATTTTAAAGCTCATTACCAAAGGCTGAAAACTACACTGAAAAGTCTCTGATTCAAAACCAATGAAAGAGGGATATGAAAAAAAAGGAACTGCACATTCCTTAGTATTCAAGCAGATCTGCAATAGAAAGCTAAAAGATGTAAAATTAGGACGGGCATATAAAGTCCACAGTTGACCTTGTAACATATTTTTAGAAGTATGTAATTTGCCACAACATTAAAAGAATGCAGAGGTCAGATTATCAAATCAATCTTTACTTTTATTTGTGTAACAATATTTTCATTAAATAAGGCAACTAAAATAGAGACTTCGACTAGTCTGCACTTAAAATAAAGACTTTGTGCCCTGTTTCCACAACTTTGTGACGGATTGTCTGCCCTGTTTTACTGAAAAACAACCAGCATTTATCAATTTCCTTTAATAACTCAGAAGACTTGAATCAAATCTACATTTTTTCATTCATTTGCCTCCAAAGTGCTGGGTTTTTTTTGCACCGACAATGTACATTTGTCTATCTGCACTGCTTGATGACTGCAGCAAGCTACAGAAATCACCACCTGTGATGTAGTACCAACTTTAACATAAATTAACATGTATTTTTTTACTTTCTGATTACAGTTTCAGTCCCAGGGCTCTTCTTGAAAATTAAATATTTCCTGTGCTGCATACCAGTAACAAAATGCCAAATTTAAGTCTGATTATATATGTATATAAACTAAAGAGAAA
The DNA here is from genome assembly GCF_951394365.1 of Tetrao urogallus. Lineage (NCBI taxonomy): Eukaryota > Metazoa > Chordata > Aves > Galliformes > Phasianidae > Tetrao > Tetrao urogallus. Next base: position 93,781,255 of record NC_136813.1, on the reverse strand, counting down.
TCGTTTGTCCTTGAGATTTTCCTGGTTTTTTTTTTTTTTTTTTTTTTTTTTTTTTTTTTGTATCTTTACAGGTATTTTGATATAGGTTTTATGTTTTCTTGTTTTTCTTCATCTGAATGAAGGCAGGAAAATAGACATTCTGTAATACCTCCCAGTCTTTGGGAATGTTCAAAACGTTATTGAATACGCAGTAAAACTGCAAGATTTAGAAACCCTCATGTAATAGTTCCTCCTGCAACACATCAGGTACAGTCACCAAAAAGGAACTTGCCTTCTTGACACCTTTGTAGTCTTCTCTTTAATGGAGTTCTATTTATTTACACTGATTCTCAGCCTATTTAACTTTTATCTAAACCAACACCTCAACCTGATGATTCTTTAGGTTATTCAATTTCCTGGCTAATATAGATGTGTTTCTGAGTAGTTTTTATTCCCTGAAATAAGATGGCACAAATGGAAAACTTGTAAATATAAGCCATCTTTACAGGGGTGACAAGCTTTGTTTTCTCTCTAGCAGGACATTAAAATTGTACTGCTTGGTTGCAGATTCTCACGCTGTGCTGTCATCTTCAGAAGCCATTATCTCTGTTGGAACTAATAGCAAGTGGATACATTAGTTAGGATTTTTGCACAATAATGATGAAGATGAGATGTATCTACATCTCTGTGTTTTGCAGCTGTGTCAATCTGAATAAGTAAAGAATGACATAGCAATTCAAACCATTTCATTTTACTGTAAATAAATTAAGAATGTGGCTAACAAGAGATACCTTGAAAAACATCTGTAAGAGAGGTTATTTGACACTGAATTTTGTATGAGAGGCTTTCTTCTCACCAACCTTGAACAAGTCCCTAGACTGTTGAAACTCCAAAGCAATACTGGGGAGAATGTTGATTAATGAAGACAAAGCTGCAAGGGTGCCTATCCACTTAACCTTATTATCATTAAAATTTGTAGACTGAATTAGAAAAGATAAATGATGTCACTTAAAAGCAAATCTAATGGCCTAAGACTATTTAAAATTAACAATTGACCTAAGTTGTTTAAATCATTTTTAACAAGCTGTTACTAAAGAAAAAGGGTGTTTTTGAGGGAGTGAGGGGAGAAATCTGAAGAGCATTACTTGACCAAGCTTCACAGCTTCAGACTTCTTTCCTCAAAGCTGTAACTCTTTGTGTGCAGGATGCTGAAATACTTATCTTACTCTTGGTACCAGACCACTTCTTTTACAATGTGGCCATCAGGTAACATAAATATTACTAAACACTCACTATTTTTGTAATAAATTTGGCTCCAATTGAAATTTAAAATGAAAACCATCCCTCATGTGAAATGTAAATAAAATCAATATGATTCTCTTTAGATTTCATGTGGTTTTGGCTAAAATTTTGTATCAAGTGCAGAAGAGTGAGACTCAGCTCTGTGAGCTAAAACAAGACAGGCATGATCTCCCAAATACAGTGTGGGAGAAATGCCTTTAGAATTTTATAAAATATTTTAAATTATACATTGTAAATAGAAGAAGCCAAGGTCTCTTCAAGAGACTAATTATTGAAACATCAAAGATTATAATATTAGAGAGTTATCTTGAATTGCTGTCAGAGATAAAATCACTGTCTTTGTAGATAAATAAACATACAAATGTGTGTATTTTCTGTTTGTGTAGGAGATTTCTCTATCACAAAATGCAGTCATACTTTTTTTCCCTTCTCCATAGTTGACCATGTCTGTATTGTGTGAAAAAAAAGGGGGCGAGGATTGACTTACATGAGAGATACACAATGGTTGACAATTTACATTTCAACGATTTTTTTTTTTTTACAGTGCGCTTCAGTCCTACAAACTATTATTTATGCATGTGCTCAACTTCATGCACTATGAATCAAATAGTTAACTTCACTTTTCCAGTAGGATTGTATCACTACTTCTTGCAGCCACCAGGCATTAAGCTCAACTTATATAAATAACCATATGTAGAAAGCTGCAGGGTATCTGCAGCACCTCAAATAACACAGGCAATAGAAACAAGTGAAATCATTTATCTAACTTCATTTTTTGCATAAACATTGCAATGTGTAAGTGCTAGCCTGAGAGAATTGAAAAGCATCTAAAAATATTTTGTATCCTTGTGGGAATGCAAAACAAAAGAAGAAAATACAAAGCATCAGTACTAAGTAAGGAATTCTAGAGAAAATATTAAATATAAACTATACTAAATGTACGATATAACATAAATATATTAGACAGAATACATTAGATAGGGAGTTGAGTGACAAAAAGAATGATCCAAGAGACTGTGGATCATTTGCTGGCCTTTACTATGCACCCAGTATTTTTCCATGTTGCCTCCCCAGCACATTTCCCACTAATTCCATAGTGAATTGTAACAGTTCTTCATGAGGAGACTTCCAGTTTCTGTTTGGAGCTTGACTTTATGTAGTTATGACAATTTGAAATGTAACGATGTTCAAGAGAAACAGTTGTGACTGTACTGAAGAAATATTAATTTAAAGGGCTATCATGAAAGACACTGTGTTCTGATTTTTGTCAAGCAGTGAGTGCAGCATGGGCTGAAATGAGGTCTATCCTGTCTTAGAGGAATACCTTAATTATCTGGCTATGTGATTAAAACAACTGTCCCTTGGTATTTTTTCTAGAGTACTCTTCCTGTACTTCCCTTTAGATTCAGGGTTGCATCATGCTCCTATAAAATTTCTACTTTCATTTGGATAAAAGTGAAATTCAAGTGACTTCTAGCCAAGCCTCATCCCTCTTGAGTTCAGATGAAGACTTTAGATGAGGAGACAGAAAATATACACAGACAAGGGTAAAACCAGAACTTTGAGTGCCTGATTCCTTGTCAATAACGTAAGTATACTTAGTCTGTAGGCTAGTAGCTGTCTCGTGTGAATTTAGCTAAAGCAATTTTGAACCAGGTAATATCAGAATATGATGGTAGTGATGCAGTGGTCACTGTTTCTCATATGTGATGTGCTGCCTGTCTTACACAGAGTTAGACTTTGCTTACCCAAAACAGAAGAAAGAAAGTGCATCTATATTCAGATGTTAATGCTGAAGTCCGTATTTTCAACATTAGTCAGGAAACAGCAACTTCAGCTATAGATATAAAATACTGTTTCAAGAGTTGAAACTTACACCTCAGCTCTTGGAGTTACTGGTAAATCTTTTTGCCATAACCTCTCAAATGTATTGTAAGAATAAAAAACATTATTGTTCAAAATGATTATGATTTCCAATTTTTTGCTGTTGTTTTTCTTTAATAATAATCTTTGATTAGCCACTGTCAGGAAAATTAAAATATCAATATTTTGCCATTTGGGAATGGTGCAGGCGTGAACAGAAGCTACTGGACAAATGAAAATCCAACCCTAAGTGTCCACTTGTGGCCCCAAACACAAAATTACCCAAATCTAATTCGTAGTATAATAGTTATTAGTGTGACTTACCAGGAATTATATAGCAATGAGGACAATATTTTACAAAAACAATACGATTTAAAAAATAATTCTTACTGTATTTCATGGGAAACAATAGCGTCTAAACTTGGAAATGTTCAGTGTGTTCAATGTCAAGTTACAAGATGGTTGTTTTCTCAAAGTTTGAAGATAGGATCTCTACAGTTTTTCTGCAAAAGCCTTCACTATAGTTTCATATTTTTGCCTTTATCCAATCAGGGTTCTCTCTGTGCTCAAAGAACTTTACAACTTAGTGATTTAGAACTGAATATAGCCCATTAATAAAAGATAGATAGTTCCTACGGGCTAGTATAGAGAAAACTAAGCTAGTCATAAATTCACAAATGAAGATTGATAAAATGAAAATTGATAAAATGAAATTCAATACTAATTCAGAAATCACAGCAGTATTAATATAATACTATGTTATATAATTTTAAATGCTTCAATTTCTGTGGTCTACAGCTTTTTGTTGTTATTCTCCGCATACATTTGAAAACTCCATTATTCTTTGTGAAAGGAGAGGGAAAAGGTATGAAATTGTTTGTAGGCATAAATTTTATGACCATGCTTGCAAATTACAAATTGTTTGCACAAGGGATTGTCCATAGTGCTACATTTATATTAGCATGATAAGATTTCAGTCTTGACAGCTGCTTTGGCATTGCTGCAGTAAACATGATTTATATTTAACAACAGTATATATAGATACGGATTTTACAACCTCTCTGGACAACCTGTGCCAGAGCTCCATCACATATAAAATAAAAAAGTGTTTCCTGATGTTCACATAAAGAAACCTATTTCAGTGTGTGCCCATTGCCTCTTGTCCTGCCACTGGCACCAGTGAAAAGAGCCTTTCTTCAGGTATTTATAGACCTTGATAAGATACCTCTCCACTGAAACAACACAATTTTCTCATCTCTCTCAGCCTTTCCTCGGAGAAGAGACACTCCAGTCTTAGAGGCTTTTCATTGCATCATAGAGGCTTTTCATTGTAGTTTCTCCATTAGCTCCATGTCTCTCATACTAGGGAGGAGTTAGAACTGCATGCAGTATTCCAGTAGCTTTTCTACTGTTTTGTTGTTGTTATTATCATTTTTTTTTTAATCAGAACAAGTCTTCATGCAAACTTTTTTTCCATCCAGTCATCTCCTTAAATATATCTATGCATAAGTTTGTTTGTCCCTAGTTACAGGAGCTCAGGAGCTTTCTCTTCCCCTTGTTGAACTTCATGAGTTTTGTATCAGTCTATTTCACTAGCCTGTTAAAGTCCTTCTGGATGGCAGCACAACCTGCTAGTATGTCTGCCACAACTCTCAGTTTTGTGTCATCAGCAGCTGAGGATGCAGTCTGTCTTATCATTCAGATCACTGATTAGGTCCAGTATTAGAATTGGACCTAATGTTTATTCCATGAGTATTTACTGTCATCGAAGTAGACTGCACAACTGATCACCACTGTCTGGGCCTGACTGTTCAGAGAGCTTTCACTCCACATCACTTTCTGCTAATCCACTCTGTACTTTACCAACTTCCCAATAAGAACTTTGGCTGAATTTGACTTCCCTTTGCTGACTCAAGAGGATCACCCATACATGCCCTTGGGGTGTCTGGCCTTCTGACTCTTATGATGGGAGGGAGCTAAGAAGCATTTGTTACAACCGTTCAGGTTGACTCCAGTCAGTTGCAATTGCATGAGCATTACCATTTTGGCCCCAGTTATCAAGTCCTTCAGTTTAAAGTCCACCTCACTAGGCTAGCCAGCCTGCTGCAAAAAATTGCTCTGCCTCTTCAAGAAAGAAAGGTGGATCCCATCCCTCCATAGCAGGTCATAATCTTCGTAGAAAGTTTCATTGCAGTCAGTATGCATTATGTCTGCTTCTGGCTGCCTTCTTTCCTCCAACTGGCAAAACTGAGGAAAAGATAACTTGGGCACCAGTGTTTTTCACTTACAATCTCAGAGCTTTGGAGTGTTCTCTGATGATTCCCATGTTCCAAGTTCCAGTGTAATTCATACCCACATGAAAGAGCAACGATGGATAGCAGTCCATGCTCCCGATAAGCACCCTCTTGGCAGCGTCTTGGATATTGGCTATTAGGAAGCAGCAAAAAAAACATGCTTATTATATATTTCCATTTTTTAAAGTTAGTGTGGAAAATACTGTAGAAATGTATCCTAACTCTTTCTGTGCACAAGAGAATCACAAAAATGCTTTCATGCATTGTTCTAAAGTTGAAGGTTATCGTTTTTTATTCAGGAGGTCCTTACTAGTACTACTTGAATACATTGTATTTATAATGCTGTCTATTTTTTGTTGGGTCTCTATTTACTGACTGAATATTAGGTCTGCAAACAGCCACCATCAGACACTTTAATGGGAAAGATAAAAGATTGATTTCATTGACATTTACCTGACACAGATGTCACGTATCCATGTCTGAGAGGCCTAAAGCTGCCATCAAATTGGATTATAAAAAGAAGAGAATGTAATCAGCAAGAAATGGATTCTAAAGGCTTTATTAATGGCTTAGATGGAAATCAAATTTGAGCATTTATACCGTAATTATATTCTGTCTTCACCTTCTAGCTACTGTTAGTTTAAAGCTGACTTTTAAAAAAGTTATATAAAAACTGATTTTTCCACCAGGATCAATTGCTTTTAATCAATCCCAAATCCTTCCTTTTGTGACACTGCTCTCTCTCTAGATGTATGGCAACTGAAAATGCATGTTGTAATTTGCTGTTGCTTTCAAAATTTGGTCATATTACACATTTTAATAGAAATGAAACATTTATGCATATGCATTTGGAGAAGAACCTAAATTGTCAGTAAGAAAGTAAGCAGAAGTGGTCTGAAAAATAAACTCTGTATTGTAAAGTTTTCTGAAAATATAAGAGGTTTTTCTTATTCTTGTTGGCTTCTTTCTTCTTGGAAGATTATCAGTTGGAAATTTACCATAAATCTACTAAAGCATTATTCTACATTTCAAAGACTCAAAACTGACGAGAAAGAGATTGTGAAAAATTATCCAGGGTAGCCAAGGTATACAATATGGTAAAAACTTTAATAATGGTGACTGAAATCTGCTCTAGTTTTGTCTGAGATAGAATTGATGTTGATAACACACCAGTTTTTAGTTGTTAAGGGCTTGTGCTAAATCAGTGACTTTTCTGCATCTCATCCTAACCTGCCAGCGAGGAGGCTGGAAGTACAGAGGAAGCTGGGAAGAGAAACAACCAGCACAGCTGACCCCAACTGGCCAAGGAATATTCCATACCAAACGGAATGCTGAACATATGCTAAACAATAAAACTGAGGGAAGTTGGCTGAGGGGGGCTGCTGCTACTTGAAATCAAGCTGAGTCAGCTGGAAGTGAGCAATTACACTGTATATCATTTATGTTGTGTATTGTAGTATTATCATTACTATTACTATAATTGTTATTGTTTAAACTTCAGTTTTTGTCCTATTAAATAGTCTTTATCTCAGTGCACAAGTTCTACATTTTTCCTATTCTCTCTCCTATCCCACTATGGGAGAGTCAATGAACAACTGCGTGATGCTGAGCTGTCTACTGGGTTAAACCACAACAACCTTGATGTCACATTGGGGCTGTCGTTTTGGTTATTGTAATAGTCTGAAAGGTACTTTTTAAAACATGCATTAAAATGTATCTTTCTAGTGTTTTGTAAATCTGTTTGGTCATACCTGAAGAACCCACTTTCTCAAAACACAGCAAGTAAAACTGAAAACAAGCAATCAAAAAAAATGTCCTCCCAACCCTCACCCCCCCTCCCAATTTTTTTTTTTTTAAGTTAAAGAATATGAATTGGCTGAGTGGAACAAGTAATGCTCCAACCTTACCTACAATTAATCTTTTAACTACAGTATAGATATCAGGCACTGTAAGAGCACCAATCCAACTTGCTAATGAAGAAAGCTGCAATCTGTAAAAATATGCATTTCAGCCCAATATTTTAAATTTGTAGCTCTATTAGAGGCTAGAAATTCTGCAGTAGAGTTTTTCTGCAAGCAGTGTTTAGAATGAGAGAAGATAAATCTGTAAATCCATCTAATACACTTCTAATAAATGAGATTACTGAACGCTAATAAATGTAGTAAGAAAATAGTTATGAGACTGATTAATGAAATTATATGCTGTTCACGTAAGCGTGAGAAATTAAAGGAAACAAAAACTAAGGCTGATCATCTGCTTTTTGTGAGCAGATTTGAAAGGTACTTTATAACAAGAATCATGCTTAGTGATAGATGCTAATTAAAGAGAATTAAAATTGCATTTGAGCTATGTATTATTGACAGTTAAAGCAAGGGAAGTAGCACTTAATAATTCCCCTGTATTTATACTCTTCCCTAAGCATCTGTTTTTGACCATTATCAGTATGAAGACACAGTAGTATATGGATTTTTGAACTTTTTTTTCATTCCCTTCTTATGTTTGAAGGCAGCATGAAGAAAGCCACACAAAACAATTAAGTCATGTGCCAAATATTAGACACCTAATAGGTACAATAAGATTGCATTTGAGTTTTTCTGACTACCTCTTGATCAACTTGTTCACTTTCAAACCTGCCTCCATTATCTATACTTACGCACAAATTACCAAGCCATTTGTTTAAGGTTTAATTTTCTCATATTCCTGTAAGACACTGCTGATTTTTTTTTTAGGAAATCTTTATTTAATAGCACAATCAATGAAGGATAAGAGAACAGCTCTCTTAGCACTGAATTATTATTTTTTTCAGTATGTTCTTGATTTTCTTCTATATTTGAATGACTTGTTGCAAACTACAAATATAATTAATGTCAGATGCCTTCTTCTCAATGATATTTTTTCCTCTACTTAATTGAATATTATGGATTTATTTTTCCCATCATACATCGAGTTTACCCAGTGTGTGCATGTGGTTACAGTGATCCTCCATAAGTAAATGGCTATAATAACATTCAATGACAAAGGACAAAATAGTTTTTGATTTAATTGATAAATAAATAATGCTATCAATGAAGAGGTCAGCTTTTTCAATAGCATTTTCAAAGCAACATCTTAAGAGTAGATAGTCATTGATTACTGCATTAGAATGGTAGATCACTTAGAACTTGTTTTTGTAGTTTAATTTCTGTTTTCAATAATTGTTTTAATAATTATTTTCAATCTTGGAAATTAAGGGGAATTGATAATAAGTCCTGCAAAAAAAGTTTGTCTTCCTGATTCAGGAAAACCAATATTCTTATTCATAATATTTGTGTCAGAATATACCATTCACATATCGAACAGCTTGTTTTTAGAGATGCTGATAGATGTTAAGTGTCAGATAGTAAAAAGAGAAAAAATAATAATAATCTAAATACGGTAGTGTTACATTACAGAAAGTAGTAGTCAAATAAAAAATTAACAGAAATATGCTGGAATTTTACATTCATATTCTTTTTCTACCTGTTAAAAAGCCTAGAAAAAATCTCATTTTACTTATAAAAATAAGCTTTCTAGACTTTTTCTGTCCCCAGATCTCTGCAATAATTAGAAAACAACTGAGACGTGACATCACCAGTTAAGAAAAAGGAAACTGAACAAATGAGTGGAAAAAATGTATTTTATAAGTTATGAGGCTGCAAATATGCATTTGTAAAGCAAAAAGCTCTGTCATTTTAACATGGCACTATGGTTTGTGGATAGGAAAGAAGTAGCAAATGTCATTTTTTCATTCTAGGAAGAGTTTTGACATATCAAATTCTTATGTTCAACCAAGGAATCGTGGTCTAACTGAAAATAATGTATTGGGTTGTACACTCTTTGGAAATCTGAGTGACCAACATTGTTTTGCTATTAAAAATGAAAGATTATCAATCAGAATCAGGTTTTCATTGTTTTCAATATGTTAATTAAAAACTAGAGTGATTAAATGTGCTTATTCAACTTATGGCTTACATCATTTTGGAAAACCTGCTCAGATAAGGGAGGGAGAATTTGGAACTGAAAATGAACTTGAAAAATTAATGATATATGATATGAAAAATGCATAATGTTCTTTAACAGAAGAAAGAGTGAGGTCTTGCCACTCACAAATTCAATGAACCTCATGGAGAGTAGATATCCAGTAAAGGGTACATAGTTGAATTGCAAACTGACTGTGAATTAAGAACATTCTTATATACTGAAAAAGAATAATCTTATCCAGTCAGTGACCCAGAAATAACAGAATGGTCAAAGGTGAAAGAGAGGAACAGTTGAACGGGCTATTTGTGAATAAAAAAATGTGTTCTATATGCAACTTGGGCTTCTTTGGCTATGTGACATGTTTCAAAAAGTTGTAGATCAGCTAACTGCAGAGATTATGCAGTAGAAAGAGAAAAGAATGATTGATTATGAGTTAAATATGTCCTGAGAGCACTACTTACACTCACCCACTTCTTGGATGGTCAGTGTTTCAGTCTGTTCCCTGCTGGTCCCAAAAGAGAAGAAAGCGATCAGCTTGCACCTTCCCTGCATGACTTTGCACTCTCTTAGCTGCCATGCAAAGTGTGCCACCCACTCACTGATGTGTCACGCCCTGTTTGTGCATCCCTTCCACTCACTGAGCCTGCCCTTGTGTGTGTGGAGGTGTCGTGCCACTGCTCCTCATGCCACCAGAACCTCCTCCATCACTCTCTCTTGTGAGGGCTGGGATCAGTGAGCAGATCTAGTCAACTCTTTCCTGGGAGCTCCTCAATTTCAGGACGCCCCTCACACTCCATGATCCCCTGTTCAGTTGCAGTGATGCTGACTGCCTTGGAGAATCTAAGTAGACTGGTTTACTTTCTAATCCTCATTATCCCATGACAGTCTGTCAGTAGAAGTAGGCCAACAAGATGTAAAAGCATAACCAACTTATTAATCTCTACATTTTTTTCTTATAGAAAGATTTTAAGTGAGTGATTTTTAGCCTGTAATGTAACTAAATATACACTTCAGTTTGTGTTTCCATATTTGTAACAGAACTATGTCTCGCTAAATTCTACCTGGCTCCCTTTTTTTAGTTCTGTTTTGTTGTTCTTATTATAATGGTTTCACTTCAAACCAGTCTTACATTCAGAAGGATCATTTTGGAAGGGTTTTATGGAAAGAATAACATAAGAACATTTATGGTCTTATTCTTTTTTCAGGTGTTAATTATTCTTTCCAATTATTAAAAAAAGTGACCACTGGCAATAATTATTTTATATATATATTAATGCTACATTGTGTTATTGTGTTATTGGTTCAGTTAGCTGCATCCAAAAAAATAGCAGGAAAACACTCAGGTGTTCTGTTATATCTCAAAGGGTTATTCAGTGATACTTCAACCTTTTTCAGTTAGGTTAAAACAGAATTAACATTTGTCCATGGATCTTATTATTGTATGATTTATACAGCCAGATAAAAACTTTAAATTAAAGAATAAATATATCTTTTTCTCATTTCAATTGTATCATTGAACAACAGATTTGTTTACCTTCTAGATTTGTCTAAACAAAATGCAGTTGTGATCTTCTCTATTTAGGCCATAAGTGCTCTTCAAATTCCATTCTTGCTCAATAACTCCGTAAGAAAAAAAAAAAGTCAAATTCTTCATTTTTTTTTAGAAAATAGCAGGTTGTCCTTTGTGAGCAAAAGCATAAGAAACACCACTAAAGACAAGTCTCCCTGACAAATTCACAGAACATATTAATAGAAGGGAAAAAATATATAGTTAGCTGCCATAGAAATAACAGATAAAGTTTATTTGTCAATCTTTGGAGATACTTCGTGGTTCGTCTGCTTGGAATTAATTAGGTACTGATAATATGATGGCATGACAGAGAAGAGAATACTGCTGTACTTTTTAAATTTTTTATTGAGATAGCTTAGAATAGTATGTTTCATTCATCCATTTAATTAGCTCTACATCACATTTCTTCTTATGGCTATTGTGCAGTCCTAGTCTGGAAGTGAGCATTGGAATTACGAACCCCAGGGCTAGCTATACAGAAGTCCTCCTAGTCCTATTTTGTTCATCATTTCCCAAATCTTCATCCAAGGTATGTTCCTCAATTATTTTCAAGTGTGCTTTTTTCCTTTTTTCTTTCTTTTTTTTTTCTTCTTCTTTTTTTCCTCCATGTTTAAGTATGAAAAGAGTCTTATAAATCTTATAACAGGAAACTACCTTGCATCTTTCATAATTAGCAAGATCTTTTACAACCATGGTTAATCTTCTTAGCAACTCATTACTTCAAAGAAGTTATGCAACATTTTGCATAAAAATTAGAATTACACATCCCTCCTCACCGACCTTTAACTTTTCTATTGATGTAGAAGGAAATAAGAAAGCATATAACAACCCTAATAAAATTGAGTGACCAAAGCTTTTGCCCCTTTTTTTTTTTTTTTCTGTAGCTAAGATTGATACTTTGTGGTAGAGGAAGATATTTTTATAACCTTCTCACAATTATTCAAACATTTAGCAATGTAAGTGAATGGTCAGAAATTAAGATGTTACCTAGAGTTGCCCAGACCTATGATTTTGAAACTGATAAAGTTCAGGTAATTTGTAAAGGTCTTTACACGAATTAAGAATGCTTTCTTCTAGAATCATAGAATCATAGAATGGTCTGGGTTGAAAAGGACCTCAAAGGTAGAATTGCTCAGATTGGAAAAGACCTTAAAGATCATCAAGTCTAATCATAGCCTAACCATACTACCCTGATTTCGAGAAACCTAGATGCCAAAGATCATCTTGTTTCAACCCCCCTGTCATAGGCAGGTTTGCCATCCATTAGACCAGGATGCCCAGAGCCACATTCAGCCTGGCCTTGAATGCCTCCATGGATGGAGCATCCACAACCACTCTGTTCTAAACCTAGACATTCTCTTCCCTCCTCCCCCAACTTTCCCAGCAAGGAAACAAACCCTAAGAAACATCCATAAGTAAGTATGTGTTTTCTTGCTCTTATGCAGGTTGTATGAAGCATTTATAACACTATCTTCCTCTTCTTCTGGATCTTAAAGTCCTTGTTAAGTTTTAAAACCTATGGAGAAGAGCTTGTACTGCAGAAGCATTACAATATGTCTTGCATTAATTATCAAGAGTCTGACAGCTATTTGTCACAGGTTCTTGAGGCAAGCCCAGAGGAACATTCCAGTGAATATTTGAATTTCAGCAATTAAATAAAAGGTAAACACTGATTAATTCCAGGCTTAATATTTAAAAACATTAAATGAAAAATTTATTTATATATTAGATGTTTAAAAATCTGATTTATGTTCAGAATAATTCAGGGAGAAATATGGATAATATAAATAAAGCTTTCCCCGCCCTTTTTTTTAATGGAAAATTCCCAATTTATATTCTCCTCCATAACAGGATTTGGCATCATTCAAAACATCCTTTATAAAATATTAATCTGCAAAGTGAACAGCAGAAAAAATCAGGTTGTACCATATCTTGTCTTCAGCTTGGAATCTACACATATCCCAAGAATTTAAGAGCAATAATAGAATTAATTTTCGAGTGCATAATATTCCTTCATACACCATTTAACCTGTTCAAAAATAAGAAGAAAAGAACACAGGAATTACTGCACAGACCAGACAAGAAGAAGAAGAAGAGGAGAGTGTGGTGTTTTCTAATTGATGACCTGACCACAATGACACACCTGACAGGGGGCATGCAGAATAGGTGCTGCCTAGAGGAGGAATCACAAGCTGGGGTAACCAAGGCACAAACAGCCTCTGAGCACAGTGTGTGGAGCTAATGGCAACAAGGGGTCCCTTGGCTTCCCCAGTGCCTCACAGGGAAGGATTGGCCTTGTGCCCAGTGGAAAGAATGGTGGCCTATAGACTTTAGTAGATAATATATCTAATACCATACATTACCATACATTACCACATAGTATCCTCTATTTGCCATCAGACTATTTAATAATTACAATGTTTATAATTTCATGGGCAGATTTTCCAAAAGTTGCTGAGTTTTGTTGCCCTGAAAATCTGTGGGTCATGTAAATGCTTTGTTTTCAATCATAACAATCATAACATTCCATGATAATATTTTAGTTAGAGTCTGGTCAACTGTGGAGTAATGACAGAACAGAGAAGAATCATATCACTTTTGCATGGACAACTCTCTAAGTGTAGAGATCTATCAAAGAGGAAAAAAAAAAAAAAACCAGGACAACCAAAACTGGTGCAGTAGGAAAAAGTTTAAAGTGGGGAAAAAAAAAAAAAAAAATTGAATGAGAGAGTGGAAGTTAAAAACATGCAAAAAGTAAGAGAATGTAGAAGACTGGAACTAGAACCTAAGAGAATAACAATATTGATGTACAAAAGTCTTAGCAAATACTCATATTTCTCATATTTAATGAAGCAGAAGATAGTGTTTTGCATACTCTAAGGAGAATGGAGGGACCTACCTAAAGTACAGGTATCTGAAAAGACTAGTTTGGTGATTTGGAATGTTGTGATAGGATAGGAAACATGCTGTCAACCAGAAGAGTCAAGGGAAAAGCTAAGTCTCTTCCAGCATACAATGCATACATGTGTCTCAATGTGAAAAGGACTTAGTTGAAATCCTGTTATTATTATTTTTATTATTATCATGTCTTAATTTTTTAAAAAGTTGTCTCTATATACTCTATACCAGTACTTTTTCCCAACATAATTAATTTGATAATTAATTATAGTTCATCACATATTCTAGATCAACAAATTTTCCTAACCAACACTGGTAATACAAATTTGACCTGACATTATTGCTCCTTTAAGTGTCGTCACTTGATCAAAAAAGCAGATCATTAAGACTTTTGCTTGCTGGCATAACCCTGAGTTTATCCTCTAAAGATAGAATTCTGCCTCATAAAATGTTCTGCCTTCAGTTCTGTTAAGCCCTTGTATTTAATCTGATAATACAAAGAATTTCTACAAATGTTTCAATATTTCATTTTTGTCAACAGTTTTTTGTTTTTTGTTTGTTTTTTTTTTTTGTTAATGGATGAAGAGGAGGCACCCAATAATTATTTGTTAGTATAAGTCAATAATTAGTGCTATTCTAGATCCAATTTTTACAGAAAAAAAAAAATGCAGTTAAAATTGTTACACTCATGTCTGCTCATTTTCCTGGAGCTATGCTTACCATTCTACTTGTCTTCTGTGTCCTAAGATCAGGACTTTCTTGCTTGTGCTGTGGGAATGTAAAGGAGTGTCCTCAGCATCTGCAGTCCTTTTTCAGCAGGAGGATGATGCTGATGTTGTCTATCACTAGGACCTGTTTCAGGTTCTATGCACACTTTGTTGATATACTTTTACACCATTCCGTTTCTTTATGGGTTTGTGACTCCATGTTGCATCTGAATTTACCATACAGGTTTCCTATTACAAAGGTTAGATGCTCTCTTTGTGCTGCTGTTTTGTCCAGGCCTGCATTTCTGTAATGGATGGTATGTGTAGCCATGGGGCCTCCAGGGCTGCCCAGCCAACCATATTGCCCACACCTTTGCACTATGCTGTGGTATCAGGACTGTGTCCTGCATCCTTGTGTTTGTCATAAATACCTCATTCTGCACAGAATATCTGTGACTGCCATCTATTTAAAACTCTGCTTGTATCACACAAACAGAAGTAGAACAAACTAGACCACTATGACTGGTTGATTAGTGAAGCTACTGTCACAGATAAATCAAATACTGTGAAGCTGCAGGCAGGTCAAGAAAAGTTCAGGGCTGACAAATCTCACACAAGCTCAGCACAGTGCTTGTGACCCATTACTAGCAATGCTGATGCTGTGCTACAGACCTACAGAGTTGTGTTGTGCAAGCAGCTGAGTGGAGGGGATCAAGAGATGAACCTGACTAAAGCACATTTTTAAATTCAAGCACGCAAACCAGTGTTGCTCGTTTCAATTATAGCAACAGCATGTTAGTTGACATGAAGTCACTGTTCATGTGCTTAAATAAATTCTGCCATAACATCCCACTTCATTTCTCCAAGTAAATCCGAAGCTTAGATTTAGGCAAACTGTTTAAGGACTTTATAAAGTAAGAATAAAGTGCTCAGCATAATGAGGCATTAAAATTGATTAAAAAGAAAGACATCACAGCTTTATGCCAGTGAAGGATTGCACTACATTTTTCTTGTGTGTAAACACAACATGTTAAATACAGTTGGTTGAGGACAGAAAATACAGTTTTCATAAATAAAAACTGAAAAGACACTTTCACTTTTTTTGAAAGAGGTTTTATTTTTTGAAGTGAAATTTTGAAACAATCTTTTTCAGAAGACTGCTGTGAGTCTTTGTTTCCCTTTTCCCATTTATGTCTTCTGAGGACTTGTTTGTCTAACAGTTTATTTTTCTCTGGAGAATTAGTAAGGAGCAGGTAAAACAGAAATAGTACCACGGACTCAAAGAACAATAAATTATTAAAATAAAAATAATTAAATGTAAAATTATTACATAAGTAGAAGTATTGGTAACTTCATGGTTTCTTTTCTTTTTTATTTTTCTCTTTTAGTAAATAAAGCCCAAATCAGTTTGAAAAAGAAATCTTAAGAAAAAAAAAAATCAGAAAACAATTAGTAGTAAAAATATGTGTCCATATGTCAGTCTTAGGTTCTGTGAAAAAAAATATCATTTCCCGTGTATGTGAATTTATATGGATATATGAATTTATATTCACTGCTTAAATGATTGCTGGTACTTCAGACAGTATAAAACATTAATTCCATTACCACCAATAGGCTTCAGTTATGTAGAATAAGCAGTTTTTAGGGACCAGCAACTGATTACATGGTCCTTTTAAAGATTTCCAGTCTTACTATAAAATGTCATGAAAAAATGGGGAGGACCATCAACAATTTAATTTTTTCTCTTTTCATGTTATAAATTTGTGAAAAAGTATGGTGAGTGATTACAACCAACATGAAGTAATAAGGAAAATAGGCCAGCTAAACTGCAAGGTAGCAGAAATATTCATGGGTTCAGCATAAGCTAGTGCAAGGCAGTTAATTCTCAGTTTTAAAACAACCTGGGAGCTTGCTCTTAAGTTCTAAAAGCTTAAGTGTAAAACTGCATGTTTGTAAGCGGAGGCTTAAAAAAATAAAGATGATGAACTACTGGTGGCAAATACACAATGCTGTCCTTGCTAACTGTTATGTAAACATATGAAAAGGAAAGTACTCCTAAGAATGCCAAGGAGTTCTGCTGCACTCCATTAAGAAGAGTAATTAGACAGTTCCACTTAGCTCACAGAAGAAATTTGTTGTACCTTGCAAGACGTGATTTAAATAAGCTCATAAAGGAGCCTGCTAAGCAGTTGTTGACAATATGCAGAATGTGGTTTTCTGTCTGCTATGTTTCCTTTGCCTGTTTATACATTCACAATGTAACTGAAAGGTACATAAACTGAAGTTTATGGTGGTGCATATTAAGCAGAATCCAGCAAATGGACTAACACTTAAAAATACTTGGAAACTAAGAGAATTTGCCCCTAACATTACTGGAGTTTAGCTTGTACTAGATTGACGTTAAAAGTTATGTAAAACCTTAAGTCTCTAGAGCAAGAGAGTAAAGTCTGTAGTTTAAACCAGCATGACAGCTATTTTACTTCTAGATTTTGAAAATTCCAAAGGAACATTCCATTTGTGATACATGCTTTTTTCTCTCAAATTTTTGACAACAAATCTCACCTAAGTCCTTGCTTGATGTTTTAGTATAGTTAAACTGTATATTTATCTCAGAAGCTGATCCAGTCTCTTATTCTGATTATATATCCTGATAGAAAGCCGGGATCAAAAGAATATTCTCAGCAGTGACTGAGAACATGTCAAATGTTAATGTGACTGGGTTGAACAGCATTCAGAAGAAAAAATTAATTACTTAATCTATATCAAGACATGTTTAGCATTCATATGTATGCATTTAGGGATCAAAACCTGTTAAAAGAAGTGTAGCTTGCTCCCTACAAGCCAGAAGTCCCCACTCTTTTTCTCCAAGTATGGACCTTTCAGCCTACAGGAGGAATGAACTTTGTCTGGACTCTACTCATATTCTTTATTTCTCAGGTCCTACCACCAGCAATACAGTGTGTATAATGTTTCTGCTTCATATCACAAGCGCCCATCAACTTGTCACCAAAACACTTTTTAATACCAGTCAGCCTGACATCAAGCCCTCTGTCCATGGATACATACTGCCTTCTATAGACTTGCCAATGTATTTTATTTCGTCAAGCATAATCATACTGCTACTGAAGTTTATGGAATCATGTAAATGAGAATATGGAATCATGTAAATGAGAGTTTCAACCATTTTGATAATGTGCTCCAGCAATTTGCTGTAACACCCATCCTTCCTTGGTTGCATTGCTGATAACTGAAAACAGATCTCAAAACCATAGATTGATGAGCAAGTTGATATCTCACCTTTTCTTCTTTCAGTTCTCTACCAGATGGGTTTTCAAAGTTGGTGTCTTCCAGTCGAGCAATCAGGATACTGGTTGCTGTTTCACAGTGTATGGGGAATTTGTATAATTGAGCGAGGAGATCGTGAACATTAAATTGTTCTAGAACCAGCCAGTAGCTTCTTGTACATGTTTAAAATAAGTAAACAACTTGTACCATGAAACAGTGAGACATGATATATAATGTTTGGATCTGCTAATGAGGTAGTTTTTAGAATTTCTCCATTCTATTATCAATGTATGCAATGAGATTACATTCTGATTTCCAAAATGCCCTTAAATATAGATATAAAATTTTAATGAACATTGAGCTGTTTACTTGTTTTTATTATACATGCTGTCGGTTTGATTAACCACTGTATGTTAGAGATCAAAACCATCTATTTGTATTTTTAATTTCCTGTCCTAGAAAATCATGGCTACTAAGATGAAGAAAAATTCTCCAAAGTTTTATACACTGGATAACATCCCTGTTCTTCCAGTTTTCTTGGAGAACTTTTGAAATATTACTGAACTTTATTTTACACTTTGAACTCCAATTCTATTGCATTTGAGAGCCTTTTCTCTCCTAAATTCTGAATGCTGCAGTGCAAGTACACTATGTCAAAGAAGCAAACACAGATTTCCAAGTAATATCTCACAGGTATGTTTGCTCTTCCATTTGTGTGTACTGGTTCAGCGCCTAATTCAAATTCCCCTTCTTGGTGATTTTCTCTTCAAAGCAAGTCCAGGCAGTATTTCAGTATAACTTACCAAAATATAGCATACTGAAATATAATAGTTTCTCTTTTATCAATAATCTTGCCTGAAGATTGCACTCATGTGAACAATCATCTCTTCTGTTCCTTTAGGATATGCAGTTGCTATTCTACTTTGTCTGAACTTCAGAATTTTATCCTGCAGGAATACTCTTTACATGCCTATTATTAACTCAATTGCATGAAAGGTAAACATTCTAAATTATGGATGTTTACTGGCATGCCTGAAGTGGAACATGTATTGATTGGAAACGAGAAACTGAGTAAGGAATGTGAAAAAAAAAATAAGTTGTTTACTGTGATTTAGTCTTTAGTGGTTTAGATCTTTAAATCTTATGAAATAATTGTGTCAATAAGGGACATCTGTGTAAAAAGAGGAAGGGTAAAATGCCACAGTGTGCATATTTTTAAACAATTTCTTAAAGGATAGAGAAACAAGGAGGAATGCCTCGTCCCTGGAAATGTTTAAGGCCAGGTTGGATGAGGACCTGGGTAACCTGGTCTAGTACTGGAAATGGAGGTTGGTGGCCCTGCCTACAGCAGGGGAGTTGGAGCTTGATCCTTGAGGCCCCTTCCAACCCAAGCCATTCTGTGATTCTATGATACAATTCTATGAATGGGAGACAAAAATGAGGACAGGAGGATGAGAGTGACTGAGAAAAATAAAGCAAACATGAAAAACCCTGTCCAATATAGCTAATCTGAAAATAGGAAGTTTCGAATTAGTCCAAATGTTTTCTGTTAGTGAAAGTTCAGTTCATTTCCTGGCAGTGAAAACTAAATTGGATTACTGGGGCTGATAAACACTGTCTAAGTGTAACTCACTTGAAAGGGATCCAGCTTTTCAGCTTAACTAGGAGAGCAGGTTTTGTTTCAGTTCTACAGTCTCATTATAAGTACCAACCTAAGACTTGCTCTGAAATACTCTGTGTTTACAGAAACTTTCAGATCAAGCAATGTGGGCAAGGTTAGGATACATCAACTCTACAAAGAAAACAAATGAAGCAGTAGTATCAGAACAAAATATGGCTTGCATTCTAAGATGTTTCTGAGGGTACTAATAGATACTAATGAGTGCTTTATATTAGGCCTTGTACGAAATGATGCCAACTCTGAGGAAGTTCCCTCAGAAATTTCCCTTCTGGCAGGCACAAGCATACATCTCTTCCACAAGGAGAAAACACCTGTAGGACACTTTACAGCTCCAGGCAGAGCTGGAACTGAGCTGTAGAAAGGGAATCCCTGCACTCAGACTGAAATAATTGTGCTTTACAGAAATGCCATATGGATATTTTATCTTCCTCACATTAACTCTGATTGGTTGACAAACATTTTAACTAACAGAATGAGGAAGATTAGCATAATTGCACTGTATTTTTAAGAACTACACAAGGAATGTACATGTTTTGCTTCGGGTTCTAGTGTAACTTCATGTTTCTTGGCTCCTCTTTTTATATCTCTGAAGCTGTTGCCCAGCAACAAAAATGTCACAGAAGTTATTCATATCCATGTTGTGGAAAAGTCTGTCTAAGGAAAGAAGATAAGTTATTTGAAGAAATCTTTCTCATTCTAAATAGATCAAATATCTATCTGTCTTTCTGTCTATCACTCTATCTACAGTCTGTACAATCTATAGGCAGCTGTTATCATTCTTTTTGTCTCTTTTCTCTGTCAGCCAAGTTCACAGCCTTCTACTTCAGTGATCACATAGACTTAAAGGAGATTAAGACTTTTATGACTAGAAGGAAAATAATGTTCCTAATGTTGTTTAACGTATTATTTCATAAAAGTAGAGCAGGAATCAAAACAAAAAGACTTTTAGATCTGAAAAATAATCTCAAATTCTGTAGCTGTTAAAAGACTACAGAGACTGATAAAAACTGAGATTTTCTTTTTCACATCCCAAAGTGCACATTTTTGAGACATGAAAATCTGGGCTTTAGTTAAGTCAAATACAATTTCTCATTGGAAAATGTCAATAGC
This sequence comes from Tetrao urogallus, assembly GCF_951394365.1. Classification (NCBI taxonomy): domain Eukaryota; kingdom Metazoa; phylum Chordata; class Aves; order Galliformes; family Phasianidae; genus Tetrao; species Tetrao urogallus. Next base: position 93,760,567 of record NC_136813.1, on the reverse strand, counting down.
AATGAGTAATGATGTATTTTTTTCTGCTGCTTCACATTTGAAAAGAATGAAAACCACAGGACTTACTGGCTACATAGAATGGCTCACCCAATAAACCAATATGTACATTAAGGAAAAACAAGCAAACAAACCACTAACAATAAAACTTGAAGTTGCCTACAAGGCAGAAAACATAAAGGAAGGACAAAGTAGCCAGTGCAGCTGGTATGAGAAGAAGCCCCTGAGCCCATCTAGTGACATGCCAGAAGACTTACCCTGCACTGATTGCAGTGACTGCCTCTGGCATACTAGAAGCCTCAAACCAGGGAAAAAAATGGGGTAGAAAACAGTCACAGGATCATAGCCTTTCATGTTTTGCACAGAAAATAAAAGATGACCTCAAATATTCCTTGCAAACTAAATTCATTATGAATCTTAAAAAGATTCATAAGTGTTTTATGCCAGAACATAAAGCATATTTCATATTTTTAGATTTTTTCATGTGTACACACATGTCATAAAGGTTTGTTTCCAGCAGTTGAAAATGATAGCAGATACTTGGGATTAATTTAAGTTGCAAGAAAAATACTACGTTCTTTTTAATGGTATATATAGTAAAAAAGCAGAACACTTCCAAGATCATGGCTTCAAATACTGTTTTAGTTAAACAGTTTTCACTTGAATTTGTAGACAGTTGAAAGTCATAAAGGTGTTTTCACTTGAATTTGTAGACAGTTGACAGAGCAGAGCAATGAAAACAAGTCAGGTGATCTGTAAAAAATATGTGTGCATTGAGAAATGTCATTGGTTTATTTATCTACATAGATAAATGTTCAGATGCATACTTAGGTATAGCTGCTATAAAAATACGTGGAAAGCTATAATCATATATGTTAAATGAATATCCAGTTAACAAGCATTTCATCGCAGCCTAAAAGCCATTTATCACAATCAAAAAGCATCTAATGGATGGAAGAGATTGTTGTTTTATTAAATCAAACATTAAGTATGCAATCACTGAGTACAGATTACACCAAAATGTGTCCTCTTGGATTTCCTACAGCATACAATAACGTGGTCATTGACCTAAGACTTTTCTTCAGGAAAAGGTAGCCTACTAATCACATTTAGTAAGTGAGGATGTGTGTTAACTGGCAAAATATAAGACAGGCAAGAAAGACTGATGGAGGAATATTGATTAATGTGTTACAGAATGGAATATAAGAGACTGAATTTTTACTTGTCTCTGAAGTCTCCTGACTTCAGTCAGTTTGGATGGAAGGAATAAATGGGCATGAACATGTTTATTAAGCAGGTTATAATGACAACTCTCAATGAAGAAATATTTCTCTACTTTTTGGAAGTAAATAGGAAGTAAATAATGGCCATTCCTCCAAGAGCATTCTTGAGAGGGCCATATAAAATTTCCATTCTATTCAAAAGAAGATCAGATAGGCCTTGCCTGTTCTATGTAATCTATCAATGTGATTTGCAAAACAACTGACAGTCTTCATGGTGTTGAAGGATAAGACTGATAATTATGTTGGTGTCCCTGATGAGCTTTTTAGTCTAATGCTGCTTTGACATCTGTACTGGGATGACGTTTGCATATGTTACCGTCATTGACAAGTCCCACAAACTCAAAAAAAGATTAAGGAGTTAGCCATGAAATGTTTTCCTGAAAGTGGATTTGAATGGAACTACAATCACATTTTATCATATATTAGTTGGACCTGCAGTGGTGTTAGCTGGTTTTCTGAAAGAAAGCACAAGATTTAAGCATAAGAAATTGTTTTTGTGAGTCTTGTATAGATTTAAAGATTTTTAACTTTAAGGGTTTTTCATTTTATTTGGAACTAGTACTTACAGTGTAGGAAATACTTCTCTGTTATTTGTTAAAATAATGATGTGATTTTTTTTTCCCACTTTTGAAATGAGAATGGCATCAATAAGATAACAGTGAAGCATATTTTGGTTCCTATGGTGGAAAAACTTGAGAAGGGACTTAAAAGATGCTAAGGAGTTTGTTAATCTTTATTCATGTGGGAAAAAAACTAGGTCTTATGCTGGTTTATCTGTATGGCTACTTGATTTCTTTTAAGGATGGACAATATATTTCATTGTTGCAGTTTATATTCTCAGTTTATATGCTGCCAGACATTCTTAATGAGCAGATTAAAAAAAAACAACAAAACAACAACAAAACACAACAACCACTATAACCAAGAAGCTGCTCATCTCACTTTTCACTGGACAGTTATTCATAACACAAAGTTACCTTTTTGTCTTGATTAACATCATCAAACTCTGAAATATATGCCATACTCCTTGGCCAGAGTAACTTCATTTGTATTGTTTTTTACCATCAGGAAATGCATCTACTCTCAGAAGGAAATCATTAGTCAAAAAAAGTGTGCATTTACAATTTCTCTAATTGCGTCCTTTAAATGTATTTTTTTTTTTCAGTTTTCCATTCAAATGTAAATGGATCACACAAAATTACAACATAGTACATCAATATTAATCTGATTTTATTGCTTTCCTGTCCTTTATACTGCAAGTTAAATTTATAAAGACTTTAATATTACCCGTAATTAAATTATGATCAGTAGTTCACCTTTGTCTATTTTCTAAAATAACAATTTATGGATTCTTTGTAATATTTTACAAAGGACAGATGGCAATGAGTTTATGAGGTTTTGCTTTTCTGAGTGGCATAATTGAGCTATTCTTAAATTACTTTCTCAGTTACTTTCCCTGCTAGTAAAGCAAGACAAGCATCACTATCTCCTTGCAAGATCTTTTCTCAAGCAGAAAGAAAAGGAACAGAAGAATATAGATGACAAATGGAGAGGGAAAAGCAGGATAAAAATATTAGCTTTAAATTATTTAAAGTTAAAATATTTATAAAGCCATTATAATCTTAAAAAGATTTAGTAGCATTTTTATTTTTAAAGCTTCAGTTCAACATACTTAATGATTTTTTTCCAGTAGATTTAAGTGGCAATTATCTCCATCTCAACACATAAACATGAATGTTTATACATGCAGGTAGGACTCATCTCCAGTAGTCTTTATCCCGTAGACATCTTGTTATACAACACAATATTCATCAGAGTGTGAAAAAAGTTATATTTACCTGAAAACATTTATTATTTGTGCCACATTTCCCTGCTAGCTATTCCACTACCCACGTTATAATTACACTTCCATTTGATAATGTAGGCAACAGCATGAAACATCTGCAGTGCTAGCACAAAACATTACTCTCCCTCCCTGGTACAGCTAGCTTTATCTGTGCCCTTTAACTAGGGAAGCAGATCCTGAAATTGAAGAAATTGCAGGGCTGCCTTAGAGCTTAGACTAGTTCAGCAGATTCAGACTTCATTTAAGCTATGTCTCTGGCTAGTCAATATTCATTTTCTTTTCCTGATGTTGGCTTGGAATGTTTCAAATTACACCCTGAGAAAAAAAGAAAAAAAAATTGCAATTCTCAACAATGGAATATCTTCTCTCCCTTTTATTTTGCAGCAGTGCAAGAAATAATGTGTACCTATACTGCTGCAGCTCAAGTGATAAATCTTTCTGATTGTTTCAGTATGAGGCCTTATTCAGTAAATTTCTCACTTCAGGACAGCAACAATGGCATAAAATAACACTTGAAAGTAAATGAAGGACTACACTGATCATCAGTACAGATGTAAAATTTCTGTGATTCAAGATTGTATCAGAGATAACAACTGACTGCTAATATTCTGTCTTTTCTGAAGTTAGCTGACATCAGTGATACCAATAGTTAACCTCATATGTTTCTTTTCAGAAGTTTTAAAATTTGAGTTCTGATTGCCTTCCTTCCATTAATTTGTCTATCTTTGCCAAGCTACTGCTGCTATTATATGGTTTAATACCCTTGTGGAATATATACAGAACCAGGTGGTTCTATAACCACCATAGAAATACATCTGTATGCACTGAAGTTTTATTCAGTTGTAAAAATTGTTAAAATTTGCAGCTCTTATTCAGTTGCATAATACAACAGTATGAAACATTTTTCAGTGTTATTTACTGGTGGAAAAAAGCTCCTATAAAATTACAATTTTAAGCAAATTTTAACATTACTTGTAACTTCTCATATCTGAAAGTTGAGGATTTCTATACAGACGTATTTTTTTAAATCCTATCACTTGTATTATAGTGTTTTGTGTAGTCTTAATGGAGGCCTCATTTTCCAGTTACTGTATCATCACAGTAAAAGCAAGTGTCTAGAACCTTAACAGAAGCAAGCATTTGTAGTTATTGAACACAAAATCCTGGTAACTGTCTCGCGTTTTCAATTCCTAATTCCCATTCCTCTGTGAATTCCAGTGGCACCTGGAACTATTCCATGAATTTTAACTAAGTTATAAACTTGCTGGACTGGACAAAACCCTTTGGAATTTCCCCCTCATTTTTGTCCATGGACTATCTAGTGCAACCAGGGGACCACTTGATTCAGATGTCCAACTTTCTCTCCATAATATTAATAAATTCTGCTATAATAAATTAAACTTACACAACGCACATGAAGCAGGGCTCCTTTTGAAAGTACTTGTTAAATGACTCAAAGAAGAAACTTTGGTACATATATTTTCCCTGAAGTGTGCTCACTGAACCTTCCTGTGCATGTTGAACTACTTATCATTGTCACTCTGATTCCTAAGAGAAGGTTATAAAGAAATCCTCATAGGAAGGCTTCTGATTAAAAAAAAAAAAAAAAAAAAAAAAAGGAACAGTTTATAAAATGATATTAAAACCAAGTGAGAAATATGCAAATTAATCTTGCCAGGTGCAAGAACTCTTTCAACATTCTTTTTCACTTTTAGATAGAGTTTGAAAGTCTTCTGCCAGTCTCAAAATCATTTTGAAGAAGAGTCTTCATCTCTTCATTAGCAAATTTAAAATTGAAAATTTATATTTTCAAGGTTGCTCTTGTACCTTAAAGAAAATGCTTTAATAAAAAATGTAAAACAGCTGTGAACACTGATAACAAAGAGAATGTCAAGAGCAAAGGGAGCAAAATGTCTACATAAGGCTGGTATTGAAGGACAGAAGTTAAAGAGGAGTTACATCTACCTGAAATTTTCTAAAGATTACCTGTTTTGGCATTTGTCTTTTCCTTACTGTGCAAAGTGTGACAGTGCTCAGTATGAATATTCAGGTGCCTTTTTTTTTTTTTTTTTTTTTTAATAGATTGAGATTACAGTTTTAGTTAGCTAATAGGAAGTGAAAGATTTCAATGGAGAAGTGATTTTTTTAAGTAGCATGAAATAGTAGTTGAAATAGTTTTAATGCATGTACCACGATATGTCGTAGATTATAGTGACAGTTTGTCACAGTGATACTTCATATGAAGGATTAAGAAAACATGTGCAGTGTTTAAAGAATGCCATGTCTTTGGATTGCCTGATTTTAAAGACCAATGAAAAAAAATGTTAACCTAACAAGTATATTATTTTCATTATTACTGCTTTTGCTTTGCTTCCAGAAACACAGCTTACCATTGATTCTGTATAATGTAAACTTTGATGAGACTTTCAATTGTGTTATTAAGGTCTTCTTGATTTGTTCAGCACTAGGCAATGCAGCAACAAAAGCAGAGGAAGTAGCACATCAGTGTAAATAATCTACTTATTTTCTCTTTCAGTGGGAACAAGAAAGTTGGGAAGTAAAATTGAAGCATTTACATGTAAAGAAATGACTGGACTAAACCTGTTTTATGTTTAATTGTCTAAGACTTCAAGAAAGTTGTAGTGTATAGTTTAAAGATTCCTTCTTTTTTGAAGTAGAAATTCTGTTAAATTATTATCCCAGAGGTTTTCTTCAAACAGAATCTATCTCCCAAATATCTTCTCTTACTTTTTCAAAAGTTGTCTTTTCAAATGAAAATAATTTACTCTGAATGATAAGGATTTGTGGTGAGGAAGAAATATATGCCTCAGATGCCAGTTCAGTATAACTAAACCTGTGGGACTTTTGCTTGAATGAAGAATATTTTGCTTTTTCTACATTTATCATTACTCTGAAAGTTTGTACTGAGTGGGCAGAGAGACTATAAGAACCCCAAATACTTACCGGAACAGCCCTAAATCATTTACATTTTTCAGCCATTCAAGATGTGTGTGTGCATTTATTTTTGTTTGGATTCAGATTTCCTTCTTGAAAGTCTGATTTAATCTCCTCAGAAGCTGTTCAAGTTATCCTCTGCTTCATGGGACTTCATCATCAATCATGACACATTTGGATGGCACATTACCAATAGTCATTGCTGCATTGTCAGCAAAAACAACTGCTTTTCATTAGGGTGTTGCTAGACCCAGACCTCTATTCTTTAAGCTGCTGTTTGGGCTGAACTATTCAGCAACAAAATCAAAGCAGTGATGTATTGCAAATCCTCTACTGTGTGAACAATCTGTGTACAGTCATTAGCAAATGGTCATGGGCCGGCAGATCTTTGACTTAGAGGAGTCTCCGTAGGCTGAAAATTTCCATCATTACTAAAATGCAAATATGGATTCTGTTACCATTCAAAATCATTCAAAATCAAAATCATTCAAAAGGCAGTTAAAATAACTCAATAAAAACAAATAAACAGAAAACCACAAACCACAGAAGACATTCAGAAAAGGACACTCACTAAAAAAAAATCCAGAATCAATCAACTAAATGAACAGCAACAAATAACACCAAGAAAACCATAAAATATTAATTCTTTCCATTCAATCCAAGAAAGTTCTAACCACCCACTTCAGTTCAGGACTCTTGAGCAGATGTTTGCCTCTGAGGACTTTTAGAACTACAGTCTTTAACCATGGTCTAGATCTATCTTCCAACTTTTTCTTTAAATGGGCTGTTTGCAGAAATAATACTAAAGGCGTTTACTGGGTCTGACTTGTAAATTTACTTAAAATGATCTTTTTCATACAATATTAAAGTAATACAATATATATTCCTATACTGATTTTTAAACCATAGTGGAAAAAATTGAGGGCTTTTATGCATGCTAGTAGTCAAATTGCTAGCATTAGACAAAGCAGCAACCCATGCTGATGAAGTGAGTGTCAGTTGCTTGCTATTGTGATTGTCACATCAGCAACACAAACATGATATTGTATGCCAGAAGACTTGTGGAGTGATAAAATGCTTTCTCATCTAGCATACTGAGTTACATAAGGAAACATGCATAAGGAGTGATCTAAACACACAGATACACTAGATTATGTCTAGACAAACATCTAGGAGTAGAAAAGCATCTTGAAGCAGTGTCTGCAACAGTGAGGGCTAGGATAACTTTATTAGTTATTTGTGACATTGCAATATGAATGTAACAGTTCAAGTGCCTTCAAATATTCTCTCAGACCAAATGTTTTACATGTGCAAATGCTTTCTGGAAAGAGAGAATGAAAAGGCAGAATATAGAAGAGGCATTGGACTTAAGATCTCAGGCTGCAAGAAGTCAATTACTTTTTCTTTTCAAATGTGGTGTGTTTAAGGGTCTTAAGTTGGTTTCTGCTGAAGTTTCTTTATTTCCCAAGATATGAAATCAAAAAGTGAAAGCTGCTGTATTTATTGACTTGCTTCTGAGAGTTTGTTCTAAATTTAGATCTAATAATTCATGTAGCTCATCATCAATAGTTTAGCTGGTTCATCATAATTACTTTGCTTAACTACTTTCCTCATTTTTTTATATTTTTTTAATGAAAAAGAACATTTTAGCAAATTAGGGCTCGGCATCACAAATTTATTCTTATGTAGAGTGAGTAAAATGCTGTAGTAAGAAGCAATTTCTGGAAGATTACGAATTTCTTTAGTATAACTGACCTAACCATTCTCATTTAGGTAAAAACCAATAGTTGCATTCAAATCAAAGGTAAATTAGTTGTCTCCCTACTGCCATCTCTCATATGCAGTTTTATGTTGTATCATTCTTTCTCTTTCAATTAAAAATATAAAAAAATCATTGAAACTAAATCTTAGTGCAGAGAGAGTTGATTTAAACTAGAGTCAGAGCTCCAGTAAAACCTTGTATTTCTGAATTATTTGGTATCAGTTAATGGACTTTTTAAATGAGACAAAAATTAATTGTATAGAAACCTTGCAGAGTTGTTCTGTCATACTCATGAAGGAAAATGAGGGGGAGTGAACTAACAATATTTATTATCTTTTAGTTGACATTTATTCAAAAAGCCAAAAGGCTGTACAATAAGTAATTGGAATTACTTATTGTAGAGCTGGCTCCATGTCAAGCTAGGATTGAGAATTAAGGAGCATTAATTATTCTGGGGGCAGCATTCAAAACTCTGCCCAAGCAGGATGAAAAGCCAGTTACTCCTGGACATCCAGAGTCTGACAGTATTTCCTGTTGGAAGCAGTAACCCACCACATTCTGAAGGAGAAATATGATCTCCAGCTTTCCCAAACAGCTATGGACAGGAAATTTTTTAGTCTTAGTCATCATTCTACTGATCTTTCAGTAGCATTCTCCACAGCAGAATAGCAGCAGAATGCACAGGGGGAAGCTAGGTCAGGTCAGTAGGCATTGCAAAGGCAAATCGTGTCCCTTTAGCTGTCCTTGACTCTTCACCACCTTTCCTGTAACTAAAAATATGAGGGGTTTCAGGCTTCGAGAGTTGCTGCTGTTAATAAACAATTGATTAACTACTAAGTATTGATTATTAACTATGTGGATGTAATTAAGCTGTTTATCCTACAGACAAAGCTATTATCAGTTACCATACTTAGGCATTCATATGTGGTGCCAGATATTATCTATAGCAAATATATTTTCCTGATTATGAACAGGACAGCAGCTTTCTTGGACAGTATCTTTGGATAGCAACTAAATTTTCTTATACAACCTTATTTTTTTCTAACTGTATTTAGATACCTTTGCTGCTTCTTATGCTTTCTGCTGATGTTCAGCAGCACAAATAACTAAAAAATCCTGTTATTTCTTCATTGCTGCTTCCTGCTTACTCACCTGTAATAATAATGAAAAAGTTACAAAAACTTGATTGACTAAATGGCTAAAACTTAAATTGTTACATAAAGTAACCTTTTGCCAGGGACTACTCTGTCAGGTTTTGTGTTTCACCTCACATGAGTAATAAGTTTCAGTCATTCAAACAAAATGATCAAGGTCTAAACCTTAGACTCAGAACCGATAGCTCATTACAACAACAGGAAGAATGCTTAAAGGGAATCTCCTCTCCAAGATTATTTAATCAGACCACAATTAGTATGTAAATAATGAGTTGTTTTCTACTGAAACTATGACCCAACATATAAACTGTATGTTGTCAAGTAATCCATAACAAATTATAATAATTCTATCTATGTGCTTCCTGTAAATAAAAGTCTATTTCAAGAGTGAATTTCATTAAAATCAAACAAACTAACTAATTTTGGACTCCAGTTTAATCTGAATCATTACCATGGCCTCTGACAAACTGTGTGCATAAACTTCTGATCAGTAGCTGTTTAACATTTGTATTTTGTAAATCCAGCTGTTTCGAGTAAACATAGCTATAGACTCTATTTATTTTATTTAATGAACCAACATCTTATAATGAGTTTTCATGTGTAAATAGTGGCGTATATGAATGTTGGTTTATTCCTCCAAATATTTGGCAATATATGGGTAAAATAAATTTTACATTAGCATTCATGTCACTGAACTAATTTGCTCATTATTTCCAGCGGACAGATAGAAAGGTACAAACATAGTCAAAGCAAATGCAATTAAATTGAAAATTTAGGGTAAAATGTGGTATTGGGACACCTGCACTTACATTAAAAAATTCCTAAAGGGTTATTAAAAAGTGTATTCTAATGGCTATCTTATATTCCTTTAAAAAATCAAAGGCATACCTATTCATTTGACTGCCATATCACTGTTTAATCTTTGATTTAAAGCAAAATTATAGAGGCATACATTATAGAAGATAGTCACTATCTATGTTATAAAAATTGAAACCCTTTCTACAAAAGGAAACATCAGTTGGGTACGCTTTATTCAAAAAGACCTTATGTTGTCCAATTCTTGTCATCCAAAAGAGTGAGTCATATGCAGCAATCTAAGGAACTGAAAAAATTGTCCAGTGATTATGAAGAGAAGCTGCAAATGTTCCATCATAAAAATTACAATCCATTTTAAACATTTAAACAAAACTAGAGGTATTTGTAATATCTGTTAAAAATCCATTTTATTGGAAAAAAATGAATATTTTTACAAAGTCATTTTTTTAAATTCATGTTAATTGAAGTCTGTCTTGACAATGACAGTGACTAAGATCTACCACCACCTCTTATTCTTTCAAAGTCCATTAGAATGAGACAGAACAAGGACAGCAGTAAACTCTGCCCCTAATTGTGTTTTCACTGGCTGATGTCTCAAAAGATGAATAAATCCCAGTGAGATACAAATCCCAGTGTTCCATCTGGTTGGCTAAATAGTGGTTTGTGAGTGCTTCTTGTCACTAGGAAAACAGTTAGGCACCTAATCAAGGGATCCTCAAAACAAACAAACAAACAAACAACAACAACAAAAATACAACAGCCATGAAGAGACCCTCCTAAGTAGATCAGGAAAGACACACAGAGAAAACAGTTCAAGCTTAGATGGGCCCCCATGATTGGGAACAGGTGGATGTCTTCTGAATATTTTCATTAGTTTGCTGCAATTGCTCCCCTTGGAAAAAGTCTTCCGAAAAGCACAATTGTATTTAGTAGATAGATAGGAAGGACTACTTCCATGAATGAAGGAACTATGGTTCTAAGACATCTAAATGAGAATTATGGACAGTTTTAAGACAGTTTATACCCTCAAGCCTTAATTTTTTTCTGGAAGGAGACATGCAAACACATCAATTTATATCTGATATAAAATTATATAGATTTATATCTGTATAATTCCAGCTCAGAAAGACCACCAAGTAACATGTACCATGTCACTGCATCCTATGATGATCTTAGGTTTTCCCAGGAAAAAACAAGCTTACCTTCCCACAAGACAAGTCATAGCTGTTGGGACAACCTCTTTTACTATCAAGTCTCTAACTCTGAAACAATTCACATACTTTTCACTCTCCAAAAATTACACTTACCTCAAATTATGCTGCACATCATTCAAAGGGCATGTGAAGGAAAAACTAATTTAGGAAATGAGAACAGATCATATTTGCTAATTGTGTAACATTCTACATCCTGTGCAATTGGTAACTGTAATCATAAACCTGTACTAGAAGCTCTGAATATCATTAGCCATAAAGAAAAGGAAAGGACAACATCAATGTGCTGCAGAATTACGGTGAGAAATTACTTACCTACTGGGGAGAGTCATATGCTGTCTTTACCTGTAATGAAATTTTCGTATGAATAGAATAGAAAGAATAGAATAGAATAGAATAGAATAGAATAGAATAGAATAGAATAGAATAGAATAGAATGGAATAGAATAGAATAGAATAGAATAGAATAGAATAGAATAGAATAGAATAGAATAGAATAGAATAGAATAGAATAGAAAAGTTGGAAAAAAACTTCAAAAATCATCTAATTCAACTGCCTGATCACTATCAGGCTAATAAAAAGTGAGAACATCTTATTAAGATCATAATCTGAATGCCTTTTTAGCATTGACAGTCATAAGGCATTAACCACCTTACTAGGAATTGTCTTCCAGGAATTGTCATACTAGGAACTGAAGGAGTTTGCCCACCCTCGTGGTGAAGAAGAAGTTTTTTTCCTACTATCCTATCAGAACTTCCCCTGACACAGCTTTGTGCCCTACCACAGGCTTCAAGGAGAAGAAGCTAACACCTCCCTCTGTCCTCTCCTTCCTCAAGAAGTTGCACAGAGCAATAAAGTCAACACTAAGCCTCTTCTTCTCCAAACTGGACAGCCCAAGCGATCTCAGCCCTTCTCCACAGTGCAAGCCCTCAGCCCTGTTACCAGCTTTGCTGCCTTCCTCTGGATGCTTTCAACAAGCTTAATATTGTGGAGACAAGAGCTGCACATAGTATTTGAGGCTAGGCTGCACCACTGCTAAATATTGCAGAAGAATCAAGACTTTTGACCAACTGGCTGTGCTGAGTTTACTACATCCCAAAATGTGGTTTGCCCTCTTGGTTGCCAGGGCATGCTGCTGGCTCACATTGAGCCTGCTGTCACCACCACTCTAAGGTCCCTTTCTTCTGAGTTGCTCTCCAGCCACTCGTCTCCCATTTCTACTTATGTCCATCATTATTCCATTCCAGTTAGAGAACCTAACATTTTCCTCTGTTGAATTTCATGCTGTTGCTGATTGCCCTGTGTCCTAATTTATCTAGATCCTTCCGTAAGGCCTCCTATTCCTCTGTGGATTCAACATTATTAACTCCTTTATCTCAGTAATTAAAATAAATTAAATGCTTCAGTGAACATCATCCTGCAATGATTATGTGTGCCCTGGTTTTGGATGGGATAATTTTCTTCATAGTGGTTGGTGTGGGGCTGTGTTGGATTTAGGATAAGAATAACATTGATAACACCAATAAACATATTAGTTTTTGCAGAACAGTGCTTACACGGAGAGAAGGACTTTTCTGCTTCTCACACTGTCCCAACAGTGAGGAGATTGAGGGTTCACAAAACATTGCATGGGGATGGAATGAGAACAGCAAATCCAAACTGGCCAAAGAAATGTCCCATACTACATGGCATTACGCTGAATGATAGAACTAGGCTGGGAGGCATAACACTGCTCAGGGACTGACTGGGCATCAGTTAGTGGGTGGTGAGTAACTGCAATGTGTATCATTTGTCTTCCATATTCTTCTTATTATTATTTTATCTTCTTTCTCTATCCTATTTAAATTGTCCTTATCTCAACCCATGAGTTTTAATTTTTTCCAATTCTCTCTCCCATCCCTCTGTGGGGAACTGAGTGAACAGCTGTGTGGTGCTGAGCTGCTTACTGGGTTAAACCACAATAATTTGTTAGGCTTCACTTCTTCTTAGCAGTCTTATTGTACTATTTTAAAGTAAGGTATATTGAAAAGTGAATTACGTAATTTCTTTTCCACTGCTATGTTTCACCATTTCTTAGTGCAGGAGGCAAGACAAACTCTGAAGATATAAGCATAGGGAGGATAACAGTGCAAATTCATAATAGTGTAAGTAAAATGTATATGATTGAATGATATTGAGAGAGAGTTCACATTAAAGTTTAGGGCTTAATCCAGAATATGCTTCTCAGAAGTCATAGAAAGAGCACCAGAGAACATTACAGTGCGTGCTGATAATTTTCATCCATTTAGCAAAATTCCTAAATAGACAGTGATAAATATTATATGTAAAAAACCATCTAGGTGTTTTTGCTTATCCTTCATATTTTTTTCTCTGCTCATCCACTGCAGTTTTTCTGCATCTTAAAATACTGGGAGGTACCGTACAGGGGAAGTGCAGGATTTGATTCAATGCTGTGTAGCCAAGTACAGAAGATAAATGAGGACAAGCACAAGAACCGTGCAAATGTGAAGACAAACAAGACAGGTAAATTCTAACAAAAAGACAATAGCAAGAGTCTGTGCCAGAAAGTGGAAGAATTCCTGAATGAGGGAATGAGGAGGAAAAAAATATATCAGTCCCACTGATGATCCAGAGGCTTAAAAACAGACCGTCATTGACATCTGTCATCTGAGATTATGAAGGCAGATTCAAAATGTTACAAGGTATCAGTTTGGGCAGAAGCAATGAAAATGTGCATCAACACAGATGCTGGTGTAGCAGGAGCCACAAAGGAAAAAGCAGTGGTTTGGGAGATGAATGTACCTCAAATGTTTGAAGGGACTTGGGCAGGAGCTCAGTGCTGGTGATGTGATGGTGGTACACACTTGGAGTGCAAAGATTTGGTCCTGAACAGGTTGGAAAGGAAATTGTCAATGTGGGGCGTTCTCCAGAGTAGAAAAGGAGCCTGATCTACACAAAAGTTATACCATGTTACTCAGTTTAGATATATCATAGTTTAGGTGAGAGGGGAGGTCACAGAAGTACCATGAAATATAAAATAAAACCTGATATCATGATTGTTTTTCGCTTCTGAATAAAACAATAACCATTCAAATGAGAAAAGAAAACACAGAATAAATAGATAACTCTGTTAGAACTTCAGAATTTCTGCTCTGCCCATAGCAGGGGGTTGGAACTTCATGATCTTTTAGGTCCTCTCCAAACCAAACCTTTCTATGGATCTATAATTCTATGATTACTTTTAAACTGGGAATGTTTATGTTCATACACTCTGAGACTTTCTAGGTTCAAACCATGTTTTGTTCCTTTAATTTGTTCTGAAATGCCAAATCGTAAAAGCTGAGAATTCTCAGCTTTGCAGATAGCAATTGTGACTGCTCAGACTGAAACATGAATCCAAAGCTGAAGAGAGCTGGATTCTTAAAAATATATTTAAGAAGCTCAGAAATTTTTACCTCCATTCCAATTAAGATTTAGTCCTGTAAAATTATCAAATTGAAGAACTATTGTGACACTGACTAAAATAACAGAGGCAATTTATTGCCCAAAACTGAGGAGCACTGATAAACCTATGCAATAAATAATAAATATATTTTAATCATTTTAATATTTTCATACTTTCAAATTCTACTTGAAGTACTTAAATCTGGTGAAAGACTAAAATTCTACTCAGAGATGCTATGAAGACTCATAGTTAGACAAATGTTTTTGTATTGAATGAAAAAAAGACAAAACATTATATTTAAGGACTAGTAGTTAAGAAAAGGCCTCTAATGATCATTGAAATTATTAATTATTAGAACACACAGGCAATCTTTAAATGAATGTGTGACTAAAATATCTGCAACAGAAAAAACTTGTTTTATTTATCAGGCCATTAAGCATGGCATAGTCATTATAGAATACTCGCACCTATTTAACCTATGTGATAATAACATCCACTACAAGGAGTTATATAGAATTGGTAAATCCATATATAAAGCTCATCTAAATTTTCAGTTTCACTTATTATCAGTTTCACTAAGGTATTGGATGCAATTGCAACTTGGAAACTTCTGTTCATATCACCATTTAAGGTATAATTATCAGATCCTTCCTGTTTTGCTACATCTTTGAGATACCATAGCGTTAAAACTATAATAACAATGTTTACACTGTCTAATAAAACATCTCTCTTGTGCTTGGACATAGAATGGTTTTGCACTGTAAAGAACTGCTATACCATAACAGGAATCCTGAATGTTTCCATATTGCTTACATTGTTATGTTTACTGTAATATGAAGTGCAAATAGAAAATTTGAGGCAAGATCAGTGATTCCATTTACACCAAGGACTTAGACATTTTATAGAAATATCTACTTATTTCAAGCATCCGTTGACATGAAGATCATTTAATGTTCGAATGTGTCTGAGTATTTCAAGAGGTCTAATACCTTTTTCTTTTTGTAGTCTATGAAAAGTGAATGCCAAGTATTGGATAGTGGGATAACTTCACCTCTCCACGACCTAGCTGAGGGCCGAAGTGAAAGAGAAGCCAGATCTTGCTACCACAGACTGCTCTGTCATCACCTACCAACCACACTAACTTGGAATATCCTTAAAAAAGCTACATGAAAATGCTACAGAGAAAGGTGTTGGAATAAATTCTTCTAGAACTGTGCATAACAGAATAAAATATATATTAAGAGACCATTATGCTTTTTTCTTATGGCTAGGCCAACAAATTTGTACGAGAAGTGCATATTGGGATATATCACTAAGACAGTTATTATAACTTAAAATTTACTGCAGAAACAGAGACATGGAGCATATTCAGAATCAAGATCTATGGATTTATATCCAGTGCAAGACATGAGAGTCTCAATACCATTTGAGGGTCGTTACTATCCTTTAGCATATTTGAGCTATTTCATTTGTATGGTGGGTGATAGATAACCCCCACCTAACTGATTACTGTTTTCCAACAGCTGTGAGGTAGGGGAGAGAATCAAAAGGACAATTGGGAAAAACCTCATGGATCGAGATCAAGATAAAGACAGATGAGTGAAGTAAATAGTATGCACAAGCAGAATGAAATAAAGCCTTCATTCACTACTTCCCACTAACAGGCGGATGTCCAGCCATTTCTCAACACACAACCATTATTTGGAAACACAAACAACATAACAACAAATTTTGGTCCTTTGGCCTCCCTTTCCCAAGATCAGAAATGCCTTTCTTATATACTAAGAGATCAGAAGCGAAGTAAATATGCAGATTTCTTAAATTTCTTTGCACTTGGCTTTTTGTGTCACCATGCATCAGGGACACAAAATATACCAGCTCTATCAGGGATTATTATGATTGATTTATGGGGATAAAAAAGTAGAATTCTCTAATTACTAAGAGCAGGGCTAACATGCTGTCTAGAAGTGATAAAGCTGTTGTCAACGCTGAAAGACTCTGATTATTGTAATGTGAAAATGAGGGCAATAATATGTCTTCAGCTGCATACGGAAGGAACGATTCTGAATTGTATTTAGTTTCCCAAAAAATATCTTCTTGCTTGATTTCTTTTTTGAGAAGATAATTTAACTTCATATGTTCTTTCACTTCATATATTTTACCTCCTTGTTAAGTAGGCCAGGAAAAAAAGCAAAGATTTTATAAGAAACGTCTGTCGTTATAATGAATTAACTTGAAAAAGACTATGGCTTTATACTAAAGGCTTATAAAGATGTAAAGGGGAAAAAAAAGGGGTAAAGTTGGGAAAAAAAAAAAAAAGAAAGAAAATGAAAGATTGTTTTTTAATGCAACTTTGCAACCTTCCTGGAATTTTTTCAACTAAAGAATTTTCACTCTTCTTGTAAATGCTTGCCAATATTGATAATAGAACAACAGATGTCAGTGAACCTGAAGAGTTAATAGGACTCTGTAAGCTTGTCAGAAATGATGAGAAATGCAGTCTAGACAGATGTCTAAGAGAGAGCTGTGTGGGCTGGAAACTGAAGAGAGCTCAATTGACATTCTGAGATAGAGTTCATCAGATTACTCAAGCCTTTCTTTTCCTCTGTGTTTTTCTTTCTTTTCCCCTAAACTAATTCCAGTTTGACTAAAAGCCATCTTGATTTTAACTGTGTGCAAGATAGTTATATTCTTTGACTCAATGTCTTTTCACCAGCTGAAGAATAACACCTTCCCATCAAAATTAGCAAAATTTTGCAAATATTTCACAACTGCAGGACAGCATCACCACCAATATAATGTATTATGTTACTGTGGAATAGCAAGCCATATCACAGAGTATATGAATCTGTGATTTTTTCCTCTTTTACTTTTATAGGCATACATATAGCAACACTATACAGAAACACTTCAGCCTGCCCAGGGAGGTGGTGGAGTCACAGTCCCTGGTGGTGTTCAAGAGGTGTCTGGATGAGGACCTACAGAGATACTGTTTAGTGGCTTTTAGTAGCTTTAGTAGCAATGGTAATGGGAGGATGGTTGGACTAGATGATCTTCTAGGTCCTTTCCAACCTTATGATTCTATGACTCTATGAATACATTTTGGCCACTTGTATAATTTTGTTTGCCCTCTACTGAAACAAATTTTTTAATCATTGTCAGAGGTGAAAAAAAAATTCTTAAAATGTGCACATATACAGGAAGCAAACAATTAGATAGATGTGTGTGCTGAGATGGAGAATATCCCAGACTGAACTCTTGAACTTACAAGCAGAAGACCAGTACTTGCTAATGACAACTGTTATGAACTGTTTGTAAATTTTGGTAGCATCTGGACTAAGCAAAACTGACATAGCCTCAATCTTCCAATTAAATAAAGCAATGTAAGTAAAAAGCACCAATTAAGGAGCTGATTATGTTTCAGCTCATAGGCTGTTCAAATTGAAACACAGTATCTTATTTATTCTAAAAGAATGGCTTGCACAGCAAAAAAGAATTCCTGAAAGAAGAAGTAATCTCTGAAGGAAGAAGGGGTCCAGGAAAAAAGATGGAGATTGTCTTGAGAAAAAATCCTGGAAGTGAAGCAATATCCTGGAAATCAATGAGCTATGGGAATAAGAAGACATGCTTCTTTTATTTTTTTTTTCTTTTTTTCTTGTTTTTATCTTTCTATTTTCTGGAGGGAGCAATAGCGACTTTGGAAGCAACCTTATCAGGTTTAACTTAACATTTTGGCCCTGGCATAAAGCAATTCACAGGACAGGCACCCCTCTCCTCTCTCTGTTGTAGTGTTTGAGGAAGTCTTTATGTTCTTTATTGCAATCATATTCCAGTCATTTCCCTGTATTATTGTCAACTGATATGTGAGCAAACCACCTAACAGTTATGAAGGAAGAGGATTGTCGCCTTTGTTTCGGCGACCCTGACTGAAGTCTCCTTGTGAAAGTGTTCCGACAGCCCCGGCCAGTTTCACACGCTTCTCATGACACCAATATGGTGAGCGGCAAAATGGCGTTAATTGCAAGGAGCACACCCTTCTTAAAACTTTCCCCATGCCTTAGGGCTACTACCTTTGTCTCTGACCAAATGGACATGTGGCATCTCTTGTTTCCTCCTTATTTGGTCTATCCTGTTCTTCTCTCTTATCTTCAGGTCATTTGTTGCCATGGTTTCCCAGGGGCCCAGGGGCCCCTGTTGACCCTGGCGACTGCCCCAGACCATTCAGTTAACTACAGAGGATTAAGCATGCAGTGGTAATTTTTCATATGACAATAAAAACTATTCATTTTTTTTTTCTTTTTGCCACTTGTACCATGACATGACAATATAATCCAGAGGTTTTTGTTCTCAAGTAAAGGCCAAATTTATAAGAGCTATGAAACAAAACTATTTTTCAAAAATAGTAAAAACCAGTATTTAATCATAACTCTTCTATGAGATATTTGTTTAGTTTATTTTTTAACTTTTCTTTAGAAATTGTGAATAAATGTTTCTTTGATAGAGGCCTGGCACACATTTAAACAACAGAAATAGTATTGTTTCTGTCTTAAAACACAAACATTAATCTAACTGGCTAGTGTTTTTGGTTTGAGTGACCCGTCATCAGCCTTTCTTCTAACATATGCACTAAAAGCAGACATGGTAGGTACACTCATAGAAAAACTAACTCAAACTTCATATGGATCTACTAAGTATATTTTAACATTCAGTATAAAGAGGGCAAAACCTGCTGCTGCGATCTTGTGGGCTTCTGAATTTTTCTCCTCTTTTTCACAGTAGTGTTATAGAAAGCCATTACTTACATTACACAGTGTGTCCGGTTGAGAGCATTGTAGAACATATTACCAAATAAATAAATAAATAAATAAATAAATATTAAGCAAGTACTGCACCTAGGAAAAAAAGTTCATTTTTTGCTGCTCAAGTCTTAAAACCAGAAATAGAAAGGAAAGAGTAAAAGCACAGAGTATTCTCAGGAGACAGGTGAAACGTAAATTCACAGTGAGTTTTCGTTCCCTGAAGACTGATCATACCAGACTTTATATCTTTCTTCAGATAATCTGTCTTCAATTTAAAGTGCAGTTTAAGTAATAAATACTGCTAGGATACTGCAAGTATGACCCAAGACATTCTGTTTCACAGCTGTTAAACAAAGCAATGACTGCAATGATCATTTCTACCAGCCTACTGTCTCTGGCACCACATGATTTAGTTTAAAGTAACTAATCCAGTACACACTGATTTAAAGTGAAGTGCCATCACATTCATCTAACTCTTTTTGTCCAGAACAGCAGAGCCCATTAACTAGATAGATTGATGTAAGAATGTGACCTTGACCCTAAAGCTGACTCTAGTCTTAATGTTCACACTGACTGTAATCTGTTACCAGCAGTCTGTAACATTCAACAGCAGCGTAGGCAATGGTGGAAAATAAAATTATAATATTTAAATATCTAATTATAACCCATTCTTAAATTATATCAGTGTGGACTCTGTCTGTACAACTTTAGAAATGAAAGGCTATTATATCTAAATCACATAGTCTGGACTATGTATTGGCCAAAACTGTACTGTAATACTTAGTCTGATGATATGACAATGGGATTGGAGACTATAATTTGAAAATCTAGAGAATTACTAGGCAATGGCATATGATTTAGTTGGTCAAAGAAGAAGCATAAAATGATACTTCAGAAAAGCAGCATTTCTATGACTGACATAACGAATATTATAATGAAAAAAAAATGGATTCCACAAGCATAATTTTTTTATTCATTTGCTACAGCTGAAAAGCTATGGGCACTAATACCTATTTTTTTTATTACTATTATGGCAATTTTAGTGAAAGTACTGACTGACCATTTCCTCTATTTTTTGAAAAAGTGAGAAGAAATCGAAAGTTGAATAGTGGAAGGGATTCACTTTTATACTAGACATTTTTGTGCAATAACTTTGACTTTCAGAATGGTTAAATGAACCCTTGTACTGCTAAACTAAACATATGTATAAGAGTGAGCCATATAGTACACACTGCCCTTTAACATCCAGTCTCAATATTCAAGCACAATAAGGCAAGGAAAAATAAGCAATCATGAAAACAGTACTTAATAACTACAAGATTAGTTACAATATAAACAGTATATATATTGCTATAAACAAGAATAAATCCTAGAGCATACACATAGCTCTGTAATAATCATGTAAGACTGAGATTAAGTGAACAGGTGGCAATTACACGACTGCCATTTTTGACTTAATCAGTCCCAGGGAAAGAAAAAGTGAAGAGTAATGATAGACATTGTAAGCATAGAGAAATGAAAGCTAAGCCATCGTATGGCTCCACAAATGTCATTCTTTATCTAGACTATTCTAGGCTATGGATTAGGAACCATGATCTGAGCAACAAAAATGAGGTCCAGTTCTTTATGCTTTCTCAGCAACAACCTTGCTTGGTAAAAATAAAATGTGAGAAAAATAAAAAGAAGTTAAATTATTTCAGCAAAAGAAAACTATGAGAAACACTCCCTAAAGTTTAGAACTTTTTTTTGTTTGAAGACTCAAAGTTACATATTCAAACATGAGGACTGAAAGAGACAGAGTAAGAATTTGAATTCAGGTATGTTACAACCCAGATATGATTCATGGGTTATATTATATTATAGGGGTATTATTTAGAAGTTCTTCCAAATTCTCTACATACCATTAGAGACAGATCTAGCTAAGAACCTGATTTTCACCTTTGAGAATTATTTTTGTTTTTGAGACACAATTTTGTCCTGATACAGCACGAAAACACAAGCACTGCCTTGCTTTCTTGTATTTTTTAAGTTAAATAATGTTGTTTTTTTAATTATTATTTTATAAATAGAAAAAGCTTCATGATACAAAAGCATGAAACTTAACTCTGTGAAGTTTAAGGTAAAGAAAAAAGGCAAAATGTAGAGAGGGTTAGTAGATCTTTCAAGAGCATATGAAAAGTAGTATGCTTCATGTCTATTCAAAGTACAGAGCACACAACAAACACAACAGGCGTCCTAGAAAGTCAGCCAATATCTGAAAGATTTTTGTGATGATTCTCATAAACTTGAAGATAAAGCTGCAGACTTAAAGTTCTTAATGTTTGCAAAATGGCATATAGGCAGAAACTGGATAGTACCAAGCAGAAAAGAAAGTGTTGTCAGGATGGTATTAAAATGCTGAAAAAATTAACTCCCTCATGGTAAACTATAAACCTGCTTTAGCTTCTACAAAATACATACAAATTTATTCAAATAGCTGGCACTTATTCCCACTAAAAAAGCATCTAATTACAAAATTTACCAAAAAAACCAAAAAACAAAAAACAATGGTTAAAATTCATCTGCATATGTATTCATTTACCAAGAACTGAAACATGCATATGTTTGGACTCTACACAGGCATTATAAACACTAACATATTAAAAACTCAAACTCAATCTCATTAAAGCTTCATCGGTTTTGAGAACATTGTTGATAAAACCCAATATGTTAGACAGATACATTTCTTTAAATATGTACTGGTGAATTATAAGATATGCTGCTAATAAAAACATGAACTTGAGAAGAAAACAGCAATACAAACAGATTTTAAAGTTCCTAAGCAGTGTGACATCAAGAGAGATGTATGCCAAGGCTGCATATTTGATCTTCATCCAAGGCTGTATACTTAATCTCCATAATTATTCAATACAGATGCAGAAAATGTAACAATATGTGGAACAATCAAGAAATGTAAATGAATATTTGAATGAATGAAGTGAACGTTAACAACACAGTGTGTGCTGGTGACCTTGCCTGAATAGTACTGACTATACCACAATTCAGGAATTTGCCATGAATAGTATCAGTATGACTTGCAAAAGGGTGAAAATTCAGGAAATCATGGCAACCACATGGAGAAAGAAATAGTAGTAAAAAAATATGTCTCAGTATAAACAAGAATAAAAAATCCTACACATAGCTGGACTGACTAAATATGTTTCTTTATTCAAGGCATTTTATAATAAATGGAAAATAAGCAAAACAAAACTCTAAAAGGACAAGGAAAGTAAATTGTAGGTTTTCAAAGGGGTCCACTGTTTCAAAATCCATTTATAATTCTAGTATGCTTGTGAAGACTAGTACCAGACAGAGAAGAATTAGAACATTCAAAGGTTCTTCTAATAGCTGTATTCTCTAGACACACTGGAAATAAAGGATAATATAGGGGCAAGACCATAATGTACCACTAAGAGTCCATACATATTATCATTTTCCATATCTTCCCAACAATCTCCTTGCTGGTCAGTCAATAATAATTATCCATCATTGTGTTTCTTTTCCATGAGGGCTACTGACATAATTACATTTTCTTGTCATCTATTTCTTCTCCTCAGGTAGTAATGCTGTAGTGTTGTTGTTTTTTCCAAATTGTCTCATCAGTTAATACTATTAGCTTAACCTCAGCAACTGTACTCGACCTGTAAGAGGCTTAATTACTGATTCTGTTTTAGACCTGAAGAAAACTTGTATGATCTTTAGCCTATATTGTTTTCCCACCTACATAAATTTCTATTATGAAAATATTTTCTTGCACTAAAAAGTAACTATGCAAGTCAATTAGTCAATCAAACAAACAATTAAATAGACTGTTCTTTCATAAGGTAATATTCCTTAAAAGCAGAGAGAGGATAGTTCTGTTATTCATTAAGAGGTGAAAAGATTTTAATGTCACCTGTATTTGCAGAGGGACTCACCTATCTTGCACATTTTAATATTAGGATGAGAAAAAATATGTGACATGAATTTTCCTGTTATTTACTCTGTAGTGTACATAATGATATTTCAAAAATCATACAATCACAGAATCATAGAATCACCAAGGAAAAGACCTACAAGATCATCCAGTCCAACTGTCCACCTATCACCAATAGTTCTCACTAAACCATATCCTTCAATACAACATCTAAACATTACTTGAACACCTCCAGTGTTCATTACTCCACCACCTCTCTGGGCAGCCCATTCCAGTGCCTGACCACTCTTTCGGACAAGTAGAATTTCCTAAAGTCCTGCCTGAATCTCCCCTGGCTCAACTTGAGGCCATTCCCGCTCGTCCTATCCCTAAAATCACAAAAGCTAAAAAATTTTCTCACGACTGCTGCCTGAATCCATGGTTCCTGGAAAAAAAAAAAACAGTAAAACCTGTTATAAGCACTAATGTCTTCCTCTGTCATAAAGCTACTTGAACTTTCACAAATTCAATAGATCAACATTTCTCAAATCCAGATGACGGTGTGGACATACTGTTTAGAAGTACATGAGCACGTTAATGATCGAATATGTATATACATATACTTCCAAGTGCCATTTTTTATGAAAATGAATTGACATTTTTGAATTGACACTAGTTGAGTTCTCTAGACCTTCTGAATAAAGAGATATCATGACAATTACCTCAAGAGAATGACTGAGCTGCTAATAACATGTGATTAGCACATTTCTATGCCTACTATTCCAGAATGGGGACCAACTGAGATAAATTATTTTTCCCACTCTTTAGATTTTGACAGACTGTAACTTGATCATTTATGGCAATATTCTTAGAGGCAAATACCATTTGTAATACTTTTATAAATGTGTGCTTTGAAAACAGCTAAATATATGTATATCATCAGTACCTTTCTTAATTCTGGAGACAACAGTATCAAGCATTTCTTTTTTAAATACTATGTTCAAACAAAGATTGATGAGTGTCAAATAAAAAGTGAACAAATAGTCCTTTTCCATAGAATAATACTGGCCAAATTCTGCACTATAAAATAAAAGAGGACATTAAAAAACAAACATAAGAGAAAAAATGTATTACAAATTTTTAAAGATCATTGTGATGGTCTTATGGATTGATGGAGGCTTCTGTTCTTTTTGGCAACATTATGTGAGAAGATGATCAGATTTCCTGAATGTTCTAGCTGTGTTTGAGAAAAAGATATTCATTATTTATTGATTGATATTTTTTTGAAAAGAGGTTATATTTTGGCCTTTTTTCTATTTTTCATTGTGGATAAATAACAACAAAGTGAAATATGGAATAGTTACTAAATATTTCTCTTTTTTATGTTATCTTGCTGTTGTGTTTTTTCTTGGACTAAATTTAAATTTCGATTCCAACAATATTTTATTTAAAATGAAGAGTTTAAAAGAAAACTTTAAAAACATTATTTAGAAAACTCCTCAAGACAAAATATGAGAAAAATAATGAAAAATCATGGAATGCAATTGTTGTTGTTGTTGAAAAATTTCAGTGTTACTCCTCTGGTATGTAATTGCTTTTGTCATCTGTAGCTTCTCTCCTTCTGCTGATGCAATTTTCAAAATACTTTGTTAGAAATCATGAGTACCTTTGAAATGTATCTTCAAAAATAGAATTAAATCTCTTTCCTTACAGATACTGATTCAGAAAAGGTGGTCAAATTTGCTTGTTAGTTTAAGTGGAAGACATTTTTTCTATCAAAACATTGTAGTTCATAATCCTAAAACCTCCTCTTTGATAATATCACAGATGTCTCTCCTCCTTCCTATTACATATTTCTATATGCTATTTCTATTGGGCTGGTTTACTTGATATTAAATTGATATTTCTTTGATATTTCTGGTGGGATGGTTTAGCGGGCATTAAATTCTTTTTTTTTTTTTTTTTTTTTTTCATGGTGCTGTATTTTTTATTTGTGATGCAAACAGTGTTGATAACACAGAGATGTTCTAGTTGTTGCAGAACAGTGTTTCTCACTCTGTCCTGAGTGGGGATTCTGAGGGTGCACGAAAAGATGGCAGGCGACAGAATCAGAACACCTGACACAAACTGGCCAAAGGGATATTCCATACAATATGGCATCATGATCAGCATCAAAATCTTGAGTTGGGAGGAGGCTGTCACTGTTCAAGAACTATCTGGGCATCTGTTAGTGGGTTTAGCATATCGGCCTTTTTGTATATTCTTTTATCTTAAGCATGACTGTGTCTAGAGAGACTAGCATAACACAGGGCTGTCGTTACTTAGCTTTCTAGTTTCCATAAAAATAGTCAATTAATACTGATTTTAACTACCCTTTTCGTAATCAGACTCAGTCATAACTGTGAACAGCAGTTCAAAACAGTTTGCTGAAGACAGACGTCAGTATCAACTTCCACAGTTTTCCAGCTTTTGTAGGGCTCAATCGAACTTTAAATCACAAGCATAGTTTCATTTGTATTAATCTGCTTGGTTGAAACTGTGGAAGCTGAAAAATTATTCCTTCTGTGTTTGCTAAAGTTATATGGAGAATATTTCTAGCATCAAAACCAGTTATTCTTTTTAACAACTAAGATAAATATCAGTCTCATTAGATTGAAAAGTACAGCTGGCCTCATCCTATTGAAGAAACATGGGGAAAATGGTTATTAAGTCTTTTTAAATACAGTACATTGAAACTAAAAAATATACTATTGCTAAGTCAGATAAAAATTAGTGCTTTAATATTAAACAATTTTCATCTAAATATCTACAGCTGAACACAATTATTGCCTCATTATGTAGACTGCTCAATTTAAGCAATGAATAAATTTGCTTCTTACTGAATGAATCAGGAAATGAAATTTGAGTACAAGAGAAAATAATCTTACTTCACATTAAAACCTATGCTAAGTACCAAAGACATCTACGATGGACTTTTTTCTCCTTTATAGTGAGATAAATGAGACAGTAAAAAAAACTGTGCCAATTACAGGTGGACAAAATTACAAAAACAACTTTGAAAAATCTATTGCTAGTACGGATTCGAAGGTATAATTCCAACATGTTCAGTTTCTATAAGGCTAATTTGCTAGGTTCTGGTCACCTTGCCCTCCAGCATGGTGCACACTGAAAGGAGATGTTCTGTTGTCTCTGAGTATCACCCAAAA
The DNA here is from genome assembly GCF_951394365.1 of Tetrao urogallus. Taxonomy (NCBI): domain Eukaryota; kingdom Metazoa; phylum Chordata; class Aves; order Galliformes; family Phasianidae; genus Tetrao; species Tetrao urogallus. The sequence goes on along the minus strand of NC_136813.1, from coordinate 93,734,158 downwards.
ATTATAAAGGAGCAGTTTTGCATTCCTATACATAGTAAATGACACATTCTTTCCTTGTTACAGCTCCCCTTGTGGTAGAAACAGGTGAAAAGAATGAGTGATTTTTAATTGTGATGTTGGTTTAAAATTAGGCTTTTATATTAATATCAAATGCTGTTCAACTTGATGTACCTTTAAGTATGAAGCTGGCAAAATTGTTAGAATTAAAACATTATTCTGGTCTGTTCCTAAGTAGATGTAACTTTTAAATTTATGCTTATGCATTGATTTTTAAAGCCAGTTAATGCAATATCAAAAAAATTCCTAATGGTCATATGGGAAAACAAATAGCAAAAACAAACAAACAAAAAATATTATGAAAATTAGTTAGAAAAGACATATAATCCAGGTAATATTTTTTTAATTGATATTTTCAGACATGAGGTTAAGAGACTAAATGATCACAAGTGTATTATTATTTGCAAATGAACCTTCCTGCAGATTACTACACAGTCTCTACTAAAGTGGTAACTTCAATTTAGTTGAAATCCCAAATTCAAAGCACAAAACATGATTGCATTGAAGTTGTATTCACGATGGGACTGCACTACAATTTGTAATATAGTGAAATAATTTTACAGGCAGAGAGCCATTAGGTTACTTTAATTTTCATCCTCTAACATTATAAGATATTTTCAGAGAGCTAAATTTTGCAGGTATTGAAGCAGTTTAAAAAAAAAAACAAAAAAAAAAACCAAAAAAAAACCTGGGAACTTGGACATAAATGCTTTTGGGGGGAGAAAAACAAGAAAACAAGGCAAAAGGACTTGGAAAACTAAAACGGAAAAAAAACCAGATTTCTAACACTAGTTACATTCTACCAACAAAGTAATACACTGAAGTATTAAGAGGTGCTACAGACAAGAAAAAGACTTTTTGCAATTAGACTCTTTGCATGACCTTCTGCATCAAACTTTCTACAGCTTTGTGATAGATGACATTTTGCAAGGATGTTGAAAAGAGAAAGATGGAATTGAGAATATTAGAAATATTCAGTATATCTATTCTCATTTCCTATCTGATTTGTTACTGCCTACTGAGATTCAGTTAATAATACCCCTTGTGATTCATTCCCACTACATGAATTCAAAATCAAAAACAGTATTGGCAGATAAGTGTATCAGTGCAGAGTTTAATTAAGTCATAAATTATAAAAACAGTTTGTGATTTTAACCTCCGTCTCTTTTTTCCTCAGACTTTGGAGATTTTGTATCACATTTTTTTAATAATGCAATGATGACATTTGATTGATTTTCCATTGTGATTTATCGAGTATATAAAATGGGAATTAGCTGCTGTATCCAGGGTCAGCTCTATTTTGGAAGGACACATTTGTCAGAGAACATCTCTGCTGCTTGACAGTGAGCCGTTTAGACTATTAGCAAAATGAAATATATAGAGCATTTCAGTCTAGCCTCCATCCCTATGCTAAAAAGAGACAGAAGAGAAAATATTGGCTGAACAGTAGAGAAGTAGAAAAGTGAATATGAAAGATGGAGATTTGTAGGAATTTCAGAAACAGATGGGGAAGTATTTTAAGTTTCCAAAAACCACTGGGGAAGTAAAAATGGACGGATGAATAGATGGATGAAAAGTATATGCATCAGCACATACAATTTTGTGTTTCTTTATTTTTAATTAAGTTAATTAAATTAATTAAATTAAATTAATTATATTTTCTGTGTGTTTTTTCATGGAAAATAAGTATTCAAAATATCAGAATCATTGTATCTGAATTAAAGTTTAATACAGAATTGAACAGAGGTGGACTTGGAGATCCTGGTGGATTAAAAGCTGGATATGATGCAACAGTATGTGCTTGTGGTCTGAAAGACCAAGAGCATGCTGGTCTGCATTAAAGAGTGGTGGCCAGAAAGGCAAAGGAGATGACTGTATCCAACTATTTTGCCCTCATTAGACCTTACTCTGACTACTAAGTCCAGGACTGGGGCCTTTGACTCAAGAAAGACATAGAGCTGTTGGAGTGGGTCCAAACAGGGCCTCTCCTATGAAGAAAGGTTGAGACTGCAGGGCTTGTTCAATCTGGAGAAGGGAAGGCTCCAGGGAGACCTCATTGTGGCCTTCCAGTACAGCAAGCTTATAAACAGGAAGATGATCAATTTTACATGATCTGATAGTGACAGGAAAAGGGAGAATAGTTATAAACTTAAAGAGGGGAGATTTACATTAGAGGTTAGGAGGAAATTTTTCACTCAGAGGATCGTGACTGGCTAACGAAAGGATTTTGCAAAAATAATGATTTTTTTTCTTTTTTTTTTCTTTTTTTTCTCTCCTCAAAAAGTCTCCAGATCACTCCAGCTCTTTGGTATCACTTCAGTGCTTCAAACTGCAAAAATACTGCAGTTTTCCAACAAACTGTTCCTCCTCTTGGATGTCTTTTCATTGGCCCTTGAAAATTTCTCACTAATCTTTTACAGCTATTTAGATCTTTTCCAATGACACTGTGAAATCACATTTCTATTTTGGGCTCTCTAATTTACTTCAGACTGTCACAGACATTTCTACAGTTCTCTAATCCTTTCAACACATACATATTGTAATAAAGCTCATCTGTGTCAGCAAGCCTGACAACTCAGCAAATGCATGTTGTATTAATACAGTCATTATTTTTCTGTGAAAAAAATGAGCTCACTCACCTAAAAGATTATCTAAACTGGCTCATTTCTAATATATCTTTCACAATGCCTGAGAGACTGAAATGCTAGGGCCAATAACTTACAGTCTTAGAACATATTTGTTTTTGTAACATGGTCCTGACTCAGAAAATACATTCTTATCTTTAAATATGTAATTAATCTACTAAATTTAATTGGATTGAACATATTCTTAGAAACAGACACATATTTTAACATCAAATCATTTTTTCATGTCTATTAAAACTACTTGAACTATTTCTTCAAAAGTTAACTTATTGATTCATAAAGAACCAAATGTTAGGATCTCTCCCATGCTGCAAATAAAGACATTGTGAACAAATCAAACTGGGAAAAAGCCTCAATATTCCTGAGATAAGTTTAAAAAAAAAAAAAAAAAAAAAAAAAACTATTGAAAAAATTCCAAATTTCAAACTAACATTCACAGAATCACAGAATCACAGAATCACAGAATTGTAGGGGTTGGAAGGGACCTCCAGAGATCATGGAGTCCAACCCCCCTGCCAAAGCAGGTTCCCTACACCAGGTCGCACAGGTAGGCATCCAGGCAGGTCTTGAACATCTCCAGAGAAGGAGACTCCACCACCTCCCTGGGCAGCCTGTTCCAGTGCTCCGTCACCCTCACTGTAAAGAAGTTCTTGCGCACGTTTGTGCGGAACTTCCTATGCTGCAGTTTCCAGCCGTTTCCCCTTGTCCTGTCTCCACTCACCACTGAGAACAGCCTGGCCTCGCCATTCTGCCCCCCACACCTTAGATATTTATAGACCTGGATCAGGTCCCCTCTCAGTCTTCTCTTCCCAAGGCTGAACAGACCCAGTTCACTCAGCCTTTCCTCATAGGAGAGATGCTCCAGGCCCTTCACCATCTTTGTGGCCCTCCGCTGGACTCTTTCCAAGAGATCCTTGTCTTTTTTGTACTGGGGAGCCCAGAACTGGACGCAGTACTGCAGATGAGGCCTCACCAGGGCAGAGTAGAGGGGGAGGATCACCTCCCTCGACCTGCTGGCCACGCTCTTTTTAATGCACCCCAGTAAGCCATTGGCCCTCTTGGCTACAAGGGCACACTGCTGGCTCATGGCCAACCTGTCATCCACCAGGACACCCAGGTCCCTTTCCACAGAGCTCCCCTCCAGCAGGTCATCCCCCAACCTGTACCGGTGCATGCAATTATTCTTCCCCAGATGCAAGACTCTACACTTGCTTTTGTTAAACCTCATCCGGTTTTTTTCTGCCCAGCTCTCCAGCCTATCCAGGTCTTGCTGAATGGCAACACAGCCTTCAGGCGTGTCAGCCAATCCTCCCAACTTCGTATCATCAGCAAACTTGCTGAGGGTGGCCATTATCCCCTCATCAAGGTCATTGATGAAGATGTTGAACAAGACCGGACCCAGCACAGACCCCTGAGGAACACCGCTGGTTACAGGCCTCCAACCGGACTCTGCACCACCAACAACGACCCTCTGCGCTCTGCCAGTCAGCCAGTTCTCAACCCACCTCACTGTCCACTCATCTATCCCACACTTCCTCAGCTTTGTTATAAGGATGTCGTGGGGGACAGTATCAAAAATGCCTTGCTGAAATCAAGGTAGACTACATCCACTGCTCTCCCCCCATCCACCCAGCCAGAGACAACATCATAGAAGGCTACCAGGTTGGTCAAGCACGACCTCCCCCTTGTGAACCCATGCTGACTACTCCTGATAACCTCCTCTTCTTCCAGTTGTCTGGAGATGACATCCAGTACAAGCTGTTCCATCACCTTTCCAGGGACAGAGGTGAGGCTGACTGGCCTATAATTGCCTGGGTCTTCCTTCTTGCCTCTTTTGAAGACCGGAGTGACATTGGCTATCTTCCAGTCATCAGGCACCTCCCCCGTCCTCCAAGACTTCTCAAAGATGACAGAAAGCGGTTCAGCAACCACCTCTGCCAGCTCCCTCAGCACCCGTGGATGAATCCCATCAGGTCCCATGGATTTGTGAACATTGGTGTTGCTTAGGCGCTCCTGGACCACCTCTTCCCTGACAGAAGGGAGGTCTTCCATTCCCCAGATCCTCTCTCTCACCTCCAGGGTCTCAGATTCCCGAGTGGGAGCTTTTTCACTGAAAACAGAAGCAAAGAAGGCATTCAGTATCTCCGCCTTCTCAGCATCCCCCGTTACCAGCACACCCCCGTCACTTAGCAGGGGAGCCACATTCTCCCTAGTCTTCCTTTTACTGTTAATGTACTTGAAAAAACCTTTCTTATTATCCTTTATCCCCTTTGCCAGATTTAATTCCAGGCGGGCTTTAGCCTTCCTTGTCGCATTCCTGCAGACCCTGACAACATTCCTGTATTCTTCCCAAGTAGTCAGACCCTTTTTCCACATTTCATGGGCTTTCTTCTTTCCTTTGAGTTTGCGCACGAGCTCCTTGCTCATCCACACAGGTCTCCTGCCACCCTTTCCCGATTTCTTCCTCACAGGGAGACACCGATCCTGAGCTTGGAAGAAGAGCTGCTTAAATGCCCACCAGCTCTCACAGGCCCATTATTTGTCCCCAAAGTGACATCATATAGATAATACATTTAATATAATGTATAATATAATATAATGAGATATATGTCAAGATATTAGCAGATTTTGCTAAATTTTGCTTTAGGTCACTCCCTTTAAATTAGTCATCAATACAATGATTAGGTCATAAGCATTAAGTTATAGAAGTCCAACACCTGGAGATAGAAGTTAATATTCACCTTACAGTTTAGCTTGCATTAATCCAGCCATGCAAACTTAAATGGATTATGTTCATTTCATTTTCAAGTGACATGCAAAGTTGGCGCTATTTTAAACACTAAGGTAGCAAATAATGAAACAGGAAAAAGGATTGGGGCTGATTCTGTTGCATCTTGAGATATCTCTGAGGTACTTTGGCAACTCAAAATAGACTCTACAATCACTTTAGCTAAGAAGTACAGAATTTGTGAAGCAGACGGGTGTATTAGAGTAGCAAGAAGCTCAAATAGGAGTTCTGGATTGCACCAAGTCTGAAAGTATTTTAAGACATATACCTTAAGTCCCTTATGCCTGACTAACCCTTACTGACATAACAACCTCTTGGGCTTACTTAAAGCAATAAAAAAAAAAAAATAGACCAAGGCCCACTCTGATTTCAGGACTAAGAACTGCAAAGGACATCCTTCCCTGGAGCTGTATTTCATGTTCTTAACCTATGCACTGATATCAAGGATATTACTCATTGAAAAGAGAAAACAACAACAAAACAAACAAAGGAACAACAATAACAACAAAACATTAATTCAATTATGCTGAAAATAAACCTCAGAGGGCTTTACAGAGGGTTTGAGGCACATATTGAATCCAATTTGAAATATGTTAATTATTTTCCAAATGCATTATCCTTCTCCTTTTTTCTTTGGAATAGGAACTGTAAATCCTCTTTTCCTTGTACAAGACTGCCTGATCTGTGGCTCTTAAAATATGGCTCTTCCTCTGTTGAAGCAGTTTCTCAGACAATGGCAAAGAGAAATGCAAGGGGAATGCATGTTCAAACTTGTCTGAATGGCTATGGTCTGTGAAGATTCCACTGATCCGACTGTGTGACAGAAGTCTCACATGAAAACTGTATAGTCTACCCCACCTTCACAGTAAGGAAGAAAAATAAATATAATGGAAGGTAAAGCTATTCTTGATCTATTAGATGAATTAGAATCTATTGATTCTACCTTTGAACCACTTTTCATAAGAGAATAGCTGGATTACTAGTGGAATCAAAAGATTATGACTGTGAATGTGTTATAAAATTTCCTGAACTCTTCATGTTTCACAGCCATGCGCTGAAAATCAGTAAAGAGCACTTTGCTAAATTTCTATTCCATAAATTGGAAGACTATGGTGGACAACTTGGGATTCTGGGATGTGTGGTATCTTTTACACATCAACTAATTCTGTCCTACTAAAGAAGGAAGCTTCCTTTGTATTTTATTTTCCACAGAGGCCTGAAATTACTGGTTGTTCGACTTCTTATTGGGAAACTTGAAGAAACTGAAGAAGTTGAAGAGTGATTACCAGTTCAAGCACTGGGGGGAAGCAGTGCTTTGTCTGAAGATGCAAGAAATGGAGTCCACAAGGACTAAGTAGTCTTTGAAAGTAGTACCTGGTGGATCAGTATGTGAACCAAGACACTATCAAGGCAAAGGCTCAAGTCTGTAACCTCATGATACACAGGACACATAGGTTAGTCCAGGCATTTCCAGCCCATAGCGTGTGGGCCACTTGTGTGTAAAATGAGTCTCGGAGTAAAATTATGCATAATCAAGTGCTTTGATTTATTTATTTCCTCTTTCTCCCCCTCACATACATAGGTTGCTTCGAGACTAATACCTGCTGTTTATATACACAGAAACTACAACAGATAGAAAGAGCATAATAACGCTACTTAGTAGAGCAAATTCTCAGGTACAAAGCACTAGTTTTCAATATAGTCACCACTGTTAAGCTATGCATTTTCACCAGCAGCGAGCAAGAGCCTGCATGCCACAGTTCTAAAAATCTGCACCAGTGGAGGTGGCCCACTGTTGCTGTCACCACTTCTGAAACACAGTAACTCACTGTGCTCACGTCCACTATTTGGTCTCCATTAATGTTCAGTAAGCACTGATGAATGCCTCTGCGTGACATTTTCTTCCACATGGAACAATTCAGTGGCACATCTTTGCTCTCAACACACTTCCATTGTCAGACTGCCCCTCTTCTGCCATCTGTCAAACAACAACAAAGTGTAATGGAATATTGTTGGGAAAGTTTAATCTCTGCTGCCATAGCACCAACATCTGCCTCTGATGTTGTAGGCCAACATAATAAAGTAGGAGATGTTACTTTTGGAGCAGGCCTTGTAGAAAGTAGAGTTATTAATAATTATGTTTTGATCATGAAGAGACTTCGATTTCTACAGAAGGTTTTAAAGACCCTTAATATTAACTAAGGTAACTGAACACAGTGGAAATATTACAAATTCTACTGAATTCTCCATTACTTGTCTACTTACATATGATCCAGATTACCTCTTTAAACAAACACTTGAGAAATCAAAAAGTATTCAATTGTAGGAATTCCAAAAAGCAAATTAAACCAAAATAATTTAGCTATCCACAATTGAATATCTCTGACTGAAAAATGTACTGCATATTATAATTAAATTCTATTTTTACTGTTTTATAAGTTAATCAGTATTGATACTGCAACTCTAAATGCACAGTGTTGGTATTTGTTCTGTAAGTTTACATGAAGTGATGACTCATGGGTAATAGCTTTGATAAGATTTTCACAGATCTATTAACTTCCATTAGAAATCATCAGAGGACTGCTAGAATGGGGAAAGGAGTAGATGGGTTCCATCACTTCAGTGCATTAGAAAATATGACTTGCCAATGTTAAAGAGGAAATTATCTATTTCTGATAGCAGTCAATCTCTGTAGCACTCTTCATATGCACTTTGTGTTATTAAGGTCAGAGTGTGATTTCAAATCTATTCTCCACATTAGAAAAAAAAAGTTATTCTCCACATTCACATTTCAAATTGATATTACTCACACTTTGTTTACTCTGCTGAAAACTCCAACAACATTGTTTTTAGAGGCTGTTATTTTGCTGTGAAAGAATTAAGATTCTAGGCAGCTCTTTCAGTATCAGGATAATATAAACAATATTTATGCTTAATGTTTAGTAAGAAGTTGAATGACATTTTACAAACAGAGGGATGAACATTTTGTAAGTCTTTCCTGTGTTAATTATAGCTCATACCTTGTCACTCTCATCTGCAACTGAGACTAATTGTCTGCCTTATAAAGAGACATGCTTATTGATTTTGCAAAGGCTGGAACAGTCTGAGCTGTACTCTCTTTCTATTGATATAAAAAGCACTGCCTGCCTGTATTGATTGCTTACCCCACAGAGCAATGGCAAATTACTACTGAGGAAACATAATGATGCTGTACATTCGTTGCACAGATGATAGGGTAATGTTTAAATGTAGTGTGTCCTGTTCTTTGTAGATTTACTAATAACCTCCTTAATCATTTCCCTTCAAAATATCATGAATCCTGGAGCAGACGTTAACCTAATGATACAACATCATTTATAGAGCATAGCATTTCATAAATTCTGAATTAATTAAATCAACCATTTTTTCATCATCAACGAGACTGGATACCAATTTTGCTTAATATTTTCCAAAGTCTTGGTAAGAATAAAATAGATTAGCTAGGACAAGATTCTCAGCTCTTTTGAAATGCATTCCTTCACTTGGTGCCTAGTCTCACTGAAATCAGAAGGCTTATTTGAGGAATTATAAGCTACTCATTGTAAGTAAGACAGACTGAGTTTGGGCCTTAGTTAAACTTAGAGAAAGATTCACAAAGATTTTGGCTTTTTTTTTTTTTTTAATCTGATATTAGTAAATGAGGTTTGAACACAAATTTAAGTGTGCAAATTTTACATACCCAGTTGCTCTTTCTTATTGTTAGAGTTCTGCAAATTCATTTACACTGAAAATTCATTAAAGATAAGAACTACCCATTTTCTGATTTTGTTATAAATCAGTCATGAAATTCATGTAAATATATGTTTCCTTTTTCAAAGTTAAAGAATTCTGTACATGGTATTTCCACACAGTATAAAATTCCAGTTGAACAAATCAATTGTTGAAATGTTTTTCATTGTTTGCTTGTTTACACAGAAAAAAAACCAAAAAACCTTAAAGATGTACTCATACTGCACTTTCCTTCTCCATTTAGCAGTGTATTAAATTTCATAGCTTGTCTGTTGATCCCCACTTTCAAACTTTAAATTGGAGAGGGCTAAGAAGAAAAACATTGGTATTTACTGATACTGACCAGCTCCCTTTCTTCTGACTATGATTATAATACTTATCTGCTAAAAACTAGAGTCTCCTATAAGGCGGGGAAGTACTTGGGAAAGGAAACATTGAAAACAGGCTGACCAAAATAGCAAAAGTTACTTGTCTAGAGCCATGTCAAATATTATTCCTTTCTGATTTTTTTTTTATCATAAACTTCCCATACATGCTAAAAAATCCAAAGTAAATTTCCAAAATCCAAAGCCATTTCCAAATTATTCTTAGAAATCACGAATATTTGTGGTAGTAAATATTGTAACACAAAGAAAAGCAGGCAGCAGGGATGAGAAAGATCCTCCACTTAAATTGAAAGAGATAAGAAAAAAGCTAGACAAGATGGAAGATGGACAAGAGTTTAAATAAGAAAAGGAAGATCAAAAAAATGAATAGGAAAGGGATAGGAGGTAATCAGGATTGCAAAATCATTGATCGGAGAACAATGAAAAGGAAGGACATATCCTATCAATGTTTGAATTCTAGCTGACTGTATAGCATAACTGGTTCATGTGAAAGCCTTTAAAGATGATGACTCTTCAAAAGATAAACCAAAGAGTCATAAGTATCTACTCTATTTCTTCTTTCCTGATTCCCATGTTGACATGTGATGGTGTCTGACTTTCAGATTTTCTCAGCACACCACGAACAAAATATTGTTGTATTATGAACACGTACTGTAAAATGCTGAGCTATTTGAAATATCTAGCCATCGTCTTCCAAAAGTCATCCCAAATATACTGATACTTTCTGACCTTACTCTGTGTTTCATATCTGGTTAACAAAACCATGCTACTGTTACTGTACTACTGTGAAAATATGCAGATTGAGGGGGAAAGGAATCATTTGGAAATTACAGATCATTGTTTTGTGTAGGGTTTTCTACAGCCAGGAACAATGCATAGGCACCCAAGTTAAATGGCAGTATAAAAAAGGATTACATATTCACCATTCCTTAAGGACTGTTTATGTCAGGCTCTGGAAAAAGTTTGAGGCAAGAGACTATGCAGACGTTATCTCTCTAATAATGCAATAGATCTGGGATTTCTTTCCTTCTGAATGTTTGGTCTTGTAAATCTGATGTTGTGACAATGGTTTCTCAGTTACTAGAGGCCTAAGGTGGATTGAAGGGAGAATAAAAGTATTTTCTTACTGAAATAGGAGCTTAAGCTGAATTCTATGTGTGGTAAGACATTCTGTAGAAAGCCAGCACAGATCATAGAATCATAGAATCATAGAATAATAGAATGGCCAGGGTTGAAAAGAACCACAATGATCATCTAGTTTCAATCCCCCCCCGCCATGTGCACGGTCGCCAACCACCAGACCAGGCTGCCCAGAGCCACATCCAGCCTGGCCTTGAATGCCTCCAGGGATGGAGCATCCACAACCTTCTTGGGCAACCTGTTCCAGTGTGTCACCACCCTCTGTGAGAAGAACTTCCTCCTCATATGTAACCTAAGCCTCCCCTGTCTCAGTCTAAAATCATTCTTGTCCTATCCCTTGCCTATCATTATCCACCCTCGTAAAAAGCCGTTCCCCTTCCTATTTGTATGCTCAATTTAAGAACTGGAAGGCTGCAGTGAGGTCTCCTCAGAGTCTTTTCTTTTCCAACCTCAACAATCAACCTTTTCTCATAGGAGAGGTGCTCCACCCCTCTGATCATTTTAGTAGCCCTCCTCTGGACCTGCTCCAAGTGCTCCACATCTTTCCTGTACTGGGTGCCCCAGGCTTGGACTTCACAAGAGCTCCCAAGAGCTGAATAGAGGGGGACAATCACCTCCCTGTCCCTGCTGGCCATTCCTTTTTTAATGCAGCCCAGAACACAGTTGGCCTTCTGGGCTGCAAGCGCACTCTGCTGGCTCGTGTCAGCTTCTCATCCACCAGGATCCCCAATTCCTTTTCCACAGGGCTGCTCTCAAGGAGATCTTCCCCCAGCTTGTATAAGTTCCTGGAATTGCTCCAACCCAAGTGCAGCACCCTGCACTTGGCCTTATTGAACCCCATTAGGTTTTCATGGGCCCACTTCTCCTGCCTGCCCAGGTCCCTCTGGATGGCTTCCCTTCTTTCCAATGTAGCTTGATATCATCTGCAAAATTGCTGAAGGTGCACTCGATTCCATCGTCTGTGTCATCGATGAAGGTGCTGAAGAGCACTGGTCCCAAGAACCACTGATCACAACCCTTTGGCTGCATCCAGCCAACCAATTCCTAATCCATTGAACAGTCCATCCTTCAAATCCACATCTCTCCAATTTAGAGAGAAGGATGTGGTGAAAAACCATGTTAAAGGCTTTGCAGAAGTCCAGGTAGGTGACATCCATTGCCCTTCCCCCATCCACCAAAGCCATCACTCCATCATAGAAGGCCACCAGATTGGTCAGGCAAGATCTGCCCTTGGTGAAGATGCTTTTCTAAAAGTTATGAAGACTGGAAGCCTCGAGATATTCTTATAGCAAGTTCAGCTAGATGTTTAATTAATCTATAAAATCAACAAATAAATAATTTAAAAGAAAATTCTTTTATTTTTCTACTGTTATTCTGTCAATAAATCACTTTATATACAAGGATTGCTCTGAAGAGTTCATCAGAAGGAGATGTTTGTGGGATGCCAGAAGAGGTTGAATGTTCCCACTAAAATTCTGTTACATTTTGTTGTATACAAAGAGATGGCAGCGGAGGAGCAGTCTGACAGAATAGCATTTGATGAGGAAGTATGTATGAAGCAAAAGGGTAGAAATGTATTTCTCCATGCACAAAAAAGTTGCCTTTATTGTCATTCATTGACTCTTGCTGAACATTTGTAGAAATCAAACATTGAGTGTTAGCACAGTGAGGCTGTAGATGGTGTGGTGTGTATTAGGAACAGTGTAATCATAGCAGCTGTGAAACAGTGCAGATTTTTACAGATTTTTACAGTGTTCCTCTGGTGCAGATTTTTATGAATTTAGGATCACGTAACAATAGAATGCAGGCTCTTGTTCATTGCTGTTGAAAATACATAGATGATGTTGAAAAACAGGGTTTTGTAGCTTAGAATTTGCTCATTTGCTCTATCAAACAAGGTTATTGTGTTCTTTGTATCTGTTGTGGATTCCATGGAAATAAATAGGAGACATTACTTTCAGAGTGACCTACATACTTAAAATATTGGTTTCTAAGCTATTTTTCTGCATTGTTTTGTTGCTTAGTTCCTTGTTAACTGCAACATTGTCTGAATTCTTGAGATTAAATTCATTTTGCAATATAGAAGTTAAAATTGACAAAAAAAAAAAAAAGGTCTACAAGCACTAAAACTGTGTGGTTTCTGCAATAATTTTATCACAGTGCTTGACTTCTACCCTCACTTTAGAAAAGTGCAGTGGAAGACAATCTTTCAGAATTGTCTTTCAATAAAAAGTTATTTCACCTTATTTTCTTTTCTCTTTATGCCTTTTTCAATGCAATTGTATTCTTACTCAAACACAATTTTTACCAATTTAAGTTTAGCTCAAAAACTGTTTACCTCTGCATATCTGGATGTACATGATTACTTTTCATTTGTTTTAGGCTTGCTATATTTGGAATTGTTTTTCTGTGGCACAGAAAGTCAGTGAATGAAATTAAATGAACCACACTGCTCTACTATTTCTACATCTATACTTTGAAACTTGAATCTTGTAAAAGGCAAAAATATATGGAATAAAAAAAACCAAGAGCATGCATAGGGCAAATTAATCATGTTGTATTTTATTTTAGCTATTAAGGCTGATCTTTAGAAAAAAACATTATTGCTCATGTATATGCATTAAACTGCATCTCCAGGTGAGCAATACATTTCTTTTCAGTGAGGCGTCAGCTGGTGTTTTTGTCTTCCAAAAATCTATTTAATCCGTGAAGAAAATATACACAAATGAGTATTACTGGGGGGGGGCTCAAAATATTTCCCTCAAAATTGCCTGTTATAATTTCTGTTTCGTAATGAAAGATTCGTAAAAAATACATTGGTATGGCTTAAGGTTTTTGCATAATTAGCTTGAAAAAAGAATCATATAAATTAGAATGTTAAATATAATTGGTCTTTAAATAAGCATTGCTTCAGTGAAAGTTTTTGTTTTGTTTTGTTTTTCTTGTAATGAAGGATCTAACTCAACAGATGTCTCCTTAATATAAAAATATATGCTGATTTCATTTCAAAACTATTCCTTCTTCAGTTACAAAATTATTCGGTGTCTCCAGTCTAGACACAGAATTTGTTGAACTGCTACAAATAAAAAAGTTTGTTTTGAATATTATTCACTTTGATTTCAGCACCCACATAAACAGAAGCATCTACACAAAGATGGTTCAGATCCAGACAAAGCAGGCAAATTATTTTAAAAGATTATTCTTTCGTTAAAATGAAAGGATGATTCAGTTATGTGATGGGGTGAATGAGGATCGTGATAATGCTGATATGTCTAGTTCTTGCCTGAAAACATTCCCTTCATTTTTCACTCCCTATGTGCTAAGGTATAAAATTTTTAATTCATTGCTGAAGAACGAGTACTTAACAGTTCTGGGTGCATGTAAGACGTTCAGTAATTTTGTCTGTATTCTCAGAAGTTCCCAAAACATAGATTAATATCACACACTTGGCTTACAACATCTCAAGTGTTTTTGGGCCCTTTTTCAGGAATTGTTTTTTTGTGGCATGGCATCTGTACTATTACTGGTCAGGTAGTATTTTCTGCTTTGGCTGAGTTTTGAGAGGCGTGGTGAAAGGGGAGAAGGCATGATAATTGCCTATGTGGATATTTTTATAGGGAGTACCAGCTACTTTAAATTATTTTTTAATAATTATAATTACTTATTCAAAATATATTCAAAATATATATAAAGACTTATTCATGATGGGTTCCTTTAAATATGAGATTAAACACAATTCAAACACTTTTTGCCTCTCTTTTTGTTATTTTAATGTACAAATTTTTTGTGTCACTAGTACTAATCAGTGTGTTTACTTTGAGGTTAATTAAATCTGTTATTTGAAACAAACTTCTGAGAAGTAATATATTAATTTTTATAATTTATAAAGTATATGAATATTATTGCCTTACTAAATTGCCAGTATTCTAATTTGACGTACAATAGTGATACAACACATGCACGCACACAAACTCAACTGTAATTCAAAATGTATTTTATTTTTACATTATATCTATATATAATAATGCAGTGATGCAGTGTAATTCCAAATAACTTGCATTGGATCACTCTTTTAATCACATCATTTAAATAAATATGAGAGTTGGAGGAGGAGTATTTTCTACTTAGAATTGCGAGAAGCAATACAGTTTTCTTGGTGGGTAAAATGATGTGCCTGATTTATTGCAAGGAACACTTACCTTCAGTGCACTGAGAAAAATACTGTGTCATGAACAGGGATGAGCATACAAATATGAGTTGATCTTGAAAAGATTATTTTAAGGCAACATTTTATTCTGATCGATTGCCTAAGAAATATTTAACTTTCTCATGCTTTCTGATTTGCTAGTGAACCTGGGGAAAAAAATGAAAAAAAAAATCATAAAACAGACATGTTTAATAATTAGGGATATAATATTATATTTCTATTTATTATTTTGAGCAAGAGAGGAACTAGTAACAAAAAAAAAAAAAAAAAAAAAAAAAAAAAAAACCAACCATAAAACAAATTTACATATCAGAAAATGGAAAATTTCTAAATTTCTAACTTGAAGGGAAAAATAAACTGTATACAAAGAGTTCTGTCATTTCTTGATAAGAAGAGTCGAATTTCACTCTTATGGCAGCAGTGTCCTCAAGAAACTATTTAATGTTTGGAGAGTATTTCAAATCTGGCTTTCTGAAATCATGACATTTAAGAATTGGGTATTTTATTTGTAAGCTGAAAATTAGCCTAGAGATAAGGAGTTTTATTCTTGAATTACATTTAGAGAAGCAGGAAATGCTGTAAAGCAGATCAAGTAAAATGAAACAGTCTTACCATTATATTTGTGGTAATACAAAACAACTAGGTGTACATAATACAGGTTTTCTTTAGTTTCAAAATATTTTTTATCCTTTCCTGTGTGAAATATGTGGCACCCACACAGAAATGTTTCAAATACCTCCCATTTAAATTTTTTTCTAGTGACTGATCATATTTTAGGCTGAGATCTGCCTCTAATTAGAATATGATGACAATTATCTTAGACTGCAGTATCTGGAGGAGGTTACTTTCTCTAAAGCTACAAGTAGAATCTTAAACCCATGCATTTCTTCATAATTCAGCCTGAAGAATTTATTTTCAGTTACAATTTCTTTGATGTTTTCATAGCAATCCAAACAAAATAGAGTCTAAGTATATAGGTCTGTAACGGAAATCAAGAAGACAAAAAATTAATAAGGTAAAATAACGTGACAAATCTTGTGTTATCTTTTCATTCCACTTAGAAAACACTTCAAGGAATGGAGATGGAAAAAAAAACAGCTAGAAATTTAAATTTAAGAAAAATGCACACTATGTTCATTATAATACCTTATTGTAATGACATTCATCTGGAATTCCAAAGCATTTGGCAAACATTAACTAGTACATTGCTAATAGCACTAATGACTCACTGCTGCAGTGATTATTTCTTTAAGAATACTGAGAGTACTTCAAACATCCTAGTTACTTCAATGGCTGGTCTACAAAGGAATACATCTGTTACGTATTCTCTTGTTAGATTTGCAATCTTATGTCAGTGAAATTTCACTATTTCTAGATGTGTCTGTTATTTCAGAATGCTTAAATTTAAAACAAACAAACACACAAACAAACAAAAAACAGATACATTCTCCTCTGTCTGTCTCCTGGTATCATTTGAGAGACAAAGAAGAGTGATTATAAAGATTGGATCAAAGAAGCAATGAAAAATATTGCACAACATAGTCATAGGCACTGTCTGACTGACAGACTTGGTGCAACTATAAAAGCATGCTAGAATGCTAGATGAAACAAAAGTTCTTTAATCACTCTCATGAGAGAAAAAAAAAAGAAATCAAAGCACATAATTTCATTACATTGTATTTGACAACAATCCCAATTCAATCTGCCAGACAAAATACATTGCAGTCATTTTATTAGTGACCTTTGCTGTTAGTGGCTTTGACCTCACAAATTAATGAGAACATTTATTTTAGTTTTTATACTCTCTTACGTGTTCATAGAATCATAGACTGATCTAGGTTGAAAAAGACCATTAAGATCATCAAGTCCAACCATCAAGTCCAAACTAATCTACTCAATGTAGAATCCCATCATTTAACAATGTCCCTTAGTGCTATCTCTATACACCTCTTAAATACCTCCAGCAATGAGGACTCTGGCACTCTCTTAGGTAGCCTACTCCAGTGCTTGAGTACCTTCTCCATGAAGAAATTCTTCTTAGTTTGCAGTCTAAATCTCCCCTGTTGCAACTTGACACCATGGTCTTTTACTAACCTGACTACTCACACTGAATTCACTGTTTTATGTAAGTAAATATTTATCACTCTGAATTTAGGTTGCACAATCTTTATACAAAATCACGATATGTTTCCTATACTCAGCTCTACATAGTAGGCATATTTTTTTAACTTCTTACAGAGCACCTACTATCTGATTCTAGAGTTAGGTTACATGAAAAAATGGCTGATTTCTAACTTCCTTTTTTTCATAAATACACATTTGCCTATTAAAAGACATATCAACTGATAGCAGTCCTATGGGATGTCTCTGACGTTCAAAATTCTAATTAATTTAATTATCTCTTTGATAATATTAAACATTGATGACACTAGTAAGTCTCAACAACAAAAAAAAATGATAGTGTTAAATACTTCATTTTTTAAGGTATGCTTACTGTTTAAATGATGCACTTAAAGGAATAACATCACCACTCAATTTTGAAACTAATGGAGAATTGATTTTCCAATGCAAATTCACTTTGTTTATATTAACTCATTTTTTTCTACTACTTTCACAAGAAATGCCAAGAATCCATGTCTTAATATGCAACTCTTGAATAGCAAAATATAAAGGAGACAGTATTTGTTTCTTAGAAGATGCTGAATATCTAGCACAACTTTTTCAGAAGCAAATTACTGTAGGAATTGAAGAAGACTGAGAGATCACAGGAAAAATGTAGTGGTCTCCACTCTGTTTTTCCCACCTGCAAAGTATTTATTTATTTTTACTAGTCAGAAGTGGTATTACCTGCCAGGTGTGCAGTGATGGGCTGAGTAGCAAAAAATTAGGAAGAAGTAACAAAGGAGGAAGTGTGGATGGACTAGAGTCAAGGATTGTTCTAGAAGCATTGTGTAAATGTGTAGAGAGATCAGGTGTTGAAACTGGTGAAAGATGCTTTCCAATTCTTGTTAAAAGGAGTGCACTCTATGTGTGGAGCTAAGAACTCACTGGTAGTCAAATTTAAGAGTCTATAGACATAAAGCAAGCAGTTACTTTCAGCTTGCCTTTGACTAGTAAAATTCAACATTTTTGAACAGTAATTCAAGGTTGTTGGATACAGTAGATCATCACCTAACTCAGCCTGGTCCCTATAATCTTTGTGAAACTTTGATTCTGTAGTAAACATCAGATTTACTCAATGCCTTGCAGTTCACACATAAAATTATTCTCACTAGACATGTATAGGTTTTATAAATGAATACTCCATCATTTAATCTCAAACTTTATGCTCAGCATATGTCCACTAACTAATTTAACTGACTTTTGTCAGGTGAAGAGCTACTGTGCTACCTTTTCTTTTTGAGAAATATTGAAATTCCAAGGGGGAGAAGGGGAACAGGGGACCCCAAAATAATTAAAAATAGTGGGAACGATCTGAGGGGAAACAAACTGATTTACTAAATATAGTATTGGAATGCAAGATAACACACTATAATAAAATATAATCAGAATTGAAACAATAAATCAAATATAATGAAAGAGAGAATGTCTGAAAGGTGGATAGGCCTCACCACAACACTGAGGTGAGATGCGCAGTCCAGTTGAGCAGCAGGGAGACGGGAGGAGAGCCGACAAAGAAGAGTGGGCGAAAAAGAGCGCATCAGGTGACCTTGCCAGGAGTTCTGTCTCCTCTCTGTGACTGCAAAGTCCCATGGAGAATGTAGTTCTTCTTCTCTTCTGGGCAGGCACCCAGAACTTGAGCATTAACAGTTAAACTTCCAGTGCCCCACATGATGTTATGATGTGGAATACCGAAAACCAAAAATCACTAAACCATGATAATACATGCACATACATATACTTTCAAGATGCTTATGCAAATGTTGGATATTGTTAATTAGAACTGTGTGAAACGCTATGTGGTTTGAAGCTTTTTTGAAGAGTTATGCAGGTACATTTGAGATCTTAATAAATATATCACAATAAAAACACCACAGATTAGCATTGATGTCATTCAAACACTGGAGTATATTCAATTAAAAGTGTAATTTCTTTCTTGGTTGTGTTAGTTAGGAATGTTCCTGAGGTTTGAGCTGAGTAAAATTCAAGTGAGGCCATGTAGGAATTTTCCTCTAGACATGCTGCCATATCAGAAGAAATTAGACTGTGGTTCAGAACACTGAATTGCTATTCTGCTTTTAAATACGAAGCAAGGTAAATAAAATTAGTGTAGATTTTTATTTGTTACTTTTCAAAACACTTATGTTACAAGGAGAATAAATGCAGCTTGACCAGTAATGAAGATGATAGTGCAGATAGGAAATAAAAGTTAAAAAAAAAAAAAAAAAAAAAAAACAACAAAAAAACAACACAGCATAGTTACATTTGCCGTATTTCTGAAGAATGGTCAACTTCATTATTTTTGTTCTAAATTCAGCGTACAAGGTACAAATAGGTTTACTGGGACTAAAAACCAGCACATGATTCATAGGTTATTGACAGATAATTATATTGTGTCATCCCTTCGTGCATTTGAGTTCAATTAAGTAGGTTGTTTGTTGATGTACTGTTTTGTCATGAAGTAACTATTAATAACATGTGTCAAATCACTTCAGACATATTGTGAGTAATAATTCTTTTTTGTGATTTTTTTTCTAATCTTGAAATACATATAATACAATTTTAATTAATATTTATATATGAAGTGTATATCCCATACAGATTAATATTTATTTTGTGTCTTCTCAATCTTCCTTGCCTTAGTTACCATAGTTTTAGGTATTTTAGATTGAAATAATTGTTAATTAATAACTGACTGTTGAAAGTTTCTAGAGCATTTGGCACTCATGAAGAAGGGAAGAATAAAAAAACTTAGAAGGACACAGGGAAGTTTGTAATGTTAAGTGGGACTGACTGCTGAGGGCAGTGTTCAGGAATACCTCTTAATGTACATCCTGCTAATTTCAATGTCTGAGTAACATAAAGGATAGCAGCACCTGCAAATGCCTGAGAATGCTAGATGTAATCAAATCCTAGACCAAAAAGAAGAAACACACTAAAATGAAAACAGAGAATTCTGAAGAACACATGGATCTGCGCATGCATTCATAAGTGAAAGGTTCTATGAGAACTTCTGACACCAGTTTGAAATTAGGCTCTGCAGCCTATTCTATATTGTAGGTTAACTGTATAACTTGAAGAGTTTCTAAAATTTAAAATCGGGGGGTCCGCAGTATACAGAATCACAGAATCACAGAATCATAGGGGTTGGAAGGGACCTCCAGAGATCATGGAGTCCAACCCCCCTGCCAAAGCAGGTTCCCTACACCAGGTCGCACAGGTAGGCATCCAGGCAGGTCTTGAACATCTCCAGAGAAGGAGACTCCACCACCTCCCCGGGCAGCCTGTTCCAGTGCTCCGTCACCTCACTGTAAAGAAGTTCTTGCGCACATTTGTATGGAACTTCCTATGCTGCAGTTTCCGGCTGTTTCCCCTTGTCCTGTCTCCACACACTGCTGAAAAGAGTCTGGCCTCGCCATTCTGCCCCCCACACCTTAGATATTTATAGACCTGGATCAGGTCCCCTCTCAGTCTTCTTTTCTCAAGGCTGAACAGACCCAGTTCACTCAGCCTTTCCTCATAGGAGAGATGCTCCAGGCCCTTCACCATCTTTGTGGCCCTCCGCTGGACTCTTTCCAAGAGATCCCTGTCCTTTTTGTACTGTGGAGCCCAGAACTGGACGCAGTACTGCAGATGAGGCCTTACCAGGGCAGAGTAGAGGGGGAGGATCACCTCCCTCGACCTGCTGGCCACGCTCTTTTTAATGCACCCCAGTAAGCCATTGGCCCTCTTGGCCACAAGGGCACACTGCTGGATCATGGCCAACCTGTCGTCCACCAGGACACCCAGGTCCCTCTCTGCAGAGCTCCTCTCCAGCAGCTCATCCCCCAGCCTGTACCGGTGCATGCAATTATTCCTCCCCAGATGCAAGACTCTACGCTTGCTTATATATATATAATATATATATATATACATCCAAGAGAAGTGACTTAAGATCATTTCTAATATTCACATATATCATCTAAATTTTTTGGAAACATTTACATACAGAAAAAAAAAAAAAAGAGCGGCAGAATTAATGTGGTAGCTGAACTAGTCTGGACTAGCACTGAAATATTTCAGAGCTTTCTGAGATACAAGGTGGCTCTAAAAGTAATGCCTCCTATTTATTCCCATAGAAACTACAGCAGATATAAAGAGAACAATAGTGCTATTTAATAGGGCAAATTCTCATCTACGAAACGTTGATTTTCAACATAGTTACTGCCATTAGCTATGCATTTTCACTAATGATGAGCAAGGGCCTGCATGCTGCATTTAAATCAGTGGAGGTGATGCTGTTGCTGTCTCCACTATTGAAATACAACACCATCCCTCCACTTACATACATCCAATAAAAATATAGCCATTACAGCTGCATAGAGTGGTTAAGTGGGCAATAAGGAGAGCATAGTATACTTTTAACTGTTAGATCCCCGCCTCACGTCCCATTGTAAACCTTCTGTAAAATGCAGATTTCAGATGTTTTCTTATGTGTTAGTCTAGGTTTCTGTCTAATTTTGCTAGGTAGCTAACAGCAGAAGTACAGAGGGTTTGGGGACCCTAAATGGTTTCAATTTTGAGTCTCAAAACTTCTGGAAATTTCCTAAATCCCTTGAAAATCAGCTAATTATAACTCACTGATTTTTCATTTCTTGTACGTAACCTACTGAATCTAGTTTTTAATTATGTCCTGAGATAGTCAAAACAGTAACATAATATACCTTATGACAAGCTCTGTCAAACATTCCTTACTTTTTGTACATACATAAAATGTTTTCTAGCTTATATGAAATTATGGGAAATTTAATTTCTGAATTTTAAGTATTCTTGTATTCCTGATGGATGTGAATCAATTGATCATGAAATTCACAAATTTTCTGTGGTCAAGCTGCTATGTTATTCTGAGATTTTAGTTAAGTACTTTAGCACTTATGTCTTGAATTCTGTGAAATTTAATCATTAATTGTGAAAGGATATGTTATTTTTTATAGCTCTATCTCTCATAAAAAAAGTGTGAAACGGCAGCAACTGCTTTCTAATTGTGGATTCAATTATTCAGATAGGGAAAAAAACAACATAAATCTTTGTGAGGAAAGTTGTATAGTATCACTTATTAGCTATTTCTGTTCACTTCAGGTGGTGTGTTCTGAAGGGGGTCGGGCATTATTCTTATATAATAATAGTCTATGATATTTGTCATTTAATCGTAATATTGAAGATAAACTTCTCTTATGCAAATCATAAAACTTTATCTCCTATCTCATCTTGAGTGCATCAGTTATTTGAAGAGAAATTGCTGTATCAGGGCCTTTTTAATTCTGCACTGGATCATGCTTCTGTCTTTCATTTCATGCCACATGAAATGGCCACACTTGATGTTTTTGTAATTTATTTATTTATGTTTACATACAGATTAGTTTATGTGAAATTTACTCTTGATCACTTAGGTAAGTTCAAAAATTAAGTAATTATTATGAAGCTCTCAATTCAGATAGATTTTTGAATTCATTCTGTAAGTTCCCCTTACACTTTCATATCTCTTTCAGGGTACAGGGGTCTGAGTAAATGTGATTTTGGCACATTTGATCTAAATTTCTTCTGAAGGAAAATTTTCAGAAATTCTCTGCAGCATGTGCCTAAATGCCTCCATACCTCTAATTTATCTATCTTTCCCTAGAATTCTGTGGAGTAATTGCTTAAGCTACAGCATTGTTTGCTGGAAATTAATGTACAGATTATTCACAGAGGTCCATGAGCAGAGTACGGCTTGTATGCGATATAATGGCACAAAAGGGGAAAGAGAGTGTAGACTCCATGGCCAAGTTCTGTGATTCATAGTGGTTCCCTAGGCAAACTTTGGCAACATCAGGAGAATATGACATTCTGATTTGAAGAATAATGATGCTGGGATGAGCAGGTGGTGCCAAGCTGCTTACCTGCTACCCCTTGCCCAAAAGTCTATCATCCTTTCAACATAATGCCATCATTTACTGAATTTGTCTCATTATATGCTCATTAAAACACCAAAACACACCTCTATCCCAAGAGCTACCCACATCTAAGGTACAAACACCCACTCACTGAGCATGCACTTAGAATTTTTTTATCCTATGCCTTTAAAAGTGAAGTGAGAGAATTTTACATCAATTACAACAAAGATAGGTAATGACTAGAGTTACCCAAGCTTCACCTGGAGAATAAGAAATTGTGTAAAAATATCTTAAGAGAAAGAGAATATTATGGAAGATACCACTGCAGAAATGTCAGACTTGGACCAACTCTTGGAATCAGTTGAAGGATTGAACCTCTCTTCCTCTTCCCATAGGGACACCTACTTGTTAAGGCTCACACACTTGGCTATACTAAGTGATTCCCTTGGAAATTTAGTAATTTCTGTAGAGTTTGTTTTATAATTTAGTGCACTTGTGGCTAGGCTGTATTACTGTTAGCTTTTTTACACAGGCTTTCCATTATTTCTTGTTAAATTCACCTACTTTGCAGATAGTGAATTACTCAACAGCAGTCTAAAAGAACCTGCAATCTGTTGTTAATAAACTGCACAATTCTAATGATACAGCTGTGTGAGCTCTGTGTGGGCACAGCCAAGGGGCTGTGAGTAAGCTCATGGAATGCCACTTGATGAACTGGGCAAAACACTATTTGTGAATTCATAATTGTGATAGTTTGTATGTTGAACACAATTGGACTTACAGTGCCAAACTGGGCATCTCTCAGAATTAATGCGACAGATTCTCAGAAGGTCACACATCCCTACTGTTACAAAAGCATTCAAGTGCTGCATTCTGCCTTCATTTTCAAATTCCAGAGCCTCACAAAAAAATTTCTCTGTAGTTATGATCACTATGTTTTTCATTTTCACCTATTAATTATTTTTTCTTTATTTTTTTATTTCCTAAGCTGCTGTAAGCTACTGGTTCTTACCTTTCACTTTTAAAAGTCTTTTTATTTTTATTTTCTTATTTTTTCCTCTTCTAGTGGAAATGGTCCATATCCACCCAGAAGCAGTACCAGGGAGGAGCAAGGAAAACTTGACAAGATGACCTTCAGATGTCCCTTCCAATCTCAACCATTTTGTGATATTATGTTTGGTTCAAATTCAGGATGATGGAGGCCTACCTTTTGGTACGTGGAGTTCAACAGTCACTGAAGGTGTCAGTACCACAGACTTATTTCCGTGATCTCAATTAAATATTTGGGCAAGAAGATACCAATAAGAGAATATAATTTTTCACTTCAGGGCACACACAGGAGAAGCTTCTGAGGAGAGGCATTGTGCTCTGTTACATCTTGCTCTCATGGAACCTATCAACAATTCTTAAAAAGACTTGAAACAAATTCTAAATCCTTCACTACAACTATCTTCAATAGCTGCATGTTTTGCACCAACACAACCATTTTCAGTCAGGATAAGCTTTGGTATATACATCTCTTGGCAGAGATAGCTAGGAGTATACATATTAAAATAATGGATTGCTAAGTTTGGGAAACTGCTGTATGTTAGGAAAATCAAAAATCACAGCAACTGTCAATAAAAATACTTTTCCAGAAGCCAGATCATGCAGAATAAACTTTTTTTGGCTACTATCAGAAATTTTCTGTCTAGTTTTTACTTTCTATGAGCATGTGACCCAAGCAAACTACACAGGTAATGTGATATGATGTTTAAGCCATCTTTAGTACTTCACAAAGTAGCATGTATCTCATATATGCAGAAGTGCAGTTTCAAACATTTTAATTGATGTTACTTGCTTGTCTTGTAGCTGTTTCAGCCTGTGCTACCACTTCATACGTGATTTAACTCAAGATGATGAATGCTTCTTAGTGATCATAGTTTTCCTTTGTCATACTTAGTAAAGCTATGTTGCATTCCTTGCAGAAATTAAATATGGAAAGTGTCATGGCCAGATGCACACCATCACCCAAAAGCTGCAAAGATAAGTAAGTAAATAATTATTTCCTCATACTCACTGCTACAGGCACTGTAACAACAACTAAGCTGCAAGCCTAATCTAGGGACAGTCTCCTTAATTTTTCTTGTTAATGGTTAGCAGCTCAGGCTTTAAAAAGGATTTTAGTGAAAATAGATGCAGGAGAAACTCCATCTAAATTACCCCTGTCTGTGAGGGACTGATAAATGTCAGAAAGTCCAGGAACTTGCTACTCTCTACAAGCTTTGCTTTTGTGTGGAAAGTTATGAACTAATCAAGATTTAGTTACAGAGGTGGCTACTTGCGGGAAGACAAAGTAGCAATGAGTAGAGGTTAATTAGGCCTCATTCCTCCCGGAGCTCAAGGGCATTAACATCTGACATACAGAGAACAGCGATTCTTATTCACCTGAGAAAGCTTGAGTCTGACTAGTATTTTCTGAAGGTGCTTTCTGTCAACAAAATGTCAAGAATGAAGAGTTGTGCCATAAGTATTAGTGCTAATTGATACTTGTAGCCTTAGTAGTTACTAGCTAAGACAATGTGTGCTGTGTTCACTCAGGTATAAAATTTCTAAATACATCTAATCAGATAAATAAGTAAGTTTAACTACTTGCATTGTTACAATCCATTACCTGAAAATAAATTTGTAGACTGAATGACTGCATTCAAATTTGGATAAAAAATGTTTTATTTTCCTCTTATCCTACATAAACATTTATATATTGAAAAATCTGTTTAGCAGAATATCCAGAACACATCAATGACTTTTTTTTTTTTTTTTTTTTTTTTTTTTTTTTAGAGCCTCTGGTGATACTTCTTTAAATATCATATATACTGCTTGTTTTAATACAGATCTGAAAAGTATTGCAAAATAAAATAAGATTATAGAAGTGTACCTTTATGCATTTTCCCAGTTTAATGTTTGGCAAGGATCCTTTTCAATTCACATTCATTTCATGTGCTATAATTATTTTTCCTTTCCCTTCTCAAGATGAATATTCTATTAGTTCTCAAACCTTTCATAGCCCCTCCTGTGGATGTGCCAGATAGGGATCAGTAAACTTTAGAGAAGCACAGAGCTGGACTAAATATCTGTATTGTGAAAGAATCAGTCTCCATTTGAAAGTCTTTTAAATCCATATGCTAACAGATTGTTCTGAGGTCACAATACAATGACCATAATTTTCTGCAGGTCCCTTGGAGAAAAGGAAGAACCAAAAAGATGCTGGCATTCTCAGTGGAGACTGTAAAGACGGTGAAATTCGGGAGGATAAGAAAAAAAACTGTGACTTAATTGATATTCTATATTCACATTAATAACATTAATGTAAACATTAACATCCTAATTTTTCTTCAGTAGAGGGGCTCAGGGTATCACTAACATTCACCTAGTACAGGCATACGTGCATATTATGTGAGGGTGCTCCACAGTCATTATCCATTCATTTAAAATCCTATTTTGTCTTCTGGATTCTTCTCTTTTAATTAAAACTGTGATATTTTCACTATGGTCTGTATAAAGACAAACTGAAAATTACTGAGCATTGTTGGAAAATTTCTTCTTTGAAAGAGAATCCTTTGCTAATCTTGTTTTTACAGTTTTACTGTTCAATACTTTAATATGCTAATGATAGATGGTTTAATTCACAAGCATTCTCAGATATGGTAGTTTACTAAAGAGAGTGTACAAGACTGTCAAAGAAGGAAAGCATTTATAGACAGCACACAATTGTGAAAACATTGGTACTTTTCTTTATGTTTGTTTGTGTGTGGAATCAGATTATATGTGTTTTTAACAGTATCACTAACTTTTCAGTGAAAAGATAATTTTTATTCATGTAAAAAATAGCTTTTTAACATTTCAGCTTGATTACAGAAAAATGATGAGATATTGCGTGCTATTTAGCAATTGTGTTGTTTAGGAAAGGGAGAAAAAAACACCAAAGGAATATTCATTGCCTATTTGATAGCTTCTTTTTTAAATTTCAATTCCAACTTAATATTAACATTTACAAAAACAGAATAATTATGAATATCCAAAAGAAGGCTAAGTTCAGGATGTTTGGATAAATGAATCTAGTCACATTCACTTATTTTCTCCTTAAGAATCCCTTGCTTCTACCTACTTTAAGATTCTAGTCATCCTACTTATTGATCAACTTTAACAAAATTGGCATATACATCATACTGAGAACACGTGATGTATGTTTTCTTGTGAAATCTATATTCTGTTGTAATTAAGGTTACAAAAAGGCAGTGGAGATGTAGGATAGTACTTCTAGTCAGGTTCTAATTCCTAGAATTGATTTTAAATATGAACATCTGATTAAAAACCCACCTGAGTAATCTAAAAGCTTTGCAGCATCCTCTTGAAAAAAAATTCCCATACAGTTGCCTTAACTGCAGAGACTGCTTTATGCATACAGATTTCCCAAATAGGGAATATTATAACAATTCTCTATAAGATTCAAGATAGGAAAAAAAAAGAAGAAAAAAATGACCTCAAGGAGAATTCAAAATGGTAATAAATTACATTATTGAAATCAACTCCTTAATGAGAATGAAACAAAAGAACAAAATTCATAAACTTCACTCATTTTCTATTTCTATTTTCTATTTCTATTTTTTACATTTCCATTTTAATTACATTTTCATTTTTTCTCCCTCTTCAGTTCTCGTGTTTTGGTACTGTTTTTTTGTTTTGTTTTGTTTTGTTTGTTTGTTTTTGTTTTTCAAAAAAAAAAAAAAACAAAAAAAAAACCATGCAAGAAATATAATCTGCATAAAATAAAGTTTTTATGAGATTTGGATAGCAAAGTGAGAGGAGTTAGTTAAAACATTTGCTTACATTAGACTCACATCTGATAATGTTTTAGAAGACATTAACTTACTAAAAAGCATTCATATCATTTAAAATTCTGAAATTAAAGAAAGTTTGAAAAGATAATCCTAATATTTTCCTCCACTTTTCTGTTAAAATTTAAGGTTAAATTCTGTTAACGTGGAAGTTATTGAGAGCTTTTCCACTGGGCCCACTAGTTCATAATTTTATCTACAAGCTTTTTTTAGCCTTACCTCCTGTAGTGTTGTGCCTAAGGAACATAGTTTTTTTCTCTGAAAAAAAAAAAAAAAAAAAACTGAATATACAGCCTTGGAAATAAATCCTATCATGACAGTTTAGCCTTCTGAATCTTTGAAAACACCCACCAAAAAATCTCTCTTCCTTTTAGATCTAACATAATCTACTGAAATCCTACCAAACTCACTTTTCTCTTTCTATATAATTCAGTGTTACTTCCTTTATATATATTGTACATGCCTGATTTGATTGTATGGCAGTGTTGGCAAAAATCTGTGTTCAAAGATAGCCAAAACATAGGAACCTGTAAAACATAGCTTTGGGAGATTTTACACTTTGACTTAGTGGGAACTTTACTTAGTAACGTAAGGTAATATTTTTGTACATGAATGGAAGTGAAATTTTATGTAACATGTTAAGTGATAAAGAAGATGATGTTGCTATAGTAAGTATATAAAACTCAAAATCCATCTCTCTGTCAAATGTCACTCAAACTACTTGCACTTACACAGTTACTTATATTCTGTGCTAAAGAAATCTCAAGAGACAATGTCATACGGATGTAGGATGAATCACGTCAAATTGATAAGAAAACAGTTGAATAAATATCTTTTCTGAAAAATTTGCATGGCTACACAGAATCCTGAAACATCTTAGATCATATCTTTATAGACAGCAGTATCAAAGTAAAACAAAAGAAAACCAGTGTCAATCAACTTGTGACTGAAAAAAGTTTATTCTGTATAAATAGCAAAAATACATTGCTAGGTATAAGATTCTGTGAGGAGTTTCAGATAGTTGCTTTATTTGCCAGTTAATTACAGGCAAATGTCAGTAACTTGAAATTATTCTTATAAGCAACATTAAAGCCAAATCCCCTTTTCAACTTATAGCTTCTCAGCAATTAATATCATTGACTAGTTTAATACTCAAATGTCTGCTAGAGTGATCCTCTGTGTACCTTTTATAGGAAAGTATAAAAAGCAGCTCTGTATGTATATAGTCTTACTCTTCTGTGTGCTATTTAATTACAATCTGTACATTTTCATTTGGGTAAGAAATTAGAAGGAAAAAAAACCCCACAATGTTAATGCAATAAAATATTTGCCATCTTCTGTGGTCTCCCTCTCTATACATGCATATGGAATTATCCAACATGGTTTAGGAATTCATCACCATGTACAGAAAATCCAAGCTGCTCCTTAAGATTTACTGTTTTCTTATACATCTTAATTTATACATTATTGCAGTGTTTTAAGAGAAAACAGCAGGCTTTTAACTTGCAATCACTTTTCATACCTACTTAAAATTTCAGATACCTTTAACTTTTGCTGACTTACTCAGCGGGGGCTCCAGACTCATTTTCTTTCTGTTCCATTAAGAACTGGGAGCTGCATTAGCCTTAAAGCCCAAGCAAGATGATGGCACAAACTGAGATATAAAAGTTAAAAAGTCTCCTTCCCCTCACCCACAAAGTGATGACTTCTTCTTTGGAAAAAGAAAGAAAGAAAGAAAGAAAGAAAGAAAGAAAGAAAGAAAGAAAGAAAGAAAGAAAGAAAGAAAGAAAGAAAGAAAGAAAGAAAGAAAGAAAGAAAGAAAGAAAGAAAGAAAGAAAGAAAGAAAGAAAGAAAGAAGAAAGAAAGAAAGAAAGGAAGAAAGGAAGAAAGGAAGAAAGAAAGAAAGAAAGAAAGAAAGAAAGAAAGAAAGAAAGAAAGAAAGAAAGAAAGAAAGAAAGAAAGAAAGAAAGAAAGAAAGAAAGAAAGAAAGAAAGAAAGAAAGAAAGAAAGAAAGAAAGAAAAAAGAAATATAATATCTTCAATATAGAATTTTAAAATGAATTTTAAAATGAAAATAAGCTATAACAAGTCTTCTGAACATTTTTTCTTTCCTTTGGAATTTATTCACTGGTTGTTAAATCTTTTAAGTTGATTTTCTCTAGTTTTGGTATCATAAAGGATTGCTACATCTTCATAAAATGCCATTTAAACTCATTAAATCCTACACTGTTGCTTTTATGCTTGTTTTAATAGTACAGTGCACTTCACACTTTTTTTCTGAAATATTTGCAAGTAAGAGTAATAAATTAAATATTCTGAAGTTAAATTAGGCGGTCATTTTCCTGGGAACATACCTGTCAGTCAAAGGGAACTTAGTAACTAGAGGCTTTAATAAATGCTTATTCATTAATTTGCATTTTTGAAACGTTATGCATCAGAGGAGCTTAGAGAGATGGGTTTTGCTCCTGTGGAAAGTCAACGACAAAACACAGTGGCTTCCACTAAGGGAGATTATTAGATGTAAAGGCAGTTTCCTTTCAAATTGTAAAGCTCTTCACTTTAAATTCTAAATAAATAAATCAACAATTGCTTGGAAAATATATTTTAATGGTTTCTTTCATAAATATTCCTATTATATTCCGGCTCATTTTTTGATGTTTCCCCCTGTCTTTGTCACGTTTTCTGCATGTTTCCAAACAAACCAGACTTGATTGTCTTCTGACCTAAGTAGATATGCTACTAATGTAACTGAAAGTTTGAAGTCTGTAACAATGACCTTGATGCTTATCTATAAATAAAATAGGGTTTGCACTTGTTTAGAAACCTGATATCACCTTTTCTGTCTGGGTCAGACTTTTATCTGTTTCTTTACTGAACAAGAAATTAGACTCTGGGAATATCATGTTTCACTGAGCTCTTTCTTAAGTCCTCATGGTGTGTGATATCTTCTTCAAAAATGCTATCTAAATCCATCATTAAAAAGACTAGTTTTATTTCCTATACGTCCTAGACAATTAAATTCATTTAATTTGAGTACCTTTGCTTTTTTTAAGACATTTAAATTCTTCATTCTTTCTCTCCTAGAAATACAAAGCTTAGTCAGTGCAATGACTAGAAGTGTTGTATTTTAATTAGAAAAAAATGAAAACAAACTAAGAGCATATTGATATTCATTACTAATGGCAGAACAAAATCTGGTGAGAAATTAAAATATGGAGTGACTTAGCTCAAGATAAAACATTTTTTTAACATATGTAGTACTTCTGGACACACTCCTTTCAAAATACTAAAGCTCATGCATACGTTACAACTTTTGATATACACAATAGGAAATAGAGTTGATTGAGGTATAGAATCATGGATTTTTTTTTTTATAACAATTAAAATATAAGCTTTGTTTCAAACAACAGATTAAAAGTTTATTATATTTACTTTTTTTTCCTCACAATACCTTAATCAGGGATTACTTAAAGTGCATCAACAGAAAATCTAGAATCAAAGGATCACTGAAATAGGGGAAAAAAAAAACACTTTAACTAAAATAAGAAAGTATTACTTGAATGTAAAATCTCCATTTGTAGTGTAAGTTTAGATGAGTTTGCTGGCAAACTGAAGTAGTCCCAGGATATTTTATGTTTAAGGGATGATATGTACAGAATTACTATAAATGTTTTTTAAGATTTGTTTTATGCTCAGGCACACCTAAGATATTTCATAACTACAAAACAATATATTGCAAATACATTGCAAGTAGTGAAACACCATAAACTTCATTCTTTTTTTATACCAAATAAAAGTTACAACATTACATAAAAAGGGCACACAAAGTGTTGTAGGTTTTTATTATTTTTATTATTTTTAATCTTGCTGTGGCAGAATATAAAAAAAATCTGTCTGATACTCAAGGAGATTTGCTATTGGTGTAACAATAAGGTTATAATAAACAGGGGTATCCATTCAAAGGTGTAACAGTTAAAACAAGAACAACAAATTTAGAAATAAAAAACCCCAGCTTTTTAAACATGCTGTTTGTGTGTCTGTCAGCTATTTATATACATTAGAATATATTTTCTTTACTTTGATGTTATTGAGCATTTGGCTGGGAACGATAGGGTTGAATTTCTGGGTAAGGATCAGGGGAAGGGCCAACAAGGCAGACATCTTGGTGGGGGTCTGTTATAGACCACCTAAGTGGGATGAACAGACAGATGAGGTATTCTACAAGCAGTTTCAGAAGTTGTGTGATTTCCAGTTCTTGTCCTCATGGGGGACTTCAACTTCCCTGATATACGCTGGAATAAAACACAGCACAGAAGAAGTAGTCTAGGAGGTTTTTAGAGTGTATGGAAGACAACATCCTTCTGCAGCTGGTGAGAGAGCCTACCAGGGGAGGTGCACTGCTAGACCTGTTCTTTACAAACAGATAAGGTCTGGTGGGAGATGTGGAGGTCAGCAGCTGTCCTGGACATAGTGACCATGACATGGTAGAATTCTCAATTCTTGGTGGAACAAGAAATTCTTTTACAAATACATTAACAGTGAGAGGAGGACCAAGGAGAATTTCCATTCTTTACTGGATGTGACCGGGAATTTGACCACTGAGAATAAGGAAAAGGTTGAGGTTCTAAATGCCTTCTTTATGTTTGTCTTTAAAAGTCAGACCAGTTATCCTCAGGGTACTCTACTCTCTGACCTGGTAGTCTCAGATGGGAAGCAGAATAAACTCCCCATGACTCAGGAGGAAACAGTCAAAGACCTACTACTCCACCTGGTCTTCCAGAAGTCCATGGGACTGGATAAAATCCATCTGCAAATGCTGAGGGCACTGACAGAGGTGATAGCCAAGCTGCTTTCCATCATCTATCAGTGTTCCTGGTCAACTGGAGAGGACCCAGAAGACTGGAGACTTGCCAAAGTGACTCTCATCTACAAGAATTGTAGTAAAGAGAATCCAGGGATCTACACACCTGTCAGTCTGACCTCAGTGCCAGGAAAGATTTTGGAGCAGATCATCTTGAGGGAGATCACATGGCATATGAGGGACATTTGGGGATCAGGCCTAGCCAGCATGGGTTCATGAAGAGTAGATTCTGCTTGACCAACCTGATCTCCTTCTATGATGGAGTGACATGCCTGGTGGATGAGGGAAAGACTATAGTTGTGGTCTACCTTGACTTCATCAAAGCCTTTGACACTGTTGAAGCTGGAAGCCCATGGCTTGAACAGGTACGCTCTTTGCTGCATAAAGAACTGGCTTGATGGCCAGGCCCAGAGACTGGTGGTGAATGGAGTTAAAAACAGCTGGCAACCAGTCATTTGTGATGTTCCCTGGGTGGTCAGTGCTGGAGCCTGTCTTATTTAATATCTTTATTGATGACCTGGATGAGGGCATTGAATGCACCCTCAGTAAGTCTGCAGATGACACCAAGTTGGTAGGAAGTGTTGATCTGCCTAGGGTAGCAAGGCCTTACAGAGGGATCTGGACAGGATGGATAGAGGGGCTGAAGCCAATGGGATGAGGTTCAATAAGACCAAGTGCCATGTCTTGCACTTTGGCTGCAGCAAACCCAGGCAATGTTTCACACTTGGGACAGAGAGGCTGGAAGAATGTGTAGAGGAGATAGACCTGGGGGTTTTATTTAATGCTAGGCTAAACATGAGCCAGCAGTGTGCCCAGGTGTCCAGGAAGGCCAGTGGCATTCTGGCTTGCGTCCAAAATAGTGCTACTAGCAGGGGCGGGGAAGTAATTGTCCCTCTGTATGAGGGTGAGGCTGCACCTTGAGTACCATGTTCAGTTCGGGGCTCCCCACTGCAAGAAAGACACCGAGACCCTGGAGCATGTCCAGAGAAAGGCAACAAAGCTGTGAGGGGTCTGGAGCAGAAACCTTATGAGGAGAGACTGAGGGAGCTGGGATTGTTCAGTTTGGAGAAGAGCAGGCTCAGGGGAGACCTTATTGCTCTCTATAACTACCTGAAGGGAAGCTGTGGTGAAGAGGTGGTCAGCCTCTTCTCTCACATAACTAGCGATAGGACTAGAGGGAATGGCCTCAAGTTGTGCCAGGGGAGATTCGGGTTGGATGCTAGGAAATGCTACTTTTCCAAAAGAGGGGTCAGGCATTGGAATGGGCTGCCCAGAGAGGTGGTGGGATCAGTGACCCTGGAGGTGTTCAAGGAAAGTTTACATGTTGTGCTGAGGGACGTGGTTTAGTGAGAACTATTGGTGACAGGTGGACAGCTGGACCGGATGATCTTGTAGGTCTTTTCCAACCTTTGTGATTCTACTATCTGCTAAATAGAAAAAAAATATGGCTTTCAGACTTATTCAAAGTTAGTTGATTTGAATTTTCCTCAAGTCACCAAATTAACCATCTGTGTTGAAGTTGCAGAACTGTGCAGTTTTGAAACACTAAGAGTTTAAAATTCTGCTGAGTTGAAAATATACACTGTGCTGCTTACTGTATGTATGATATACACAAAGTAATTATATGTAACCTTACCCCACTATCATAGAATCATAGAATGATCTGGATTGAAAATGACCACAATAATCATCTAGTTTCAACCCTCCTGCCATGTGCATGGTTTCCAACCACCAGACCAGGCTGCTGATAGCCACATCCAGCCTGGCCTTGAATTCCTCCAAGGATGGGGCATCCACAGCCTCCTTGGGCAACCTGTTCCAGTGCATCGTCACCCTCTGAGTGAAAAACTTCCTCCTAAAATCTAACCTTTTGATATATAACTGTAGAATGGAGGTTTCTAAGAGGAAGGAGAGAGCTTCAGAATCACTGAAGATAGAGTGTTTCAGGATTTTAATTTGTTTTTGTTTTACTTTCTCCTGATCTCTTGAGAAAGTTTGTGTTGTTGAAAAGAAATATTTGGCATTCTTTCTTTCAGTCAGGTTATCCGGCATCAGCATCCAAATTTACTCTGTAACTTCAAATATACTTGTATCCACTACTGACCAAATTTACACTTGGTTTTGCCATTTTCTTAGTACTGCAGCACCATTTTTTTTTCCATCTTTGCTGATAAAATATTCAATAAAGCTAAAAATTAAAACCAATGTGCATTAAAAAGAATTTTTTAAATACTGATATTGGTTTTATAACAGGAGAGGGTCACTCATTAACTGTTTCCCATAAAGCAGGATGAATAATGTGATGAAATAAAAACAAAAGAATAAATTCAGTCCTAATGGCAAGGGAGTGTGATACGCTTGTCGAGAAAGAGTAACAGATGGAAGTAGATATGTGAACCATATGTGTCCATATGATCCATATCCATATATCCATAGATATCCATATATATCCATAGATATGTGTCCATCTGTCCATAATTATCTTTAAATGTACATTTCTGTCAGAAACTTGGTGAGAATTAGGAAGGGCTGCAACTTCACTAGTTGAAAGGCAGTAGGAGGGATTAGAATTACTTTACACCACAAGAAGATAAGGATTTAAATAGGTTAGTGAAGAAAGATCTGATTTCAGGCAAAATGTAGGCTGAAAATCATGGCCAGACGAACACTTGAAATCCCCTTTGGAGACTTTCCTAATGAAAATTCAAGGATGTATTAACTGGAAAGATCATATCACAATCAAGAAAACTTTAAATTGATCAGTTTTGAAATGTGAAGATGGAGTGGAAAATAAATTACTTCAATGACCTCAAAATAGGTTATAGTATGAGTAGGAACATGGTAAAAGACTCAGAAGAATGAGAATGTGGCAATGATTTTATGAAGGATTTTTTCCTTGTTCTATCCATGAAGGAGTACAAGAGCAGTAGGAAAATTCAAGTTTTTTACAAAGATAGAAATCTATAAAATAATTTTAAAAAGTAAAAGCCAAGATCTGTTTTCTCAAGAGTGAGAACTAGATTTAGCCAATAAATACTTTAGATCAATCACAATTCTGTTTTGAATACTCTCTTAAGACCTAAAAATTCTTAGTTTAAAATTTACTGCTTTTAGCTAGCGCACTCACAGTCCAGTAATCATCTTCCAACAAATGCATGCATTAGGACTGCAGCATCTCTGCATGGTTCATTAGAACAGTTTCTTACTCAACATTTCTTCTATTCTGCAAAATAGGAACAGGGCATTTTTGCTTCTTAAAAGAAGAAAATTTCTTGCAAGATATCACAGTTTATTATGAAAATCCGTGGGGCTGGCAGAGTTTTAATGAGTCAGTTTATAAACTATTACAAAGGTTTTCATATTAGTTAAGACTCCCTCAAAAGAAAGAGGTTTGTGTTTTTTGGTCCTGCAATCTTTACTTGAAGAAATAATATAATATCTATATTAGAAATATTTTCTGGAAGTATTCCCAATACGTATCCTTTTTATATTTGTGAAAGTAAATCTTTCAAATATGTTGCTGAAAACTTTATGATCATTTTCTGAAATAATAATAGCACTAATCATGATACAGTTTTAAAAGGAGTTTGCATTTCTCCTTTCAAGAAAGTTTCCATACTTGAAACGAAGCAGCTGGTAGATTCATCACACTCTGCCCATGTTACCCCACAAAGTTCTGTACAGATGACCACGGACAGAGCGTTTGTTCATACAAGCAGAACTGTATATCAGGTATAAGTCTGTTAAAGCAAAGAAAGCAATCTAACAGAATGATATTTAAGATCAATAGTTTTATGTTACTGTTATCTAAATATATTTAGATCTAAATTTTGACTAGATTGCTGTACCATTGTAACCAGTCTCACACAGAATGGATTTGAAGATTAATTAAATTAGTTTCAGACAGCACAGATAAACATTTTTATTTACGTAAAGATTTATTTTGTTTTATTTGGCTGCTATTACAAAGATATATAGTACTACTTGTAGCACTAGCTAAAGTTATTTTCATGCTATAATTATTGTTCATACAGTGCCTCTTTTTAATATGCTTCTATGTAGTCCATTTGAAAAATATCCAGCATCTGATTTTATACACAGTAATTTCAGGATTTTTTAAAAATTCTGCTGCTAACTCCTTTCACAGCTCACTTTTGCACAGAGGGTAAATCCAGCTGGGTGAGATTAATCAATATTCTGCAGATTTATATTATCACTGTATATCATAGCTGAGAACAACTTAAAGCCCTTTGTTATAGTTCAGACATACTTATCAGCTAGAATCAAGATAGATAAACTCTTCTCCCTTCAATAAAATATAAACACATTTTGTAAAAGATACCAGTGTGAATAACACAGCTATTCACATCAGTACAGTGAGGATGAGTAAATGCATTTAATAGAGTGTATGGAATTTCACTTCTGAGGAATCTGAAAACACTATGTAGTACAAGAGCGCTTCAACTCATCTATTCTCATAGATCATGTAAACAGCCTGTTATCAGTTTCTCAGCATTTTTTCCTTGAATTCAATGAGCTTAATTGTCATTATATGTTTAGCCTTGGCAAAAGTAAAAGGAAAAAATAAAAGAAAGAATTTGACACATCTTTCTGCACTTTCAGGTTCAATTTTCTGTAGGCTATTAGCATTAATGTGCATTCCAAATTTGGAAACACAAAATATGAAAGGATAGCTATTAATTTTAAATCTCAGTTAAGCATATTCCTCATAATATCTTCAGATATATATTGGAAAATGTGTAGGAAGGGAAGAAAACAAGTATAAAATTTTGCAGGAAGACTTGTAGGTGAGTTATCTATCTATGTATCTATGTATCTATGTATCTACGTATCTATCTATCTATCTATCTATTTATCTATCTATCTATTTATCTATCTATTTTTCCCCAAAGAAAGAAAAGTCTGAACAGATTGGACTGTGTGGTCTTACATCACATATCATGACTTAACATAATAAATTTCGTAAGTAGTTCACCTAAAAAATTCATTTTAAAGGAGTTAAGATTTGTCCCATTCCTGTGCTGCTTTTCTCTGCTTCTTCAGTACCCTTAATGAAGAGACAGTGCGCCACTGCATCAAGGTAAAGATGTGTGTTAAGGTTACCAACTGTCTGCATGTGCTGACTCTATCAATCATGAAATGACAGTGTGAAAAGCTGGACTTAAGCTCTCT
Organism: Tetrao urogallus; assembly: GCF_951394365.1. Classification (NCBI taxonomy): domain Eukaryota; kingdom Metazoa; phylum Chordata; class Aves; order Galliformes; family Phasianidae; genus Tetrao; species Tetrao urogallus. The sequence continues at coordinate 93,696,164 of NC_136813.1, read as the reverse complement.
TCTGAACTGGCAAATGAGTCAAGTTTTTTGTCAGGACAAAATAGTACAGAAAAAAAAAAAAGGTTTTTTATGTGACAAAAATAAAGATTGCAGAAACGTTAACTTAGATAGCATTGGGTTGTGCAGAATGAATGGCTTAATCTATTGAGTAATAGGGAGAATGGCTGATTTAAGGACATCCAAAAGTGATAATACTTTAAGTTCTGAATTATCTGAAGTTGATATGGAAATTTAAAATCAGTTTGTTTGTTATTGTTTGTTGATTTTCTTTGAAATCAGGCTTCTGACCACAAACATTTCTTTCTAAATCATAAGAGGATGAGTGCTGTGAAACAGCTGATGAACGGGAAGATCACTGGCCTTTGAAAATCAGTGTTTGGAGTAATTGATTTTATTGACTTTCAAAGCAATTTCAGAAATATTTTGATTGAAATATGGGTAAGCCATTTTCTCCAAACCTGTAAGGATATAGTTTAAATTCTTTCTTGCTCATTTAACAGAACTATGAAGGTACCTTTTCCAGATTAATCAAGTAGAAGACTGTACCTAATGCACTTCCAATTTTGATTCTGCAACGAACTTCCATGGAACCTACTGAAATATTAATACAGCTAAGTAGCCATAATGATATTGACTTAGGATGCCAAGACATGCCTGTGCTCTTCCTCCTGGCCAATTCTCCTCTTATAAGGAGATATGGAGGTACCACAATCACCTCTCATAATGCAGTATCTTCAACTGTTCTAATATGTGTAACAGGTCTTTTCTATTACTTCCCACAAGTAATTGAAAAACATATTAAAATTTCTACTATTTCTACTGTACAGTTCAAGTTTTGAAGCAAATGGACTATAATAAATGGATCTTTCTTAACAAGTTCTAAATATTGGATGTACATATTCAATATCCCTTATGAATGCATAAGATAATAAATTCACAAGTACTTTGTTTAAACTTCACCTTACTTAATTTAATTTAAACTTCACTGTAGTTAAAACATTTTCTGAAGTAATGGGCTTATTTGCACTTTTACAAATTTGTCAAAACAGAGGTATGAACTTCTTTATTTTGTATGCTGCTGTTTGAAGCTGACAGCTGGTCCAATTCATGAAAGCCACTACAAGTGGTACTGAATTGTACTTATTTCCTTATTTTGTCAAATTGACAGAAAATCATGTCAGTTTTTAACAAGTAGTACTTGTGACATAATGTCTTCTGTTCTCTGGAGCTTGCCAATTTTGGTGAAAGATTCAGACTGCTCATGAAAACAACTATAAAATTTTTATGTGCCTCCCAGATCATGTTTGCTGCAGAAAATGTTTACCTCCATATTTCAGCCTGAAAACTTTTACATTCTATTTTAAGCATTGAAGACATCAGCTCAGAATCTTGTCCTACATGCCTAGAAATTAAGCTTTTCAAAATTTGCTTGTACATTTACATATTAAAAAGACAATTTTCTGATTTATGAGAAATATGGACAGAAAGGTACACATTCCAATGGCCAAGAGGCAACTGATGGATTTGAATAGAAAAATAATGACATGAAATCCGATAATACATAACTAAAAAATATCAAACCAATTGCAAAAAAAACCCCAAACAAATAAACAAAAACAAACAAAAACAAAAACAAACAAAAAACAGAACAAACAAAGAAAACACACCACATCAACCACGGTTTTATGATTTTTCTAGATGAAATAAAAAGTCTTTTCCTTCTTTTCTATTTGCAGATGATGATCAGTTTTATGGTAGGAGATATTAGGAAACCTACAGTGCATTTTGTAAAAAGTATGGAAAACAAATTACCTTAAGACTCTCAAAGAACTGTATGTACTTATAATTTATAAATTATGTAAACTAAAACAGTACTGTGATAATATATATTTCTCTAAACATTTTAGATAACGTGGTAACCCCCGTACTGGTTATTCCTGAATGATTTCCCACTGAACT